>NC_092651.1:1437500-2637500 GCF_032118995.1 Asterias amurensis
ACAAGGGGGAAAAATGGACACATCCTAATTTGTGAGCAACGGGATTGAACCCTGCAGATGTGCTCCTGTTTATGGAACTACACACCGTTGTGTTCTGCTTATTTATGAACACACTCAAGGTGATCTTGGATACAATCCCAGTGTATAGTCCAGGTGCATGTAAATTTAATTGCATTCACCTTTTAGAAAATAAATGTGTTGATTATGTCAGACCATGGTCAGACACATGCTGATGAATATCTTGCAATTTACAACAGAGGTAGTTCTTGCATTATTTTTAGAGGAGCTTGCTTGTTTATATAATGCCCTACAATGATTTGTGACACTCCTCATTCCAACCAGTGTGTCCAGCTTCAGGACATTGATTACTGTTAATGTGGTAATGCCATTAATCAGGAAACAGAGAAACATTTAGTAAGAAACCAAAGCGTTAGTAAGTACAGTAAGCATGTAGGATAAGCAACTCCAGTTGAGACTTGAGTTGAGAGATAGGATTTTTATCAGTCCGTCACTGATGGGATGGAATTACAGAAGGGTCAGAGCCAGGATGGCCTTAAGTGAAAGGAATCACATTTCTTTATGGATCGTGAACTCTCTTCAAGTACTAGCTGTACATGTTTATACAGTTCCTTCTCAATGCTTAAAAGCATGCACCATCAAATGTTCACGTTGCACCCATTTTGAAAGCAAAACATTACTTTGAAGTGAACAAAATTTATGCGAAAATATCTTGGCGCTTCGATCGTACAAGGCTAAAATAATGAGAATCCAACACGCATATAGACATGTTTACAAGTGTTCAGCAGTCAAGTGGAAACACAAGAAGAGATAGAGAGGGAGAAAAAGCAAGCGGTAAAAAAATGATTAAAAACAGGGGGGGGGGGGTGGATGGAAGAGGCTGATTTGATCACAAGAGGTTGAAAACACAAAGGACAAAATCAAAGGAGGGAAGTAGAAGACAAGTAAACAATCAGTAAAAGGCCTAGGCCTATCGTTTGATTCCTTACTGAAAATTCTTCCTGGAGTATAACTTTGTGTAGCTGCAGTTTTTGGTGCATTAGTTATTTTTATAATCACCACAGTGGGTACATTTGTAGTGAAACAGTAGTGACACGATAGTGTAGGATACGTTTGACATGTACATATGAACATGTACATTGTACCACATGGTAAAGTACTATGTATACACATAGAGTAAGGACAGCATATACAGTACACTCTATATTACATGAGTCACCTTCATTACCCTGGATTTCATCAAATTATATTCAAGTGCATACACATAACACTACGTTATGCATCTGTGTGTAATATCTCTATCTACACGTGTGAAACATATTCAATTCATGAGTACAAACAGTTTTGTATCATGGAGGAAGGAACACTTATTAATTTGTGTGCATTAACCACAAATGACCACAAACATTAACAATGCTCGATTTCTGATTTGTGTCTTTGAGCATAATGCATTGTGTAGGCTAAAAGCTTTGTGTGAATAATTGGGCATATTCGACATTACATGTAATTTGTAATTGTTTTAAAACAAACTAAAGGGAAACCTTATTATCTGAGTGAATGTAGAAAATGTGTCACTGCATTTGAGCAAGCAAAATGAAAAGAAAATTGCATTCCCTTGCCCAAAACGTTTCATTAAAAATTCTGGATTATAATTTTGCATGTTTTATGCCATGTCTGAGGATCTGCTTCATTCACAGAAAAAAAATCCGTTTCAATTTGACTTTTATCAATATCAGGCATGATATTTGGTCCTTCGAAAAAGTAGGACAATTTTATCAAGTACAAAAGCCGACCTACATGTGCACAAGGTGTGGGCTTTCAATAGACATTTCAGGCTATTAATCACAATTTTCCTGATTTTTTTTCCAAGGGCAAAATAAACCGTAAATCAAACTAAAGTAGGAAGAACATCATGCCTCCAATAATAGGCATATGGTCTTTAACATCTTTCTGCTTTAAGAACAAAGTGATATTAATCTTTAGTTCAATATTTAAAACAATGGAACCCCTTCCACCTCAAGTAGGTTTTCATCATTGTCGTTGATAAACTAAACATGCCGTTTCCCAACACGATACATGTGTTAGTAATTGTTGTAACTCAGACAATTACAATTCTGTAAAAGGACGGCATGAAGAACGCCAGAAAAAAAATTACAAAATGTTTATTATCTTTCAAAACATGCAAGAAACCTGAGAAAATGTCAATTCCATTAGGATTGTATTGCTGAAAGGTTTTTGTGCAAGAACACCATGTGGTTACTATGAAAATAATCTCCTGAGTCCATCAGAGTTTACAGGGAATAAAATCATTCTCTGAATTCTACAGGAATATTTTCTCCTCGTACTCTCTGACCAACTGCTTGCAATTATTGTTTATGTTTAACACATGGCTCATATGGTTGAGGCTATGTTTAGAAGCTTAGGACGTCACCATGCTTCAAAAAAGAGCTTGGAAATTGGATCTGGTCATATAAAACAAAACGTGACTAAAAAGTAACAACTGATTATGTTACCTTAAAAATATGATACATAATCTAATGACTGTTATGAGCAGGAAATGCAATGTTAAAAGTCCAGTGGTTTACTTACTGAAACAGTTATATCTAAGTTTCACTGAAAATATGGATCCAAATATCTGTTAAAAATACCAGCAGAGTCATCATTTCTATATTAAATAAGAAAAGTTTATTCTGTCTTGTACTCAGACCTCTATATCAAAATAAACCCAAAAGTTTGTAAGGACACATGAAATTAATTGTCTTAAATGAAGAACAGGCAATTATTAGAGAATACATAATGTCCCATCTTACAAACACAAACACACCATGTTTT
The DNA here is from genome assembly GCF_032118995.1 of Asterias amurensis. NCBI lineage: Eukaryota > Metazoa > Echinodermata > Asteroidea > Forcipulatida > Asteriidae > Asterias > Asterias amurensis. The sequence goes on from NC_092651.1 coordinate 1,440,351, forward strand.
TGTTTCCAATGAAGATCATAAAAACATGGTGCCCTTCAATTTTACTTTAGACACATTTTCAAATGTCCCAACAAAAATATAGAGCACCAACCAATTTTTGAAGTTTGATTATTCAGACCAAGCCAAGGAACTAAAATTTGGCAGGTGAAAGTAAACGTAGTCCCTGTGGTGGTTGGAGCATTTGGTACCATTAGGAAAGCATTGGGGAAACATCTACATGAAAACGAGACAAGTGTATGGGTAGATCTATTACATAAGGTGGCGCTTTTGGGGAACAGGGATGATAGGATCCTACGAAAGACCCTTGAGATCTTAAGCTACGGGACGTAGCCCGTCTCAAGGAGTTACCGGCACAAAGGAATATGTTATATTTCTATTGCATGCTGTGATAAGATGAAATAGTAACTTGAATTTACTTCATTTTGCTTTCACTTATAAATACACAAATAATATCCTTTTTCCTAACTGTGTCTAGGAGATAAGGAGGCAGTGGTCTTTAAGAATGTTATTAAGAATTGCTTCAAAGGATACTGATTCTCCATCCTTGCATACAAGATGACCCAACCTTGAACATGTGGTTCTCACATGCTGATGTCTCCTTGGCTGTTACGGGCTCCGATAATGTCTGCCCCATCCCAACAATCTGTTGGACAAATAACATAGTGAACAATTAGCTCAGATACATAAATTTGTTCAACTAATATCTAAACAAATATTATACGGAATAAAAAATAAAGACTTGAAACCACAAATTTTGTTGGAGATCAATAACAGAGTGAGACAACCTTTAGAAAAGCTTCACCCCCTCTTCAATAGTCTTGGCCCAAGACGTCAGAAAATCGATATTGGATTACAGGCCTTGAACTTTGTTCTTGAAGGGGGCACATCATGTCATGGGCGTCAATCAGGGGGGGGGGGGGGGGGGACAGGGGGACATGTCCCCCCCACCTTTTGGAGGGTGGGGGACACAATATCAAATGTCCCCCCCCCCCACCTTTTTGACCACCTTTATCATGAAGCCCAAGTTTTGCACTGTGTAAGACGAAACCCTGTGTCCCTATATGGGCATTAATCCTGTGGGCAAAGGATGACACAATATCCCCCCTCAAAATTGGCCCTATAGATTGCATCACAGCATCTAAAATGCAAAATTTTCCCGGGCCCTTAATCGGGCCCGCACCCCGAGCCGTAAAGGCTTCTCACACGCATGCTCCATCGTTGACAGATTTGCACCTCCCCCTTGAAAGAGTGGAAGGGACGTGTACTCGACCCCACCCCACCCCACCCCACCCCATTTTCGAAGGGTGGGGGACACAGTATCAATGTTCCCCGTGTCGTTTGACCACCTTTATCACTTTATCATGAAAATCGTGTTTTGCACTGAGGAACTGTGGAGCACTGGAACACAAATATTCACACAGCTCATTGTTCTGTTTCGTTTGCCATTTGGCCGCTAAATGGCCTAAAGATTGCACCACAGAGCATCTAAAAACACAAAATTTTCCCGGGCCCTTGAGCGGGCCCGGACCCATGCTGTAAAGGTTTCCCACTCACGTGCTCACTATTTGACAGTATTTTCCCCTAAAACTTGGTTCATAGATCCGTACTTGAAGATGCTGTCAACCCAAAAGGTTCTACTGCTGCTCACATTTTTACAGATGTTCTGTTCCGTTCTGTATGCCTCTTATTGGCCTATTAGATTGCACCACAGAGCATCTAGAATGCAAACAAAATCCGGGCCCTTAAGCGGGCCCGGACCCATGCCGTAAAGGTTTCGCACTCGTGAGCTCACTCTTTGACAGATTTTCCCCATAAACTTGGTTCATAGATCCGTACTTGAAGATGCTGTCCACCCAAAAGGTTCTATACTGCTGCTCACATTTTACAGATGTTCTCTTCCGTTCTGTATGCCTCTTATTGGCCTAAGATTGCACCACAGAGCATCTAGAATGCAAAATTTTCCCGGGCCCTTAAGCGGGCCCGGACCCATGCCGTAAAGGTTTTGCACTCGTAAGCCCACTCTTCGACAGGTTTAACCCCTAAAACTTGGTTCATAGGTCCGCACTTGAAGATGCTGTCCACCCAAAAGGTTCTGTACTGCTGCTCACACTTTACAGATGTTCTGTTCCATTCTGACAGATTAGCCCCATAAAATTTGTGTCTGGTGATGATAGGGATGAAACGCCGTCTGAGCATTAGAATGCAGAAACAATATTGATATAACGAAGCTAAAATTGAGTTGCTTTTTAGGTACAATAACCATGATAGCAAGAATAGGTGCATCATAGCTTGAAATAGGCATTTAATTCCAACATCTGAGAGGGGGAACATCACCCCTCAGATTCACTAAATTGCACCAGAGAGCATCTACGGGCTAAAACAAATGCCGGGGCCCTAAAGCGGGCCCCGGACCCCACGCCGTAAATGTTATGTCCCCCCCACACTTCAAGACGGATTGACGCCCCTGCATCATGTCCCTATGATGAGGGGCACTTCTATGAGTAAAATGTAATTTTGTACAGGAATCTTGCACAGGGCACCACGGCAATTGCTGTGGGTGGCAGGGGTCATTACGAGACCTGGGATTGGGTTTGTACCCTTGCAATGATTCGTAATAGTATTAACCTCTTACGGCATGGTTTAACCAACTTGACGAGCTCTCTAACGTCTTGGGAATCCTTCAGCATTTGGTTATCTTTGTCTTTGTTTTTTATCGCTAACCCTTCCCAGGGAACCAATAAGCACAAGAGCTCAGAGATACTTTTGTATGTAAACTTACATAAAGTATTTATACGGTACACATGTATTACCAATAATGACCCTAAGGCACATCATAATTTGTGCAAGTTAACACATTGATTAGTTTCCTAGTCTTTGGCCACGACAACTTCTTATTAGAAAGTATTGCCATTACTGTGTGGGCCTGACTCATTATTGTCTTTATCATTATCAATTTTAGTTCTTCTATCAGGCTCTCATCTTAATAACCAATTTGAGAAACTGCCTGTAAGTTGCATAAATTGATGATGATGATCAAAATTAAGGGTTTCATTGTATGAAGGCACTACGTACACATCATTTATTTTGTAGAATAATTGTCCATGCAAGGAAGTGTCACCACTCTAATTATTCTGTGCCATAAAGCTGATGACATTACAAAGCCTGTGAAAGGAAAATAAATTATGCAGTTATTAATTATGGCATTACAATAGATGTTAAATTTGCATCGGGATAAAGAATATTAAATTTTTGGTTTTTTACCCATACACCGATGTGTGTGTTAGCACTGAGTGTATACTCAGTACTTCTCCAAGTCCTGTAAAAACATATCACGGGCATGTTACTCGAGTGGGATTCGAACCCACGACCCTTGCAATTCTAGAGCAGTGTCCTACCAACCATACCACCGAGGCCGCCCGGCAGCTAGAGGAAGTTTGAATCCTAGATGTTCCGGCAGCGGGCACCGCAACGACACAATAGATGTTAAATTATGGCATTAAAAGCAGCCCATGTTAGATATTGCAGACCTTGCATCTTCACTATGTCATGTATGTTTGTAACTGCTGCAATGGGAAAACTCTTGGGCAATGTCCCAAGATTTATGAACAGATGGCTTTTCAAAGTGAAGAAGACCATCAAACATTTCTATGAGTAATAAATATTTCAGACCTCAAAAAAAGGTTCCAATCCACCTGTCAAATGGCAAGTAAGTTATTGTCAGGCCATAATAAGAAAGTACTGTGACACTGGAATGCAATTGCAATGCACATCATGTACTCAAGGATCGTGCTATTCAATTAAAAACAGCTATCTTCAAACCAATCCAATAACCACTGTTTAACACATGCAAAGCACTTCAACAGTCAAATATGCTGGTCACACAACACTAATAATTGGATGTCAAAGAAAGATGTGTGTGAAAAAAGGACACTATTTTGACAAAGAAAAACCTATTCCGATGAATTCAGTGGATTTGTCCGAGATCATCTACAGCACTTAATGCACATTGTACACGGTATATTTGTACGAAATGTACATTGAATTCTACATTACATCATCTATGTCAGTGCATACATGTATATTCTACGTTACATCATCTACAGCACATGTGCGTATTAATATTCTACATCATCTACATACATGTACATACAGCACGTATGCATACGTACATTCTACCTTACGTCATCTACAGCACGAATGTACATTCTACATTACAACATCTACAACACGTTTGCGTACAGCATGTATGCGTACGTATATTCTACATGATCTAAGTACAGAATGAAAGAGGCAAACTTGACTCAGTTCCTATCCAGCCTGCAGTGTACAGTGCAAACTGTACCATGTATCATATTGCAGCAATAGAGAGGACTATGTGAACATTGGGAAGATTCGCTGTCAGTTTTTTAATAAGTTTGGCATCTGTTATGATTTTCATGCATGCGTGGAATGCTCAAGTGCAGATCTATTCCTGTTTGATATGTGTACACATTACAAAATGTACATTGTACATGTACTTTGAAGTCTACTAACAAACACAGCGTCTTTACAATAAGTATATTTATTGAACAAAATTGTTAAAAGCTCTTAAAGCCATTGGACACTTTCGGTAAACAGTATTGTTCAAAGCCCCACACTTCGTGTATCACAACAATATATATAAAATAACAAACCTGTGAAAATTTAGGCTCAATCGGTCATCGGAGTCGGGAGAAAATAACGGGAAAACCCACCCTTGTTTCCGCACGTTTCGCCGTGTCATGACATATGTTTAAAATAAATCCGTAATTCTCACTACCGAGAATTGATAATTGTTAATTAATGTTTTCTCAAAAAGTAAAGCATTTCATGGAATAATATTTCAAGAGAAGTCTTTCACCATTACCTTCTGTAAACCCTGTAAGTTATTTGTAAATCTGTGAACTTTTTTTTTTTTCTGTTCCGAAAGTGTATAATGGCTTTAAAGGGTCTATGTAACTTTTGTAGGACAAAAAACACAATGTCCACAGAATTACACTAAACTTACACAGTTTGAAGATAATGATAGTAGAAAGCTTCCCTGAAAATATTACGCGCTGAGGTGCTGTATTTTTTGGGAAATGAGTAAAACATTGTCACAAAAATAATTTTCGTCTCATGAGACGAAAATTATTTTAATAACGTATTTTCATGAAATTGTTTTACTCATTTCTCAAAAACTACATCACCTCAGTAAGTAATTAAGTACAATTTCATCACATGAACAACATTAAAATAAACTAAGTAAAAAAAATATGTAAACTTGTTGTGGAGTATTGTTAATATTTGAAATTAAAAATGTCATTTAAAACGGTAGTCCATCCATGAACAGTTGTGTACGTTTTATAAGGTTTTAAAACCTTTTAAAACCTTTCCTTTTTCCAACTGTGTAACAAAATGTAAAACTGCATTGAGGTTTGAAGAGAACCATTTGTACTAATACATGTACTTGTGTGGTGATTTCTATCCAATTACAAAACAAATATTCACTACAAAGGCATCAATCAAGGTATCAAACAAACACACAAAAGAAACAGAGTAAGACACAATTGCATTCAACTTCAGCTGTAGTACATCCAATCAAATATTGATAATGCTGATGGATTCTAATACAATGGAACTGCCATTCCCATTATTAGAGTTCAGCTTCTGTTGCACTAAATCATTTATCGATCATAGATGTTATTATCTCTGTGTGTGACAGGTCTTTTGATGTCCTGATCAGAGATTCCGACCTTGACTCTAATTCTCCCTGTTGGACCATATGGGCCTACTACACTGATGCTTGCTGTTAAAGGTCATTTATTTGGCTTGTATAATATGTTTATGAATCAGACATTTAGTAAGTCCCTCTATGGTTTGGTGCAACTTCAATAATCTACACCAGAGGATACATGATTTCTGTACACTATATATTCGTACACATTTTTATATGAACCTTGCATAGCTCCATGGTGTGACCAAATTAAAATTGCATTTTGTGCACGCACACTCGTGGAATATGGAAAAATATAAAACTGCAAACTGAGTGAATGTTATCAACAATAAAAGTATGGTAAATGTACACCCCACCTCCTTTTCAACAAAATTTGTCCACTTCTAAAAATTGTATGTCTAGAATTTACATGTAGTAAGAAAATGATATGACAATTCCTAAACAATGAATGGAGTTGTGAGCAGCCAGTGTTCTGTTTGACAATATCTGTTACCAGAGTAATCTAATTAAATAAGCTATGCTTCCTCCTCCCAGGATACTGATAATACCAGCTGTTAAGAATGAGAAGGTCTCTACTACTGTGCTAGCAGGACTGCAGTGTCTTTACTTTACCTGTCAACTAGCTTACTGTCAACCTACAGTATTGGATGTATTGAGCACAATTTCTTACTCTCATGTTATGTTGTCTGTTTTGGTAATTGTTCTGTACTAACAATAGATTGGCTTTGATTACTTTAATGTTCAAATATTAAAAGTAAAAAGAAAAGGTGTCCACAGTGTGTGCATATTTTATGTGTTGTAAAAAGTTCAGTTCAATTTATTAAAAATTTACTAGTCAGCTTTAGATGAACTTAATTTATGTTCTGAAATACAATTTTAAAAACAACTTTGGCTTTGTTATTTGATATCTTATAAATATTTATAATACTATGTTATTATAGTGTTCTCTGTATGCATAGAGGTCTAAATTTTCTCCAAAGTCAGTTAGGCCTATTTACATGATGTCTATTTTCCCCTAAAGAGCTAAACGTGCGCAACACTCAGTAAAGTTTGGATTAGGTACTCCACTTACAAGGTTTTAACTCTGTTGTCCTTTTGTTAAAATGTTAAGGTCAGTAACAGTCAGGACAAAGTGCAGACACATTGTGTACACAGCAATTGTAAACTGTAGGCATAAAGCAAATGCTGATAGGTGTACGTGTGAATTTAACATTGAATATCTCCTCTGTCATATGCAACTGATTCAGCACTGGTTGTAATTTGGCAGTGCACAATACAGTTAGCGAACTGACAATTCTGATGGAGGTAATCACTTGATACGTTAAGGTTACAATGTGTTTAAAAACGTATACATATAGAGCTCATTTACAAACATTTATCAAGCTGTCAAGTTGTGCTCATAATTTGTTGATACTATAAATTTATACCAAAGTTTTGAGGAAATCTTGACAAATACATTACATCAAATCATTGGGAAGGGAGGGGGTGTGAGAAAATCAATGTAAAAAATCCACACATCTCTTCACAAAACATTAGGCCTTTTTTTTAAATCCACATATATGTGACCTTCCTGTCAATTTATCAATCAAGTCTCTAGAATTAAAGTCAAGCGTGAGTCAGTAAGGTCAAAACAAATGTCAACAAGACAAAGATGGTTTTAATAAAAGATAAATTTATGAACTTTTCTGTTTTTATACACAGTGTAAAAAAATATAATGTACCCAATGTGACATTTCAAGCAGTTCATACATGTAAACTGTTTAGAGCTTCAATTTAAAGACGTTCTTATGGATTATACATTGCACAGTGCATAGTATAATAGTTCCAAAACAGCAGTTATATAAATGTTAATCTTTAGGCTGGCCAACAAATATAAATTTGGAAGTACAAAAGGGTAATGCTGCCGCAGACATATCATCTGTGTCATACTGTACTGAAACTCACCACCATATGATAAGAACTTTTAAAAGAGAGCTATCAAATGTTAACAGATGGAAACATTTCCGTATCCTGTAGGATAATCCTACCGCCACTTTTTCATTAAATGTATTTAATCTAATTGACTCAAATGACATATTCTTTTCGGTAAAAATTAGTGGAAAAACAGAGTAGTCCGTGGATAACTTTCCGTAAGGGGCCACCACTTTTTCACTTATTTTTACAAAAAGGGATGACTCACTCATTGAGGTAAATTAGATACTTTTTCATACCAAATGAAAAAATGGTGGTGCCATAATGAAACTTTTCCAAAATGAAACCTAAAAAAGCTTATTAGACCCACTTACAGTTACCCAGTCTGAAAAATTTAGAATAAAATTAAACTAAAGAGGAGTACAGTGCCCCGTGGCAGTGAGTCCCAAAAAGCTGTGGTTTTGAAAACAGCCAGCCAAGTCCATCAAATCATGATCTCTACATACAACGAACAAGACTACACTACTGCTGGTTTTTACAGACTGAAGAGTGCTAGTAGCATTGTTAGAGGTAGCGCGATGTTGACATTTCCTATTATATTCTGGCTGCACAAAAAAAAAAGTTTTTTCAAATTGATGTTGCTTCGACCTTACATACTGTCCGAGCTTCAAATTACTCCTGTAGGTCAATAAAACTCTCTTCTTTCATAATCCTTTTAAAAAAAAGGACATTTTCGAACTTATTTGACAAATAAATCGGGTCACCGTTTTCAGTAATATTGCCCTCTCTTGACTTCCAATTGAAAAAATATTGCCATCTATTGACAGAGAGAGGTTCAGAAAGATCGTAGTGCTTTTTTCTCTGTCTGAATCGTTGAAGAAAACAGCAGGGTATATTTTGTCAAACCTTCAATATATCAGTAAAATCCTTGCCCATTTTAAAGTAAGATAAGTTGGGTTTTGCTCGCGCATGGAATCTACGTTTTTTTTAATTCAACCAAGTTCTCGGTAAAATCTCATTTTTGAACTTTTGAGTGCGCGTCAAGGCTAAGGGATAGGACGCCAAGCTTAAAAATTAAACAGTGCGGGGGTCTTACTTTTTAACAATCTTTTTAGGGTGTTAATTGTCTTTTGGAAGGCAAAACTAATTGAAAGCACCTATGCTATATCATGACAGTGGCGTTTGCACCAATGAATTTCTCCTGACTGAGGCATGCCTGAGGTCAGGAGACCTTTAATTTAATTTGATGTAAAATTTTAATTTATTTGGAAAACATTTATTTTGCTATAATTTATAAAAAGTATAACAATGCTACTTTGTACTAGATAGAAAGTAGCCTTGCTCAAGGCAGTCGCATTATTCACTCCGAAAAGGCGCCGCTGTAAACCCACCTGTATACCCTGTGCGTGGTGTGTGCGATCACACCGCATGACCCACCCGTATACACATCGTTTATTTCACAGTGTGTTCGTGCGTTGTATCAAATCCATCCCCATCTTATATATGCACAGAGCTAGAGCAGAGCACTAAAATATAGTGATCTGCTCAAAGGAACACGCTGCCTTGGATCGGTCAAGTTGGTCTTTGAAAAGCGTTTGTAACTGTTTTTTATGAATTGCATATGGGTAGAAAGATAATGTAAAAGTAGAATACAATAAGCCACACAAATGCCTCGAAATTGCACTGTTTTCTTTTTACCTCGTAGACTAACACGGTCGGCCATTTATGGGAGTCAGATTTGACTCCCATAAAATGGCCGACCGTCATGACCGTGTCAGTTCGCACAAAAAAAGGAAAACCCCGCAATTTCGAGGCAAACTTGTGTAGATCATTGTAATTTTGTATTCTACTTTTAAAACATCTTTCCAACCATATGCATTTTATTAAAAAAACCGGTTACAAACGCTTTTTATAGACCAACCCGTCCAATCCAAGGCAACGTGTTCTCTGTGCATATAACGGACATACATACACAGTGTTACACCACTGTGTGCCAATCGACATGCCATCAGCATCAGGAGCTCATCCATCACATTCACATCACACGATGTACGCAGAAGAAGGAAATACAACGTCAAATAGTCGTCCAAAAATCAGACTAAAAGTTCAATATCAAAGAAGTTAATCATAGCACTATATTGTTACTAAATTAATGATTTGATTTTAGTTACTTTTCTTACCTGGTGAATTGCTTTTGTCGTTACTTTTTACATCAACCATTCAGTCTCCCCTCGCTTCTCTTGCGTTAATTATATACGACATGTACATATGTACATGTATGTACTTCATGTGCACACTGTATGTGTACACGCATGTACTACGGACCACATGGTATTTTTTAACGGTGGGCTTATACAGCGCCCTCTACGAGTAACATTGATTGGTTTAATTCTGCCACGCCCCCTCACTTTTTACAGTTTCTGGACATAACTACAATACAAAACAAAAATAAAAGTTCAAACATCATTGTGTTTAACATCGTCTTTAATATTCCTCAAAAGTTTCAGATAGTTATCTTATCTTGCTTGTTTGAGATGTTATTTTTCTCCATTTATCACCACGCGCTGGCCCCAAATTTTGGGGGGTGTGTCGGGGTCCACTCCCTGGCCTCTAGCCTCGCCTTGAAACTCCCCATAGCACTACATTTTGTACGAGAGGAAAGCCCTTGAAAATGTCCATCCAATGTGAATGCTTTTGTCGTTACTTTTTACATCAACTATTAAGTCTGTACTGCCCTCGCTCTTATGTTAATTACATACACGACATGTACACACAGGTACATGTGCATGTATGTACTTCATGTGTACCCTAGGTGTACACACGCATGTACTACGGACCACATGGTATTTTTTTAACGGTGGGCTTATACAGCGCCCTCTACGAGTAACATTGATTGGTTTAATTCTGCCACGCCCCCTCACTTTTTACAGTTTCTGGACATAACTACAAAACAAAAATAAAAGTTCAAACATCATTGTGTTTAACATTGTCTTTAATATTCCTCAAAAGTTTCAGATAGTTATCTTATCTTGCTTGTTTGAGATGTTATTTCTAGCAGCATCTACATCAATTGGAATCAAATTGAATTAAACTTTTTTTTATTAAATTTTTAAACTTGAAACATTTATATATTAATAAAATTTATAAAAATATTATTGAAACCATAATTCAAACCCCAGCTAAAGTAGGGTCATAGATTTGTTTTCATTGACAATGTACTTATCAAAAGGCTATTTATGGCAAGGAACATACAATAATTAAAAGTACCTGTGAATGTTTCAGCTAAATCCATTGTAAACTTATTGAGACAACAAAGAAATTGCACAGTATTTTCATCATGAATGTTTAATGCATCCTGTTTAGCGAGCTAACAGTGGGTGGGTACCAACCGCATAAGTGTCTGCAGTATTCACAAATGAACACCAGGGAAATTTGAATCTCCAAAAAGCGCCACATGCAATCTCTTTGGAGCTTCAGATTGCTTGTCCTACTTGTAATTATTTCTAAACTACAGGGGCACTTCTGACCAAATAATTTTGCAGGATGCGAACTACCCTTACCGTCTTTATAACATATGGTGAAAATTACACATTTCTTTTTCAAGGTAAAAATTGGGCCCAGGTTGGGGGGGGGGGGTGATGGGATGAGCCAACTGCATGATAGAGCTCGTCGTTTCCAGTGTCTTACGGAAGTTGAAGTGATGGAAAAGAACCCTTCAATCTGGTACATTGACCCTAATTAATACCAATATGTCAATATGCAGTCCCTCTACTATTATTATTGATATTATAATATTCACACTATGTACATCAAACACAAGCATCATCTGTTTTGGGCAGTGTGCTTGGAATGGAAAATGTCTACAGTCGTCTCCTGACATTTACGAAGGTCCATGTCACAGAAACCAATGCTGAATTTTCCAGTATTCTTGAAATAGTCCAGACCTCTGCCAATCTTGATGATCCAGCCATTGTTTAATCTGAAATTAAACCGAAAACATATCATTGGAAAAACTGCTACAAGTTTGCTTTCTTGATTTGACTAAAGTAACAATTAAAACATGAACATAAGTTCATGACAAGATCCTTCCTTTATATTTCCCACAATAATTTACTTACCTGATTTCTCGGTCATGCAGTGTTGATGAGTAATTGACATCAAGCGTTACACCATAATCAGATAGGCTTCTTTTCAGCTCATCTAGTCTTCCTTGCTGAGTTTGAGCATTCCCCTGCTGATGTAGAATAAGAGAATAAATGTAGTCATTTTCATCAGGATTATCACAAATAGCAAAACTATACTTACAAACTCACAACATCGGGGTGAAAATATTTTGTTGTCTCTCCATGGAGTTATTGGCTAGTATAGTGATAAAGTTTGTTTTTCTGTATTTAAATCCTGCTTAAAACCCACCTGTTTTCCTCACGTTTTTGTGTTTAATTTGTTGTTCTTTTCTTTCTTTTCTTTTTGTTAGTGCGCCATGAGCGTCAGTTATGGCGGATACCGGCGCCTTATAAATTTTCATTATTATTATTTAATCCTTGTCTTCACAACCAGAATTATAAAGGAAACCTAATTTTATTTGATAATAAAAGCTATACTTTAAGATAACTTTTCAAACTTTTTGAATTCCCAAAAAAGTTAATTAATTGAATAATCACATACCTCATCCCTGCCTGTCGTCAATGAGATCCTTTTGACCTTCGTCTTGCCTCCAACAAGAAGTTCACACAGCCTGAGAAAGTTATAAATCTGATGGGCAGACCTGATGTAAGGATCCTCCACATGAACTTCAGTTGTAAACTCATCCAAGAATGGACCCAAGATTCTACTGTAGCTGTTATTAGTGGAGTCAGCTCCAATGTGAATCTGTTCATGGTACTTCCCAGCTATGAAATAAATTATTAATAAATCATTAAGGTTATAAGTTTGGGTGTCATAGAAAATACTGCAGCTTTAGTAAATGGCAATATTCCAAGCAAAATCAATTTATAAATCATTTTTGTGTACATGTTTTCATCATATCTGGGAATCACCTTCCTTTTCTTGCTCGACATGTTGCTTGACCTTCTCTGCTCTGTCCATGTATTCTCTGATTCGTGTACGAAATGCCTGCTTCTTTACATCATCGGTGGTCACTATACAGGAACAACACACAAAATAATATGTTACTATTTTTAAAATTCAAACAGTGTCAGTGATCAAGAAGTATACAATGTAACAATCTGGGGAAAGTTGTCGGAAATATACTTGGGTATACCAGGTCTGGATTTAAACAAGGGTCCATGGAGGCCATGACCTCTGTTGCCCAGGTCTTGACCTTGGTGCCCCTACAAAAGTTTCCCATTGACTTTAAGGTTTTCAAATTGAAGGGTCCTTTGCAAAATGAAAATGGCCTTGCCCTCTCAAAGATGCAACTCCAGGCCTGGTATACACAGGTCCATACATGATAAAATAAAGTGAGAAAATATAAATAAGTTGGAAATAGCAAATAGTTTACCAACCAAAAGGACCCATGGTATAAATGCAAACAACATAGTTAATGGCTTTTAAAAACAAAGAGTTACACATTCAATTCCTGCAGTTGACTTACGGACATTGCCGAGTATCACGTAGAAACTGTAGACTAGAAGTAGACGTATGTCTGATATATTGTTTCTGACAAAAGAACATTACCTTTTAGAACTTCCATGAGTAGATTCAGCCCCTCTTGGTAACACACAAGTGATTCTGTAAATCGACCTTTCCCATCTAGCTCTACCGCCCTCTTTAGTACAGTTATTGCAGAGGCTTCAAATCCGCTGTTCTGAGGCCTACCAGCCATTCTAAATGAATGGTCTACGTTGTCTCTAGCATCAAATAGGCAATTTTGACTTGCAGATTCTGCAATTACAACATAAACTTAAGTGTAAGTACATTTGTTATTGCAATTAAAAAAGAACAAGTTAACTTTTTTATTCAGTAGGTTAAACTTATATCAAGATTAGAATGAATCATGGTTTATTCAGAAACTAGATCTAACTTCAAGTGGCAGGCTGTGGATAAATACTCCCAAAAGACTCAATGGTATTGATAAAATATAAATGCTAATCAATCTTCCATTTACATTTTTAAAGGTAAGGATTAACACCACTAGTGGTAGGCCAGCTCATTGTCCCCTCAGCTGTCCGGCTGTGATTTTTAAAGAACAGAGTTAGTTCGATGATTCTTTCAGGCAATATTACAGTGAATTACAACTACAGAGCATGGGTTATTTTTTATGTTTTTTTTTTAAGTTTCCGAATGGGCCACCACTTTTTCATTCGAAATGAAATAATACTAAGTAATTAATATTATTACATTAATAAAAATGTATAGTATCTAATTTGCCTCAATTTGTCCAAATGAGTGAAAAAGCTGTGGCGCAATACGGACAGTTATCCTGTTTTTTTTTTTAAATACATGTCCTTTTAAAAATACTTTTTGAATAGCAATGCAATCTTTTAATTTAAGTTTTATCATTATTCACAGACCGATTGCGTTCTTACAATGTTTACATGTGATCACGACACGTATAGTCGTACCGACGCGTGATGATGGACCATCCTCCATCGGCTGTTCAATAAATAACACTTTTTAACTAAAAACGAAGGCTTCAGCCCTTTTAATGAAATGAACTTGTGTGACATTGATTTGAACCACAGTTGCGGTTTGATATTTACAGTATTCTACAACAAAATAGGTTTCTTTTGAGAGTGAGGTTAGACTAAGTAAATTACCGAGGTTTGAGCATTAGCATGGTTTGAGCCAGCTCACGCGCCGTGGATTTTGCGCTGTGCACGGCGTCGGGCTGTGCCAAAGCAAGGGAGATCGCGAAAAATATGCCCGACTCTAGTAAGTAGTAGCTGAAAGATATATAATTTACCTCACGTCCTGTAACATAAAGTCAAATAGTTGTCAGACCACACTGGGGTGATGTGTTTGTTCTGCTCTTTCTAGCTTATCCTCCTTCCCATCACTTACACTACACTTCTGTGAACTTAAACACACAAAACATCTTCCGGTACTTGTGTACAGAATCATATTCTACCTCTCCGCCGTGCATAAACATACCACCCGTATACATGTACAAACTGCATCAGCAAATTTTTTAACGGTGTCGTTAAACACCGCCCTCAAGTGTTGAAATTTCACGATCAAAACACTATTAACTGTTCACGATTGTCGACAAGTTTGCATGCAACAGTCGTATAGTGCAGACTTCCGTCGTCAAGGCACTTTCGTGTAAACATCGCCTGACAATGCCCGGCCCCCCTCTGCCTAGCTGCTGCTGAGACATCGCACACACGACGACGAGAAACAGAAAACACGAGTGCTGGCTGCTGCTTGTTTATTACTTCACTTTTTGTGATCAAAAGCATTATCTGAATCGATATTTGTGTTGGAAAAATGACGGCACTCCCAAGGGAAGTTTTTAAGTGGCTACAGAGCCTCGATCTAACATTTCCCATCAGAAATATTCGAAGGTGAGTCAGAATCCGATCATTCTTACTTTAGTTAGTATAGTATAATAGTAGGCCCTAAGCTAGCTAGGCCTAATATTATAAATATAGTATAGACTTCTTTTCCCAACTGTTCATTCAACAATTAAAATAAAGTAAAGTGCTGTACTTCCGGAATCGTACTTGACCGTCAGGCCCATGATGACTCTTTATTTAGTCTTGATGATGTTAATGTCAGTCACTGACCGATCTTGTTTTTGTATTCAAATTGTGTAAATTTTAATGTTGGCAAAACAAAAAAATGCTGACCTCCGGCATTGTCATTGAATTGACAATCCGTCATGGATTGAATTGAAATGAAGGTTTTGTCAATTCAATGAGGTTCAGCATGGTCGGACAAATTTAAATATAACTGTTGAATGCTGCTGTGTACTGTCTGTAAGTATTGTTGTTTGTGTGTGCACTCAGCTGAGTGCCCACACAAAACAAAAACATATAATTATAACACTGGCCATGCTTACAGACAGTACACAGTAGCATTCAAAAACAATTTCAACAGTTATATTTCAACAGGTAGCCTAGGTTAGCCTCATTTATGTGGCCAATTCTCTAAATCCAAGGATTCAGAGAGTTGGCCAAGCAGGCTTAAGTTTTGGTCTAGAATTGGCGGTGCATATATTATATACATGTATGTAATACAAACTAAGGCATTTAAGCTTGAGTTGAAGTGGAATCAATGTTTATCAGTGTTTATGATTTATTAAGTATTTTGAAAATCTGTATTAAATTATAATATTGCATTTTGTTTTCAGAGATTTCTCCAATGGCTACATCGTGGCAGAGATCTTTTCATGGTACTATCCACAAGACATTCAGATGCACAATTATGATAACTGCAATGGTCTACCTGGCAAAGTAGGAAACTGGTCTCAACTTCAAACAGTGAGTTGTGTTTTTGTAACTCAATATTATTAACACTTTCTATACAATACCTGATTGATATGCCAGACCTTGATAATGTATATTTTATTTTCGATGCGATATGACTCCTTGGGACTTTGTCGCTACACCAACTCAGGACTTTAGGGTCCAGCATTAGGATCCTCATCTCCACATTGTCACTGAGGCCAACATCCCGCAGCAAAGTGTCAATGAATGTGGTTGGCCTCTGTCCCCTTCTATTTTACTTATTATTATGCCATATACATACCTAATCTGTACATTTCTTGTGCTTCTTTGTAGTTTTTTAAGCGGCGAAATATTGAGATTCCAGAAGAGTTAATGGAAGGGACACTACACTGCAAGACAGATGCTGCTGAACTTCTTGCACAATACCTCTACACAAAACTCACCAATAGAAAGTATGTCATCCTGTTTGTTATTCATTCCAAAATAAAGAAAAACCAAGAACAATTTTGAAATTTGTCTAGTGTCCATGCCTGATGCTTTGTATTTGAAAGGGCAAGGGCACCACTGAATTTTCTCCTTGGTAAAGGGCACCTCTGTGAGAAAAATGAAATTCAACTTTACTTATTTTAAAGGCACAAAGTCAATGACCTATGGTGCTGGAGGCTAGAGGTTGCCTATGTTACCTCCATGAAGTATCAGTCATGAGTCTACTTAATAGCAAGATACATGTATTTGGAATGTGTGAATCATGAATCTGTTAAGTTGTAGTTCTACATTTTAAAATTTCTATAAAAGCATGGGAGCTTGGTAAATGCATTTGAAAATGCTTAATGACGATTCTTTCACTTCATTTTTGTCTTCTATTAATTGAATACTCTTTATGTTAAACTTATCTGTCTTTACTTTTGTTCAGAGTGAAGCGGCTTGCCCTGGACTACGACATTGATTTTACTGATCACTCTTACCAGTTGAGTTTGCCGAAGCATGCACGTTCTACTGCATCCACCTCAGTGAAAAACAACTTGAAGATTACAGAATTCCTTACTGCACCAAATATCATCACATGTCAACAAAAGGTATTTCATGCTAACATTGTGGTTCTTAAATTTGGTAGCAGAAACAAACTGTATGTTAAAACGGCCTGAGCGTCACTGAGTGAGGGATACCTGGCTATATCAGAAGCCACTAAATTAGAAAACAGAAACTTCTTTGCAGTAACACAACAGCCAAAACACGATGAAGCATATTTTATTTCATGACTTATCTTGAATCTGACAGGCCCAGGAGATTATTCATAAACACATACAGCATAGACAGGAAGAGAGGCTTGAAGAACCAGATCATTTTGATATAAAGCCATCTATTGGTCAACGATGTGTTCGACGGCCACCACCAGCCAATACCTACACAGGAGAGGGCATGGGTTGGAAGGACCAATCACAGGCAGCCAGTCGCATACCCAATACATCATCAAGTAGGTTTGTTTGACTATTATTATACAGGAAACAAATCGTTATTAAAATATCACAAACATATAGTAAACAAAAAGCCACAAATTGATCATGTTGAAAACTCAATAAGAATTACAACAATGAAGACTTGTAAAGCAACTGCATCTACCAAAAAGGCGCTTGCTCTTGATGATACAAAAGAAAGAGCAAATGAGTTTTAAGGGCAGTTTTAAATGATGATGTTGTATCAAAGTGAATTGCTTAGCCGAGCTAATGTAGTTTTTTCCCTGAGAATGCGTACACAGATTCATCAAATTGCCAAAACTATGAAATAACTTTAAACAATACTTTTCATTTTCTACAGGGAAGCCCAGTCCTGATAAACCATCCACGGTGAGGTCACCCGTAGGCAACAACGTGACCTTCAGAGAGATTCAAGTTGGCCAACTCGACCACACCTCCCAGCCAGCAATACGACCTGTTGCTAGTCTCTCCTCAAGTCCTGTACTTCCACCTATCAGTGGCAGATCATGATGAATATTCATCCCATTGTCTACTCAGTCTGCAGAATGGACTAGGCCTGGGCGACTAGTGTTGAAGTCGTGACTATTGATTGCTAGTCAAGTCGCGTCTGTTTTTTAAAAACTATTCCGTTAATCGTGCCGCCACAACTACTTCAAAAAAAGACAAGACTTCCTGCTCGGTGAACCAAAAGTGTTGCTCAAGACTATTCACAACAACATGATTTTCTTATCATGAAGCACAATCACACATCAGTGACACAATCCTTCAATCCTTGCATCTTTAATTTTACTATTGCAACTGCGGCAAATAATTTGCCGCAATGCATCTTGGAAATTAAAAATTAGTCCCGACTAGAGTCCAAGTTGTGACTATTTGAGGCGTGATTAGTCGAGTAGTAAATTTCACTAGTCGTCCAGGCTTAGAATGGACCTTATGCACTGGACCGTATGGTGGTCATCACACCATTATCTCAGAGGCAAAACAATGCTGAAACAATGGGCGACGCTCTTTTACCTCTTGCTCAGGGCGCCCTGCTTTACAGACATCATTATGCTGAAGGTCTTTGGCAAGTTGTTTTGCAATTTATATCAGCAGGTGTAATCCAACGATATCAGCCATGCTAGTATCAATTCTGAAAGACACTCCACAAATGGTGTCATGTGTCTGTGATTTATGATTTCATTATCGGTTACTTTGATTCACTTTGACTATATGCAAAATGAAATTATCATCCATAAAGTTTTTGATTGTTAATTTACTAAAAATAATGCATGATCTGTATAAAATTGTACATAACTTAATAATTACATTTTCATGGTTAGCCTGTTCTTTCATTATTGTCTCAACACGTGGGAAACAAGATTATTGTCAATTGAGAACAGTATTTATTTTTCCATATCGTTTACGATAAAGAAGTAACATGCTCTTTATGTACAGTAATTAAAAATACATTAATGTTTATTACATGTTTTGTTTGTTTAAATAAAATTTCTAGCTGGATAAAAATAAGCGTTCGTGTGTCATATTTGTGAGTTGGTTCAAGTTATTCATAATTTATCTTTAAAATGCAGAATTCTCACTCGCAGCAAATACATAGTTATCATAAAAAAGAGTTGATTTTATTCTTAAAACTTTGTAATTATTACACACCAATTTAATTGCTACTTCAACAAAAGTTTACAATTGATGGTCAAGTTTGGACACTTCTTCAGGCCAAACCACTTTGGGTAGACTTTCTACAAAATCAGAATCTTTGATAACAAATTTGACAGATATTTAATAACAAGACACCAAAATATTTATGATTACCAAAGGCAAACTTAAGACACATTTAACATGTACATGTAGTATGCTACATAATCGATCATGGTAAAATAATGATTCATCAAACAATTTTAATTGAACTGTTAAATCAATTTGACACTTCATGATCATGTATTAAGTAAGTTCTTGTACACAACACATTTGGATACATTGTACATCTAAAGATAACTTCCTTGAGCAATTTCTGTCTGAGTTTCATACATTGTTGCCCCCAAATACACAGGAACAAAACAAATTGATGGGGTTGGTTCTTATCTATTTAAACACTCTAAAAAGGATAAAATTGGCATTTATTTAAATAGAATAACAATAAAGTTGAATGGCGTAAATCCAATCCATGTATTTAATTCACATAGTTTGATTATTTCAGAGAAACATTTCAGTTAAATCTACCACACACAAAATAAAAAGTCTCATACTTTTATCTAAAACAAAGGGGGAAAAAAGGGAAGAAAAAAAAACACTTTAAAATCTGCATGTTTTTAAAATCCTAGGTAACTGCCTAGTGAAACACTATGCAATCTAAAATATTAAGTATTAGCACACTTCACTTAAAGATCCCCACAACATAAAATCCAAATATTTGAAATTGAGAAATTGAGCTGATTATTTTTCTTGACACAATCTTTTAATATCCTTAGAGCAAGATGTGCTTTACCCATGAATGAAGAAAAAGAGTAAAAGCAAATTGGCAAAAAAATTTGTCAGTCCCAAAATACAGCTACACGTAACTTGTTCAAAAGGAAACCAATTGGATTTCTAATTTGTCATTCTTCGGGTAGGCAATTGCCTCTGTTATCCAGATTATTGCATTGGTGCCCTTTACCAGGGAAGAAACGCATTGTTGCAATTGCCCTCTCATAAAGCTTCTGGCCTGTAATTTTGCTTTGGTCAACTGTTCTAGCAGATAACCTTGCAGACCTTTTCCTTCAGTGAGATTAAGGATTGTGCAGGAATGTAAACCTTAACACAATCCAATGGCTTGATTTATTGCATTCAATTACATAATTATTTTCCATGCTTTCAAAATTCAAACAGCTTTTAAGAAGCAGAGCCTTTTATTGTTCTGTTTACAAAATAATTTTTGGTTAATTCTGGTATAAAATGTATTAAATATACAGTGAATATAAACAACTAATTACATATTTTACACTTATTGATAAATGGGGGTTAATTAATTTGATAGTTGTTTATAATTACACATTTAATCTTAAGATGAAAAAATAATTTGAGAATTTTAAATATTTTTTAAGAGCAAGAATGATCTTAGCCTGCTGTTTTAAAAACTGTGACAGTATTTAAACCAGATACAGCAGGATTTGCCTTGTGTTTATCATAAAATATAAGAAGCAAATACATGTAAATGTATGTTTTCCATTAGTGCAGTAGTTTTACTACGAAGAAAAATATCTACCATGGCACAAAGTAACTAAAACACAGAAATATATATAATTTGATTTATAATTACTTGAGTAATCCAAGTCAACCTAAGACAAAACCAAAAAGGTGTGAAAATAGTAATTTCAGCGCCTTTTTAAATAAAGAAAACCTGCATAAAAACAGCTGCTTGAGCGGAATTGTTTTCACAGGAATTCTGTTGAATTGTATTTTTTTTGTGGTTATAATTACAATGTTATTTTGATATCAGTGCACTTCTGAATTGTTTGTAAACACTTCTGCCGATGACGGCGTGCGTCAAAATGACAAGACTCTGAGGTCGTGTGTGGGATGCGTACCACATATGGCGTAACATTAGTGTTGACGGAGAAGTGTATTCAATCAATTGTTTTTGGCACAAGTGAAATCTGTTTAATCTATTATGAATCCAACTTCTTTATTGGTTGAAAACCTTTTAAAATTATTTTCAGCAAAGATCATATGTTGTTGTCTTCGTTAAAGTAAGCCATCTTTGATCTCAACCAAGAAGATGGCAATAGGTCTGCATAGTTGTGCACAATATAATTTCATAATGCCCTCCATTTTTCTAAGGCTTTTATTACACAATGTAATAAATCTAATTAAGTACTTATCTCTACCCGTACTTCAATTAACTTTATGAAGAAAACCAGACAGATTTTGTGGGCGGATTGTAAAAGAAATTTGAATATAAATATATATACTATAGTTACTTCACAGTCAATACTTTTATAACAACAACACTTAATTCTTTATCAAAAAATATTCTTGAATTAAATTTAATATAACCCGATTAATTATTACATCTTGTTGTATTTTCATTTCTCTGTGAATACATATAATGGTATCAAGCTACATTTGTTCAAATTATACTTTTTTTGATCCAATATGACATATTTATTGCCATTTGTTCATCAACGAACTTCTTAAGTTTGCAATTTTAAATCGGTGTTTAAAGTACACTTTACTGAATGACATAGTGGTCAAGTAGAAAAACACCATTATATCATAAGTGATTTCAAGAAACAGATGATGCAGGACAGGAGTGAAGTCTTTGAATGGGCTAGACTGTTTTCGGTTTGTGAAAGATTCAACCATTTTGAAGAGGCATCAAAGCCATTAAATAGACTTTTAAAAAAACCTGATCACTCCAAGAAGACTGTAATGCATGACATGATTGTTAGATGGGTTTAGTTAGGTGCCCTTCACATTAAGGCATTGAGGGGAGTGTGGTATTTACGGGAGTGGTGGCTGCAGACCATGTAAGCAGCGATGAGTTTTTACTTGCACATTGTACATGCGCACACCTGCACCGCTCATGGACAAGAAGTCCCTCTACATCCAGACTTATGAATCTTACTGAGTACTAAAGTAGAATTAGGTGAGGTTTGCGGTAGCACTCTGTAGAAATCTCTTTTGAGTAGTGTTGGTTCAGAACCAACGTCTACTCAAAAGCGATTAACACATGGTGTTACGGCAAACCTCACCTGATAATACTCCAACCATGCAGAGTTTCAACTCCTACCTAGGTGGGTTTAGTTCTTTAGTATGGATTAATGGTTGCACCCGTTGCTAGTGGTGAGAATCGGTTTACTTTAGCCCACATCAGGGCATCACTCAAAGCAATCACTGACTTTCCATCCTCCAAGAAAAATACAGGACCCTGAAATATCAAATTATTGAAGAAAAGCAAATCATAGACAACATTACACAAATGGTAATGTTCTTATAGTTTGTTGACCCCAAAGTCATTGCATGCTGAGTCAAGGTCATTGCGTACTTAGCCGAGTTAAAATTGCGACCATTCATGGTGAAAGCATAAAGTATTCGTGATCCCGAAAGCAGAAGAATCTCATGTTAGATATGGTGTTTTTAGATGTAAACTAACAACAACTTGCGTTGACTTATACATATGTAAATTGACAGTGTGTTACAAATCAGGTTATCGGCTAGAGCTCTATTCATTCTGTATGTTATCATATTGTTTTAAGTTTTGATTGTTTGTTTTTAAGCACCTACCTGAATCCTGGAGCCAGTTAGCAGAGATAAATGGACATCAGAGTGGCTCGGTAACTGCGACCCAGCAACCACATCAATACCACATTCTAGCTCAGTGTCTTCTGATCCAACTCTCTGTATCAAAGTGTTATATACAGACCCAAGAGATTCATTGATGGGTTTGCTGTCTGACAGATTCTTTCTGTTTGGAAAATAATAGAGAAAATAGAATTAGCTATTGCAAACAACTTTCCAACCAAAAGGACCCAGAGTATAAATGCAAAAAAAAATAGTTAATGGTCTGATGTTTTGACCCTAGCAGAGTCTTTCTAGAAGGCAAAAACAATATAGACTATTTGTAAATTAACTTTTGATTCCAAAATGAAGTAAATTACAAACTCATGTAATGCTGATGCAACTTGTTTTGACTTGGATACTTGCTGTTGCCACAGACATGGATCTCAATACTTGCTTACCATCAGTCTCATTACTAAATTCTCAGCGGTGTATTACAAGGCAAGAAAACAAGGCATGTGAAAGCATTCTTACATGTATTCAACTTAAGACTCGATTTCACCAAACTCTTCCTATCTAAGGACTTGGGATGAGTTCAGTTCCATAACCATAGCAAACATGTAGGACACATCAAACCCATCCTAATTTAGGACAAGTTATTCGTTCTTACTCGAGATTAATCCTAGCCTTTCGTGAAAATAGCTGCGGTACTCTAATTGAGGGCAAACAGTTTTAAAATTTAACTTGAGATTTATTTGGTCACATGAGAATATGTTAATGAATGGGAATCTTACCCTTCTTCATACTGCGTGTGTGCCAGCCATGCCTTCTGCTCTAACTTAAGCTGCTCTTCACTGAGTGGAACTGAGATATCTGCATCTAGTCCTTTCCGGATCAACATAGTCCTACAAAATCACAATCAAGATATCTTTGAATAAAGTAACTAAATTTAAACACAAAAACCAAGGCAGTTCCTCTAAAAATATCCAATGAAAAACACAACAATAAGTGACACAAAAACAAAACGAAAAACATATCTTCTTTCTCTTTCGTTTGATCTCTGGACCAAGGTGAACATTGAACGCAATTAAATTGGTAGTTTAGTGACTTCAAGCCACTTCATGGTATCCTCATCGAGGTCTCTGAGTCCCTGTCCGCCCTAGGGTAGTCTGAAGTCAGGGCAGTCATGAATGATGGCTGATGGTTTGTAGGCTGCCACACTGACACAAACTTGAGCTGGTAGCTCTGTGCTATGGAGGAACGAGGCATTACCGCCCCAGGCAGTATTAAGGCAATGAGTTAGACCCAGGCCCTCTTATGAAGATCCCAGCCCGTAGGTCTGAAAGATTGAGTTGGGATTCTTTTAAATAACATTGTCTTAACTTACATAGATTGTTGCAAGAGTGGTAGGACAATGCTGTTATATCCTCTCCGTATAGCCAGTAGTCCACCAAGATAAAAACTCAATATCAATAGCTCAGTCCTCTCCCTGAAACGCACCATACATGTTTATGTATTAAATTTAAAACTAGTTTTTAAAGGTTGTCAAAAATCTACTATCCTTCAGTGTTACATAGGGAATCCAAACAGACTTCAGTATGTTGCTACACACCTATAGATTATTTATAAATCTGTAATGTATTTATTCAAGCTAATGACATGAGACTGCACTTACTTTGTAAGACTCTGTTGCATCAAGACATCATTTCGTATACTAGTCAGTAGCTTGATCATTGGCAACACTTCTTGCAAAGACCAATTTCTTTCACACATTTTATCTTGAAAGTCAAAGGAAGAAAAACACTATCAAGTATATCATTCCTACAATGATGATAGTTAGAAAATATCAGAAAAATCGTGTTGTTTATAAATGGTTGAGATTCATGTCTGCTGGCGTGTCGTGGTCGAGCAGATTAGAGAACCAGACTCAAGCTCTGATGTTTCTTTTCAGTTCGAGAGTCGTGACACTTGTGTTCTTTAGCAAGACACTTAACTATCATTGCAGTGTCCTTCAGATGGGAAGTAAAGCCATTGGTTCTGTGTGTTGTGTAATGCATGTAAAAGAACCCAGTGCACTTATCGTAAAGAGAAGGGGCTTGCCCCGGTGTTCCTGGTCTGATCGGCAGCATATTGCACCACAACACCGTGTAAACCATTACATGGAGCTATATAAAGGAATACGTGGCTCCATATATTTTGCAGGAAATAATACTGAGCGCTTTGATACGCCCTTAGGGGTGTGATAAAGCGCTATAACAACCTAGTATTATTATTATTATTCATACAAAACCTACCAACCTGTAATCTTGGTGAGTCCCAGCTCCAGTGCCCTCTCTGGGGTCGTTGATAAGAGATAATACTTCACACATTCAACGTCTCCATTGCTCTCCAACTCCTGGGCCTTGTCTTTACACTTAGCTCTGTTAGGAAGTGCAGCCTAGATGGAAGCAAAGATCTTAATGTATAGTTAATCAGTCACTCAAAATGGAAAATGAGTTAAAATGATTGTGTATAACATTTTTTTGAGAGAAGCAAGGAAGAATGGAAATTATGCTCCAGCAATATTGTTGATTTTATAACTGTATAAAGAGGGAATAATTTCAGCAAAAAGGGAAAATGACATTTATCAGAATAAGACAGGGAAAGATTAAAATTCATGCAACGATTCTGTATTTTTTAGGAAAGCATTGATAAAGCCACAAAACCAGTGCTTGAGTAACACTTAAAGCCACCCCCATACCTTCTGATGGAGATAATCTATTTCAGCGCTACTCGATACACATTGTGCACACATCTCCACCATCGAGTCTTCACCGCCCGGCAATGTAAAGAGTAAATCAATCCCAAGGTCCCTGCATATACAAAGAGGAACAGAGATGGCGCACATTTGATGTAATTATATGACCAATAAGTTGCGTAAAGTTTCGTGAAATCAGCTGCAGCTCTTTTCAGAGCCAACACTTGAACAAAAGAGATTAACACATGGTTGTACTCGCAAGTTTACTATTTATTTATAGTTTCTACTTATATATGACCAATGTTTAATTGGAGCGACCGGTCAGGACAGAAACAATCACTCCAGGGAGTTACATTTTAAACACAGAATTTTTGTTTTAAGAAAAGCATACTTTACCATTTGCCTAATTTGGCACATCTCAGAGCAAGAAAGTTTGTTGCCATGGCAATCAGGTCAGGATGTTTGGTGCCCTCTATTGCTCTCCCAATACTGATGGCTAACTCCAACTCATGACCTCTAATGAGTTTAGACAAGGCACACTAAGGAAACAAAAAAGGGAGACACAAATAAATCAAAAATAAAATTTCTTAAAATTTCTTTAAAAAAAAAACTGGTCTGGGCAGAAGCAGGGAATTCTGCGCTTGCGTCAAGCTTATTTTATGTGTTAGGAATTTTGGCTTGTGCGCTTGCGTACTCCACGCTACTGGGCATTCTCAGCTAGCACAGAAATTTAACGCTTGCCCAACAAGCAGAGAATGGTGACCACAAGCGTGTATAAATAGAAAAAAAAAATAATAATAAAATAAGCGCAGAATTCTGCAGTAAGCAGAGCCATGACATTTGGCCCTGATTAGTCATAGTGTTTGGTTCTGCCGCTTACCCTTGTATTTCCCACTGCAAGATGACAACATGCTGCCATGATTGGGCAGCCATCTTGGAAATATCTCTCTGCCAGAGTACAGCTGATATCATTCAAGAGTCTAATGTTGTCTTCAGAAGGTTCCTGTATGCCATTTTGATCTTCACTTTGTATACTGTGCTGAGCATGCTCAGTAGTTGATATACCGTTTTCACATGCGACTTGTGCAACTAGCATGGCATCTTTGAGTTGGTTGTGACGATTGAAGTATTTGGTGAGTTGCTGGATGTTTCCAGTGGCAATATAGTAAGGCACACAATCATTGCTACTTTCAGAAGCGAGATAATCAGCATATCTTGAAACAGAAACAAAGAACAAGCAGGCATTTTAAGATATTTATAAGGACAAATGCAAACAAAGGTCCTAGCATGATTTACACTTGACAAAGAAAAACATCAAGAGGCCGATTTCACAAAGAGCTAAGACTGATCTTAACTGCAAATCAATCGAAGTTGCCAAGTAAAGTGTTATGTCACAATACAAATCACTATGGTGATACTGACAATTTGTCTTTCAATGTGTTTTATTTCTGTGTGCCCTTGAACCCTGGACCTAATAATTTCATGTGTATATTTTAATTATAATAATGTAATACTCTTACCTTTCAGAGAGCTTTCTCCAGTATTCCATAGACACAGCAGGAGCGACAGATAATGCTTTTTCCCACTACAGAATAAAGAAACAATGTTTTGATGAGTTTAAAAATGTGGGACTTGAACCAGCGAGCTCCGGATTAACGTATGGACTGTAAAGGGGTTAAACCTGTTTCAGCCCTAGGAGTAGGTGGCAACGGCCTCTGGAAAAAATAATTGTAGCCCACACCTTGAAGTAGCCTTCAGGCCTTGTGTGTCAGGCGACTTGCATAAAAATTAAAAAAACGAAAAAAAAAAACCGAACCAGCGCTCTACCGACTGAGCTATCCAGCCACATGTTGGCGGTCTCCCTGTTAGTCAATATCTCAGTTTAAAGGCAGTGGACACTATCGGTAATTACTCAAAATAATTATTAGCATAAAACCTTTCTTGGTGACGAGTAATGGGGAGAGGTTGATGGTATAAAACTTCCCTCTGAAGTGCCATAGTTTTCGAGAAATAAGTAATTTTCTACGAATTTGATTTCGAGACCCCAAGTTTAGAACTTGAGGTCTCGAAATCAACCATCTAAACGCACACAACTTCGTGTGACAAGGGTGTTTTATTTCTTTCATTATTATCTCGCAACTTCGATGGCCGATTGAGCTCAAATTTTCACATGTTAGTTATTTTATGCATATGTTGAGATACACCAACTGTGAAGGCTAGTCTTTGACAATTACCAATAGTGTCCACTGCCTTTAAATGTGTGGTTTAATTTTTTATTAATTCTATTATAAGTGCTTATGATTGTCCTAAATTCTCACCTCATGTATTTCAACCATAAGCTCACAATATCTCTGGACTTGACCAAGACGTATGTGAATACTAGCAGCCTCTCTAAGCTTCTCTTCTTTAACCTTAGCACCGGTCCCAGATGTGTTTCTTACCATTTTCACCATCTCTAACTCTTGAGCTTCTGACTACAAATCACATATCAAAACAAATACAAAAACTTTTATGCAAGTTATTAAACTTTACACAGTTGCCATTTTGTGAATCTGCTCTGAGGTCAAATGTGTCAAAGAAATAATATCAATAATAATATGTGACATTTCTATAGTGCATAAAGCAAAAGCCTCTATGCGCAAGACATAACATAAAGCAATGAAATGGAAAATATAGATCAATAAAATTTCAAACAATAGAGTCCTTAAAAGTCTATGGAAAATCTGAAGAGTCAGCTTGAAAAAATAAATGTCAAGTGGTAGTTCATTCCAATAAAGAAGGTATACTAAAGTGGAAAGTTCTTTAACCAAAGAATTTAATCAAAATACGTGAAAAGCTTGTATCACAAATCCAGAGAGAAATGCATAAAATATCACAAACTTACGGCTTTGAACTTGACAAGATGTTTAGCATGCAGGATGCCCTTGCTGTAGTCTTCTGCTAGCAGACTATCATCTTGACCATTCAGTACAGATACTAACTCCCACAGAATCTTGGATCCACCAGGTGGCTATAAAAGCAAACGGGTACACTATGGATAATTTCTTGCATTAAGGTGTTCAATTGAATAGAAACAAACTCCCTTTTCTTTGCAACTTCACCACAACCATACTATAACCAAGCCTAGTACTTAAGCAGCATCCAGCAACAGAATCCAGCATTTTCCCGAAGACGATCAGAGCATACTGATAAAAACTTTGAGTCGTTAACCACCGATTCTTTTCAGAACCAACACTACTCAAAAGAAATATTCACATGGTGTTCACGAAAACCTCTCTTAGTTATACTTCCACCATGCAAAGTTTCAAATCCTACATGCAACCATACTGGTTTGTTTGTTTGTTGTTTAAATGAGTTTCCCGTCAAGGGAACTCAGCAAACTCCCACATACGGGGATATAAATACTGATCTCTCTCATACAGGCATTGGCTTAAACTGAACTAAATAAAAAGAAGGAAAACTTACTGAGAAGAGGTGGGAAAACCATCTTAAGGCAACACTATGATCTAAATCCCCTTTGTATTGTTCCAACTTCTGTTTCAGTTCACGTGACACACGACCAGCCATGACCGTAGATGTGCTCATTGCCATGGAATGCTCTGTACAATCAAATAGAGATTTTATGTCAGATCTCTGAAATCAGCTTCAAGGAATTCATCTAGCGAGTCACTTTGCATTGGTAGGTACAGTTTGGTCAAAAGGTTGTACACTTGTAAACACACAATGTTGTATCTCACTCCATTGGATTAGTGCTTTAACATCTTTTGAGTTTTAAACAAAGATATTTAGTTTTACTTATTTATTCTTTATAAAACTGGGTAAAAATCAACTAAGCATGAACGATATTTTCCACTGATGCCCAGTTGCATCATAACGTTCTTGCACTGCGAGGAACAGTTTGTGCAGGGTCATTACTCATCATAATATGACCTTTGTATTGATGAGAATTTAAAACAACAGCTCAATCTGAGAAAAAGTAAAAATATCGTTCAATATTCCACTCTGAACTTTTGGTGCTTGTTTCCTCCAGCCCTCTATTATAACATGACTGATTCTTATCACCTACCTACAGTACCAACAATCTCAGCCCAAGGTCTCTTTGCAATGATGCTCAGCTGCATCTTAGTCACAAGGGGACACAGAGACCATATCCTAAGAGTTGAATCTCGCGAGCAAGAAGCCAAAATGAAGGGACGGTTAGGGTGAGATGTCAACCCATAAACATCTGCTCCGTGGTCTTGGACCTTGTCAATGCAGGCTCCATCCCTTATGAACAAAATTAAACCTCTAACGTCACAATGGTAAAATTAAACACAATCACTTTGATAGCACATTGCCGACGAATATAACTTTACTTAAATTAATGCAACATACAAAGGTTTTTCCACACTCATGTTGTAGTTGAGTTAGGCTAATTAACAACATTATACAAGATGTCAAACCATTTATTCATAGCCCATCATAGTCATGTTTTAGTACCCAACCACAGAGGTCAAGAAAGGGTAACAATAACCAATACAAAATTCCATTCCAATACAAAATTCCATTTCAACTATAGTCTACGAACAATTTTTTTTTCCCAAGAACAATTTAACTACCCTCCCCCTTATGGAACAATTTGCCACAATCTCTCATAGACACCAAATCTCAGCGAGCTTTCAAAAATATACCGCTGTATTTTAACCAGTAAGCAATCCACAGATTGTCAGTTCTCTCCGGAAGTTTCAGGAGGAAAACCTACCAAGTAGCAAGTATCAAAATCTTTAACATCAGAGTAATTCAAAGGTAAAGAATTGATCAAAGAGTCACAAAATGCAGAGCCACTACCAACCTTGTATCCCAGACTCTAATGGTGTAATCCCAACTGCCTGATATGAGTAAGTATGGTATCTCTGGGTTCCACAGTAGGCCTCGGATTGGTGCTCCATGTCCGGCTAATACTATAACACAGCTGTCTTGAGTGTAGTCCCACACTCTGATTGTTCTGAAGAATATGGAAAGTTATTAAGTAAAACTTAGTGCGCTGCTTTACAATCTTCAACATTAAACAATATCACTCTGCACTAATGCATCCGGATCTCAGACAAACATACAAAAATTCACTAACAAACGTACGTGTCCCGGTTTACGCTCTTTGCTACCCCAAGTGCAGTGTGGCACGTTAATGATACGGTGATCGCACATAAGTGATGGAATCTATCTATCTATCTATCTATGTATGCTGGTACTCATCTGACAGTCGGACATTTTGAGCAAAAATGTCGTCATTAGTGTGGAGTGCTATTTTAATAAAATTGAAAAGTTATGACAAGTTATGACAATTGGTACAAATATGGTGTTCATTCCATATTTTGGGAAAATAACTCAATATGAGAGTTTATCAGTACAAAAGAATGAAGGTAACAAAATCAAAAGCGCATAAGTGTACAAAATAACTCCCATATGTCTGTCAATTTGAACACAATTAGACAATAAGTGGTACCGCAAAATAACCTAGAAAATAGTCTGGTACCTGTCATCTGATCCACTACACAGAATACCCTCCCGCAGTGGGGACCACTTCACATTGAATACTTTGGCTGTGTGCCCCAGAAAAGCTTTCAAGGGTTGTTCTGTTGCTGTGGCAACATAGAACACTCTTACTTTACCATCGTCACAGCCAGTAGCAATCATGTCTCTGAAGGAAAGAGAAGAGAGAGATAACAATTAATAGTTCTTATAATTACAAACAACCAATTTGAATGAGTTATGTGTTTCAATTGGAGAGTTTTGTACATGTAATAACGTCAGGCCATTAACTAGTTTATGCATGTAATAATAAAGTGACATCATCTCACATGCAATGAGTCTCTACCAAGACATCACCATTTTCTTTTGGCTATAGCAGCTCAGTTGGTACGTCTTCCACTGTACACAAAGTTACATGGTTAGACTTTAGTCCAATGCATTGGACTTGTGAGGGTCGTAAGTTCAAACTAGTACGCGTACTTACTTGTTGTTAGGGCTCCAATCACAACCAAACACAGCAGCAGGATGCTTGTATTTTTGTAGCAACTTCCCATCTGCCTCTCGTACAATACTACACACAGATACACAATAAGAAGATTACTAAATAAGAAAATAGAATTAGCATTTGTAAACCGCTTACTGACCAAAAAAACACAATAGTTAATGGCCTGAAGTTTGACCCTAAGCAAAGAACCTTCGAGAAAGAATCTGCTATTAACTTTTTTGTTTGCAACATTACCCAAAAGAAATTCTTTATGTGTATAGGTTAAAATATACAAGGCCAAATGAAACTTCAACATTAAATAGTGAAAAGCATAATAGCAGTATGACAAAACTTGCAGCTTTAATCTCTTGAGTGAGCCCATCAGACTTGAATATTATGCAGACTTACCAATAGCAGTCCCCTCCACATGAGGCTATTCTCTTTGGATCTTTCTGATTCCAAGCCACAGAATAAACACTGTTCTTTCCATGCTGCAAATAACCACACAAGCTGATGAGTACAAGTATTTACTTGAGAGCCTTGACTACAATGTGTCCATGGTGTCAAGGCCAAGTGGTTGATAGCACCGGATTCAAGTTCTGGTGATAGCACCGGATTCAAGTTCTGGTGATAGCACCGGATTCAAGTTCTGGTGGTTAAGTAATTGGGTGTGGGTTCTAATCCCAATCATGACACTTGAGTCCTGGAGCAAGATGCCTGACTATAATTGCTTCTCTTCACCCAGGGGTCCTGCAAGGGTAGTGGTTGATATTGTGTATGGAAAAGCTTTTGGAGCGCTATGGCAGCCTGGGCCGTATACTCCCCAGGGAGCTGAGTAAGAGGAAAGGAATGTTTTAGGCCCAATTAGCAGTACTAGCAAAATGCCATTAGTACATTATTGTAAGAACTAGACATTAACATTATTCAAATTCATATAATTTGGAATCATAACAAACCTCCATAAATCTCTTCAAGATACAGCCCTTGGACAGATCCCAAATAAAGACGCCATTTTTAGAGGATCCAGCTACGATGCAGTTCAGGTCAGCTGTAAAAATGAAGAATATGCAAACTCTTCAAAAACAACAGTATGAAACAAACAGGCCCCTGCTACCAAGCAATAGTTGGACATGTATGGTGCTGATCATACAGAAATGAATGGTCTCTAAACGTAATCAGTTTGGTCTCTG
The DNA here is from genome assembly GCF_032118995.1 of Asterias amurensis. Lineage (NCBI taxonomy): Eukaryota > Metazoa > Echinodermata > Asteroidea > Forcipulatida > Asteriidae > Asterias > Asterias amurensis. The sequence continues at coordinate 1,473,033 of NC_092651.1, forward strand.
ATCTTACCTGGTGCCCAAGACAGTGAATAGAGAATGCCTTCATTTCCCGGTGATGTCTTGACAGCAGTGAGTGTATTAATGTCCCATACCTTCATGGTGCCATCAAATGAAGCTGTGGCAATCAAATCAGGATCATCTGGTTTGAACTTACAATCAAATATCGTCTCAACATGACCCTGTGGGGAAGAATCATACACAACAAATTTTCACTCCAACTATTGTGATTTTAAGAAAATTTTACAATAGCAAATATTTGTTATTGTTTACACTGAACCATGTGCTAAAACACTAACTGCTAATTACATCAACTATTAAATTAGAGATATTTTCTTACCAACTCCCTTAGGAAGTCCCATCTCCTCTTCCCGAAATCATACAGTCCCACTCCCCCATCGAGGAAAGTGCAAACTGCATGACCTGGTGGTAATGCATATGAATTTAGGGTGGTAGCACTCGGTGTCGGAGATGCTTGGCTTGTAGAGGAGACATCTCTGTGGAGGGGAACATCCGAACTGTTTGGGGTCATATTGAGAGATGTACTGAAGACTTTGAGAGAATGGAACCCCATCTTCTTGAGGCTAAGGCTTTGGATTGGAGTGGATTTAGAGACACTCCATAGTCTGAGCACTCCACCATTAGAATCTGATTGGAATAACAAGATCTATACACATTATACTGTTTGTTGCAAACTAAATGAAAGCTTGAAGTGATGTCCATAAAAAAAAAATTAAAAAAAAAAAAACAAGTCCAGTTTCCAATTCTTGTGTTACGACATTTGTTTTGCAATCAAATGTGATCCAGTCATCTATAAAGTGAACTAAAGTGAAAAAGTATTCTATCTATTTAGTGATTTAAACAGGTGAATCATGACTCTGCCCAAATGACTTGGGATCTAACTGGACCCAAGTGACCCGAGACTCGGCAAGCCTATATATGCCAGAACATTTTCTCCTTGATAAAGGGCACCCTACAGTTGTCAATTTCTACTGGAGCATTTCAAGGGCATCAAAGCAATGACCAGGGGGCATGGAGGCACACAGGCAATTGCCTTCATTGCCTCCCTGAAGTATCAGGCTTACACAGACTCAACACAGGCGACTGGACTACAACACTGCCTAGAGATGACCCACCTTGTCAAACAGATTCAAGTCACGCTAACCACTCACCTCCAGTAACAAACATTCCAGGTGCCGATGGTACCCAGGCCAATGTCTTGACTGCAGCAATTGCATTAGGCATCTCAAACTTCATGAAGCACATGCGAGACTCACTATCAACCATTCGTACACCACATCTTAGATTGGCAATGAGAAGATAATCGTCTGATAGATGATCCCACTCAAGATCAATCACAGGGTCGTCCTCATCTGAACCATCAGTAGAGTCCGGTCTCAAGACATGCTTGTAGGACTTATTACCTGGTAGTTGAAAAATTAATTGCATTAACTTTATTCAGACAACAATCACCTTGCTTACAAATAATCAGCCCTTTTCACACTGTACTTCTTATACCCTTAAAATACAGCCCTGGGGAGGCCCCTGGGATTTGTTTTATACCTGTGGAATACATCCCAGGGAAGGCCCCTGGGATTTGTTTTAACCCATGGTTGCGCTGACGCACTTTCACACTGTGTTCCAATTCCAGGGGGTTCTGGTCCCACGTTTCAAGAATACACCAGGGTATTACAGGAGCAGGGGTTGCCTCAAGGAATAGAGTTATAGTCACTGGTGTGAAAAGGGTTATATTGAGATCAAAGCGGCTTTAGGTGAGGGTAATGGAAACTTGTAATCTTTGTTTGCATTATTATCGAAACTCATAAAAGCTTGGAGTTTGACCAATAACCTTCTTTTAATATTCTTCATGTTAATTTTTGTGTACCTGCGTTGAAGAATGACAGACTTCCGTCTGCATGACCAAACACAACCTTTCCAACTTTCTTGTGGTGCCAACGAAACTTGTGGATATCTGAAGAAAATCCCTGGGCCTCTTTGTGAGGTGACACCTCTTTCCCTTGCGTAAAATGCCACATCATGAGTGGTCCCTTGCCTTTAATAAAGGTCAGTGAATCCTTCTCTAGCAGGCACCAGTCTATACATAAAGGAATGAACTTGGTGCATTCAATCATTGAGAGAACACACTGTTGAGCAACGTCCCATAGGAACAATCGGTAGTCACAACCCCCACTGGCAAATACATCAGGTTTGCGTGGATGCCACATGATAGATGTAACTGTTTTCTTGTGTTCTGACATGATGGCATACAGTTTAAACTCATTCAGTTTTCGGTCGAGCTGGAAATAAATACGAACAAAATTGTAAACAAATTATGGGCTAACTGCTTCAAATAAATGTTGCGTTAAATAGAAAGGCGCTTTTAAAACACTGTATCCATATAATGCTGTAATTTTGAAGACAAGTTGTTTTACAAAGGTATACGAAAATTAACTCAACCAAGGTGCAAAACATACAATCTGACACACAATGTGATGCATACAATCAACAAACAATGTATGAACCATTTTATTAAAAATATTCAATCAAAACTATTGCTGTCATTGCATTTTGTTTGAAAGGATCTTGTGTAAACATATTTGGCTTTGTTTGAACAAACGCTTTTAATTAGAAAAAAATATATCAATATTTAGGCTGTAATTATTATACTTCATCATACAGTTTTTCAGTAAGATCATAACGTTATTGATTTGTCCTTCCCTTAATTATATGTACAGTAAAAAAATTCCAAGTAAGCTGAACATTACACCAGTAAGCGTGTGTATCCTTTACAGTGTAAATATTACAGTAAGACAGAATTAATATAACTAATATTCATTAGAGCTATAATCACATGTATATATCCATTATCCCCAATCATAAAAAAGCCATTTAGTCATAAAAGGAGCCATTGTACCCTGAAGGACTTTAACAAAACATGACATAAAATGCAATGTAGTTCACTGTTACATATTGTCAAAGTTACATGTACAAATTAACATACGCAGAAACAACCGTGTAGTGAGCAAGTACATTTGGGATATGAAAATATAGTTTGTCAATAAATCAGTGCAATAATGAGCACCGTTTGCATTCATGCATGGTCAATGTGGCCTGCTACCATTCAATGCCTACATGCTGTCTTATATACATTCGGTGTGTTTCTTTGTATTTTGGTTTATACTTCAACTGATGGATCAATAAGTAATTTTCTCATACACCTGGGACTCTTGGCCACCCCTAATTATCAACACACATTTCTAACAGTTGTGAGCAGGGCATTGGTTGTCTCTTAGCAACTGTAAATATACAGCATACATCGTCTATTCAAGCACTCATCTGGCCCTGACCCCTTTTGGTTCAATGTAAACCTTTTGCATACTGACTTCCATCAATACACTTTATTATCCTGTAGATTCATGAAAAATGTATTAGCGCGCTATTTTGTTTGTTGCATGATATCTCAGGCAGCTGACTAAGTGACTTAGTTATAAATAAATTGATGAAAACTGTACATGTATATTCCGACTAAAGTAGTACGGTAGGTTTAAAAAAATACTACTTGTGTTTAAAAAATGTTAAAGGCAAAATGTTGTAATTAAAACAAATCTTTATAAAAAGAAAACAAAACATTTGCGTTTGTTTTGATTTGATATTTGAGTTTGGAGTTTGCCCGGACAATGATTGAACACACAAAAGCATTGAACTGCATTCAAGGACAAGGGAAACACTTTATACGCCTTCGGCTTGCTTGGCAGCAAGGCGTAAAAATCCAAAATTAGTAGAAATAACGTCACAAATCCTATAATTGCACTTACCTGATAAACATAAATTGCAAGAGTTGCACAATAAGCAAATCTATCTCCACTTGCAGCCACTACATCACTATTCCAGGGCTGGCACCCTGCCGATAACAATCCCACTTGCTTCATTGTCAATTAGTTCAAAGGTACAGACAAGGCGTTCAAAGTTTCCTTTTTTGTGTTTTGGGCCCAAATTCAAGATAAAACGTTCTCAGGGAGCACTTGAAACCATTATTATTCCTGGAGAGAAACACATTCTGAAGAAATCCTCAGATGACACAGGCAGCAATGATGATCCATCATACGTATTATCACCTTTTGATTGAGTCTCTCGCCACCACATACCTGTTCAGCAATTTTGATTATGAAGATGAACAAAAATATGACAATTGTTCTTCAGACTATGATCAAACAATTCCTAATCATTGTTTGGTAACATCCAGTGTCCGTAAGGTTGGGTGCTGATTGCTCATTTCAAAGTCTATGCACCCATGATGTTGACACTAAGATGTGCGTTTGGTTCAAAGTGGTTTAGCTACATGTATACAATACAGAAGGATGGAGGAGAAACAGGTAGACATCATAGTACAAGCTACCAATGCACTCATCCATGAAGTGACGTACTTCTGTAAAGGGTAAACAAGACAAAATAAACCAATATTATTTAATTAGGGCTGTAGATTACAGAACATTTGCATTTATGAAATGAAAACTGGGCATGCATGAAACTCATTTGCTATGCATGTAATTATTTAAAAAGAATAATGGATTAGAAATTTGCAAGGAATGTTCATTTTGCCTTGGTGCCTTTGAAATTCTCCAGAAGAAATTGGCAATTTCCTCATAGGGTGCCCTTGGTGTCCTTGCCCTTTCAAAAACGAAGTACACAGGTCTGATAGGATGTAGTATTATATTTTGAATGGGCATTGCATTTGCATTATTGTGGCATAAAGGTTTATAAGAACACAATGCAAATGACCTCTCTGCAGCGATAGTGACAGACAAGTAAAACAGCTGATCAATCATTTCAGCCAAAGACATTGTCATGATATTAAAAATGCATCAAAAAAATGAACTTTGATCAGCAGCCCTTTACTAATTAGCAATTGCAGTAGGTTTTATGGTTGAATGTATACGTCAGAAATGATTTGGTCATTGACAGCAAAATAAGGAAAATGAAACACACCTGAGCCCAGGGGATAAGACGGAATACAGTGTGTATCTTCTTGCAAAATCAAGATCAAAAAAGTGATTATGCAGAATACAAAATTGTGAAGAAGTATAGGAAATCATCAACAGTTCCCTCGGGTGATTTATGGAGAATTTTACTTCAACTGATTTTCTATTATTTCAGGCATAGGGGCCTTTTGGTTGTAAGAACTTTATTACACAACAAGGACTAATTGTCACAATTGCTAGCATTACAACATTATTCAGCAAAGATTTGTAATGTGTTGAGATAATTACTTTGTTTCAGTGTTTTATTAAACATTTTCCCAAGGGAAAATGTGGAAGCTTTTCAAAAAAATGGTATACAAAATACATAAATTCATATATAAATTTTTAACTTTCTTACAAGCATTTATTTCCTAATTTAAATTATAATTTTAATCAAAACAATTTTATTTCCCAATGTTTAGATTATCTTTTGGAATTAGAATGCATAAATTAATGCAAAATAAACTGTGTAAAAACACTGTAAAATACTTCTACCTTTTTTAATATATAATTTGCTGTTTTTTAAGGAGGTTTTTGTATTGAAACAATACTGCAAGACTTTTTTCCTACTCAGCTATATTTTGTATGATTATCATTGTTATGATTTTTTAATATAGCACTCTAAACCATCACTCAGTGACACTCATGGCACTCCAACATTCAGTGTTTTTCCTGCAAGGTATGTTGAGCTATGTTTAATCAGACTGCCACATTTTACTTATTAGCCTGGGTTTTCTAACTATTCTAGGTTTTCAATCCGATACCACCTGACCCACCTTTTAACGAGGCAATTTCAGTTTCAGTTCATTAGCTGATGAAAACCTTGAATTTGCAGTTCAACTGATCATTCTCTAAATACAGTGGTCACATATTTTAGGTGTGCATGCACAGTCACTTTTGTTTTCAATCAGAAATACCATTTAGAGAGGAAGTTTCTAAATTCTATGAAATTTAGATACACTAATATTAGTAAAAGTATTGTCCATTCTAGCCACACTGTCACTCTAGGTTAAATAACTTTATAAATAATACTGTGATGTAAACCTCAACGCCAAAATATAAGAAATGTAGGGCCTACATCATTTTGAAGAATTGTATTGTATGAGTATTATTGTTGTCACTAATAATTTTTCAGCAATTCAACGATTATTTTCAAGTCAAACAATACAATAAAAAAAAGTGAAATAAGGTCAAAAATAGTTTCTGAAAATTTATCCAAGTTTATCCTGATTAAGTAAAACAGCGTTTTGGTTTTCTAGCAGTTTAAAGTGTGCTAGATAATCTGCACAATGATGGGAAAACAATTTTTCTTTTGTAATAATATTCAATTTTTTTAGGAAACTTTCTTTCCATTTTTGGCTTTAGGCTTTTTTGAAGCTGGATGTTCGGAAAATTATAACAAATGGCAGAATCACAGTGTGTGTAGTTTGCTTGGTGTGTCAAACTGTTGTACAATATACTTTCTCCATGGTGGGTCTAAGCATGGAGGAAGGAAGAGAAGGAGCTCGAACGACCCGCAAAACCGCAGAGTAACAAAAGAATACCCTGACAATGCCCCTGTCTGACCAGTGGAAAAAGATAGAAGACCTCCAGATGGACGGCAGATTAACAAGCAGGATTAGATCTCTTTGTACAGAAGGTGTGTTACCGCCAGACTGCGCCGTTGCCTTCGTGTAAAGTTGAATCATTTGAGACAAGAATTGTGAATATACACGTTTTCATTTACCGTTTGTGGTGTTTCACGGAAACATCATGGCATATTTTTACATTTTTTATGACTTTCCGCTCCTTAGCGGTGGTTCAAAATTTGGGTATTAGCACACGAGGGTGGTTGGTGGTTGTTTTTTCTGTATTATATCCATACGACATACGACACCATAGTTGAGTGAAGAACCAAGTGCGCACGCGCAAACTCACATACGCCAGGTTGCCCATTGTTTGTATAAGGTATGTGGGTGATTACGAGGTGTCGTTAAACGACCGCGGTACCACACGTTCGACTTTTGAAGTCCCTTCGTTCGAGCTCCTTCTCTTCCTTCCTCCATGGTCTAAGCACCTCCATGTTTTGTGAGTAAGACTTATAATTAAGACAGTAAGCCCCAAATTAAAAATATCAGTCACAATGCAAAAACTGATTGAATCTAATTATTATTAACAACAGTCACATTCACAGACCAAGATGAATTTGCCCAGGTAGGGTTGGACTCCTCCATTTTAATACAATATGAGACATGGTCGTAAAACTTTCAACTATCATCACTGATTTGAAAAACGTATAGCATTAAGGAGGCCCAAAATATTAGACCCCTATAAGGCTCACAGGGGAGCCTTATACGTACAAACCTAGTGATAGTAGGAGTACAGTAAGGCGGGGCGACTTTGGAAAGCTTTTTTTAGGGCATGTTGTTGGGGGCGAGTTTGTACCTGCCTGGACAGCTGGCCAGTAGAGGGGGTGAGCCTGCTGGGGGGGGGGGGGGGGGTGACTTTGCGGGGGACAACTTTGACTTTGCGGGGCTGGGTGGGGGGGGAGTGAGATGATGCCCTGGTTTCCAGATATAAATAAAGAACGCACTACCTCCATCCATGGAAAAATAAATTAGATGCTCCATCCATCCCCCTCCACACCCCTCACCACATCCATAATCAGATAGACGTTTACATACGACAAAAAAGCAATCACAAAATTCATATTCATATATGACATAGACTATAGTAGGCTGTTTCAGTCAAATTTAATGCAGGTGATTTTTTCTCTGACAAGATGTGGTCTGTTAAGGTGTATTCTTAGAAGTAAAAATCAATTAAAAATTGTGAAATCGGATGTTTGGTTGCAGAGATATACCGTTTTTAATGAGCGTGGATCGTGAAAAAAACGTACCCGTGTTCAAGTTCAATTCTTATGTTTTTCTTCATATCGGCCACGGCCAAGTTTAATGCACAGCCTATGGCAATAGAGGGCGCACACTAGGCGAGCGCCCTCTATCAATTGGGAGGTTTACAAACTGTGCTTTGAGGCGCTAGTATGATTTTTTATGAACGGCAAAAAGTGATATTTTGTGAATCAAACTGAGGAGCGGCATCGTGGGGGAAATTGTTAACTATAAAAATTAAATATGTGTTAAGTTTTACAGGTGTTTGTGTGAATATTCTTTATTAATTATGTCAACAAATAGCATTATTAAATTAACCAGAATGGAATAAAATTAAAGAGTTTATGACTGGTGTTTCCTTTAATTTAAGATCAGTTGATCCTTTGATTTAAAATTGTAGCATTAACACAGTAAAAATTTAGAACAATCTTTAAAAAACTTGAGGATGAAGGCATTGGTATACATCGATTATTTTTGTTATATTTACAAAGACAATTTCTAAAAACCAATGGCTATATACAATCAATTTTTTTGTTCAACTTTCGTTTCAACTAGTATAGGCCTTTAAAAGTATATAACAATACTAGTTTCTTTTGACTCAAGATGAGCAGTCTGTTATTATCAATTCAGAACGTAGAAATTATCAAAGAAACAAGATCGGGCAGCTTTCCAGCTTTCTATTATTAGAGCCCCGGCTTATCAAATTTATTGTAACACACGCCCTCTTGTGGTGGCACATCACGGAAACACGAAGATGTACGAGTACGACGTACATGTACAATCGTGCGTATTTAGGACAACTTTGCAAGAAATGGTCTAACAAAACCTTTCTGCGGGAGAAGAAAACATAATCAAATTACACCAAATTTTCACAAGTTAAACTTAAAAGTATGGGAATTAGCACTGACAAAGTTGCATTCAATTTTGATGATTGTCTCTGGAAGAAATCTTGATTCAAAAAATGGAAAACGCCGACAAAAATAGGTTTTTATGGTAAAAGCTATGCGACTAGCTGTACGATGTGCGGAATTTTATCGGCTACACGATGATGTAATCGTTATCTCATTTTGTGTAAACATGTGCTCCCGCATCGCAAAAAACGTCTTCGGGCTTCTTCGGCGCTTTCCGAAGATTTCCGAAATCCGTTGTCCACAGGGTTCAAAGTTGACGTCATGCACAAACGAATGGGCGCTGCACGCCAGGCCAAGCTTCTGTTTTTTGTCGTTGCTCTCTTTTTTTTACAATATCTCCGAAACTATTCATCCGATTTCGAACATTTTTGAAATGTAAGCACGGGGAGAGAATGCTTCTGCCTGCTGTCAAGTCTCATACTAGTTGTGAGTTGTACAAAATGTCAGTTATGATTTAATATATTTCGTTCTTTTTTTTCGGGGCTGTGTGTGTGTGTGTTTTGGTACACGTAAAATCAACTTGATGAAACTGCCTAACTATAGTTTAATATAAATGCAATGGGGGAATGTTTATCTCAACCTGCTACCCTGCCTACGCCCGGCCCCCTACGCCTAGGCTACGGAGTACGACATTTGCCAGTGTTTTGAATGACTGAAAATGCAGGCTGTATGGAAGTAGAAATGACAGGAATAAAGATAGCCGAAAACTTACCAATTTCTGCAGTAAGATCTGATCTAACTGCTGTTTGCTGAAACCCTGCAAAAGATGATTGCCAGCAAAATAGCTCAGGCGGCCGCGGTACTGGCGCTCTTTACAAAAATAAACAACATCAACATTTTGAGTGTGTTGCTTGTAACCGGAACCCTGTTCAATTAGATAGACATATCACGCTCAAAGTAAAAGGTACCATACGTTGTTCGGAACGCCGTTTTCGATGGTGCCCAGAGGTTTAACACATACAAATCATAGAGTTATAAATAACTCTATGATACAAATGCATTTTGTACTGCGATTGGTTGAAGGGTACCATCCATGGCGGAGGAAGTATTTGGGGCGGGGCTTGGAAGAGGAGGGTATGGGCGGGGCGTGGAAGGAGGGGGCAGCTTGAGGGATGGTGAGAACTTATGCAGATGGTGAGAACATTTTTCACAATGAATAAGGGAATCAATGTGTGGTGAAGAGGTTTTCAACTAGTGGTTTAAACCCAACGAGGCCTGGTTCTTGATAATTTTACCAAGACAAAGTCAAGGTAAATTATCAAGAACCAGGCCTCGGCACTAGTTGAAAACCGATTCAACACACTTTGATTCCCATTCATAAAAAAAACATTCGGTCAAAAACATCAACACTTTTTGGTCAAAAAGTAAAATAAATGCAAAAATTATAATTTTTCAATGATTTCTTTCAACACAACACCCCTCCAGCTATGAAATGGTAAAGCCCTCCGCCGCCCTCGGGTAAACAACTCCTTATAAGGGAATGCTGTGCGCGTCACGCATATCGCGTGAATATGTGGCACAACTGTTTCAGCCGCATGCTCTCGACCAATGGGAATGAAGAAACTGTCTTATAAGAACAGGTGCAAGCTTGCATGTCACCCCCATGGTTCAATACTTTTTACTGGTCATAAACAAAGGTTTATACACACCCACCGACGCGCTCCCAGGAATAGCGAAACTGTCTGAGGTATTTATGAATATACATTTTGTCTGCCTTGCTCGAGTGCAAAACATCAATTTGATTGGAGGATAAACTATAAATAAGAAGAAACCAAAGATCGTAAAGAGTCGCAACAGTCTTTTGAAAAATAGGGGGGGGAGCAGCAGCAGGCATCAAGTTGGGGTTACGCCATAGATCTTTACATGTGAAACTACAAATGAATAAATGAAATAGGAAAAAAAGGATGGAACCAAATTGCTCGATTAATTATTAACTTCTCCCCAGAAAATTGGATATTATAGAATGACTAATATAGGAGTTTTAATTTAACTCTAAAAGTATAATAAGTCTCCAGCACACCATAAATAATGTGTAAATTTATTTGTTTATTTTCAAAATCAAAGCAATACAACTGACCAGGTAAGGAACTAACAAAAACCCATAAAATCACACATGCTTTATAAATACACAGGGAATCAAGTGAATAAATACACAAATACATATACCACTTTATAGGAATAAAACTCTTTTTTTTTCTATTTCCCCATCTAGATTCACAATGAAAGATTTACAAATGTTGACACTTGAGTCATCTTAAGAAGGAATACATGTCAAAACAACTTTTAAAGCTTAGAATACAATTCAATTACATTTCAATGTTATTTGGACGGCTCAAGAGTGTGCCTGGAAATTTACTTACTAGATGAAATTAATTAATTATTTGATGCCAAATATGAAAATATCTATGAATTTCAGTAAAATCAATACATGAGGGTATTGTGATAATTCAAATGGCATTTGTGGAACCATTATTATTATTTTAAATGATTCACATCACATACCAGTAATCCTGAACAAAAACTATTTCCAGGTTGTTGTTTATATCTTTCTGTGATAATATTTAAACAGACTTTTGAAGGGGATTTCAGTTCAGACAAGAAACAAAACTGGCAAGGTAAGCACAAGAACACTGAATATTTCATAAAACTTTTCTCTCAAGTATTTCATAGTAAGGTATATTGCAAACTAACCCATTTGGCCTCTAAGTTTTTCCAAAAAAAAAATAAAATAAAAAATAACTTGCATATTTATTGTGCTCTACCACAATCTTCCATTTTTAAGTTCAAACAATATGTTTATCAGACAAAAACAAGTATCTCATTAACATTTTATGATGGGGTACATTATTAAATTTCCAAGACATGAAGTTTGGCAAAAGAGGGAAGCTGACGGTGGTTCAACTTTCATTCAAGAATTTTTTCTTCTGATATTGTGTCATTTAAAGTTTTAAAAATTATAAAAGGTTCCTTTTTAACTCTAACAGTCATCTTCCACACATTTCAACACTTTAAATATTGAATTAAAGTTATTATTTTCTTACTTTACTATGTCATAAGCTGAAACAATGCTGAACTATGTTTTTAACAAAACCAAGAGTGCCCAAGTTAAAATGGCCATATTTACAAATTTTGTAGAATTTCCTGAACAGTAACCTTGCAGACAATTAACAATGTGATAATACATTAAAGATGAATTCCTTATCTAATTTGAAAACAATGTGGAAGAAACTCAATTAATTTGGACTTTGGAAAACACTATAAATTAAAAACACCTGTCTTAATTACTTTAAACAAAGTTTAAAAAACAATGACTTTAACTATAATTTACATAAACATGATTTTGTGATATGAAAACATTTGTATCATGCATTTTATATAAAAATCTACCAAACCTGCATAATATATACATTATATTATTCCTTACAAAAATCCCAACAGAGTATAACGCTCCATGAGGTTACGACTGGATTGAAATATGAAATGAAATAGAGAATAAGACTACAGCTTGCAACAACAGCAGCAGCACATTTCCCTCATTCAACAAATTGAAATAGGTCCAGGTTTACTTATTTGCAGAATTGAAGTGCAATCCGAGTGAACATTATAAGGCCACTAATATATATACCCACTTGCCTAAAGATATCCATTTCTTAGATTGAACTGTGTTAATAGGGTCTGTTGCTTTCATTTATGGTTTCAAATACTTAAAGCAGCAAAGCCTTTTGCTATTAGAGGCAATGTCCGAAAGCGAGATATTTCCAAACGTACAAATGTCACTCATCCAAATCAGTCCAAAGTTGCAAATCATAATACATGTAGTTGTAATATAAATCAGTAAAATACTAGCTCGTTGGGTTCAAAAATAAAATCATTGGTTCAGTACTTTAAGGTCCATATTACAATTTTTGTTTAATCTCATAAAACTGGTTTAGATTATTTTGCTTGTGATATATCTTCCCCAAAGTATTTGTTTGGCGAAGGTAAAACATGAAAACCTGTGAAAACATTTCCCTGTCGCATTTGATTTCTAATCAATAATCATTAGGGTTATAGGCCTTTGTGACTATTGCAACTACGGATTTGCAAACAAGGACCTTTAATAGCACTGAGCCAATGTAATCATAAGTAATAGAAATATTCAAATCATAAATTTTGAGCATATTCAACACTCCAAGCCAAAACCCAAGACTTCCTGCAAAAACTGGGCTTATTGATAGCACCTAGTTAGGGTCTACATGTATACTGTAAATATTTCTTAATATATAAATGTAGGTTAGAATGTTCAAGACATCAAAACACATTGATATCTCGGCTTTTTGTTTTAAAGATTTCACTATTTCCCAAGAACTGCAAAGTTTGGGCATTAGGCATTACTTATATTTTTTCCAATTGAAATATAGTGAGTTCCTACGCAAAATTATTATTAATACAAATACAATGATTGTTATATACAATTGTGAATGTGTCTTTTATATCTATTTCAAGTTACTAAAAGTGCAAGAATAAAGCAATAATTTACATCACATAAAGGAAAAACATATGTTTAACTGTTTTGTTATGTGTCTAAATAACCAAGGATGGCGACTTCATCACTCGTTTTGTTATTGAAATAATTGTAAAGGAATGTTTGCACGGAAAGACAGATGGTAAATGCACAACAAACTACAGAGAGTGCTGACTATTTGCAAGGACATCTTGGGATTGTCCTCAGATTCTCATTACTACTGTGTTAGACTCTACAGTGTCATCAAGTATGCCATTCAATCACTAGGTGGCAGCAGACGTATGTAATGTAACATATTCTAACCGTAATCTTTCATAGTTTTTATCGTTCTAAGTCAAGATGTTAGCAGACTTTACAGGTAACAAAAAACTGTCAAGTCTGCTACCATCTTGTGGCAAAATTTAAAACAGTTTACGCCAGGTTATGCAATAACTTGCCATGGACCTTGCGTTTTTGTGTTACATTGGAAGGCCGGAGCAAAGGTTGCCAGTGTTTTCCATTACAGCCATGCCATGAGCAAACACTCACTATGCGATACTGTTTCACCCACACAAAGAGAACAGGTGTTGGTGGAAAGGCCTTTGTCCTTTTGTTTTTAAGAAGATGAATGGTATTGAGAAGATTCCACCATTGTAATTCATTGTATTTCAGCTCAATGGAGTCCAAACAGACTGAGATTCCAACTTTGGCTTCAGCCATGGGCTCAATTGGCAAGCTTTGCATATTCACCATGTATGAACTTGGTATTTTCTTGAAAGAAAACGAAATAATTCTGGTGCTTCAAAGAGATTTTTTTTTTCTTGGCTTAATCAAGTCAGGGTTTCTTCTTGCCAGTGGCACTCTCAAAGAAATATTATTCCAGCAAATTCAACAAAATCGGAGGATCTCCGGTGCAAACTGGCTAAAAAAACTGTCAGGTTAAATGTTTTTGTGCTAAACGCTAACTAAATATTGCTGTGCTTAACACTAACTCAAATTTAATTCAGATACAAAAGACAAAACAACATTTTTGTGCATTGACTGTGGAATGATTCTGGTGCTGCTTCAAAACAGTGTACACAAATACCAACATTTTAATTCAGAAAATTTTGAGCATTAGACACAATTTTGTGTTAATTTTACAAGTTTCCATTCCATTTATCCTTTCCACTAATACTAGTATGCAAAGCATTAAGATTCTTATACAATTCCAAGTATTTCCAAAGTGAACCAGTAGAATTTCTAAAGCTTTACCGTTAACATCCTCATGCAACGGAGACTGCTAAAGATGTCACTATTTTTTTTCTCTCCAAATATATAAATGGTTGAAACATTGTACAAAATCGTTGATAAATGTGAGCAGGCTTTTACAAACAATCAAATCTCAGGCCGTATCCAAATTGGCGGCTACAGCTATGGACTTGACTGTTGCTAAGGATATTGCTATAATTTATCACAAATGATGCAGCAAATTTAGCAGTAGCTGTAGCGTTAGCCACTAAATCAGACATGACCTGACATTACCTGATCACTAAGTAATTCATTAATCACAAAAGTCTGCTGTTGCTCGACAACCTGATGTGGGAGGGGCAAGAAAGAGGCGTCCATTTTGGCAGGCACAAAGTTCAAATACATCTGCATTGTTGCTTGACCCGGGAGCACTTTCTGGGAGATTCTTCATGGCAATGCTTGCTGCATCTAACGATATCTAGAAAAGCAATTCAACCATTCCAATCAATCGATCAAGAGAACATTTATAATGTGCCCAAATCAACCAAAATTGCTCAAAGGTGCTAAAGGACAGTTACATGGAATCAATTGCAATTCACTCGTTGAAAATATACTTCATTTCACTTGATCTGATAAAAAACTATGGATGGTACAGTTTTAAAGAAAAGTAATCACAAGAAGATGACTTCAAGTCACAATCATTAGTATGTTTAATGTTAAAATGAGAATATTCAGAGGAATTTTGCACAATTTTTTGTTTGTTTTATCTAGTAGGATGACAGTTTGATCTGATAGCATATCTTAACGCTGTGACCCCTAGCACTGATGTCACACAAGGCGTACTGTCTGTCCACAGTCTGTCTGCCTTTCTGTGAATGAAACTGCATAATTGTCATGGGGCCTTTCCCAAACCTAAGCTTGGGCTCCGGCTCCAGGCCCCGTCTGCTGATGTTCGAACCGATGGGTGCAAAATACCCGCTGTTCCGAAGATGTATAGACCTGAAGGCCGGTTCATACTGCATTTCCACTGTATGAAACTCCACATGAAGTCATGGTGAGCATGTAAACACATCGACTTCTCAAGCAGGCCGACACCCAAAATGGGGCAGCCAAGAGCTAATGTGGCAATGACATCGAGGCCCAATTTCATGGCTCTGCTTACCACTGAATGCTGTACTTACGATCACCATTCTCTGCTTACATTGAGTTTCTCCGCTAGCTGTGCATGCAAAGAATGCCTGGTATCATAGACACATGCACTAGCAAGAATTGCCTGCTAACCCGTAAAATACGCTTTGCCTTAGCGCCAAATTCCCCCCTTCCGCAAGCCCTGATTCTTTGCTTACGGTAAGCAGAGCTATGGTGGGCCCCCTTGGATGGGGTCAATACTGTAATACATCATTTTACACTCACCTTGCCTTGCCTTGAGTGAAGATTTATATCATTAAAACATGATAGCGACACTTGTCCAATAGGAGAACTAAGGCTTACTGATTGTGGTGATTCAATTACTAGATTTGATGTTAACGACTCCAACCTAAAATTGAAAGTAGAAAAATAAACAAGAAAATAGATTTAAGATTGAAAAATGGTCACAAACAATGAAATACCATCAGGAAGGTTCACAAAATGTTTACCGTTAAACCATTTTAGCCTCAACAAATCAAGAAATTTGTTTTAATTTACCTTAAATCTTGACCTGGTACTGAGGTCACTAGGGGAGTCTGGACTGGCCCCTCGAATGCTGTTCCTTCACTGCCTGTTTGTAGAATACAGAATATCAAAATGTTGCATCCATTAATAAGACTGCAAGATTTAACTGCGGATCAGACTTGGTCAATTGATGTGCCGTGGCCGAGTTGATAAGAACACTAGACTAAAGCTCTGGTGTTTCTGTTCAGCAGTATAAAGTTCCGGTAGTAACCCTTATGTCCTTAAGCATGACACTTTACCATTAATGATGTGTCCCTCGGATTGGATGTAAAGCCGTAGGTCCTATCTGTTGTGTAATGTGCGTAAAAAAACCCCAGAAGGGATTCCCCCAGTGTTCCTAGTTTGATCGGCAGCATAATGCACATAAGCACCGTGTAAAACCATTACATGGTGCTTTGTTAAGGAATAGGTCTCATAATAAGCTCCAGAAAACCTTGCAGGAAAAGTGCCTTGAGCTTCATTGAGTGACGGATATAATTCAACCAAATGGACTCAATAAGAGGACCATGTAAGGACAGTATTTGTTTTTCTTACCTGTAAATGTGACTTTCTTGGCACCAATAATCACCTCATTCTCATCTGCATAGAATAACATTTTATCTTTTGTGTCGTAGATTACAAATCTCTCATTGTAAGAAACTAAATGTTTGGGGCCTGGGCGATAAAAGGAGAAAAATATCAAGAATGCAATAAGTTTTCAGCTACATTAACAGTCTGTATTCCAAGCTACTGCTCACTAAATGTATCAAGAAAAGAAAAGGCTGGCACTGATTGTCAAGGCTCGACATCAGCAGCTGTGTGTCACTGTGGGATTGATTGACTATTTGTTTTAACCCTTACATCTTGTATTAAGCACTGTAGACCCAAATTCTGTGGAAAAAAATGACACAGGCAAATCACTCGGCTTGGATTTAAACCTAATGCTAGAGCAGATGTCTTGCCATTAGACCACTGAACTAGCCCGATGGCTAGAGTCGGTTCAAATCCCATGTGGTAGCAACGGATACCGCAACAATTTAATGTTAGGTTTGCATTGGGATAAACAATATAAATTGTTTTTACATTACACCAATGCGTTTTAAGCACAGTATTCTCAGTACTATTCCCGAGTTCTGTGAAGACAAAAAAACAGGCAAATCACTAGGGTGGGATTTGAACCCACGACCTTTGCTTTGCTAGAGTAGATGGCACCAGACCAGCAAGCTAGCCCAGGAAAGTACTGAGTATACAGTGCTTTTAAACACACATCAGTACATTGAAGATTACTTACCAATGATTAACCTTCCTTTTGTAGTGTTTTCTAAACCATTTCTTGCATTAATTGTAACATTTGTCGCTGATTGTAACACCAAGTTTTTGTCCTGCAAAAAAGGAAAATAACTGTGTCATTTTCTGAATGAGTACTGTCGAAATTGGATATAACAAGTCTGGAGATTTATGGCGAGATTTATGAACTGATGTGAAACATTAATAACATCAAAGTTGTTTTCTAGTGTGACTTTCAAAACTGGTCCTACAAGTACACCTGTAGACATGATAATAAAGTCTAACATATTGGAGCCAGATATTGCTTTTTAAATACCAATAGGATAATATAAAGACAAATGATCCATATCATGAAAAAGGAGTGCAGTTTTACATAATAAAATAAATATATAACAAAAGGAGCAGTTTCCTTTATGTCAATCACGGTGAAACCCTGAGCCTCCAGGGTGTTAAATGTTTATGGTTTTACACTAGAAGTAAGGGCATTGTGTGATCTTATTCTTTACATCCCTCATTATATACCAAATTCAAAAATTTTACAGAGAAGAGAAAAAACGTTTGAGAAAACCCGAAATCATGAAATGTCTTAAAAAGTTCTGATCAAGTTAATGATTTGAATGTATTACAACTGCCTGACTTTTGAAACATTTCATAATCTATTTTTTTCCAAAATGAATGGCATATTAAAGTGTCTTTTTTATTACAACAGTGAGAAGACTTTTGATGTTGAAACAGCACTGACTCTCGAGAGTGAACAGCACATGGCTAGTGCATACACACTCCAGGCTCATTTAGATGACAGCAACACTTTCCATACATCAAGGGAATTCTAACTCTCTTGCTCTAATTACATTGGAGGCTGTTCAAAACAAAGCTCCTATGCAAGAGCCTTTGAAACATTCTTGATGAAACTTTAATCAGACCTGATTGGAATTGAAATGAATCAATTACAAATAATTAAGGAGTAATCAAGTTCCAATCATACATTTCATTGCATATTCAAAACTAAATATAGCATTTTATTTAAAATTACAAATGCATAATCACATTATTCTGTCTGGGAACACAATTTTTTATTTTTTGACTTGACTGACTTATCATTTCAAAGATAATCAGTCACAAAAAAACACTGTTGGAAATAATAAAGTAATTTATCTTAAAACAGCGTGCAACAAAAGATAAATCTATACGTCAAGGCGCCAACTTTCGAGGCAGGGGACACTTACTTAAAGGGTTTGTACAAAGCCCAAGGCCACCGACACATTTCCTTCCACGGCAGAAATTTGATGAAACCAGATAGGTTTTTCTATTGATCAAAATAAATTGAGTGAGACTTTCACCCCTTATACAAAGCTTCCCTTTTAAGAGCATTGTTTATCTTAACAAAATTTGTGGAACACGACTGCAGGATTTGCATCACTTACTGCTTTAGACTTGATTTCAGAAGCATAAAGCGTCTTGAGAAACTCTGCTTCACCTCCTATCTTGATTCCAGTCTTTGTGAATTGCAGCTTCCCGATACCAGACTATAATATCACAAGAGAAAGAAGGAAAAACACGATTGCCAGTAAATAAACAAAAAGCTCAATACATTCACATCAGAATAGATAGTTCCCACATGGCGTAAATCGGCCATCTTTACGGGCAATTTGGAACACAAAGCCATACGTTTAGCGCGAGAACGACGTGTAGCATGCGCACATTTCACAACACTAGTTGCCTGATTGGTTAGTAATCAGCATGTCAAACTGGGCGTTTGACATGCCTGCAAGCCAAAATGCAATTGGCCTGTAAAGATGGCGTCTATTGCAACTTATCTATCAAATATCTATAGATCCAAATCCATGGTGTATTCAGCAAAAACAGGAAATGTAGGGAAAAAATATAAGACTGTTCTCTATTAAGAAGTAGAAAAGAATATCAACATTTTCAGAATTCCATTAGAGCCTTTGTTCAACAAAGTGTTTTTAAAATCATATTGATATAGTTGTTCATGGGATTTGAGGCATTGCATGGTGAGGTATCAATATATATTTGATTTGCGATAACACCATGTGTGTATCTACTTGCCAAGTTCTCTAAAGAACGACATCTAAATGGCAAGTAGATACACACATGGTAATAACGCAATCCAAATATATAGTTGATGCAATAAGTCTATGTATGTAGCCTTACCATAGTGAAATTCATCACCCTGAGAATCCAGACTGTAAGAGCGACATTAACGATGATAACAGATGTGAGAACAAGAATGAGAAGATAAAGACATCTCTTGCGCCAACCATAGATGCCTACTTTATAGACTGTTTCTTGGTGTCTATGATGACGAGATGTGCCTGGAGTGATGTTGGAATAGCTGGCCATGGTTTCTGGTTTCCTGCAACAAAAAGGAGCAAAAAAGAGATAAAATAAGCAAAGTAAATTTTAGACAGATGTCGTGTATTTATAGTGAGTTCAACAAATTGCCACTGACGCCATAAACTGACACACGGATACCAGTAAAAAGAATCATTTGAAGAAAACAGCGATTTTAAGTTGAACACTTTTAAAAATCGAGCTTTCCTACATTTTTTTGTAGGGTGTTTTCAACTAGTTTTCTTACAATGGAGACTTGATGCTTTAAACTTCATACAGTTCTTCTTACTGAAGTTGTCCTAACATAATAACCAAACAGACATTACTTCAGCGTACACAAACAAATCAGTCATTAAATTGTGATCTCCCAATTTCTTTACAAATAATTATTTCCCAATTTCTTTACAAATAATTATTTAAGCAGTAGGCCCTATTGTATATTATCTGAAATAAAATATAATGGAAACATACGAGGCAATACTGAGCTTTAAACAAAAAACAAAACCTAGTCACGTAAGGTACATTGTGGCTACTCAAGTATTGTACTTCATGCCAAACAGGTAAGAGGCCTGTTCACTGACATATTGTATGTAAATTACCAGTACATACGAAACACAAACTTGAACTATGTGTTCAAGATCACATGTGTAATGCATAACGACATATCATGAATTGGATGAATATATTTCAGAATAAGGATTCATTTTAAATACATCACCTTGAAACAGAATGCTATACTCTAGGACTTGAAAATGCTACACAATGTAGGCCCATTTCAATACACGAAGCACTTCAAATTGTAAAGCATATCAGACTCACTGCAACGTGATCCTTGCCAGGCAAACTGAAACAGTTGCAAGACAATTTTGTTTTTCTTTCACCCTCACTTTGTCCTAGAGTAAACCAAGTTTGTTTGTTGTTAACCAGGCAGGTGTTTTTAGATGGGCCTAGGAGTCCCTGGGACCCCTTGGGCAGTGAGTAGAGAAGGATTCTGAATACAATAACAGCATAAGAACACACTTGAACACAAGTGAACTACAGTAATGCAAAGCCCAAAATAATGCTGCATTCAATGATAGTTACATAAAGCAAACAAGACAGAACCACAAGGGCATTTTATGGTAACTCATTTGCCCAAGGTTAAAATTTATAGCAAATTAACACTTATTTTATTTGATCAAGCAGTGGAACATCTTGTTAAGGCTTGCTCAGTAAACACAACATTCTTAGAATAGCCAAACAAATGTTCCTGATGTAAACATCTGGATTATAAATCTAGTATTTTAGCCTTACTCTCTTTTATGAAACTCAATGTGATTATTGATATTTGAAGCATACATGTATCGTATTTATATGCTACTGTCACTACTGACTGATCAGTTTATGTAACCCGCTTTCCATTATACATCATGATCTATGTATCATCAAGAAATGCCACACCAGGACATCAAATTAAATCATCGGGTAATTGGCTGCAAGTGGAAATGGCAAACAAGCAAAGCATAATGTACAGGTAATCTAGCACTAGCAGTAGCCAGTCAATACTTTAAAGCATGGCTCAGTGAATATGATCTCATTACATTTTGCTTCATGCTTGTTGATGTATCTATAGATTATCCTTCCTCTTAGTCAATGTGTTAAAATCCACAGACAGTTTTTCCTAATCTTTCCTACATGTATGTGGTTAGGGATCATGTAATTAATGTTAGTAGGCAGTAATACCATCAAGTCACTATTTTATGTTGCTACAAAGTACTAACTTTATGCAGGAATGCACAAATGAAAGGGGAAATAAAACTTTGAGGGTGAAGTTACACAAGTATCACTAACCCAAACTCCCTTGAGTAATTTTCTAAGATCTTTCCTCCCAAATTACTGTTGGACTCTGATCAAAGTTGTAGGCCTGATCCTTTAAAGCGTTTTAATTAACTTATGTAATGCAGTCAGAGTCCTCATCAGTTCAAACAGAATATGGGCAATTCTACATTTGGGAACAAAAGTGACTTCCAAGGGGGACATGGGGTAGTAATATAAAGCACACTGGCTCTTTTCAGAGCCATCAGTCCTCCAAAAGAGATTTTACACATGGTTGTACCCACAAGTTTACTATTTTTAGCTTATCTTATTTTCCAACGCTTCAAAGAGGAAAGAGACTTTCTCACGTCAAGGGACACATTTTGACGGCACTGAATTCCCTCCAGACACAGTCACCAGAGGAATGAGGATGCTCAAGTAGCAAAGTGATGGCTTTTTTATATCTAGGTCATGAGAATCCTAATTCCTACAGCATTCATTCACACCATGACACCACCTCAAGTACTCCACCATTAGGGAGAGAAAAACCATTATCCTTGTTTCTTGGCATTTTGTCAGGTTCAAATCATTACTGGGAATATCAATAAAACTATGAGACACCAGTAAATTAAATTACAGTGGGCATGAAGTCTTTACTACAACAGTATTTATTTTGTTGTTGAATTAAAATAAATCAGAAGACACCGCTACTTGGTTTGTTGTTATGAAATGTGCCTTTTGCATATTACACTAAATATTACACCAAATACCCACCATAACTGTCCTTTGAGCAGCAACATAAAAATGGATTTAAGGATATGTTTTGCATACAGGAAGATTTGTGTACCAACTTATCTGAAATGCTAGACAATATGTGCATGGAATTTATTAACAGACTGATGAAAGTTAAGCAAACATGTTCACTCTAGGAAGGTTTGTGGGTGTTTGGGGGGGGGGGGGGGGGCAGACTCCCACATAGGTCAGCTGGTGGCTTTTTTGGTTGTGTATATTTCCAGAAATTTGCAAATAAGCTGGATGGGTGGTGATTTCTTCATTGGCACTGTGCTTGTCTGTAACTTAGTGTTAGCCCCATTTATAAAATGCATAGTACAGAGAGTCAGTGAGTCAGCATGATGAGGAACATCCTGCATTGTACATGATGGGCCTACTACATGTACACAACTGTACATGTCAAAGCGGTAAGAAATCAAATGAAGTTTCCAGCCAGCTCACTACTGCAAACTATTTCGTATATTAGGCATGGAATTGTTTTCTTTGAGGGAAAGGCTCATTTTGCAAAGAGCACTTCCAGCAGAAAATCTTTAAATTTAATGAGAAACTTTTGAAAGCTCAAGGCCAGAACCAAGGCCAACAGAGACAATGGTCTCATTTCATTCCAGGCCTGCATTACGATTAAGTACATGTAGCGTTCATCCCAGATGCCTGTATAAATGGTTCACTCACAATATTCTTTTATCATCCAAAAATGCAATTCTGCAAACTTCACTTTCATCGTTTTTTATTTCTTTTTTTTACGGTTTGAAAATTGTGTGGAATAATGATCAATATGTATGGGCTAGTGAAAAACTTTGGCCAACCCAAAACTGTGGTCGACTCGTCCGGTGGGCAAATGGAAAAAACCAAGAGGGAGTTAAGTGTACTTGGCACATTGCTGGGGGAAAGATAACCTCATTTGCCCTTACTGGGACCAAAGGAGGCAGATCATTGGACAATAACTGTTCTTTGTGTGTAAAAATGTGCGTGTGACCTCAGAGTCACCCTAGTGTTTACTGTTATGAAAGGGGTCTATTGTTACTCCTTCAACTGAATTTGTACACCAATAGCTCAGTCTAAAATTGCAACCATCCTGATGTGATGTTGAACTATACAGGATAAGTACTGGATGTGCTCATTAAGATGAGCCACTGATGACAAAAGCTATAATATAATAAATCCTTCCTCTAGCATCCATACAATATGCATCTTGGGAAATTCTCAGACTGGAACATCTTTTGTTATATGATTCTGAAACTCTTCACAAAGAGATCAGAAAAGATATATTGTCATTCTAAAAACTTCTTTGTTTTACTATTTTAATTTTTTTTTTACTAGTTAATACAAACAACTCGTCTCCTCCCCCCCCACACACACAAAAAGCTTGATGCTTATGAACTGTCTCAGGGTGTAAATGAGTGTCAAACTTCCTTAATAATTCTTAAAAGATCTCGCTGAATAACAAAAAAATGAAAGCGATAGAGAAATTTTTCCCAAATGGTGTCTAGCACCCAGGCCAGCCCTAAGCAGGCTACTTTGGTTGGAGCCAAAAACACTGAGATCAAAGCACAATTGTATTTTCCTTGTTTAATATTGCAGTTGTTGTTGTTATTGTATTGTACATCGCTATGATCTCACATAAGACTAGAGTGCTTTATAAATGCCAGTTTATTATTCTATTATTTCTATTATTATTTTTATCACTCAAACTCAGCGGGGTCTGACATGGGTTGACCCAGGAAAGCCAAAATAGTGACAATGTTGCTGGACTGACATTCAGACATATTCAAGTTCGTTTACAGTTACACACGAAATGCCAATGATTCAAAAACCTAGGTCCCACATGTCCCTGGTCATCTCAGTTAGTCCCAAGTCATTGCAAGGTCAAGGTTAACAAGTCTGACTTTTAATCGTCAAAAAATGCAATTTTCTGCTCAGTACTGACTGTTGTTTTTCTGCCGCATTGCACGTTTTTTGACTTCTCAATATGCTCAACGCTTTATAAATCGGGCACGAACTGTCGAGCCGCGGCCGAGTCGGACTAAACCATTCTGTGAGAGGGGTGTTACAAACCCGTGCGGCAGTGCGTGGGCGCTTTATGCGTGAACGGCGGGTATTAATATTGTAAACAAACAGCGCACGCACTGCCACACGGGTTTGTAACACCCCTTTCACAGAAAAGTTTAGTCCGACTCGGCCGCGGCTCGGTAGTTCGTCGATCTACATATACGTAAGCTGCATATAAGAAGTCAAAAAACGTGCAATGCAGCAGAAAAACAACAGTGAGTACCGAGCAGAAAATTGCATTTTTTGACGATGTTTTTCAATTTCACTCAACAAAAAGGAATGCAAGCATTATGAATGTATATTGAGTATGTGGGGAAAGTTTTGGTAGTGTAGTACTAAAGAAACTTCAGTTATTGCTGGCTAACGGTCGTAAAACTTTCACCTATCAACGCTGATTTGAAAAACATATAGCGTTAAGGAGGCCCAAAATATTAGACCCCTATAAGGCTCACGGGGGAGCCTTTTAAATAGTTTCTTGAAGTATATTATGTAGTGTTTACTAAAAAAAAGAACGAAAATTTTATTATCGCGCACAGCAGCCGTTATTTCACTTTATTATTTTTTTAGTATCGGTACCTCAGTTATTGAACCCGCAATAATTATAACAATATTACACTACATTAATTAATAAGGTTTATCGCGATTCAGAACCGCAATGCGTTGTTGTGGGAAGGAATATGGCCGGCATAGGGCGATTTCTAAATTCTATGCAGTTTGAGTTTCTACGACTCACGCACGCAACTCCCATACCTTTGTGTGGGTTCAACAACAGCGCCCTCTTTTAATATTTTGCTATTCGCGATAAACCTTATGCAAAGGGCACATTGAACAGCAGTGCCAGTGTCAATACAAATACAGTACAAACATTTTTCACGAAACTGGTAAAACAACATTCAAAAAGGAACATTGTATTATCACACACACACCCCCAAAAACCTCCATGCAAAAACCAAACAGTAAATTTTAAATTATCACTAATCTATTGACAATGATTGATACAGGCCTACACTAAAGTACGAAGCTTCCAGACGAGGGTAAATAAAATAGCAGCAGTAACAACTTACCAAAGTAGCAGTTGCTTAAATTTGCAAAGTTAAAACGCGACTGCAAGACCTGCAAGTTAGGAGAGAAATCCCAGACAGATTCGTAAGAATTTTCGGCGGCTTCTTCTCTTCTTTTTTCGGGCTCTAGATTCGTTTCAGTCGCTTGTGCATTTTGTCAGCAAGACTTCGAAAATTTAACGGTGTGGTTGAACAGCGTCCTCAGCGGCGACAGATTTTGCAAAGATGAATTGATGCTGAACTTGTTCAAGTCTCTTGTTTGTAATGTAATTGGTGTGTCCGTGGATTAGACTCGTGCAAGTCGGTTATGCATTGTGTCAATACTTCAAAAAAAATTAACGGTGTGGTTAACAGCGTCCTCAACGACAGCATTACTGCTTGCATTTACACTAAACTCGTTCAAGTCTTTTAGTTGTAATGAAAACTTTTGGCCAGGTATGGCGTGCACAAAATTATTTGATACTAGTGGATGCTTCAGTAAGGCCAGTTTAATTTTATTAAGAACCAACCAATCATAAATTGCAATGTGTGTGTTGTGCATGTATTGTTTCTCTGCAAAATGGACATGATCAGGAACGGAAGGGTTTTGCCGAGAATATGGCTAGTTTTTGCCATATTTTGCCTGTCGGCATTGGTTTTGTCACCTGGAGCATCGTGTAAAAAGAAAGAGGCAAGTAGTGCGTGAAAATTACTTCAAATGCAATTGAATTTATCACATTTGTCATAATTTCTAGAGGAGGGCCGGCTCGCAATTCTTTTTTTTTATTATACAGTCATTTGACCAGTTCGGGATCATTGTCCGGTTCGGGATCACTTCAACTTTGCAATAACCAAATAATTATATCACTTCTCATTATTACCAATTTCTGTTGATAAATGTGAAGATTAACACCCATTAAACCAACAAACCCAAAAATAAGGTGCCAAATATCATCAGCAAATAAATTATGGCTGTTTTCCTGAAGGTTGTCTGCGAAATTTATCATTTTTTTGTTTAAAAATGTTGGTTGAAAAACACTGTTAAAACTTCTTACCTGTAGAATTGGAGTGCCGGGGCAAAAAATATTTATGTAAAATTATAAGAATGTGTAAAAAGACATTCCTGTAAATACTGTGCAGTCATCTTGTTTTTTTGAGGTGACGAAGATCCCAAAATCTTCTTTGGGGGGGCAGCTTACCCTTGACCAGTTCGGGATCACTCAACATCTCATTGCGTCAAATTGTGCCGCACTAACTTACGAAGTCAGTAAGTATGGTAAAATCATACTACTGCAGTAGAAAGTTTATTTAGTTGATTTTGAGAAACATTACTTCAACAAATTCTTGTAGATTTTTTATTTTGTGAGAAAATTAAACTTGGAGGGGTCAATATTGCTTTTTAGGTTCGCTTCCCTTTTTCATTTGCCTTTGCTGTTGTTTTGGGGTTTTGTGGCTGGGTTTTTGCGCTGCTATTGAGGACACTTGCATGACATTCACTAAAGAAAGGAAGTCCAAGTCCATGCCAACACACCTCTGAAGTTTCGTGTCCTTGAGAGACAGTTTTATGAATGGGAGTATGGGTTTGCAATAAAGGGCACTCTACTGATTCAGAATAGATTCAACTGATCCTGAACTGGTCAAACAGGTGACGATACTTTTCTCAAAGCCTCTTCAAAAGAACTAATATTTTTTCGTCAGTGAATACTTGGTGAGTTTTATGACATGTTTTGGTAAACTGATAAACTTTTTTGTTTAAGATATCAAAGAGATTGCAACAAAAAACAATGTGAATTCAAAAAGTGATCCCGAACTGGTCAAACGACTGTAAAATGTAAATATTTATTAAAAAATTTAAATAAAAAATTAGCTACCTATGCCTACTAATAAATTAGTAGATAAGCTCACTGAAAATTTTGGTAGGCCTAGTAATTTAATTAAGTAGTAAACAGGGCCCATTTTCTTTTAAGCAGAAACTACTGCTTAGCAAATGTGTTTGCTGAGCAAATAACAAGCTGGCACCAGTTGTTGCAATGTATTATATTGTAAACTTTATATGGAATTTTGGCTGGTAACCATTTTCTGTTAAGCAGGATTTGTATGTGCTTATAAAGTTTTTATGCTTACACTTTACACAACAGTCTTTATGAAACTGGCCCCGGCTTATCAGATAGCTCAGTTGTCTATGGACGGTAGAAAGCACCCAAAATCACTACGTACTAGACACTTACTTACTAACTTCTCAATCTTATTCTTATTTCAGTTGTCAATTGCAGCTATTGAATTTTGAAATTAATTGGGGCAAATCACTTGGGTTGGGCAACTTGGGGAGGGTTTTGCTTGGAAACATCAGACCATCAACATTTTTGTGTTTTATTTAATTGAATTATTTTAACATTTAACAAAGTTACAGTTAACACACTGCATTTTGAGTAATTAAAAATGTCCAGTCGTTTATTTCAAATTAAGCGGAAGTTGGGGGAAAACACACGATTAATTACAAATTATTTGTTAATATCCCAACAGGAGGTTTTGGGTGAGAAAGTGAAGCAGTTAATGGATTGGAGCAACAAACGCTTTATAATCCGAATGAATGGAGAGAAGTTTCGGCAATATGTGAAGACATCTCCACGGAACTACTCTGTTGTTATCATGTTGACAGCAATGCAACCTCAGCGCAAGTGTACTGTGTGTCGGTAAGTTAAGAATAGAGTAGTACTAGTCTGTCTTGGTAGAGGTCAATTCATGAATTATAGGACTGATGATACTTCACGGAGGCAACGAGAAGGCGATTGCCTCCATGCCCCTAAGTATTGCCTTTGTGCCCTTGAAATGCTACGGTAAAATTTTTCAATTTTCTCTTTACCGAGGGTGAACATGCCTTGGTATCCTTGCCCTTTCAAAAAACAATGCATACAGGGCTGCCACAACATTCCTCCAAAACATGCTCTTCACTGTTTCAACTAAACACTACAAATTTAACAACCATTTCAAGATTTACAAGCATTCTTATCATAATACTATACTTCATTACAGGCAGGTGAATGATGAGTTCCAGATCTTGGCCAACTCATGGCGTTACTCTCAGTCCTACTCTAACAAACTATTCTTTGCTATTGTGGACTATGACGAAGGTCAGGATGTGTTTAAATTGGTAAGCCTCGTTTTTACTTCTTTTTTTTTAAGATCACAATATTAAAAACCCTGTAAATCTTTTACAAGGAGACTAATAAAACTTCCATAATGCTTTACACTGATTGTGCTACAACGTTTTATCAATTATGCAGACCTTAGCACTTTATCATTGATGATGTCTTTATTTTGTTTGCAGCTCAAGACAACCTCTGCCCCGAGTATTATCCATTTCCCACCCAAGGGGAAGCCCAAGAAGGGTGATACATTCGACATCCAAAGGTAATTTAACATTCCACAATGAAACTAGTTTTACTAGGAGTAATCTGTCTGTTATAATGTTCCTACGTTAACATTGACTAAGAAGTAAAACATTTAACATTGTGGTCTCATCTCTTTACAGAGTTGGATTCCAAAGTGAACAAATGGCAAAGTGGGTCAGTGAACGAACCGATGTCCATGTAAGTTTTTAACTCATCTCACTTCATTCAAGTACGTCAAGGCCAAACCTTGGTCAAATGTTGTTTTAATAGGACAATATAACTTGGATTATGTTTGTAAAATGAGTTGATTTTGTTTATCTCCTCACTAGATCCGCATATTCCGACCACCAAACTACTCTGGTACTATTGCTCTTGGTATACTACTTAGTATGATTGCTGGATTCTTGTACTTCAGACGTAACAATCTGGAGTTTCTCTACAACAAGACCATATGGGGAGTAGTTTCCTTGGTAAGTTTAGCAATCATGTCTCACATCTTCAAATTCAGTTTATTTAGTTGGCCTTATGTAATGAAAGTTTGACTTGTATTATTTTCTTCCAGTGTATTGTTTTCGCCATGACTTCAGGCCAGATGTGGAATCATATTCGAGGTCCGCCATATGCCCACAGAAACCCACAGACTGGACAAGTGGTAAGATTCATTTTGATGCAAGTGCTCTCCCATTCCCACTGCCTGCGTATTTATTGTCATTACAACTGTTAAGTGGCAACAGGAACATACAGGCCTGATACTTCACGGAGGCAACAAAAGGCACTTGCGGCTTGCCTACTGGTTTTTGCCTTGGTGACTTGAAAAGCTCCAGTAGCAACTTGCAATTTCCTCATAGGGTACCCTTTATAGAGAAAATGCTTTGGTGCCCTTGCCCTTTCAAAAATGAAGCACACATGCCTGAATATTCATCAACATTTAGTAGAAAGGTTATAATACCCAAATTAGTGCAACACATTATTGTAATCTGTATTAAACCACAAGTGATATTTTGTTTTCTACAGAGCTACGTTCATGGTAGCAGCCAAGGTCAATTTGTTGCAGAAACTCACATCGTCATCTTGCTTCGTATCCTTTGTAACTTAAATTTATTTCAAACTTCTAATCCAGCCAAGGTAAGTTTTCTAAAAATAGTAGAATGCCATTGGAGACCTTTGCCTTACTGTGGTTTTGTGAACCTTCTTTGTGGAAAGAAGGTACATTTATGTCTAGCTCACAAAGTAAGGTGGTGAGTGAAAACAAAGAGTAATTAGAGCTAAATTGGGATTTTTCAAAATTAATAAATGACCTTAACCAAACTGATAGATGCTGCGGTTACAGTTGGAGTTATTCTGCTCAACAAGAATGCAATCACAGAGGGGGACAACAGAAAAAGACGAGGTGAAATTAAATAAAGTAAATGGGTCAGTCTGCAGCCACAGAATAATTAAAAGTTGCAGCTGTCAATTGGACCACTGGGGTGTGATCCCTTGTATACACCAGTTTAAGGTTAAATTTTGCAAAAATTAGAGCTAGATAGCTCAGTTGGTAGTGCACCAGCCCGCTAACTCAGTTGGTTTTTCTAGGGGTTTATTGCTTTATGTTCGTCTTCATAAGGTAATTATACAAACTATAGCAAAATTCTCAGTACTTTTGTCATACCAATCAATATGGTTTTCTCGCTGTTTAAAGCCATTATACACTTTCGGTAAACAGTATTGTCCAAGTCCCACACTTCGTGTATCACAACTTATATATAAAATAACAATCCTGTGGAAATTTAGGCTCAATCGGACATCGGAGTCGGGAGAAAATAACAGGAAAACCCACTCCTGTTTTCGCGCGTTTCGCCGGGCCATTACCGTTTTCTCAAAAAGTAAAGCATTTCATGGACTAATATTTCAAGAGAAGTCTTTCACCATTACCTTCTGTAAACCCTGTAAATTATGTGTAAATCTGTGAATTTTTTTCTGAACCGAAAGGTTCCAATGGCTTTAAAAGTGATTTATTATACTAACAGATTGAACTAATCATATTTGTTTATTTAATACATCCCATTTGTAGTTGTGACAGTCATCGGCTTGGTAATGGTGGTGTTCTTCTTCAGTCTACTGCTGTCAGTATTTAGAGCCAAATACAAGGGTTATCCATATAGGTAAGAAACTCAAGTCTCAAATAAAATTGCTGTGTTGTATATTACATTTAAAGAGAATTGACAAGTTCTTTTTTTTGCATCAAAGTTGATCCTGAAGGATTTATATCAATAGATGGAAGTTTGCATTGGGGATAAAGAATATTTTAATATTTTGTGTATATGGGTAAAGTTGTTTTTAACACAGATGTGTGTTAGCACTGTATACTCCAAACTTTCCCCGACCTCTGTGAAAAATCAAAGGCATATTACCCGTGTGGGATTCAAACCCAAACCCTTTTTGCAATTCTAGAGCAGTGTCTTTCCAAGTAGACCACTATATTTTTAGCAGCGAGTATCGCATCGATTTAATAGATTGAAATTTGCATCAGGGATAAATATATCAAGGATTTATATCAAGTTGTGTACTTGTATAAATGCTTATGTTATAATCGTTATTCAACCTTCAACATGTATTTTGTTTATGTTTATTTTTCAGCTTCTTAATTAAGTAACTCAATGAAGATGAGAGGGACTACACGACAAAGACTAAAGCGCAGTAGAAGAGACATTCAACCTTGGTCTAGCATCAGTTATATAAGAGTATAACAGAGATCCTCAGGATGTGGTCCTCAAGTCTGGAACATTGGTACTATGCCTTGTATTTTAGGGTACTTGCTTATGGGAGCAATATATATTTACAATGCACATACCCCATAATGAAACATGTACAGCAGCATATGCGCGAACTTACTGTACACAATCTAGGCGATTGGTGTTGGATGGTTCATTGTTGTGTTTGAGACTGTAACCATTCAGTTCCTCTCAATTTTAATGTGCATTTATGTTTCACTTTAAAGGATAATAAATTCTTTTTTTAAAGTTCCTTTGGTTTTAAAAAAATTGATTCACCTAGTTAAGTTTTTGTTCAGTCATAATGTAAATTGTTATTAACCACTGCAGGTGGTATTCCAAGACTTTGTTTTTAGAACTTTTTGGAGCAAACATTTTCCTCTGAAAAAAATCTTTGGAAAAGCAACAAAGGTTCTCATAATAAGCACAGGGATTTATTGTTCCCTTGTGAGAACATGCAAATATGCATTCAGTTCACCATACATTGCAAAATTGAGGGCACTCCAAAGTTGTTTCTGGCAGTAAAAAACAATTTGTATTTATATACATCATCCGACGTGAAGTGTTTAAGTAAGTGTACAGTGGTCGATATAAATCAATGTTTGACATTTTTGTAACAACGAAACAATGTTATTTAAATTTAGAGTTGCACATTACGACTTGGATTTTTATAAACTGCACATAAGTTGTGTTTTATGAACTATTGGTGAGGTTAGTAATTAGTTGGAGCTAAAACGCTAAATAAAGCAGATTACATATATTCAGTTACATCTTAGATTATCTCTTTTATTTTTAAAAACTCCATCTGGTTGAGCAAAACCCATCGATTATCAAAAGTGTAGGGTTGCCTAATATCTTATTGAAAAAGTTTTGCCACTGCAAAGTTTTGCAATTATTTAATGAATAATTTCTACATCTTGTTAAGCAAACCCAACGATTATCGAAGTGTAGGGTTTCCTAAATTATTGTTGAAAAAGTTTGGTCACTGCAAAGTTTTGCAATTTAATAAATAATTTCTACCATGTTTTTGAAGTGTATGTCCCTTGTAAGCATGAATGGTTATAAATGTATACAATTTTAAGTCTTAGGGTTTTGATTGAAGACATTTTCTATTGCAAGGAAGGAACTAATATTGCTCTAGCCTTATAAAAAAAAAACAGTTTTCATTAAAAGTTCTGCATTATATGATCTCAAAATTTGGTTTAGTTGTGTTCCTTTGTATTTTTTGGGAAGTCTCAATAATTTAAAGTCATTTAGAAAAATTGTTTCCCTGAGTTGGGGTTTTATTTTGCAAGTATCATTCTGCATCTATAATCAATTCAGTACCATTTAAGTTAAAATCATTTCAGTTAAGGTCATGAGTTTCAAATTTATTTTTACATAACCAGCAAGCATGATATTCTTTCAATACTACTTTTATCTGATTTTAGATTTGGTTTTGTTCTCGGAGGACCATGATCATTAAAAAAAAAACAGATCTATGTAAGCCCTTCATACTTTTTGTTCACTGGATAAAGATCATGCCTGCTATCATTTTCATTTGGGAATGTGCAATTCATATAAAATACATGTATAACAGAAGTTTAAAATAGAACACTAGTACAGCACCTAACCAAAACTTAAATTGTATTAAATCAATGATAATCATACAAATTGCCAACAAATCTTAGGTAGCAGTAGCACAAATCACCTTTCAAAAGTATAAATTTTATCACACATTCATTCAGAAACTGAATCATTGATAATTTATAAGAGCCATGGAATTATAGCTTTTCTACCTTTTGGGTAGTTGTCAAATTTCTGGCGATACCATTCATGAACAGAGATGCTTGCAAACACTTGATTGGCCAGAGTGAAGAAGAACACCAAGTAGATCATAGAGTGTTGAAATCCCAGCACAATTATCAGAGAAGCGTAGATCAGAATCTCTGCTAGGTAATGAGGAGAGGAGACCAGCTCAAACCAATCGCCGTGTGGAATCCTATGACTACGGTCTGAAACAATCAAGAATTTTGGAATGATGTACATATGCATTTTCCCACAAAATATTTAACCTTAAAATCAATCATAAAATCTGGTTTTGTTTTGCTTTGAAGGCACTGGCTGCTATAGGTTATTACTCAAAATAGTTCTTAGCATAAAAACTTACTTGGTAAGGAGCAATGGAGAGCTATTGATAGTATAAAACATTCTAAGAAACGGCTCCCTCTGAAGCAACTTAGTTTTTCAAAAAGAGGTAATTTCTCACTCAAATATCAATTTTTTTAAGACTTCAGACCTGAAGCCTTTTTAGGTATCTGAAAGCACACATATTTGTGCAACAAGGGTGTTTTTTCTTGCATCATTCTCTTATAAATTTGATGAGCCTTGAGCGCAAATTTTCACAGATTTGTTATGTTATAAATGCATGTTGGGATACACATACACGAAGTGAGAATACCAGTCTTTGACAATTACCAAAGGTGTCTTGAGCCTTCAACATGCAATGAGTTTCTTGCAAATATTTCAAAGACCAATTAAAGCATTACAGAGGAATTAGTATTGAAATATCTTAGTACTGTACCTTTGTGTCCTGTACGCAGTCCTGCAAATATCTTGTGGGCAACATGGTGGTGGTATGTTGCCCAGAGAAACATCAGAATGCCTGCCACATGAAACCATTCTAACTGCTCAGCTAATTGACGTACAGAGTCCATTTGAACTGAAAACCAAATCATCAAATTTACAGTCGGTATAAGCAGTGTACAGTATCAGACTCATTTAATAACATGTTTTACAACAAAAAGCCACTGGGAATGACTTCCTGCAGAAAAAGCTTGTGCGTCACCCAATATTAAATCTTTCATTTAAACAAAAAAGTTTACAGCATGCCATTTAAAACACTTTTGACATGATGAAAGGGGATACATCTCAATACTTGTTCAGTTGTTTTTTGCTAAATATGTTCAGGACAACCTATTGAGATGTATAATGATACATTGTTTGTACTGTATTTATGACTGGAAAAGCAAACCAACATACCCTTTCCTGTAAGTTCTGGTCCTTCAGCAACTACATTGATCCCAGCAAAAGCATAAAACAGTAGCCCAAGTATGTAATGGCTGATATGGATGGTGGAGTTGGAATAGCTACTTATTACCAAACATTCATATAAGCGTCTTACACCTTGGATGAGAAGCAGTGCAATGACTATGATGATTGATAGCTGAGATGCTGTAAGACAGAAATCATTAAGTAAAAACCACAGAAATAATGCCATTCTAGAAACTTAAAAGTATGGTTAGAAATCAAAACAGTTTGCTGTATAGAATATTTACATTGACATTTGAAATATGGTAGAGTAAATTTCATAACAATATTTTTAAAGGCAGTGGACACTATTGGTAATTACTCAAAATAATTATTAGCATAAAACCTTTCTTGGCGACGTGTTATGGGGAGAGGTTGATGGTAGAAAACATTGTGAGAAACGGCTCCCTCTGAAGGGGGAAGTGCCATAGTTTTCGAGAAAGAAGTAATTTTCCACGAATTTGATTTTGAGACCTCAGATTTAGAACTTGAGGTCTCGAAATCAACCATCTAAATGCACACAACTTCGCGTGACAAGGGTGTTTTTCTTTCATTATTATCTCGCAACCGATTGAGCTCAAATTTTCACAGGTTTAGTTATTTTACGCATATGTTGAGATACACCAACTGTGGAGTTTAGTCTTTGACAATTACCAATAATGTCCACTGCCTTTAAAGACAGTCATTTTGCTTTTCAAGCATTTAAAATTAACTATAGTATACAAATAATGTATTATGGTAACTTAAAGCCTAGTGTTTCACCTTTTGGATTCTGCAGAGGATAATTGGTGAGAAATCGAAGCACGTCTAAATACCAGCCTGGCATCTCACCATTGTAGAATACAACACTTATTAGGTTGAACAGCAAAAAAGAATTGCAGATCACAG
This sequence comes from Asterias amurensis, assembly GCF_032118995.1. Taxonomy (NCBI): domain Eukaryota; kingdom Metazoa; phylum Echinodermata; class Asteroidea; order Forcipulatida; family Asteriidae; genus Asterias; species Asterias amurensis. The sequence goes on from NC_092651.1 coordinate 1,508,650, forward strand.
AAACTATGTAGAAATGAATGAACCATCTGGAAAAAAAAAATAATAATTACTATAACTGTTGTTTAAGCGCATGACTATTGAAAAAATGTGTACACTTCTACTACTACAGAACAATTTTTCCCCAGTGACACAGGGATATGGACCAGGGCAATGGGGAGGGCTCATTGCCTGTAAATAAATGTAATGTGTGTAACACAAAGTTGCAATGCAAGTGGTTGGGCCTTTAATTAATAAATTTAAATTAAACATGTTAAAACTTAAACTTGTTAAAATTTACCTTAAATGTTAGCCCCATAATTTCCATAAATAGGTTCAATCTACTCAAGGATACGGAGAGGATTGGACCGATTTCTGGGGCTAATGAACTTGTGTGACATGACCCTTTTTATTTTAGAGAATGTTACTGTACAGACACAGAGGCTACTTAGTACTTTACCGTTTGGGAACATCCAGAACTTTGTCAAGTTTGCTCTGCCATGTCTGCTTCTTCGAAGGTTTTCCGCGTCCAGAAACATTCCTCACTTTCCCATAGGAAATGAGATTCCACAAGAAGTTTGGGAGTGTTGGGATACGATATAAAATAAACATTGTACAAAACACGAAGATAAAAACCATCCAACAATAGGACAAAATATTTTGAGGAAACATTTTGAGAAAGTTGTCAATGTTTACAAGTCTTTGGATTTTGCACAATCTTATGATTGAGCAGCAACATTTCCAAACTGAGCAGCGCAATCTTAAGAATGAGACGCCTTTTCTCAAAATTGAGCAAACATCGTACGCTTACTTTTTGGCAGGCGCAATTAATTAAGTGCTCAAACTAGAAATTTACTCCAAAGCAGAAACAATTTTTTAGTGGAGGCAACTTAGGGCGCCACCAAGCGACTGCAAAATGTCAGCATAAGGTTTCAATGTTGTCGTCTGCTAGCTCTGAGCTTGTCAGCGTTTTGGTAGTTTCTTGTGGAAGGGGTTATTTAAAGTACATTATGTACACGTATTTCATTAGATTTAGTGCACATTCACATTATGAAGCAAACAACTATCTATTTATGCCACTTTTTTTTATCTACAACTGCCTAACTAAGATGCAGCTGTGGATGGTAAGCAATTTCCTAAAACTGAATGAGAAAACGGATGTCCTTGCACAATGGCTGCCGCACTCAGCTTTCTATCTTTGATTTGTCACATTGCACCATATCAGTCGTCATTACCTGCCTGTCTCAGATACATTGTCACTTCTCGTTAGACTGCTGCAATGCAGTTCTGCTGGCTTGCCATTTATTTTAACATTCAGACAGAACAGATGGCAGACAATGGAGCATGAACATTAGCATGACATTGTTGAAAACTCATCAACTAGAAACAGAATAAACTCATCAACCAACATAAAGCGTTGGCATCCTGCCATGTTTATGAGGCGATCAAGATCTACCAACACAGAACAGCACATCATCAGTCTCACAATCAGTAATATCGTGGGGGCCCCGGGGTGAAAAGGCCGAGCGGATAAGATCACCAAACTCAAGCTCTGGTGTTTGTGTTCAGCAGAGTGTGGGTCCGAGTCCCGCTCATGACACTTGTGTCCCTCAGCAAGACACTTAAGTCAATAATAGCTTCTCTCCAGCCAGGGGTAAATGGGTACCTGTGAGGGCATAGATGTACTTGTGATTGGTATAGCTAAGAAGCTCATACTTGTTGCACAGGCTGTAGTATACTCCGCAGGGAGCTAAGATGGAATGGCCATGTGACCAGGGGCGATCATATGTTGGAGCACTTTAAGAAGCCCTTCATGTGTAAAAAGCGCAATATCAAAACTGGTTATTATCAGTATTATTATATCTGGCACCCCATCACTTAGTGTGCAGGTTAGTTTCCTACTCTACACTTCACCCACCCAGTTGTGTAGCCAGGCCAGTACTTCATGCCTTAATTAAGCTTCTACAGCCCAGGATACTTCACTAGAGCAATAGAGGGGTGTCGTGGCCGAGCGGAAAAGAGCACCGAATTCAAGCTCTGGTGATTCTGTTCAGCGGTGTGTGGGTTCGAACCCCGGTCGTGACACTTGTGTCCCTCAGCGAGACACTTCACTATGATTGCTTCTCTCCACCCAGGGGTAAATGGGTACCTGTGAGGGCAGAGTTGGTCCTTGTCATTGATTAGCCTTGATTGCGCTACATATTAATTGGTGGCACAGGCTGTATACTCCACAGGGAGCCGAGATGGTTTAAGGAATTATTTAATGCCCAGTGACCAGGGGTAATAATGTTGAAGCGCCATGAGCGTCACTGCGTGACGGACCTGAGCACTATATAAGAAGCCACTATATATTATTATTACACCATTTAAAATCTTCAGAGCATACTGTTCGAAATCTCAAGTAAAACTTCTTTGTCTGAGCCACACACAAACTCACCCCAAGTTACTTTATACAAGATAATTTTTTTGCAAACATCAATCTTGCTGTTCCTTCAACATGCAAACCTTCAAGTCACTTCTAACACACAAATTAATTGGAAACTTGCTTTACACAAATCAGATCCGTTTTATTTTAACATTTTTAAATTTAATTATTTTTTTCTAACATACTTATTCTCTTTGGGTATCGCTTTAAAATTATACAATCCTAAGTGATATTCAACTTAAATTTGGGAAATCTGAACTTCACAAACCCATGGCTTGATCATTGAGCCTTAGTGACCATAGTCCATCAGCGGCCATTACAAACTAGTTACACAGTCACCAATTTATGGAAAATAAGTACCCTGTTTGTGTTAATAGCTTTACATATACATGCATTGTCCAATAAAGGTTTGTTAAAGGCACTGGACACATTGGTTATTACTCTATAGTTGTTAGCATAACAACTTACTTGGTACGAGCAATGGAGACCTGTTGATAGCATAAAACATTGTGAGGAACGGCTCCCTCAATCTTTGATAATAACAAGCGTGTCCAGAGCCTTTAAATATAAAATGTATATTTCTCATTAAACAAATACAAGGTCAACTTTAACAAGTAAACGGGCCAACCTACTCTAATATTGAGTCACAAAACAATAAGGATGTAACCTTATTGTTCAAAGCTGGAGCAATAATGACCTATAAAATAACAACCAATGTGTATGAGGCGAGGGGGACATGAAAACTACCCTGGTTTATAACAAATTTAAAAATGTATTTGAAAATGTGTATAACCATCATATATACATTTTTTAAACCACTTAATGTCTCTCAGAAGAATTCAAAGTATGTACCCATACTCCCCCGAACCTAGAATGTAATGGTATATTACTGAAGTCTTCTCAGAAACATTAAACAGTTTCAGATCTCTACCAACTTGATACAAGTTGTTTGTGTAAATTAAACATTTTGAACACAACATAAGAAAGCTTGACTAACTCACATAATAAACCTTTATAACATCCTGCTGCAGGCTCTACAAAATTCTTCATTGAAAGTTGAAACTGATTTTAAATTAGACAGCAAATAAAAGCAATTAGGCATACTACATTTCCCAACCTCACTTCAATTTGTATCTAAACCCACAAAATTTACATTGAAATGAAACTTAGAAAATTACTGTGTTTTTCACAAGAAACTGTGTAATAATAAGGCATCCTCCTTGTTGGTTGCTAAAAACTAAGTATTTTAAATGTCCAATACTGGGGGTTTCAAATTTAGTAGCAAATTGGAAATCATTTTGTATTAAAATATCTACCCTCAATAATAACAAGTTCTTATATAGCGCATTTCACAATAAACCGTATCAATGGGCTTTACATTAGTCCCCTGGTCATTGGGCCAATAAACATCCCTTTAATCTTTCTCAGCTCCCATTTAGGGAGTATACAGCCCCGAGCTGCCGTGGCGCTCCGAAAGCTTTTCATTCACAATATCAACCTCTACCCTCGCAGGTACCCATTTATACCCCTGGGTGAAGAGAAGCAATTATAGTAAAGTATCTTGCTCAAGGACACCAGTGTCACGACCGGGATTCGAACCCACACTCCGGTGAATTAGCACCAGAACTTGAATTCGATGCTCTTAACCACTCGGCCGCGACACTCTGAAATAAAGTTTATTAACACAAAATCTTTGGATAGCCATGACAGCTAAATTACACTCAAAAATAAAAATAGCCTTTGAACACTTTCATAGAGGGATAAATAGTAATCATAATACAAAGCATTTTGGAAGATTTTTTTAAAAAGCATAGCAAAATGCTACACATCATGCATCAGGCTACTCAAAAATCATAAGTTGCTACACAATTTTAGCATCCAAAGTGCACACAACACAAAGTTCGGAGGTATTTTTACGTATTGAAAACACACTGGATGAAATGAATCCCTGAACAATTATTGTTATAACAGATGTGTATCAAGTAGGGGGCAGGGGAAAATTTGCCTGACCCAGTGTCACATTTGAGAACTTTGTCACCAATTTTTGTTTAAAATTTTGCTTTACCGCCCTTACACTTTACAGTATTTCATTCAATACATGTTTTTTTTCTTCAAACAAACACTTTTTTTGTTGATTTCGAGACCTCAAGTTTAGAATTTGAGGTCTCAAAATCAAGCATCTGAAAGCACACAACTTCGTGTGACAAGGGTGTTTTTTCTTTCATTATTATCTTGCAAATTCGATGACCAATTGAGCTAAAATTTTTACAGGTTTGTTACTTTATGCATATGTTGAGATACACTAAGTGAGAAGACTGGTCTTCGACAATTACCACTAGTGTCAAGTGTCTTATATAACAATTATTTGGGCGGCTAATTATTCTTACAGCTGAGAAGCTGACCTGCAAAGGACGCAGCTACAGATTTTTTCAGAGGGAGTAAAACGTGATAGCCCAGAGAAAAACTCTTCTGGCATAGGAGAGAAACTGAGATTGCTCTAGTGAGAGGCAAGCACTTTAAACACTAGCCACCCACTGATCAGGTGTATAGAGAGCTGAAGTCACTCACTCCTCTCTACTCCTACTCTTCAACAAGTCAATATGGTCTGAAAATGGTTGTTTAAACTAACATGGTCGGCCATTTTGACTCCAAAAAATGGCCGACCCTATTTCTTCGCGACATAAAAGGAAAACCATGCAATTTCGAGGCATGTCTGTGTGGATCATTATATTCAACTTTTAAAATATCTATCTAATGATTTACTTTTCATAACAAACGGCTTCAAACGCTATATTAAGATCAACTCGACTGATCCATGGTGTTCCTTTAATTGACATGGGAATTCATGGGTCAGTATTTTGTCCAACTAAATACCTAATATGGTGGGTTGTATTCTAGAAATGTTTTCTTGATAGGAGATGTTGGATTCCATTTTCAGATTGATTGATTGAACAACCAACTGAAAAACAGATTTCTTGAACTTGTTGTCAATGTGACACAAGCCATCATGGTTCTACTTGCATCCATTTTTGATCGACCTTTTTATATTAATCATCAGCTTCAACTACAAATGTATGCCTTGTTTTTGCATTTTTGGCAAGTTTGACTTGGAAAGAAATTTTGATTACAACAAGATCACAACTTCAGCTTTTGTTGGCGTCTTTTTGGTTTGGTATCAGACAGGGTTGCATTGATTTAATTGTCTTAATGATTAGCTTGTTAGAATTACCTTACTTCAAGGCAGTGACTTCGGCATTTTCTTTAAAGTTACATAAACATCATTCAATGTTAAAAATAGCCCACATACACCATGTGAATGAGGAGCTCAGCTGCATCCACTTCTACTTAAGGTGATATTCTACTTATCATGTACTCGTTTGGTATTCTCTAGAGAATGTTAAAGAATCCTAATTTTACCCTGACTAACCTAGATTTAGTCTTTCCTCACAAAATAAAAAGATCTTCATAGAAAGGCTTGAAAAATGTCCCCCTTACTTTACTTTACAAAAATAACTACATGCATTTAACCTATAAAAGTTTTTCTTCTTAAGAAATATGAGTTTAATGAGTTATTCATAAAAGGTACAATGCTAAGGATGTAAACAGCACCAGGTCTAAATATACTCAAAATGTATTCATAAGAAAAGGATTAATTAATATAACCTTTATATCATATAAATTATTACATAATATTCATAGTTATTGTCTTTTTCTGGAATATTCTACATCCTTCCTTTCATATAAAAAAGGACTTTTAGAAAAAAGACAAAACCAAACAATCATATGGCAAGGAAATGAATGTATGTAAAGTAATATTAAAGTTGGGGTTACTCCGAGTGTATGAATTAAGTTGTGTAAAGTTAATTTTTCCTGGGAATTTTAGCACACATGCTATGAAGGGAACATTTTAACAATCACTATCCCGCCGACTACGAGAATACAATACTTACACAGAACTAGCAGTCGCAGCTCTTACTAAAATTTATCAAAACTTTTTTTTAAGAAAACACAACATATGAATTAAGAAACACAAACCAGTCTAAACACATTGCTTTCATACAGCTTAAGACTTCAACATGAAAAAAAGTAAATTTAGCGATAAATACGGACAACACATAAACCCTGTTATTAACTTACAACTATACATCCAAGTCTTCTGTTGTATTTACAGACACATCAATAAACGTTGTGTCTTTATACGCTGGTGGAGCTTCCTCAAACTGAATTGCTTCAGTCTCCATCTCATCTTTCTGGCCAGGGAGAGGTGCATATCCAGCATTGATGCGATCAATGTTGTTGGCTGGACCCCATTCCTTCGTGGGTGTGATGGACTTCTTAAATCGCTGTTCATAAAAATTAAAAAATAACCCCAGGGATTATGAAAATAATATACATGTTATACAGGTATCGACCAAGCAGTGTCTTTCTTGAAGACTCTGATTGGGTTGAAACATCAGGCTACTAACTATTTGTTTGCATTCATACCATGGGTCCTTTTGGCTGGTAAGCAGTTTGCAACAGCACATCCTATTTTCTTGTCTATAAATAATCAATGAACAATACTTCATCATAAAAATCACTTGCCACTTACAAAACATTGTGTTCCAAAGCACTTTAAGGAAATGTTCATAATATAGAACACATTCAGACATTATAAGTTATCACACAAGCGCGAGTGGAATACGGAAAAATATAGCGCTTCTGCGTCCCATATCCAACGAGGCCGAAGGCCGAGTTGGATATGGGACGCAGACGCGCTATATTTTCCGTATTTCCACGAGCGCGCGTGTGATAACGTATTTATCTTCAAGCAAACTTGGCGCGTGACATAGAACACACAAGACGCATGGTAGTGATATTAGCCGTGCAATATAGGTTTTTATCACCACTCCATTCTGCCAATCTGATTGGTGGATTAGCGCGTACTTGAAGATAAATTTGATTAGGATAATACAAGACGGAAGCTTAAAATACCCGGCTGTCAGAACAACATGCCACACAACCTACCTGATCAATGCGCCATCGATGCGCCAAACTACACCAGTCGTGTAGTTAGTCGCGGATTGTGAAATTCAACAGTTTTGTCTGAGATTCGGGTTCATAGCTTCTGTTTTTAGCATTAGTGCGGAATGCTATTGTCTGCATTCTGAATCCAAGAAGACTTACCTCTAAAAGAGTTCCTTCAGATGTAGCCAGATAAAAAGCAGCATAACCAATCACATACAGCAATGATGAAAGAGTTAGGGTCCAACCGATAGCTTCGGCCCATGGTGGGAAAGTATAACTTCCATTGACAGCTGGTCTATAGTCGATGAAACTGAATATCATGATGCCCTGTTGGAAAGCAATGGTAACATTTCCAGTGATCAAAATGTGTATACAAAAAAGACGGACCAAATAGTGGAAGACTAGTCCTGGGTGATCCAATGCTCAATGTGCAGGTGAGAGAGTTTGTGGTCAGATTATGTAAAGGACTGAGTTATGGCAACAAGCTACAAATTGTTCATAGATTATCAATATTAACCATTCAAGGTATCCTCCAGACGGTTGTTTTGAAATGTAAATCATCTAATGATTAAAGAGCATGTGATGTAGGGTGTCATGTCTGAGTGGATAAGAGCACCAAACTCGAGCTTTACTGTTTCTGTTTAGCACAGTGTAGGCTTGAGTCCCGGCCGTGATGCTTGTGTGAGCAAGACACTCATCTATAATTGCTTCTCTCCACCCAGGAGTAAATGGGTACCCGTGAGGGCGGGATGTTTCTTGTGATTGATTTAGCTTAGTACACTACATAATTGGCTGTCTATCCTAAGGAAGCTAAGATGGTTTAAAGAATGAATGGCCATGTGACCAGGGGTACTAGTGTTGGAAGCGCTTGAGACGCCCTTCGGGTGTATAAAGCACTACATAAAAATTGATATTACAACTAAATTCACTAGATGTTGGTTAAAGAGTTAAGAGTGAAATATAGAGCTTGACTTACCACAATGATGACTGGTGTTACAAACATCCAGCAAACCTTCCAGTACATACTGAGTCCAAATCCAAGCATACTTTCCACATCCTTCAAGAAATTATCTACACCTGAAAGATACAATAGATACAAAAGAGTTGTGTTAACTAAACATCAGTGCAGAAACACACTTCATAAAAGGGTACAAGAAATAGATGTATCATGAAGACAAGCAGTGTCCTAGTAATTGGAAGTACATCATTGTTTCCCATAATTTACTTTTGTCTTTAGGAAATCTCTCCTTACATACAGAGGGAGAATCTTTAACTTTGGTTTTGACACTAACTTTTAAAATGGATATATTTTGAAATGGTATGTTTGTAAGAATTCCAAAAAGTTCAACTGAAGGTTTTAACATTCTAAAACACCAGTGCCTTGCAAAACAAAACAGTTGGTATTTATTGTACCAAGATTCCTAAAAAACAAAATCACTTCAAACATTTTCTCATTTGTCAAGAAGAACGCTGACAGCTAAGTAAATTTCCTCACAATAAGATTAACTTATTTCCTCTAAGGAAATTGGCAATTAGAACATTTGTACATACATTGAAGAAAGTGACATGTGGAACACACATTCTGTCAGCGTTGTATCTTTCAGATCACCAGAAAATAAGGCCGGTTCATACTTGCTGCAACTGCGCATACGCATCCGACAAATTCAGATTTTATCATTCATACTTCATCAAAATAACAAATAAATACACATTGAAGTTGCGTGCGTGTGTGGAAACGTACAGGTTGACTTGTGTTTATATTTTTGTGCAGTGCAAGGATCTTTCCTGTATATTTGAATTGTCTTTGCATTCCTTTCATTGTATACTGCAGACTTTCCTGATTTCCTTCCATGAAGCAATTGCCCTTTCTGCATCTTTGTATTCTTTAAACCTTGTATTATAAAACATGCAAATAGGCAAACGGTTTTTATCTTATTTTATCAGGTTTGCCATCATTCACTGACACTGCAGTGATATTTCAATTTGTCCGACTACACATCTGATTAGTGTGTGCAACAGCACACCCAAGAAACGGACCTTCATTTCAATAACATCAAGTGTGCTTGTACATGGCTGGAGGCTTACCATAGGCATAAGATATGACAAGTAGCTCGATCAAGGCCAGTAGTAATGGGGTGAATCCGGCTGAGTACCAATTGAAGAGAGTCATCACATAAGTGCCACCCTGGTAATGAGATTAGACACACATTTATTAACCCTCACCAGGGAAATTAAACCTTGACATCAGATCAGGTTACAAACAGAATGATACATACTTGATTAGTGTCAAATCATTGGACCTCTTAAACGGTTTTCATCAGTGTTACTTTTTATCTTCATAAGTGTTTGAAAAGTAGCATGTTTATATAAGAATTAGAAGGTATAATGTTTAGGTGATTACGACATTATGGAGCTAAAGTGCACTGTGGTAAAGTGCACGAGCTGCCCTTAGCAACAGCCTCAGCCGCCGATTCCGACAAGGTCTTACATTTATTTCATTACACTTTAAATGTACAATAAATTAGTGAGGAATCTAATAAGTGTAGTTGCATCGATTATTAAACTCTATGCAAAAAAAGGTACAAAAACATAGGGCTCTGGACTTTTGAAAGAACGCTGGCCTTTTGAGTCAAACAGTTTCAAAGAGAGAAAATACAAACGTTGTTTTACCCGTGTGACAAATGGGAGTCCAACGAGGAACATAAGAATGCAGACAAGGAGGATGATCCAAGACTTCCAGCGACGAACCTTCCCTGGGAACTTGCTTTCGAACTCATCAATGAATGCAGTGATCAAAGTCTCCAATGTTACAAACTAAACAAAAATACGACAGAAATTTTCAAGGTGAAATTTCATTAGACTTTTTCGAAGAGAAGGCAAAATATGGGATAAAGCTCACATAGCAAATAATTAATCTTATCTTGAGTTAGAGTAACTCATCCTAACTTGGGACTAGCCTCAAGTTTTTTTTTATTAGGACCCCAAGTTAGGACCATCGTTTTGAAATCGACCCCTGATGGTTTAACCTTTAATTGATTTGTTACCTGACTGTCGATGCCAACAGTTAGCAGCATGAAGAAAAACAGGAATGACCAGAGCTGAGGAACAAATATCCGCGACACTGCCTCAGGATACGCAACAAAAGCTAGTCCAGGACCTGATGATAAATAAAGAAACCAGTAACTACCTTAGGATGTCATGAGAGCACAATAATAGTGGCTGCTAATATAGCGCATATATTCGTCACTCAGTGACGCTCATGGCTAGGCAATATACAGTATTTTCCTGCAAGGTACGTGGGGCCGAGTTTGAATTACGAGACTTACTCATTTTACACGTACCATGTAATGGTTTCAAGGTGCTGTGGCCCAATATGCTGCCAATCAATTCAGGAACATCGAGGGAACTCCCCCCTCTTTTTGATATTAGTACACTTGGTTCTTTTACATGTGTTACACAACACACAGGACCAACAGCTTTATGTCCCATCCGAAGGATGAAGCATCATGGTTAAATGCATGCTTAAGGACACAGGTGTCAAGACGAGGACTTGAACCTCAGTTTGCTTATCAGAAACGACTGATTTGAATCCGGTGCTCTTAACCGCTAGGCCATGACACTATTGAGATGATACACTTAGTTGATCAAAGTTCTTTCTTTGAAATAATAAGAACATACAGAGTAAAAGAAGAAAAGAAAGACAGGAGAAGAAAAAGCCAATCTCACCTGCAGCAATGACATCTTGTATGTCTTGGTTCGAATCATGTGCCATGAATCCAATGATGGAGAAGATAACAACACCAGAGAAGATACTCGTCAGGGCACATGACATGCTGATCAGCAACGTATCACTGTAATGTTTTTGTATTTTTTCAAAGTGGAGGGTGGTGAACATAAAAAGTAACAGTAAGTAGGGAACATAAAATGAGGTATTATTTGATGTTGACAGATACCTGTCAACAGAAAATGAAAACAAAGCACATCAAAACAAATATTACAAAAATGATGAGGAAGCTGCTTGTAGTTCAAGAAGATCCTTGCTCTACTTTGAGGCGGTGGAGAAAGGCTGGAGAAAGGCTGCAGCCAGTCCAGAATCTTCACATACAGAATTCCATGAGAGTCCTGATAGCCTTCCAAATATAACCAGGGAACCCAACAACTTCCCAGAGGCTTCCATGAAACTGTAAAAAAAAAAGCACCTTGGAAATGTCCAACCATCCTTGAAAACATTAGTTTTGAAACAACAGGCGATGGTTTTGAAAGTGGATATTAGCTAGATCTCCAGTGCGAGATTCCTTGCAGTCTCTTGGAAGCTTCTGAGAGTTCGCTGTGAAGAGGTTTCTGGTGTCCTGTGTTCAGGTAGTGGCGTCAGTCTCCCATGGGATCCTTGCAGACCCTCAACAGGCTTCCTAGATGCTTCTTATTTAGCTCTTATTCAGATCTTATTGGGGCCGGATCGGATAATCTTCATCAAGTACAAATTTTAACTCAACATGCATCTCTTCTAAGTTTCACACATCAGTGTAGAGACTTAAGATGCTAGACAAATAAGCAAATACACGAACGCATGTACTGTATTTAAAGTTCATTCGATTGATAGAGGGTGTTCATATGACGACACCTCGGGTTAACAAAGACAACAGATAATACACCATTATTAAGGCTAAAAAGAAGCATCTAGGAGACCTGTTAAAGAAAGATGTACTTGTTGTTTTCATGGCAAGCTGAAGCAAAAATCATTGAGCAAATCTGCACGTAGCGCCCGGAGATCATCCTCCCAATTTTACAGGGGCAGATTTTGGTGATGTTTACCTTACAATGGAACAATCTGAAAGGCACGATGGATGTGTCCCATTGTTTGGTCGACGGCGATTCGCAGATGGTGGGTTGTGGGGATAAGTTCTCTGTTGTGTCAAACAAATAGTGTTTACAAACGTAAGCACAGCAGGATTTTTACTCTTGTGTGTTAATACATGAGTAGATGTAAAGTTCCCAATGCATCTACCCAATGTATTGATATTTTGTCTGTTTGCCAGCCCATTCACACAACATGTTCATTTGATAATGAGTGCATTAACCAGCAAAGGGAATTTGCTTTTCCAACCTGTCTTTTTTTTGTTACAGTCACAAAACATCTGAAAAGTTAAGGAGTTGGGCAATGTGAAGCAGGTTATAATTACAAAAATGAAGGGATAGTTTGCTTGATGATTGATCAAAGTTTGACAGATACTGATGTTCTAAATTCCGTCTGCTTGGCAAGCACTCATATCATGTCGCCTCCTGTATAAAGTCTTGATGCCAAACAAGCTGACGAAATCCAATGCAACATCAATTTCAAGATTCCAAGTGAATGAGTAAAAATTTTACTATCAGATCTCATCAAACCTTACCTCAAGTGGGTACTTTTTCCACATTTCTACTTGGCTAAATTTCTCAGATTCTTCTTTTATGAAGTGTGGTGTTCATGACACAATGGTAGAATGAACTCAAAGAGCTCAAATGATAGGAACCTTGATTCTGTTGCATTTGATTTTCCTCACTTTGCTCTGTGTGTGAATGGGCTAAGGGCTTTGCGTCAACTAAGCATCATAGTAATTTTCTCTCCATTCCATTGAGAAATTAATATATGCTTAAAGTTGACTTTGGATTTTTACTTTAGAGAGTATGTCTTTTTAGTGAATTTCAATTTCACCATTGGACATGAAAACAATAGCTTGCTTTAGTTTTCAATGGGTAAAATTTTAAATAAACTTTTGGTAGCAATTAAACTTGCCTTTGCGTCTTGGGAATTTGTTGGTAAAGTTTCTGAAGAAATATAACTAATCTTTTTGTTTATTTTTTACATTTCAAACAAAATGACTGTAAAAGCTTTTAGGTCTGACTTAAGCATATCTATTGTAATCAGTCCAGAATGGGTGTATTTGAGAGACAACCTTTTTCATCTTACCTGACCATTCCGCTCCTAGTAAACCTGTCAGATTATGTCATTTTGTGTATGTCATTAATATTGTTACATTGTGAATGATACTATACACACTAAGTATAAGCACTGATTAATCACTATCACATTGTAACCGCCCAGAAAATGAAATATTACTTCAACAAATATCAACTATAGGAAAGCAAGTTGATATTCAAAACCCAATCAGTATGTTTTTTCTTCCTCGTTATAATTGTTCTTGCACCGATTTGTAGTCAATTCAAGGATTAGCAGTAAGACGGAGAATGTATTCACTGTAGCTCCACCCTTTTGTTTTATTCCGTTAAGTGGAAACTTTGCTTATACGAAAGTGCTTATAGTATCGCATGTGTTTGTGTTTATGTTTATATGGATGTCAAACAATGACGACTGCCTTCCAAAGCTGAATGCCTGTCTCAAGAAGATAAATTTGAAAATTAATTAGTTTCAAACATTTTAATTAAGTATTTCAAATGAGCCATTTTGATTGTCAATTGAACAAAAATTTGGTTTCTCGAAAGATATAAAGTCACTAGTGCAACAATTGTGTTAAAAAAACACCACGTTACTTCCCGTGGATTGATTTTTTGTTTGTTTTGTGTTCAAATTATCCTTTGATCATTGTTGTTTGGTACAGTCTACAGTGGGAATAATCATTAAGGAATCAGATAAATTATATATTTTAAATTTGTCTTGCTTTTGAAATTGGAGACTTATTTACCAACCCTTTACTAATGTTGTCAGGAGATTGAAAGCATAGTACACTTTTGGTAATTTTGATAAAGATAAAATACTTTATTTAGTTTTATCTAAAGGGATACTTTATGTACAGTTTGCAATGTATCAATTTACCTGCAAAGATTTTCTGCCCTTTGCTCTTTAACGATAGAAGCAAAAATGAAAAACAAGTAAATGCAAATTTCCTGAAAACAGTACACTTTATTGAGTAAATTGCTAGAGTTGAATAGGTTTTAGAATTGTTTTTTCTCATTTAAGGCAACTGGGCTGAATTTTCTACAGGATGGTTTTCATACATATTACTAACTGTTCATAAAGGTTTGAAAACAAGTGACTGTGTTCTCACCCAAAGTGTATTATGCAATTAATACTACAGACCAACAATTAAACCCAAACATGAATATCATCAATTGGATTGGTTTTATCCAAAGGTAAGAGAAGTGATTTTAAGTAAAATGAATAAAAAGAATTCACACTTTTAATTCCTGCGTCCATCCACTGTAGACCATATGCACTGATGACAAAGATCAACTATAGACAATAAAACGGCTCATTTTGAATATAAATCAGTCTGCGTTTTTATACACGCACACACACAACACACCCACACTGAATGTTAACAAACAAACAGAAAACATACAGAATGTAACTCAGGGCATGACCATTTCAGATACCATGATCAAGTCTTACTAAGCATGACTGATTAGCCTGGACAAACTTTCATCATTAAAAAAAAAATTGGTCTAGATTGTTCCATACAAGTAAAACCACAATACACTGCCTTGGGGCAATCATTTGACAGATTAATGACATGGATCCCCGACCACTATTTATAATTATAAAAGCGGATGAGATGACAAAATAATTATGTTCACAGGATATGACTTTGATCTACATGTATCTGAAAAGATCCCCAGGTTCAAGGTTGGCTCCTTACGCCAAAATGTCAGATTTGTTTTTGAGAAAATGTATCACCCAGTTTTTCAACCATCAATCTTGAATCTTTTAGTCATTTTCATTCAACCAGAATAATTAAAGACATCATTTGTTTTGAAAACTTTGCTCCCCTTTTCAGCCAACTGCAGAGAAATTTTAAAAACATTTTACATGGTTTACAGTGTATTCCAGGATAACATGAACAGAAAATTTAAATCTATACTTTTCACTCAAATTTCATCAACATTTTTGAATCACTAACAAAACCAATTTTCCCCAAATTTATAAACTTTTGCAAAAAAATGTCCAAGTGCTAATCATTTATATCCTGGAGTACACTGCATGTTCTAAGGCATTTAACAGTTCATAGCAGCAACAGTAATCACGTATGAGTTATATTTTAACCTGATGAGTAACACAACTCATGTCACAATTTGTTCAAAGTGAAATCATCTCCAATTTAAATTTTTGTAATTGTTTTGTTATTAATTCAAATAAATTGTTGTTCGTTTGTTGTTTTATTTTGATATTCATTTTACCAAAAGTTGAGCTAAAATTGTATTAGCAAATGCATCATTTGTAAAGACTGATGTCACAATTATTTTAATTTTTTGTCCAACATGAATCTTTTGAAGTTTGTCTCAACACTGATATTCAGCAAAAAATCCATAAAAACTGTTACACAAAATCACATGATGCTTCTACTGCCACTACTATGATAGCTGTATGCCTTATTTACTTACTACATCAGTAGTTGAGTAAGCTCTGTACCTACCGTAAAGTATTGGAGCTGAATTTGTTATAACTAGAGAGGGTATGAATCCCGCCCCATCCTGCTCCATAGGAGAAGAAAACCTGAGTAGCTGCTGCTTTCCACACCTAGTCAATGTACAAATAAATCATACATCAATAAATTCCAAAGGAAACTACTTTATTTATATTGGAGATTTTTTAAATAACAGTATTGAGGTAGAATTGTAAACAATTTCAACATGACAGATACTGAGAAGTAATAAATAAAAACAATACTAGGATCTTATATAGAGCTTTACCACAACCCTAGGGGCTTTAACTAAAGCGCTCAGCATTTTTTCTGAGAAGTTATGCGGAGCTAAGCTTTTGAAACCTATACCTTTTTAGCACCATTTAATGATTTACAAGGTGCTGTGGCGCCATAATGCTACTGGTCAGACCAGGAACACCGCGGCAAACCATCCCTTCTCTTTACAATGAGTGCACTTTTGTTCTTTTACGTGCATTACTCAACAGATGCAACCTACTGCTTAACGTATTATCCAAAGGTCACAGCAATAATAATTTGCTTAAGGACAAAAGTGTAACAACCAGGAACCCACACGCTGCTTATCAAAACACAAGAGCTTAAGTCCCTGCTGCTCTAATCCACTCATTGACACACAACAACAACAGTTTGCATTTGGATTGATTTTGCAGGACTGGAAAAGTACTGAAACTGTAAGAGTTATTCTAGCTTGTTTATTGCGCGGTTAGAAAATTCCAGACAGATGCTTACATTTGCAGAGAGCAGTTTTTCAAAGTCTGGTGTTAAGAAGAAGAGAATGCCCTTCATGGCACCGGTCAGTGTCACTCCTCGGATAAACAGCACCACCAGAACAAAATAGGGGAATGTTGCAGTGAAATATACAACCTGGAAATAAGAATGGGATGGGGGTTATTACTTTAAAACATTAAACAGTACTTATGATAGGAAAGGTATACGATTTGTGTTCTCTCTTAAAATTAATTGCAATCAAAACCTTTGGTTGGATGCCTACAGAAGCGTTAGATAGTAAAAGTATTCTGAGAAACATTTCACTTCAAAGTAACATCGTTATGTAAAAAAGCTAACAGTTTGTATGTCCCCAAATTTGAATCTTGGAAGCTTGTGTATTCCCATAAATGGTTAAGTGAAGACAGTGCATTGAACTTTGACATATAAGAAAGAAACCTGATTACTAGTATCAGAATTATACTAGATGAAGCTTTAGTGTGCTGTCTGCATACACACCTTTCCTGATGATTTGACTCCCTTGATGATACACAAATAAACCAAAATCCAGGCACAGAGAAAGCTCACAAGCAGCGGCCACTGGATGGAACCAATATCCTCAAGTCCTTCCGAAACATTCAACACACCAAATCTGTAGATAAATGTATCATTATTTTAATCTCAACAATTATGTTACATTGGGGGGGGGGGGGGGGGGGTTGAAGGTGATACAAATGTTAACAAAAAGGCTGATTTTCAAGAAGAACATTCAAATGTGCTTTTAATTGTAATAAAAGGGGAAGTTAATCAAAGTTGTAACAAGAGAAGGATATTCATAGCACAAAGAAGTCCAACTAGAAATTCTAAATAAAAGTGGTTAGTATACAGAACCCCTTTCTTACTTCCAATACTCTTCACTGGCTCTGATCCGACGAGGTCCTGAATCCAAACTGCTATGATTCACCTCACTGAATGAAGTATTTGGAGTTCCTGGATTGTACGTTGACAACTGAACATCTTCCTGAGTCAAGTTATCTTTAAATGGCCAAGAATAAAACAACAACAGGAACAAAGAGTGGTTAGATAATTGGGAAATATAAAACAAGCAGATATACCCTGAATATGGTTAAATGGACATGTTAGCAGGAAAAATGTATATTTACATTTGTCTTTTGATCAGGCTTGCAAGAAATAGAGTGTTTTTCACCTTATCTGACCGGCTTAAGTAATTATATTATAAGTTATTACACAAGCGCAAGTGAAATACGTACTAATATTTTCCACATTCTATGAGCTCGCATGGGATAACAATTTTATCTTTTAGCCTCACAAAGTCAACCTCATAAAGAAACAAAGAATGTTTAGAATGTAATTTTTGCACTGACGGTATGCGGAGTGTGATGCATCTAAGCTCACAATATGTAAAGTGCACTATAAAAAGGAAAGTAGGTTATGGAAGATAAATCTGTGTGCGCATACAGTAAACAAATAAATTATAACTGTAATAACCCTCAACTTTTGACCTTGACTGGTTTTTAGTATACTAAAGTGCCAAATAATAAACAAATAAATTACATTATAGGTAATAACTCTTCATACACAATACCAAAAGATCAATTTTTATGGTCATAAAAGGTACTCAATTATCAGTTGGCAGAAGAGATGATTAACTTGTTGATCCGAAACAAACTCTTTGTCAAACCAAAAGTTATTTATAAACAACAGGTGCAACCCGGCCTAGGTACCCACATAGGATAAAGCATTACAGCTTGGCAACATTCCCATGAGTTCTTACCTTGACTCAGTGACAATGTTGTATAACAGTTGGGAGTATTCCAAGTATTGTTGCAACCCGTCCAGGGAAGTGGATTCTTAAACGAAACAACCATGTACCGAATGGTGTATGCGATGATCAGATTGTAGTACAGGCAGAAGTAAGATGATACAACTGCCATTGCAACACCCACACCTGAAAACAAAACAAATGGCAAACAAAAATATAATATAAAACTTAAGAAGTATGACCTTAAGAACATTTGCTATCCAGGTAGGTAGACCGCTGTACCATTCGATCACGTCAGCAAAGTTCACTAGCTTTACAGCTTAAGATCAATCCATTACCTAAGGCATGTTAGTTAATGCAGCAGGAGAAGTCTTAGTTCACAATATTATTGAGACAGTCTTCTCTCTGAACAACATGATCAAACAATTTGAGGTGCATCAATCTAAAAATCCTAACTACAAAAATATTTTAGGAAATTGGAAGATTAGGGCATCCACCCAATCACTTGGCATAGGGGTGCAATAACAAGTTGTTTTTCAATGCTGAATAATCAAATCCAATTGTACTACCTCAAAGGGGCACTATTGATCATCCATTCATTAATATAGGACAATGTCTTTAAAGCCATTGGACCCTTTCGGTAAACAGTATTGTCCAAGGCCCACACTTCGTGTATCACAACTTCTATATCAAATAACAAACCTGTGAAAATTTGGGCTTAATTGGTCGTTGGAGTCAGGAGAAAATAACGGGAAAACCCACCCTTGTATCCGCGCGTTTCGCCGTGTCATGACATGTGTTTAAAATAAATCCGTAATTCTCGTTAACAAGAATTGATATTGTTTTACTGTTTTCTCAAAAAGTAAAGCATTTCATGGAATAATATTTCAAGAGAAGTATTTCACCACTACCTTCTGTAAACCCTGTAAGTTATTTGTAAATCTGTGAACTTGTTTTTGTTCTGTACTGAAAGGGTCCAATGGCTTTAACACGAAGGCAGATAAACAGATTAATGTTTTAATACAAATATGGACGGAAGAAGATAATCCATACCCACGGTCAATTCTCCTCCTTAAACAAAGATCAATCTTGATTGAATTTCTTTTTTATAAACATGAAAAACAATCTGTAGGAAAAACAAAGGTGGTTTCTGCAACAAAGCTAGGCCTTGAATAACTTAAATCTTCCATATCCATAGCAGCAACACTGCTTTTTTTAAACATATTTTATAATTGTGACTACAGCTGTGTTTAAAATGCAACAAGGTATTAAACGTATGATGTGTTAAAATGAGGAAAACACATTGCATCCTACAGAACGCGCTGATGCATCTTCACTGTAGGTTTATTGTAGCTTTAGCTTTGTTCAGCTATTTTGCTTACTTAATAATTTAATACAAGGGCAAATCATAACCTGAGATTTAAGTCCCAAGTATAACACAGGCTTGTGTACTTACAACGTATGCTAGCGAAAATAGAAACTAGAAACTAGAAACTGTAATTCAACAATAACACATTGGTTTCAATCATCATATGACAACATGATAAGGTGCTAGCTATGTCTTGTTTCAGAATACCTAAAAATGACACAATAATTCCTTCAGTACTTCCTGGTCATGCAATTTCTGTTCAAAAAGTTGGTTCACTAAATGCTATGTCAATGGCACAGAGGAAGAGATAAAATGTCTACGAACTGAAAACACTTTAACTTTTGGAGCCTCTAACCTACATAGCCATTGCTATCTTTTTGTTGTATAATTATCGTCCACTTTCAGTTGTATTCATTGTTGTTTTGGCCCAAGATGTTTAAAGATTTAAGATTTAAGGCATTTCTGTTCATTGTTTTTTTTTTTTTTTTTTTTCCTTGCTTAATAATTATTAGGTGCATTTGTTTATATATTGTACATTTTGCCTTGTTTTGGTCAAATAAATAGTAGTAAAATTACTTAAAAAAATAAAAGCTTGTTGACATTTACTGCCTCAATATGACCTTTATGACAAATACATGAATTTTGTAGTATGTATAGATTGTTGACTATCCCATTACCTGCCTCAAACAAGGCCATTATTATGTCATGACAAATACATAATGGCATGTACTTTGTGCAAACAATGAACCAATTTCATTTGTACAGCTATTCTTGGACCAATTTTGTTCATGAGCAACTGTTTAACTATTTCATAAATCAATATTACTGTTAACTCGTAAGTGCAAGGGAATAAAACAGGAAATAACACAAATAATAAAAATTGTCAGCAATGACCAGTCACAAAATAGGATTTTGTTCTCAATAAATATTAAATGTTGAGCTATGATTAACAATAAAATCAGTTAAGTACAAAGCACAATACATTTTATCCATGTACATGTAGGTATTAACAAACGCTAGGGAGTTAAGTTACATTATTAACTGGTGAAGGATCACTTTAAACACTTATTTTATATAAAGTAACAAATTTCAATGAACATCAATATAATTTTTGTTAGTGCTTTTTGATTAAAAATTGATTGTAAAGCACTTCATTCCTTTGAAGAGGTGCTATATAAATGTTGAATAATATTAATAAGAATAATTTGTTTATTATTAAAAATAAAATCCACTTTAACATCTACGGACTGACTCCTTATTTACGAGACAATTAAATTATTGATTTTTTTTTCAATCACAGTCACTGGATGTGTTCAAGAACAATCTCAGAACATCTCTGTTCGATCGTTAACTTATTTCTGAATATTTGATGGCACCATGTACAGCTTGTATCAGTAGTTTTGTCCGGTTTTCTGAAACTACATTACCTACTAACATGGACCTCAATAGCTTGCCTAGTACCTGAAGTTATGTGTTTTTTTTTGCAACTGTTAACAACGCTTTGTGATATTCAGTTTTAAAAGCACTCTCTTAATATGTATTTGTTGTTAAAATTAATTTTGTTGGCAAGTTAACTAACCCATTGCAATAAACTGATAAATTGGGAGTGCAGAGGACCTGCCTACATATTCCACATTGAAATTCATTTTGGACTGCGCTGCAAATGATCATAATATATTCAGAGTGATGATGGTGTACAAACCGTTCCTACACGTACACACAGATAAGGTGTGTGTACGTAAATGTTCCAGTTCTTATCCAGATCAAATTATGTATGCACTGCACCCAACCTGCGCTCACAGGAAACTGATTAACATAAATAATATCATCTTGTACAATGGTGTTGATCCCTTTGGGTTCGACTCCTTTGGAATTGACAATAATTACATTGGCAGTTTTGTGAATGCATCTGCTACGTATGCGATTGTTACTTATACCTGCAATACATGTACAATGTTTGGGGTTTTGGGTAAATGCATTTTGACCATCTGTGGGCTGACTTTTTTATTCCTATCTTTACAGGGATGTATAAATAGACAAGTTTTCATTAGGTGTTCGGACCAACAGCCCGGAACACCTCTTATGTTTGTTCGTTTTGTTTTCTTTTTCTTCATACTTCTTCTTCTTCTTCTTCTTCTCCTCCTCAGCGTCCCTTGTCCACTAACAAACCTTTCCCAAACTCGTATGAACTTGAAACTTCACACATAGTTAGCGATTCATTAGGAGAAGAAACCGTGTGAGTTACGTCATGATGATGTCATCAATTCTTGAGTTATGAGTATTCAAAGTTTATTAATTCAAAAAACCATAACTTTTGATCTACATAAGGGATTCTTACAATCGAAACATCATCGGAATCGTCATTGAAAACTCTGTAAACGCCCCACATACATGACCCCATTTTGATGTTGTCTTCCGGCTCAAAAGAGAGGTAGAAAATTTCAAAATTCACGTATAAAGAACAACGTAAAACATACATGCCCCCTACAGTCTTTTCTACAGTCGTCAATATTTCCTTAGTTCATATTTCCTAAATTACATTAAGCTATTTTGACAATCTATACATCATATGAAAGGGCTTTACGTACTTTACAAAAATGGATATGTTGGTGAACTTTCGTTGACCTTTTGACCTGTTTAAACCGGAAGTGACTGTAAAATGATTTGAAAGGGCGTTGTTTATTGCCTTTTAGGTTGAAATATACATCCTTTGATGCTTTACCATCACGGCATACAAGTCTGGCAAAGGTCTGGTTTAAAACAAATATTAATTCTAACAAGAACTGAACTGGCAGCTATAAAAAGATTGTTCATACAAATTTCACTGATTTACTACATTTTTGTTTAGTTCTTGAATACAATTGAGCCCGTTTCACACGAGCTTTCTAAACCATGGTCGTTGGGAGCGAAATCACATTCCTGTTATATAATCACAAATTTGCGTTGTGTGAAATGAATCCGTGCGATGAAATCACCAAGGACCCGCGTAATAAACAACCGGGATCAAGACCTCCTCCAAAAAATCGCAACCCTGTTTAGAATCGCCGAGTCACTCGTGTGAAACGAAACACAGTAGATTACAAAGGTCCTTGGTGATCGCACAACGATCATGCATGCACAAACCATGGGGTTGCATTTCTTTATGAGCACATGTCATTGCTGATGGAGAAAGTTCGTATATTCCAGGTATCCAACAAAATGGTGTCGGCAGCACAAACTGAAAATTAGTTTGTTTTATTGCTTTCCTCAAAGTTTGTTTCTTGAACCAATAAGCTTCCGGCCAAGAAAGCCTTGAATCTGACTTTTCCGCTTGCAATTTCAAACAAAATGCTTTCGGATACATTCATTTTTGGAGTCGGGACGCTGAGAAATCGTTTATTTGTTATCGTTTTGTCAATTTCCTTGACATCCAAACGGATTCACGTTGCAAAACACGTAACGACTACCGAGTTTCATTTTGATTGCATCAAAAACGGGAAAGAAAATCTGTAAACACACGTGTGCAGATAGACTTGACAGTCAGTCCGTTTTATGTTCAACGAAAGTGTACACATCGCGCGTACTGCACATACAAAACACAAGTAGGACTTTTCCTTACTCTATTACAGGATGTAGTGAGAATTTGGTTGTGATCAGTCGCTGTACAATTGAAGTACATGTACTTCGCTGCAAATTCTCCACACATGCATATTCTGGCGACGTCAACATCTAGCAAGGGTTGAATCCGATCGAGAAACACTCTGAGCGTCTTTTAATGCACGCAAAAAATAATGGTGTGTGGACGCAAACCCTCTCGCTTATCCCTCGTTTTTTAATTCAAATTTACACTGAACTCGGAGAACACATTATTTTAAGGTGAAAAATCCGGAAGATTCTTATGCCTGAAATACACAGTGGTGCGCCAAAAAATGATCGATGGTAACCTTAAGCAAATACATGACATTACACGGGCACTGACAGCACCAGCGAACTGGTAAACAACCCATCACAGTGCGATCTCACATAAACAAGGGACGTCGGGAACGCAATGTGCGTGATCGTGTGAATGTTGGTCATGAAATCGCAAACAACCTTTGTGACAGACAACTGGCGCCCACAACAAGGGACGTTGGTCTTCGGCTCTCGTGTGAAAAGGGCTTTTATGAAAGAAATCAATGATTTGTTGTTTTACATACATATTTTGAATAAGAACAAATGGAGAACATTCACATCAAAGTAAGGTCTCATCAAATCTCATGCCAGACCAAGTCTTTCCATTATCCTCTTTGCCAAATGAAGTATTCCAAAGGACTTCATGAGGGCTGTAGGCCCAAGAAGCAATTGCGTAAATCACTGTAGGAATTAACACTGAATTGCAGGCCCAACAAGTTCAAAGATTTTAGCGTCCGTCCAAGCAAATCACGACGGATGGTCTTTTGTTTAAAATACCTCACAATATTTATTCAGTCAAAGTTTATAAACAAATGACTCATGCAATAATATTAACTTTCTGTCTACTACGTTCAGCAGTACAAGATAGCAGAGGTTTGCAGATAAACACAACAACAAAAACAACAACATCTACAAACCTTTAAAGAGGGGGCTGATCTTCCAGCAACTGATGCAGCCAAGACTGGAAAATTGGCCAAAGCTTACTTCAAGAAACATAACTGGTATTGCAGCCAGGATAAGCATCAAGAAGTACGGGATCAGAAAGGCACCTAATGGGATAAAGAAACCATGTCAAAAGCTAATATATGAATTTCACAAAGATTCACTTCCTTGTTCTTTTCTAACTATGCTAAACATGTACAAGGAAATGTCAAAATACAATGAAAATCAATAAACTAAGACCCATTTTAATTATCAAATAATAAACGACCAGCAATACAAATGATTCATTTCGAAAGATTCAGGGTTGAACAAAGAAGTTTTACTAAAGGGACACTGCTGGACCCAACGACCTCCGGATTAATGGCCTGTGCTGAATGAATGTATCGCCTATTTTGTAAAATTGTTATGCCCTCAATAAGCCACTTCGGAATGTCAGTGGCGCATGTCTGTTACTGCTGACAACGGACTTTGTCTGTCTCCCGTAACCTTTTGACAATACCCGCTGGTATTGTCAAAAGGTTACAGGAGATAGACTTAGTCCGTTGTCAACTCCGAAGTGGCTTAGTCATTGCCTTGGTGCCCTTAAAATGCTCCAGTAGAAATTTGTAAAAACAACAGTTTTGATTACTTACCGCCACCATTGTCATACACCATGTATGGGAACCGCCAAACATTGCCCAGACCTACAGCATAGCCCATGCTGGACAGAATAAACTCAAAATGATTGCCCCATGTTCCTCGAGACTTGACAACATCTTTTGATTTAGCTGTTTTTGTCATCTTGCAATGTTATCTTCATCCAAGGTTAACTCTGAGGAAAAATCAAATAAAGATCATTCAACTGCATGTTCCATGTACATTATTTGATCCACCATTGCTATTGATTTTGAGAATTTTCTAGAACAGATTCCTATCAAAATGCTTAGTCTGAAAACCAAGAGTTTAATTTAACCTTTTTTCTGGCTGTAAATAGAAGAAAACACAAGGACAAGTTACACCACTGTTGATTTTTTAAATATTTAGAACAGCTATTTTACATTAATAATATTTTCTTGCGTAGGCTTACTTGGCTTTACTACATGTACATATATGCCCTGAAACTTTTTTGAGAGGGCAAAGCCATTCTCATCTTGTAAAGGGCACTTCTTATGGAAAATCTATGGGAATTTTTTGAAGGGGCACTAAGGCTAACACCAGGGCATAAGAGGCCATGGTTTCCATGTAATTCCACGCCTCTACATTTGTGGCAGACAGTAGCGTGGGTGACATTTATACAAGGGTTCAACACTAACCATACCTCCAGATAAGCAGGGACTGGTATCATTATAAGACACACATGGCGTTTGTAATCCTTATATACCTCATGAAACTTAGCCCCTTACCAGCTGAGAAAGCAGGTCTGGATGTAGTCTTAGGAATTCAAAATGAAGCAGTAAACTTTTGACTGAGCAAGGTGTGTACTGTGGAGATGTTCAAATCGAACTCACATGGGCCTATTGTAAATGTATGAAGCCACAAGTCCAATGGAACAACTTAACAGAATTTAAAGGGGAAAAAACGAATAAGAATCAATGTAAAAAGAGTGAAGGTTTAATGTACAGTAAAATATCAGACATTTAAAGAAATACATGCTCAGCGCTTCAAAAGTAAGTACATTTTTTTTAATTAATTATTTTAATTTTGTGTTTACTTTTTGTTTATATTGAAACCCATAGCCTTTGCCCATCTGGTGACTGTCTGGAATTACAGTTCCAGGTATTGGGTTGCCTAAACAAAAAGTATAAAAATTGACACATATTATGTATCCTCAAACCATCTTTCTGTGTGTCATTTACGTGTAGCCGTCATTCAAGAAAGACTCTGCTGGGTCGAAACATCAGGCCTTAAACTGTTTTTTTTGCATATAACAATTTTCTCATAGATTGATATGTTTCTTCTATGACTTAGCTACAATAATTTCATATGAAATCAAAGATTTGTTAAGGCTTTCCGCTAGGTTGAATTTGTGTAGATTTAAATAAAGTCTTAGAGTTAACATGATGCACAATGTGTAAAAATTTGAAGAGGAAAGGAATGGGTCAAGTAAATATTCGCACCAAGATTTATAACCAAAATAGTCTGCATGGGAATGCAAACAATTCATATCATCAATACAATAACACATCTAGCCATATCTCCCATGGTTGTCATAGCACTAACATACTCGTACACTGTATGTACTTCAAGATGATATGGGTGCGTAGGCCTACATTGTATTCATTTATGGATATTGGCAAACTGCAGACTGTCCATGCACATCAAGCCATAAATTAGACTTGCAATTGTAAATGACATTGCATAGTGCCCTACATTTGTTTGGTGGAAGACATTACTGAAATTCACATAAAAAAACATGCAAGTTTAAGGGTATTAAAGGGTTGATGTTTGGTACTGCAGTTTGCAATCTTTCCAAAATGTACTCAGCCAACTACAGAATTAAGTTGGTTAAAGCAATTGCAAGCAAATACTGTGTCATATCATAATAATAATATAAAAATCTTTGTTTTCCCGTGTTTTCCCATTTAAATACAGGCAAGACTTACGGTCTATTCAATATATTCACGGTTTACATGCGGCACACATATTTGTGCAATAAGACAAAGGAGGACAATGATTATTTACCAACTTGAACTACAGCTTTAACATGTAATATAGGCAATAAGTTAAATTATTTAAAACATTCAGACAGCATACTAGAGACCTGAAAGGGCAGTCATAAAAGTAAAACTCCCCTGTGTTCAGACAGCTCAAAGTTAAACCCGATAAGGTTTATTTGGTTCTAGGTCACACAGCACCATGACCCAACAAAACTACATGTACATCCACAACAATCGTGTAAAAAGAAATCCAGCTTTCACAAATTATGGCGTGTTCCCCAACACATCCTGGGGCACTGGTCACCTGAGAGGACTTGAAACTGGATGTGGTTGTTTTTATTTTGTTGTCAACACAATGTAATAAAAGATAAACCAGAAGTTGAACCACCCTACCGGACCGATTGAACTAATTCAGTTTTTACTTAATTTGTTAAGGTTCTATGAGCGACAGAAACACAAAGTTAAAACCAATGGGTTGACATTGCCTCACTTCCGACTTTAGTACATTGTATGTAGTCTGAATGGCCTAGTTTGTTTGCATTGTTTTTAGCCAACTTGGGGAACTTGTTTTATAAACTCAATCTATGAGTGAGACTCGATTAAAAATTCTATTGCCAAAGACAATCTTGATAACTTATTAACAGTTGGGCCAGTGACTACCATGTAGTTTGTACTGAGAAAAATCATCAACCGACAAGCATAATATTTGTTTACAATGCAAAAATAGTAAACATTTACAGTTACTAGAAAGATCATAGAGGTATTATATACATTGTAATCTGAAACGATTAGTTGGAAATTAAGCCATTATGTTTGAACACTATATGTATTTAAGTATCAACTATTCTGATAAAATGATGCAAGTGTAAGCTTACAGAGATACATGATGTAAAGCAAATTGTACAGCTAGGAGGTCGTTCAGACAACCTCCCCCCCCCCCACCACTGCTATTAAAGTTAAACCATTCTGGTAACTTTAGTACCCTGTCTGAACATGGCCAAAGTAACATCCATGTTGCCATTTTGTGACAACATGTGTAAGTCTCTTCAAAGTTCAATGTTGTCTAGCTAATGTATTTTGGACAGCTTTGGGAGGCCCATTTAGACCGCCGATACACTTGTGCAAAGTTTCAGCAAAACAGTTTTTACCCCAGTTTCGCTATTCCTATTGGTGGAGAGCGCGTTACATGGGGGTGTTTAACGGCTGATAAAGACTAGCTGGAGATGTTTAACACTGGCTGCTTTCGTGTACGCCAATTTTATTACGCTGGACGCAATTCATAGTAACAGCGCAGACACTATTTCTAAACGCCTGTACGCACAACCTGGCGCACACCAAACAGATTTTTTGAGAAAATAATGTACAAACCTTGAATTTTCGCTCATTTTCAGAATAAATGCCCTCACCTTTGGCTCAGGCCTTTATTGCACGGCCCGACTCTGACAACTTTAAAACAGCCATTTAAGAACTTTCTTGCTACCCTCTTATTCCCTTTTTTCAAAATAACCATATCAATGCGCTTTATGTACATGAGTACCCTGGTCATTGGGCCAATAACATTTAACTTTCTCAGCTCCCCTTTTCATACACATAATTAACCTACCCTTGCAGATACCCTCGCAAGTACCTACACGTTTTTTTTACACCTGGGTGAATAAAAGCATTGTATTGTACAATGTACACACTAGTATTATGTTAAAATGAACTTTGGACCTTTCTTCAGGGGAAGTGAGTATAGACAGCCATGTTTTCAATCCCAGACGAGACCCCGAGTCCAGACAAAAAATAAAAAAATAAAAAATGGCAGACAGGGAGGCCACATCGATGTTGGAGTCATTTTTGGAAAATGAGTCTCCCGCCAGGAATAAGTCAGTTAATTTTAGCAAGCATTTAAGTCTCCTGCTGCTGGTTGGCTTAAGCATTACCAAACGAAACTCAAACATGACCCAAACCAGCAGGTGCCATTCATACTGGAAAATTTAGGCACAAAATAATTTTTACATGAATTTAGTAAACAAGAAACATGTGAGAACATTCAAGAGAAAGCTCAAGTGTGCTTATAACCACAATTTTACTTTTTGGCTGGTACACAAGTGTTGGAAACGTGAAGACTGAACGTGTATCCAAAGTGCTACCAAACACATCAGTGTATTTTTAGAGCAAAGAAACTTAACTGTACTCCATCCGTATTGAAGTGTCAGACCCTGTCCTGTTCTATTGCAGGGCAGCCTTATGGCACCTTTTTTATTATATGGACTGAGGACTATTTGTAAGCCTGAAATTCGGATCCTGATATTTTCATAAGTGAAAGCTGTTTTGTTTATTTAAACATTGTAATAAACTAAGAGGTTCCTAACAAGATATCATACACAATTTTGACGACCCATACCTTTCAACTAAATCAAGGTAGAAGATTTTGAGTCCCCAACGTAAGCATTTTTGACAGACCATAACAACCTCTTAGATAATTGAGGTATTTAAACTTAAAGGCAGTGGACACTATTGATAATTACTCTTAATAATTACTATTAACAATTATTAGCACAAAACCTTACTTGGTGACGAGTAATGGGGATAGGTTGATAGTATACAAATATTGACTGCTTTGAGGTCGTTCACACGCCGTACCTAAGTTGGTCTAAGTCCACTTAGACCGGTTCGGGTTCAACTTTTGTGCGTGTGAACGCAAATAAAGTTAGACCGGATCGGGTTTAAACCCCAAAACTTAAACCGTCCAGCGAGGCGGTCTAAGTCTAAACCGGTTCGGGTTTATCTTTTAACACTGCGTGTGGACAGAATGACATCCGGTTTTAACTCACAACAGACGACCCATTGTGTGGTTCAATGCACACGCCCGGGACCCGGAGTATTTGTATACGGTTTCTGTTGCCTCTGATGCTGAAAAGCACCGAGTATTTATATTACTTTCTTGCCGCTTACCGAGTTGGCGAAACCCTCTCGATCGGTGTATGCAGTTTAACACAGGCCCACGCCCATGATTTATTAAAATCTGAAACAAAATTATATTTTCCAAGCTTTTTTTGTTGAGTGTCCTACAATAAATTGAAACTGTTTTTCATGCATATACTACGAGCGCAGCGAAGAAGCATTTTTGTAATGCTTCTCACATGTACAGCGCTGCCATCCCATAGTGATCACTCTCTGATATCCCATAGTTACCATCACCGAACCCGTGGATGTGCTTTTCTATTGCCGTCACCGTTACTAGCGTGCTGTACTTTCAATCTAGGAGAATGAACTGCAGTGGGCGCGAGGCTGTGTGTAGGGGAAATTCCCTAGGCCAGCAATATCACCACGTTGTTGGGAAGTGGGAAAATACTGCAAAGTACATGTATTTACGTAACTTGCACGTGTGTAGTTGTGTTTATGAACGAATCGGAATAAAAATCGCGGCATCAGCTTTTGAGAGATCGCAACTTCCAATCGATTGAAGTACAAACTAAAAGTATTTATTAAATCAGAAACAGTGGTATAAAACAAAACACACAAATGAAACGTGTTCTGTTTCATGGAATATGGACAAAATTTTGGTGAGTTTTCTCGGCGGTTTGTATCAATATTTTGTTTGTTTAAAAAAATAATTTCGAGTCGTGTTCATGTTTGTTTTAAGTGCCCATATCCTCCTAACGGTAAAACTGTTACCGCGTTCGATTGAGCCATTTGTATCCAATAATTATGCCCTGTCTGATCATCCAGGCCATGGGACACTCAGTATCTCGGCATACTCGGTGCATGAATCTGATGAATAAAACCGGATGTTAGAGCAACGGGTCGCGTCTACTTTGACCTCTTAAAACCGAAGATAAACCGGATCGGGTTTAACTCTGTGCTGTCTGAACGCAATGGGTTTTTATTTTTACGACCACCCCCCGCTGCTCGTAAAAGTTAGACCGGTTCGGGTCTAAGTTAGTACGCTGTCTGAACATACCCTTTGAGTGCTATGGTTAAAACTACGACTCCCGTGGTGATCTCGAGACACATTAACACCCCAACAGACTATACACCTAACATTCATACGCGCATTTCAGATGATACACAGATGCACAACTGATTGGGGTAGAGGTGGGTAAAAAGACATTTAGGTACTGCACGCCGTGAGATAGTCGTCGGACTATCGCACACGGCAAGTGATGCACTATCACACGGCAAATGATGCCTGGCCGCCGTCTAACTAAGACAAACCATGTGACAGGCTCTAAACCAATGAAAAGGCAGAATATTTGGAAGGGGTGTTATAATGTAAAACATTGAATTTTGCCAAAATAAAGACGCAAAAACAGCGCTTAAAGCGAGATGTATAAGATGATTAATACCTTTCTTGTTAGACAACTAGATATTTCATGAAATGTTTATGCAGTTTTGGGCATTCTTTGACATCTGAGGGGAAAAAAAGAAAGAAAAAATCCCAAGCAAAAAATCGGGTGAAAGGGCAATCCAACACATTGTTGTTGTCAGGCATGTATAAGCCTAAAAATTAAAATTCAATCCAGAAAAGAAAAATAACAAATCCCCCCACCTAAAATTCTATTTTAGCACTTATCATTTTTTTTAAATTCAACACGGAAATCCGCGGAAGAGTTGCATGCCTGTTTAAAGGCAGTGGACATACATTACTGGTAATTACTCAAAACTATCCAAAACCTTACTTGGTAAAGAGTAATGTGGAGAGGTTGATAGTATAAAACATTGTGAGAAACTGCTCCCTCTGAAGTAACGTAGTTCTTGGGAAACAAGTTAAAATCGAACAAGTTTGAATTCGAGCTCTGATTTAGAGTTTGAGGTCTCGAAATCAACCAACTGAAAGCACACAACTTTGTGTGACCAGGGTATTTTTTTCTTTCACTATTAAAATGCAACTTTGACGACCAATTGAGCTAAAATTTTCACAGGTTTGTTATTTTATGCATATGTTGAGATACACCGAATGAAGACTAGTCTTTGACAATTACTTATAGAAATCAGGCAATGTCATGGCACATTTTTTGAAAACTTACATTGTACAAATTTGTGTGCAATTTTTATCACAGACAGCTGCAGCTGTACTGAGGTATGAATTGACACAAACTGCACAGTTTGCATGAATATTCTTTCTGGAACAAAGGAGGCAGTTAAAATAGCATTGCTGGCTCAGTTTTTTTCATCAGACTAGACAAGCTTTTAGTGAAAACACAATGACCGAAGCTTTTGAGGAGTTTGAACTACCCATTTTATTTATATCAGATTAATTAAACAAACAACAACCTCAGCTATCAGGCAAGAGAAAGGGAAAAGGATTATTATTATTTACTTTAAATGAAAGGACACAGCTTTGGTATAAATAATAACAGTACTGGGCCTAAATACAAAAAACACGTTCTATCGATTGATTGGTAACGTTTTTGTTACCTTTTGTTTGGCAATTTTTCCCCCCGAAAAAGTCATGACAGGAAATCTTTCCAAAGTTTGTGTTGTGCCTTTTCACCCCTTTATAGTTTATTATTAATTTAAAGACAGTAGACACTATTGGTAATTGTCAAATACTAGCCTTCACAGTGGGTGTATCTCAACATATGCATAAAATAACAAACCTGTGAAAATTTGAGCTCAATCGGTCATCGAAGTTGCGAGATAATAATGAAAGAAAAAATCACCCTTGTCACAAAAAAGTTGTGTGCATTTAGATGGTTGATTTTGAGACCTCAAGTTCTAAATCTGAGGTCTCGAAATCAAATGCATGGAAAATTACTTCTCTCTCGAAAACTATGGCACTTCAGAGGGAGCCGTTTCTCACAATGTTTTATACTATCAACCTCTCCCCATAACTTGTCACAAAGAAAGGTTTTATGCTAATAATTATTGTGAGTAATTACCAATAGTGTCCACTGCCTTTAATAAAAAGCATGGAAGAAGCATTTCTCAACCCCAAAAAAGCAACTCATTCAATCTTTTCATATGTCATGTTTGTTGAGAAAGCAAGAGTTATACACTTTTTTTAGGCTATCATTTACTAAAATTGTATGAATAACAATAATTCGGATACGGAGGAAATTTTTCAATTTTACCTTCTTTGTGTCTTTATCAATATCATGTTTACCTGAAGATGAAGAGTAGATAAACCTCAAGCATTCGAACCACCATAAAAAATGAAGCTGAGCAAACTAATTATGTTTGAACACACCGAGCTCCAAAAATAGGCCTTTCTCCTCCTCGGGCCTCATTGACATTGCCATTGGACATTGCCTCACACCACCATGGATGGATGCATGACCAAACCAAATCCAACTTCCAAGTGCAAAAAACGGCATTATTATCATAAAGGTTAACACTCAGAGTACTCCAAATTTATAATAATATGACTTACCAAATACAATACTGTAATCTATCCAAAATTCGAAAGCTTGAAATGGAAAAATGGGAACAACAATCAGTCAAATTCCATGGCATGGGGTGGACAGAGAATAATCACAAGACACGACATGCGGCGACAGAGAGTTGTTTAGTAAAAATGGTGTGGCATGCAGTTACGCGCGCAGCACATGTGCGCATCCACCACTCGAGACTCTCTACACTCTCTCTACTCTCTCTGCTGCGGCTCTCAATCAAGGGGGCGCGCGCGCAACTCATTATGCGTGCGTACATGATTATGCGTGCATACATGATTATGCGGCGTCGTACGTCGTGCAAGCATGCACATGCACATATGCAGTGCAATGTACTAGTGCAATGTACTGTACATCATGTACTGTATATTTACGGACACAATGCATGTACAGTAAAAACATTTTCAAAGACGACAGTGGGGTGATATCGTAGCGTCATACGATATCGACCCTCATATGTTTTCGGTCCCCAACTTTGATTCCCGTTTACCGCGAGATTGTGCAAGCTGCACCGGTGACAGAAGCTATGCAGTTTACTCACAGTCTGTATTTTCATCAGGCTTAATCATGCTGAGAAAAAGTTTCCTGTCGTTGGTTATGCTCAAACATTTATAAAATGATTGATTTTTGGTACTAATCACTAGTGCATTATTATGCCAACATTCAAATGAGTCAAAGAAACATCATCCAACCTCAAAAGTTCAAAACAACATTGCTATCTGCTAGATTGAGTTTCATTCATGAATACTGTAATAAATTCCGATAAGCGTAATAAATATTAAGTCTACAATAAAGGGAAAATATCATAGATTGGTTTCTTATCTCCTGAAACCAAACATTACTGGTCTGAAATGGGGGAAAACGGATTGTTAATGAAGTGTGTGTGTTTCAAGGGGGGGGGGGGTGGGGTGTTTTACTTTCATGCCTTAGGACAAAAATGTAATTAAATTTGTTAAGTAGTAATTGAATAATATTTTTGATTTATTTTGCACGCCATACTAGCTTCTGAATATTCAATAAAATACCAACCAATGAAAGGTGTGAAAACATGTGACGTTGCTCCAATGTCGTGCATGCACAAGCACTGTTAATGGCGGCATGTCTCTCGCAACGTAAAACCAAAACTTGAAAAATTTCAACACACCACGATGAAGTGTAAGTGTTATTGTTAAAAAATTGGATAAATGATTTGAAAAAAAATAAATTAGTTTTTGATTGTGAACAATTTTCCTGTTATCCGTCTGAAAACACATGGCACCAGGATATAGAAGCAATCATTATTACCTCCATGATAAAACGAATGTATTAAATCTGCCATCAACATTAAAAGGGAGAACACTATGCTGATCACAATGCGGTATACGTCGTTTAATAGTATCGGGCGATGGCAGTATTTTTTCATCTTGTCTAGTAGTATATATTTTTTCCAATAAAAAATATATTTAAATACATGTTACTGCAGCAATCTAGCAGGGTGGCATGGCTGATGGGGGAATAAACTTCATTATTGGTTAGCCCTATCATAATTATTACTGTTATCAGTTTTTCGTCATAAAATTAGCCCCCCCCCCCCCCCTTCATTCCCCGCCTCCATTCAATGCCCTTCGCGTTGTTTGATTGAGAAGCTTATTAATTTAACGGTCCCTTAAATAGCGCCCCTTCAGGTCAGTTTAGGCTAGTTCAGTTAACGGTGCCTTTAAATAGCGCCCCCTACGCTGTAGACTACTACGTCAATTTCTTTGGATACGACGGTTTCATTGGATACGTGCAGTGACGTAAGCTTTCCATAATGTGTTGTGATTGGTCAGCTCAGTAGTGACGTGTTTGTCATTTTTTATCGTCTGCTTCTCTTGTCTACTAGCTAGCGCGCGTATACAAAATGTTAAATAGTGTGTATGATAATCAAACTGTAAAAACTGAACCTAAAACTACGAAACTGTTCAAGCTAGACTTAAGTTACCAACCGTATGAAGAATGCCAGTATTAGTGGCGTTTAATAATTAAACTACCAGTGGGCCAAATGAAATCCCTTTGTCGACAATGACATGTTTGATTTTGAATTGATGTGGTATTATTATTAATATTATGCTTTGTCTACCCATGGAGGTAGAAATCTACCCATTGACTTCGAGTATTTGGCCATCTAATCGTTTGTTTAAAAATTGCTGTGGAAACAGGAATAGTGTACAAAGTAAGAAAGAAGAAATAAGACAGAAGTCAAACGCCACAAGCACACGTGGCAGAATAAATATTAATAAAACATAAATAACAACTGTCCTGACTGTGAGTGTGAACTGTCATGCTACAATTATCAAAATATGTAATGCATTTATATTATTAACATACAACAATTTGCTTATTCAAAACTTACCCCTCATCACAAAACAACCACATGACTATCCTTCCATCCGCGCACACGTAAACCAGATCCAGGGTGTGTGCACATCATATCCCTTGAAGAAGCATGCACACATTGTAAAGCTAGCTAGGATAAGTAGCATGTGCAGACTGTTTACGTTTATTTTTAACGGTCCCCCTTAAACAGCGCCCCTTCAGTTTAGGTTAGGTTAGTTTAGTTAACGGCCTCCTTAAACAGCGCCTCCTAAAGATTACGTCCAGTTGCGTCCAGTTTGAATCAACCTTGTTCCTTTGGTTGTATGGAAAACCAACAACTTCGTTTCCATAAACATCGCCCCCAACCTGCAGCAAAGCATGCTGACAGGGGGTCGAGTGCGGGAAGGAAAAACCGTGAGCAAGATCAAAGATACGGGGTGACCGCCAAAGCGAGGTTGTGTGGTGACGTCAGATGTTCTGGTTTTAAAAGACTTTCCAAACCGTAAGAGAGACTATTTATGTTGACGGTTAACAAAACTGACAGAGAATGTACACTCACAGTATTTACTGCCTGTATACTTATGTCAAATGAGAGCGGTTTTTAAAATAATAGGGAAATAACCATGGAGATCCCACTGGTGTTATGCTGTGACCTATTTAATAATTATTGTGGAATGTTGTTATTTTGAATGTCTTGTATAAAAAAGGCAATTCTTGTGTAGTCAAAGTTTTTATTTTATTTTGTCGCTTGATGTAACCATGGAGGTAGAATTTAATTAATTCTGGATCTGGATATTATTGTACAATACAAACGCCTGGAGAGGCTAACCTGCAGGAGCGTAAGCATGGGCTCATTATAGTGCTTTTAAATATTTAAGGTTAGCCCCTTGATAACTCGGAATCATTTAGGTTAAATAATACTTATAATTTATTTTTCAAATGGCGTCTTACATAAACAAAAATTGGAGCGCTGTACAGTATTTTTAGGTGTTCAGGCCAACAGCCCGGAACACCTCCTATTACGTAATTATAATCATATTAAGCTAAAAAGAGTCGGCAAAATACAGCAAAACTACATTGTACTATTAGAATGACAAAAACAATGACGTACACCAATACGAGACAACAATATTACACCACAGAATAGGCAATAAAAATGTGAAAAATTCAAAGATAATGTCTATTAAAAAGAAATGTTTTTAAATGAGTTGTCCAGATGGGTTTGAAAGTGATGACAGATTAGGTACTGATTGGGTTCAGAGGACAGAGAAAAACCAATGTTGGCACTGAATTCTCCACTTTTCTTTTAACTGAAATCATAGGGTTGAATCAATTTTCATTGGGGGGGATTGACTCCTTCACAAAATTCAAGCCACCACAAACACCAGGGCAAACCCCTTCTCTGTTCAATATGCACAAGTTCTTTTTACATGCGTTACAAAACACATGGGACCAAGAGCTAAAGCAAAACCAATGTCTGTGGTATTTTCTTTCCAGCTAAACAAGGTGGGCTACACCACCAATAGCCTGATCATCCGACTTCACACTTTGGGGCTCATGAATAATGCCAGATACAATACCAGACTGAATATTCAAATTTATTGATAACTACCCAATAGTCAAAACAAATAAAACAATTTGCTCACATTTTCATGCCAAAATCTGAATTGATGTTTTATTCAATTTAAAGTATTCAACATGTTCACACTGAAAAAAAGATTATTAAGTAGAATTTGAAACGTGTAAGTTTTATGAATAACTAAGAAAGGTTTGCAATAACACATGGCAATAAATAAGCAGTATCCAGAAACAGAGTCATATTTCTGTGAAAAACAAATCCATAGGCAAATCACTTGGATGAGATTCGAACCCACGACCACCATTGCATTGCTAGAGTAGATATCTGACCACTAGACCACCAGTGGCTAGAGGCAGTACGAATCTGCTGCTAAAACATAGGATTTGAGCTGCCTCTAGCCAACAGGCTAGCTTGCAATGAGTAAACAGTGTTTAATACACATCTGTGCAAGGGTAAAAACAAATTATGCTCTTTATCCCCTATGCAAAGAATTACATCGACTAAATAAGTTCTTTATTGGTCTGGCACTGCTGTCCAACATACTGCATCACTGTAGTGTATTTTGCACAAACATGAGATTGGTGCAACAACATATTGGATGCTTAAAATGCGCAATGTTCATGCCAGACCTCCATAATTGACCTGAGAAGTAACATACCGAACTGTAACAGCCTGTAGTATTATTTTAACTTCAGAGGTGAGACGATCTGTGTAAAGAGAAAGAAAGGGAAAAAGGAAAAGGATAACAAGTTTAAATAGACACAGATGTTCAAAGGGATGACTTGCAAGTGGCAAAGCAAGTTTTTTGTTTTTAATCCTTTTGGCAGGGATGGAATCTTGTGCCCAATTTAAAAGAAACAAAAATATAATATAAAATGAGAAGAGAGTGCTCTACTGTAAACCTTTTATTTTAATGCTTAAACAAGGGTGAGAAGGAGTCAAATCACCCCATCTAATGCATTAAATAGTGCCTTGGCTATTTTTTCAAGTTGACAATCTTTTTTTGCAAGAGTTAACTAGACAAACGACCCACAAAGCTTGGATGTAACATAAAAGAGCAAATACACTGCCAAATGTTTGTTTTGACTTTTAAACTACCTTTGTAAAAGCAGTCCATGGACTTTGAGTCTCTTTTAGTCAGCATATAAGTAGCAGCAGATATTTTGCATCAACACTAGTCTTCATGTATGTAGTGTAGACTTGCTCCTGGACCCGGTTCATCACCTCAAAGTCTTTGGATAAAAAGAATCAAAACAAGATTTTAACAAATTAATTAAATTCAATATTTTTGTTCAACTGGAATTGACTGGTGTCCAATAATAAGTTAGATGCTTATACCGCAATTATCGGCCGTCAGGAAGATAGAGGGGGAGTAGCCCCATCAAAAGTGCCAATACGCTGGACGCCCTCCACTTCTTGGCCCCCTACGCCAATGTAGCTTCAAATGATGTAATAAAAAACATGATACAAACTACCGTATTTTCCAGTAGCTTGGATTTTGAAGGGTAGACACATTTCTAGAACTTATTTCTTGCTTACAGACCTGCTGACGGCCCGCCCGCACATACACGCACAAACACAACGATGACCCTTGTTGTTGCCCCTGCATGCAGTGACTTGGACATGGATGGGCCAGAAGAGAACTGTTCTTCTCTACTTAAAAAGTCAAACACCCCCAAGTGCCACTCTCCTGGGTACGTGCAAAAATTATAAAAATGCAGGATTTATAGGCCTAATACAGGAATAGGAAATGTGTGTCCTGTAAATAAAATGATTTTAGTATTTTAAAGTAACGCCTAACCGTATCAGAACAGACGTGAGCATCATTATGACCGTTCAACCATTGACTTGTCTGTGTGGACTTGGCCATTCATCCGTCGAGTTGTCTCAATCACTCTCCTCAGTCTCAAGTCAACTCAAACTCAAGTCAACTTAAGTTATGCCATAACGTAACCCTCCTGCCGACGGCGAAGCACAGCCGACATGGCCGAAGCTGTCGGGTGGAGGGTTACGTTACCGCAACTAAACTTTAAGTCAACTCAAACTTAAAGTTGAGTTGTCTGACTCTGACTAAACTGCACCGACCGTCAAGTCCAAATGGTCGAGATGTCTCAACCATCAAGTTGTCTCACTCTAACATATCTGCAGACCTACCTACCTACCAAGTCTTACACATTAGGCGTGAGACTCATGCTTATGAGGTCTGTCTCACACTCCCACGCGCCGCAACCATTTTCTCACGCATTGGTGCCAGAAAAAAAGAACAAAAGTAACGACAAAGCATTGCCATATTGCGCACGGTTGTACAAAAAACGCAATCTACAAAGTTTGCACAATCTTCAGATTGCACACAGTTTATTAGAATCATCAACTTGAGCTGCCGTACCAACAGAGCGCAAATTTGAAATTTGCACGCTTTTGCTCTCCCAGCAGATTCAGCTGACAACTCGGCAGAGTGCAATTATTAAACATATTTATTGCGCACAAGTTTTTTTCTGATTCGTTTAGCAAATTCGTTCAATGCACTCAATTGTGTGTAGACTCTACATGTCATATCCAGGCAGAAGTCGTGAGAGGAGGATTTTGGACATCATTTTTAATTTTAGCCGAAAAAATTTATCTTTTTGGGGGAAATAATCCGAGTATACTATGACAGTGACACACAAGCTAGCTTCCTCTATGGCGTGTCAAACGTTGCATTATTCGATAATGTACAATATATGTGCGATGTTTCTCATATATATGCGATAATTGTCACATATGTGCGATATTCATTTGATGTATGCAATAAATGTAATATATATGCAATAAATGTAATATATATGCAATAAATGTAATATATATGCAATAAATGTAATATATATGCAATAAATTGTAATATATGTGCGATAAATTGTAATATATGTGCGATAAATTGTAATATATGTGCGATAAATTGTAATATATGTGCGATAAATTGTAATATATGTGCGATAAATTGTAATATATGTGCGATAAATTGTAATATATGTGCGATAAATTGTAATATATGTGCGATAAATTGTAATATACGTGCGATAAATTGTAATATATGTGCAATAATTTGCAATATATGTGCGATAATTTGCAATATATATGCGATAATTTTTAATATATGTTTGATAATTTTGTAGTATATTGTATGCGATCATTTGTATGCGATGTTTTGTGACGGTATACATATGCGATAATTTAATATACATGTGCGATGTTCGTTCTTATATATGTGCGAAAACGGAATTGTGGGATATATTATGGCTTCCTGTCCACTTGGTCCCCGTATCCGTAATGTTTTAGATCGGGCCAGACTATACTCTGGACGGTATAGTATGGTTCCTATGGTTCAATGAGATTGGCGTAGGGATTATAGTGATGGTCAGGGTACGAGACTCGAGCAGCGTATTTCCGAAATAGCCAGCCAGCCGCGTATTCGGATAATAGAACACATACAGCACAGGGAGGTGACAAAATGTTGCATTTTGCTCAAATCTGAAGGTGAAGATCTGTTTTACTCGAACGAATTCTGCAATATTAGCATAATTTAGATATGTTAATTGATAATATGTCAATTTCATAGCTTCACATGATTAAAAAATAATTTATAAAAAGTGAAAAACATTAACAAAACGTCAAAAGATGACCCGCAAACAAAAAGGCAAAAATTTTTATTTCGTATTTTTTGCATTTTTTAATATGTCAAAAAAACATCACTGTGAAATACAAAACCATAACTTGAAAAGAATTTATACCCTTCGTTAAAACAAAACATTTAATTTGTAATCCAGAACTTTCAAGACTAATTTAGTGGGCGTATCAAATTTTGGGGCTGGGTAAATTTGGTTCACTATCTAGTGGTTAATTAACCACAGTTATTCTGACGCCATTGTCAATGTACATTCCGCCCAATTACATAGACGGTGGACTTAAACACAATTTGAAAAGAATTTGAACCCTTCGTTAAGACAAAAAGTTGCTTTCTTGTTCCAGAATCTTGAAGGAAGATAGACTGGACGTATCAAATTTTGAGCTGGCTAAATTGGTCAACTATTATTGATTCTGCAATAAAAAGAAAATGTTTAAAGAAAATGTTTGTCTTATCGAAGGGTGTCACCACCTTTTGCTCGCGGCTGACATAACTATAAATGTGGTGACTAAGATTCCAAAAAATTGAAAAATGATTTTGCAAACAAGACACAGTTGAATTTTTATAGCACAAGAACTTTTAAATTTTATTGACAACAATCAAAAATAATCAATCATGAGTGTTTCAGATATAGCTCGGTAATTTACTAACTTTAACTGTTCTACAATTTAAAGTCACCTGGAAATAGAAGTGTTTTTCTTTCAAACATAAAAATATATGCTTACGAACAATAAAACAATTTATTTAGTAATTGATAAGACAAACATTTTCTTTTTATTGCAGAATCAATAATAGTTGACCAATTTAGCCAGCTCAAAATTTGATACGTCCAGTCTATCTTCCTTCAAGATTCTGGAACAAGAAAGCAACTTTTTGTCTTAACGAAGGGTTCAAATTCTTTTCAAATTGTGTTTAAGTCCACCGTCTATGTAATTGGGCGGAATGTACATTGACAATGGCGTCAGAATAACTGTGGTTAATTAACCACTAATTTGTTACGCCCACTATATTAGTCTTGAAAGTTCTGGATTACAAATTAAATGTTTTGTTTTAACGAAGGGTATAAATTCTTTTCAAGTTATGGTTTTGTATTTCACAGTGATGTTTTTTTGACATATTAAAAAATGCAAAAAATACAAAATAAAAATTTTTGCCTTTTTGTTTGCGGGTCATTTTTTGACGTTTTGTTAATGTTTTTCACTTTTTATAAATTATTTGTTAATCATGTGATGCTATGAAATTGACATATTATCAATTAAAAATTCTAAATTATGCTAATATTGCAGAATTCGTTCGAGTAAAACAGATCTTCACCTTCAGATTTGAGCAAAATGCAACATTTTGTCACCTCCCTGTACTGTATGTGTTCTATTATCCGAATACGCGGCTGGCTGGCTATTTCGGAAATACGCTGCTCGAGTCTCGTACCCTGACCATCACCATAAACCCTACGCCAATCTCATTGAACCATAGGAACCATACTATACCGTCCAGAGTATAGTCTGGCCCGATCTAAAACATTACGGATACGGGGATCAAGTGGACAGGAAGCCATACTATATCCCACAATTCCGTTTTCGCACATATATAAGAACGAACATCGCACATGTATATTAAATTATCGCATATGTATACCGTCACAAAACATCGCATACAAATGATCGCATATAATATACTACAAAATTATCAAACATATATTAAAAATTATCGCATATATATTGCAAATTATCGCACATATATTGCAAATTATTGCACATATATTACAATTTATCGCACATATATTACAATTTATCGCACATATATCCTCTGCTTACCAGTTATCACGCTATTATGCCTTTTTCTTTGAATTGGGAAAAAAACAATGATGCCTTATATCAACCGATGCCCTAATTATCTTCATTTGTTAATACGAAGTATGCAAACATGTATTAAAACTTGATGGACATTGAAATGTTCACACCACACACCGATCTTGGATGACTTCAACTGGCCCCATTTGTTTTGAGTTTTTCCTGTTTTCACGGCAAACGAGAAAGTATGGTTTCCCGGTGAAGCCATACATGGAAGAAACATCTGCAGTGACTACAAGTGTTCTTTGAGACTCTGTGTATGACTGTATAGCCAGCAGTTGCCTTCATTTTATTCAAAATATTTTTTTATTAAATTTTTAAAATTACCATGGTAACTTGCACAAAATAAAAAAAAATAAAAAAAATATAAAAAGTGTGAATAATTACTGGCTTCAAAATCTGATT
The DNA here is from genome assembly GCF_032118995.1 of Asterias amurensis. NCBI lineage: Eukaryota > Metazoa > Echinodermata > Asteroidea > Forcipulatida > Asteriidae > Asterias > Asterias amurensis. The sequence continues at coordinate 1,551,788 of NC_092651.1, forward strand.
TCTATTTATTTTTGTTCTATTTTTTTTCTTAATATTTATAATAAAGTATATACATAAACAGTGATAATTGAATCAACAAGCTGATGTTTAAATTTTGATATAAATAATAGTATTGATACGAGGGTTACAAAATAAAAATCTCCAAAAATATTAGAAAATGATATAAGGCACATGGGTTCTTTAAGCCTCGGTATTTTTTTTCAAGAATGCTCAGCAAAACATTCTGTCACATGATTTTGATCATCATGAATTGTGAATTGAAATAGCGTTTGATGAAACTTTTTCGGTGGGCAAATATTTTTATATGGCCTCAACATTATGACATATTTTTGTACCTTGTAGAAATGCCTAAAATACCAAACTTTTTGCATTTACAAGTGCAAATGACCAGTGGAGCCTTACATGTTTCTAAGTTTTTGTCAAAGAAGAGGAGACTCTTTGCTTGGCATATAAAACCACACAATTTTTATCTTGGGACTGTTTACATCGCGCACAGAGAGGTAAAAGATTTGCAACGATAATAGGGACACCGCGAAAACAGGACCTCCTACGGTATTACAATTTATCGCACATATATTACAATTTATCGCACATATATTACAATTTATCGCACATATATTACAATTTATCGCACATATATTACAATTTATCGCACATATATTACAATTTATCGCACATATATTACAATTTATTGCATATATATTACATTTATTGCATATATATTACATTTATTGCATATATATTACATTTATTGCATACATCAAATGAATATCGCACATATGTGACAATTATCGCATATATATGAGAAACATCGCACATATATTGTACATTATCGAATAATGCAACGTTTGACACGCCATATTCCTCCACATTATTTTATTATTAACCAGCAATCAGCATCTCCTGTCATGCCTGTGTACCTTTTTTTTTGGGGGGGGGGGGGGGAGGCGGGGGAGTTAAAACAAAAAGGCCTTCCAAAATTGGTTTGGGTTTTTTTTTTTTGGTGGGGGGGGGGGCATTGACTAATTTGAGCATCAAGGTCGAGTTGGACGAGAACGAGTTGTCTGACAAATTAATTTTCTTATCTGCTTATTTTATTCGGTTCTTCAAAACTTACCACAATGAATTGGAACAAGTTGACCAGCATCAACTTTCATCCGTACAAAAAAAGGTGAGAATGCACCCCAAAACAAACGGCATCCATCACTTTTCGCAGGCCCGTTAATTTTTTTAACGGTCACCTTGAACAGCGCCCCTTCAGGTAGGTTTAGGTTAGTTTAGCTAACGGTCCCCTTAAATAGCGCCCCCCTAAAGATTGCGTCCAGTCGCGTCCAATTATATCAACCTTGTTCCTTTGGATGGAGAACTGACAACTTCGTTTTCATAAGACCGTCCGAAAAGTTCGCCCCCAACCTACAGCAAAGCATGCTGGTGGACAGGGGGTCGAGTGGGAAGCGCATTGAAAATTGTGGGAACGACGATGCGGGGTGACGTCATGGTTTAAGTTACCGAACCACATGCGCACAAGAGGGCGCTATTTATTTGGACCGTTAACAAAACTAGACGAATTATTCATCACGTCACCGATGGAGGCGCTATTTATGGGGGACCGTTAATTAAACTAGACTGCATTCACCGGTGGAGGCGCTATTTATGGGGACCGTGAATTAAACTACAAACACTTCTGTCCAATGGGGACCGTTAGATGATAACTAAGACGACTCGTGGTCTCACTGATCCCTCTTATGTAATGCAATGTGGAATAGTAATAATTTGAAAGATTAATTTATCAAGTAGACAATTATTTTGTGTCAAATAAATATACTTTTTCGTTCTTGCCATTGGACACTTTCGGAACAGATTTTTTTTTTAAAGTTCACAGATTTACAAATAACTTACACAGTTAACGGTAATGGAGAAAGACTTCTCTTAAAATATTATTTCATGAAATGCTTTACTTGTTGAGAAAACATTAAAACAATTATCAATTCTCGAGATATATGGATTTATTTTAAACACATGTCATGACACAGCGAAACGTGCGGAAACAAGGGTGGGTTTTCCCATTATTTTCTCCGACTCCGATGACCGATTGAGCCCAAATTTTCACAGGTTTGTTATTTTATATATAAGTTGTGATACACGAAGTGTGGGCCTTGGACAATACTGTTTACCGAAAGTGTCCAATGGCTTTAACTTTACAAGTAAAAAATGCAGCTTACTCAAACTAAGCTTTTCATTGTATTTCCAAATACCCAATACCGTTGAACAATTTTGTTATGCCACACCTAACAATTTCGACATAATGCTTCAAAAATAATAAAGTCTTATCCCATCAAAAACAAAAACATGAAACACAACTGATCAAACATTGTTTAATATGTCCATTGAATAACTAATATTTTATTCACAAATAATTGCTTCAATGTAACAATTTTTCTCGTAAGCAATCAAAGTTTTGTTTAGTTCAAAACATTACAGTATGTACGTTGCAAAGATAACATTCCTGATATACATAGCCTTGTGCGTTATCTCTCTGATTTCGTCAATGAATGAGTCCCAATAAGTTTATCAAAACTACAACGATGTAAACATAAAACATTAATTTATTGGTGAAATCTGACATCATGAGTTATTTTCAAATTATAATTCATTATAGTTTGTTTCCGTTTACGCTTGCTTTGAGGATGGACATTTGTTTATAAATTTGTTATTAAAATTCAGAGATGATGAGCATTGATGGCTGATGTTTCTTCTGATTGGTTCTTCAGCATTGCACCATAATTGTTGCACAGGTGGACTTACACAGTTGCGTAAAGTTTCATGAAATTGGCTGCAGGTGAGGTTAGTGCCGTGTGTACGTCTTTTTTGAGTAGCGCATTCTGATCGAACGTTGTGTTATGCATGCACAACTGGTTCAGAAGCAACAATACTCGAAAGAGATTTACATATGGAGCTTCTGCAAACATCACCTGATTATACTCCAACCATGCAAAGTTTCAAATCTTACTGATTAGTTCTTGTCCCTGGTTAGCGCAAACATTGCCTGCAGAGTAAAAAAACAATAATCAAATGATTCAGTGGTTAATTTTGTGATCAAAGACTAAATAAATACCTCTTAAATTCTTGAATGTTAAGAAAAAGAAGACATAGTGATTGAAATAGTATTCCTTTTTTTCTCTTGAAAATTTGTAATTGAGCTCAAAAACACAATTTTCGGTAGCCATTTTCTTTGATCCCTTTTTCCCTTTTCAAAGTATTAAGCCGGCTTTTGTGAATTGAATTTTCGGCCCCTTTCTTCTCTAGTTCAACCCACTTTGTAAATCCTTCAATACATGTCATGTTTTCCTGCTCAATTTTTTTTTGAGTCAATATTTTTCAATTTGACAAATGCATGATCAAAATAGCTGTGTTTATTTAACACTTTGCAAATGTTGTACTAATTGTTATAACTTGAAACATACCTTACTTACTGAATCAGGACATATTTTGGGGCAGTTGCCCATTCGTAGAGATCCACACAAATTGTCTAACTGTATCTGTAAATTGAAAACAGATCTTTAGTAATATATTACAACATATGCAAAATAAGGAAGGCATGTTGACATTAAAATGAAAGTGACAAAAAAGTGCTGAATATATAAGCATGGACACACATCTGAAACTTACTATGTAATTTGATTGACTGCTGCTGAAGCAAAATATAAACAAGAGGATAATACAATATTTTACAATAGAATAATTTAATAAAGATGCGTTTAAGAAAATCAAATGAAAACTAAATTAAAATCACATAAGAATGACTGTTAAATTAGTACAACCTACAAAAAAGAGGTGGAAGCGTATTTGTCTTTGTTGGGGCTTGCTCTCTAATTTCTAGAAGTTCAATTAAATTCAACAAAACTTCAACAGACGAGTACTAAAATAATGTATGATTTCAATTGACATTTAAAAAGAAATAACAAGTTATGAAAATAGGCCTAACTAAAATAATAAGATAAAAAAAGTATATTAATAACAATAATATTAAAATAGGCCAATATAATTAATTATACTATTATTAGTATTACTAATGGGAAAAGTTTCTGTATGGCGCCACCACTAGTGTACTACTACACTTTTAGGCCTTTAATAAATAATTATTATAAAAATAATTATATTATTAATATCATTTATTTATACTATTATTAATTTAAATAAACTTGTAAAGTTTAAACATTCATTCAAAATCAGTTTTTGTAGATCAAGCAACAAACTAAAAATGCACATGAGATTGGCTAGCCCATCATAAATAGTGGAGTGGCCCTATTATTCCGCTATAAATTGAAATGAGCATGCAACTCAAATATCCATCTACCTTTTTCACGAAAAGGATGCAGCACAAAGTAAGCCGCCATTTGTCTGCCGTACAGTGGGTACACAAAAATTGGCCAACTCTTATCTGTCTACATTTGTTCATATATAGAAACTTACCTTTATATCATAAAAGCACATTGTCCTGTTTCCAAAAGGCAATTATGAGCAAACTGTTAGTTATAAAAGCTGCCAATTAATGAGGTAACTCTCAAGTTTTATTCGCCGGGCGGGAGGTGTCTGGTCAGTCCGCCCGAAAAAGTTTTTCATTTAACGAATGTGACGTCATCGTGGGGGGGGGGGGTGAAACTAGTTCATATTCCTTCGTAGAGGGAGGTATACAAGGGGACCGTTAAAAAAACTAGTTTGATTTTTTTTTACATTGAGAGGGCGGGGAGACCTTTGACGTGCAGTGACCAAAGCTTTCCATAGCCGCGTCTTGATTGGTCGGAGGTGAACTGACAAACGTCACCTCCGACCAATCAAAGCACAGATATGGAAAACTTACTTACGGTCGACTGCTGCATACTATGCAGTGTTCGCATTAATATTGTGTACTGTGTGTGTATTTTACAGTACACGTACATGTATACAGTTTTGCATGTAGAATTTTACTGCTAGAGCTACGGCTTGCGTTATTCAATTCAGAAGCCTTGAAATGGAATAGCTAAACGTCTTTGTTCAGTAGGATGGAAACGGGAACGTAATGTTGTTAGAAAACAACAAAAAGTTAGCATCAGTCCCATCATTGAAATAAACGTCTCTCTAGCTTTCAGGAATTGCTCCAAAAATTGTTCGTCCCAAGTTCAGGAAATTTATTAAAAGAAGAAACGCTTTCTTTATAAAAACCAATTAACTTGTGTCTTGCAGTAGTAATCAAAAATGTCCTGTTTCCTTGACTTGAATTGAATTCATACGGTTGAATTATTGTCAGGGGCGGAGGACCTAGTAATAGTATACACCAAATCTGCCATTAATGCACTTCAGGAGCCTCGAGGAGCGACTTCAGATACACAATCAAGGCCTAATTTCAAAAAGTTGTTAGACAGCAGCAGGAATTGGTTGGGGCACCAGTCACAACTATGTAAACGTTACGGAATTTTATCCCCGGTAACCAGTTTCTACTAAGTGATATTTGTCTTACAGGCTTTATGAAAATGGGCCCTGACAGTGGCTACCAAGGGCACACTTTTAATTGGGAGTGGGGGGGGGGGGGGGGGTCGGGGGCACAATTTTTTTTTCTGGGGGCACTGCATGCTGGCAATAGATTCCTTTGCACATTTTAAAAACTGGATCTTAATCCAGGCAATGTGGCAGCCCCTCAAGGGAATAATAGTCAATTAATTATGCATTGACGTTCGATGCTCTTTTCAACGCTTTGTTTACTATTAATATTAAAAGTATTTTCAAGGCTTTATTGGAGAGATGGTTTTTAAGATACATGGTTGTAAAATGAAAACAGATAAACAAAAATACACAGGATAGAAATATTAAAAAATAACTACTTGAAAGAGTTGTATTTTAGGATCCCTCTCACAAATATTATGCCTGCCATTTTTTAGTAAGTCAACCGAGTGTAGCTTCATCTGGATTTCATCTGCCTAATGATCCGACTTTTCGATGGCTTGTAAATAACACCAGATACAAGTCTGACTGGTTGTTCGGATTTATTGATCGCTAACCAATTAGTCAATACATTAATAAAACAATTTTACATGCTCACATAGATATGCCCAAATCTTAATGTTTATTTATTTCAATCTACTGAACACTCATACACTGAAACAACAATCTGCTTTGCAGGGTAACAACATTAAACCTCAATACCTTTGGAACATTGCATTTTTTGAAGAATAACTTGGAGAGATTTGCAGTAATACCATGTATTACTACAAAGCTACTGGGTAACCAGCAACATAGTCTATAGCATTTTCCTGAAGACAATCAGAGCATACTGATCAGAACGTTGAGTTTCAGAACCAATACTACTCAAAATAGATTTTCACATGGTTTTATCTAAACCTCTCTTAACAAAATATTTATGAAAAACAATTTGCAATTTGTAGGAGGGGAAGAAGAATTTCGTATCAATTTGGACATACTGCTTCAAAATTCAAGAGTCTCTCCCAGGGGTCGAAATTAAGTGTATTTCCATGGTAGTCAGCAGGGCTAGTGACCAATAATTTTTAGTAGCCCTGATTAGATTTTGGTAGCCCGAAAGACACATTATGTCTCGCGTCATGGCTCAAACTTTACAATACACCAATAACATAGTTCTTTATTGTTTGTGATGATGATTTTTGCATTATTTTTCCACTAGCCCGTCGGGCTATCAAACTGGAAAAATGAGTAGCCCGGCTGTAAATCTGGTAGTCCCGGGCTAGCGGGCTAGTGGCAATTTCGAGCCCTGCTCTCCTCATCAATGACAATGTGTTTTCAGTATTTCAATCCTTATAAACAGACAAGATTATGTTAAAATAGTACTGGTAAGTAAAAAGATAAACCTTCCTGACATAATAACAGCATTGTCTGGTTTAGGTGGTTTTTCTCTTATATAATTTTGTCAATGTTATTTATGCGTATGTGAATCCATTTGTGTTTTTGTTAGTCTGGGCATGCTTATACTAACTTACTTCCAAGATTATCAATTGATTCAAGATGGTTATATGTCTAAACAGTTTGTAATTGACAATTATTCGTTTTTACCCTTACACCGATGTGTATAAAGAACTGTATATAATTACTCAGTACTTTCCCTAGATCAGTGACAAACAAATCCTTAGGCAAAATACTTGGGTGGGATTCATATCAAGGATCTTTGCATTGCTAGAGTAGATGTCTGACCACTAGACCACCAAGCTAGCCCCCCAGCAGTGGCTAGAGGCAGTTTGAACCCTATGTTTTAAAAGCACGTACTGCAACAAGGGGGAAAATAGCATCCGAGGCGAAGTTGAGGGTCCCAGTGGCCCCTGTCACAGTGTGCAACATTGGTTTTGTAGTACCTTGGTAACATTATCATTCCTCTTCTCGAAGTTCTGTTGTCATTTTCAAACATTATTTCGACAGAGTATTGTACACTCCTTGCTGTGCCTTTGTGTAGCGCGCATCCATAGCTATATTACATGCATTTTTTATCACATCATGTGATTGGTTCTTGACCAATAAACCCTGCACAATTTGTAACTGAGTTAAAACAAAAGGAGTTGTGAAGGTTTACTGGTCAAGAACCAATCATGTGATACACATATTACATGGCGGAGGTCACACACTGCGCGTTACACACAGCTCTGAGGGAAACAAGATCATTCCCATTGCGGTCGATTTCCGCACTTCATTAGAAACAGCCCCAAGTTTGAGGGTACAGTAAATAATTGTTTTTTATTTGTATAACTGTTCCTCTGCCTACTCCATTGTAGTAATGTTGAAGCTGACAACAGGACTTTGAACAGAAGAATAAAAACGCTTACCATGGTATAACAAAGCAATTGTGGGTTTTGGTCCATGGGTTTTGTACACACGAGGGGCCAAAAAGCACCCTCGGCTTCACTGTAACAAATAGGCTTGTAATTTTGTAATGTTTACTTCAAACTTTCCTGCATGTTGAGACTATCTGTATATAAAGAAAGAAAGGGGAAAAGAAAAAAGGATAGATAGTTATTAAATATACGCTATAACGTGAAGCGCTATATAACTCCAAACGTGAAGTTAGATTATTTATTTCTCATCAAATATGACATTTCAGACAAAAATATTTCAAGGGATGTTTTCTACTATCACCATCATTAGACCATGTCAGTTTTATGTAAATCTGTGATCTTCACGATTTTTGTTTCTTACCAATTCTGTAACTTTCCTTTAAAGGAACTAATCAGAATTGGGTTTGCTAACAAAACAGTTGCTGGCAATGTAAGCACTTTATGTAAACCACCATATACATGAAGTGACAAACCTGTAGGAGTTTGAGATCGATTGGCCATTTTTGTCACGAGAGAATAGTGAAAAACCGAATACAAATTTTTCATTGCATCCATGCCAAAATAAAAATTAATAAAACGCTCACTGAGTGATAAACTCCAAAGGCGAAGTTAGACTATTTATTTGTAGTCAAATATGACACTTCAGACAGAAATATTTCAAAGGATGTTTTCTACTATCATCATCATTAGACCATGTAAGTTTTATGTAAATCTGTGATCTCCACATTTTTTGTTTCATACCAATTATGTAACACTCCTTTAAGTTATGATTATTTAAAGCCTCAAAATTATGCGTTTTCAGTATGTAGTGTAAGAACGGAGACTCCTTTGGTCAAACAGCTCCTGTTCACCATACTTTGCAGTTCCAAGAACAAGTCACATCACTTTTGCCGATAGAGCCTTCTCGGTATATGGACCCAAACTCTGGAATAAACTTCCCAATCACATCAGGGACACAACATCATTCAACACATTCAAGGCACTTCTGAAAGCCCACTTGTTTCAGGAGGCCTACCATCAATGACTTTTTATTTCTTCTGTGCCTCAGCGCCTTTGAGCAAACTTTTGATTTAGGCGCTATACAAATTACGCTTGATTGATTGATTGATTGATTTCACTTACACCGGGTTTCAATGCATGTTCATATCACAAAAGTTACTGTTGTAGCCATTGATAAGGCATCCCCCCCCCATCCTGATTGCCCATGCCAATGCATAATAATGTTTTTGAAAAAAACACTGTCCCATCTTGCTGATTGTTCAAGCTTTCAGAAAAACATGGTTTCAAAGCGGTTTCATCAAACCCTTAATATAAATGTATTTTGAGGTTTTCAAACAAACAAAATTTGTAGAAAACTGTACCTTTTTTAGCCTTTGGTAAACTTGAAAACACTCACCATTTGACAGACTTCATTGTGTCGAATGTCAAAATGAAGTGCCCGTGTTATTCTACAAAACGATGACATCATCTCCAAAACCCGGTTTAATCTCGTGATATAGGCGTGAACATATCTCCTTACGTCATTTCAAGATGACCGCACCCGGGAGTTGCACATCGGCAAGTGGCTAAATTGGCGGCATATTTCAACGAATTGAACGATGCCAAAGGAAAGGGGATAATTAATAGCAAAAATTAAAAGATGAATCTTTCGGCACGAAATGTCGTTTAATTAAACTTTAATTAATGTCGCATTTGATGAACAGAAATGACAAAAAAGGCTTATTAAAAATTGCTTTTTTTAGTTTTACTACATGGTGGTATTTGATATAGATATGATTATAAATCCGAAAACGGTTGTTCGCTGGACTCCCTAACTTAAGTAAAGGTATCTGAAAACAACCGGTTATAATTATTAAAAAAGCTCCAGCTGATAAAAATAATATATCAACCATCTACTGCACGGCTGTGTGCAAAAAGTGTACATACTGGTACCCTGTGCGATTTCACAAATCACGGATCATACCCGCCCTCTTGTGACGCATTTGCAAAACGAGGTCGGGTAATTTTCATTTATTGTTGGCAGAGGAGTTACACGTACAGTAGATAGGGACTGTGAAATTTCGGTAAGAATTTATCATTTTTAACAATTTTTGAGATTGCGGAGTGGATTCTCTGGTCAAAAGATTACACATTGATATATCAAAGTACACATAAAGCCCAATTTTGGCGAGATTAAAAAAACGAAAAGAGAGATTTCTGATTCCAAAATCCATTGAGCCATGGGTCGTTAAACGCGTGACAGATGACCCCCTATGAGTTTACAGGAGACGATAGCCGGACGAAACCGAAATAGTTCTAGGAGCTGTAGAGCCTTACGTGTTTCTAAGTTTTGGTCAAGGGAGAGGAGACTCTTTGCTTGGCAAATAAAACCACACAATTTTTATCTAGGGACTGTTTACATCGCGCACAGAGAGGTAAAAGATTTGCCACGATTTTAGGGACACCTCGAAAACAGGACCTCCTACGATAGAGTTTTCCAAACGGTCGAGTTGTCTCAACCCTTTTATGTCCGAACGATCGAGTTGTCCATCGAACGGACGAGTTGTCCACCACAAGCTGTCCTTACTCTATGGTCTGAGTGATATTCCTCCACTCCAGTACCAGAGTACCGTACCGTAGTACAACAATATAGTTATAAAAAGTTACAGTTATAACTTATATATACAAACCATATTCAGATCGGAACTTACCACAGAACAAGTGAAGTAACAAGCATGACCAGCATCAACTTCCATCGCACAATAAAAAAGAGTAATAAAATAATGCACACAATATCGTTTATTACTTTTTTAACGGTCCCCTTGAACAGCGCCCCTTCAGTTTAGGTTAGGTTAGTTTATTTAACGGTCCCCTTAAATAGCGCCTCCTAAAGATTACGGCAAGTCACGTCCAGGTTTTAACAACCTTTGTTCCTCAACTTCGTTTCATAAGACCGTGTGAAAAGATCGCACCCGAACCTACAGTAAAGCGTGCTGGGAGATAGGGGGTCGAGCGACAAATACGCGAGGTTGCGTGGTGACGTCATGGTCTGGTTTAAGAACTACCGAACCGCAAGAGGGCGCTATTTATTGGGACCGTTCAATAAAACTACACGAATTATTCATCACGTCAGCGATGGGGGCGCTATTTATGGGGGCCGTTAATTAAACTAGACTACGTTCACCGATGGAGGCGCTATTTATGGGGACCGTTAACTAAACTAGACTACATTCACCGATGGAGGCGCTATTTATGGGGACCGTTAATTAATTAAACACTTCTGTCTATTGAGAGCGCCAATAAGGGGGGGGGGCCGTAAAATAATAACGATGACCACTATGAACTAGTAATAATTTATCAAGACGACAATTTGTTTATCAAGAACTATTAATTTTTCGTTCACGATTGATGTAAAAAAAAAGTAGCTTTAATACTTAATTATCCTTTTCAATTAATTGAATGTTAACTACCCGATAGACAACACCAAGCAATTCTGTTACGCCACACCTGAATTTTTTTTTTTTTAATATTATTATATTATATGAGAATTCTAACAAAAAACAAGGACACTGATCAATGTGTGGGCGCATTCTTTAAAAAGGAAATAATTATGCTTCATTTCGACATACTGCCTCAAATTTAATGGAGTCTTATCTCATCAAAGACACAAACATAAAACACAAATTGGTCAAACCGTTTTTAATGTCTGATGAACAAAACAATATTTTATTCACAAACTCAGTGCTTCAGTGTTACAATTTTTCTCATTTGGGCAAAACACATTATGTTCAGTTCAAAACATTAAAATATTATATAGTAAAAATGCAAAGACAAAAACCCTGACAATAATAGCCTAACGTGTTTTTCCTCTGATTTGTCAATGAATGAGTCCAAGACAATTTGTTAAAAACTGTAATATTTACACATTAAACTAATAAGTTATTGGTGAACAATAACATCATGAGTTATTTCTAATATAATTACTCATTGTCCACGCTTTATACTCTTGCTTGTGTTTTCATTGCATCTTTTTTAAGCTGTACCAAAACTAATAAGTTTGGTTCCTTTTATGTTTGCCTTGAGAATGGAAATTACTGATAAAACGTTGTTTTGTCAACCACTGGTTTATAGCCAACATTACTCAAGAGGTTTACAAATGGTGCTACTGCAAACATCACTTGGTTATTACTCCAACCATGCAACACTTCAAACCCTACTGATGAGTTCTTGTCCTTGGTTAACTCAACATTGCCTGCAGGGGTTAACAAATACATAATAAAATGATTAAGAGATTTATTATCAAAGACTAAATAATATGTATTAAATTCTTGAATGTAAAAAAAAAGACATAGTGATATCAGTAGCATTCATCAAATAATCAATGAATACCTCCCAAAAAGTACTATTGGTTTTTCTCTTGAGACTTGGTAATTGAATTGAGCTTGAAAACACAACATTAGTCGGTGGCCATTTTCTATGTCCCCTGTTCCCCATTTATTGCTTTCTAAAGTAGAAAGCAGGCTTTTGTGAATTGAATTTTGGCCCCTTTCTCTTGTAGTTTGACTTATTGACAAACGATCCTACGGATGACAAAAGTAATTGTGTATTCAAATGTGCAACATTTTCACACTGTCCGAAGGTTTTAACAATTTTTATAACTTGAAACATCAATATTACCTTTGCTGGTCTTGAACTTTTAATGAATCTTGGCTCCTTGTCACAAGTTTCCCATGTAAAGTCCAGAGATGTCCTCACTGTCTGAACAGTATCTGTAAATTAGTGTAAATTGAAAAAAAAACTATTTCTTTAGTAATATAAATGCAAAACAGGGAAAGCATGTGGATATTGAAAGGAAAGTGACAAAAAGAGACTGAGTGATTATGGACAGGCATCTGGAATTTTAATTTGTATTACTAAAGATTGACAATATTATACAATTTTAATATTATAGGACAAGTTAGGTCAATGAGATTGTGGTTTAAACATTTTCAAATGTAAAGTAAAATTATAAAAAAAAATCACTCTATTCAAAGCCAGTTGACACTATAATGACTAATGCCAATTACTCAAAATAATTGTTAGCATAAAAACTTACTAGGTAACAATCAATGCAATGGAGAGCTGTCGACATGGTTGATGATAGTTTAAAATTATTGTTATGTGTGTGGCTGTGACTGTGTGTGAGCCCCACTCAGCTCAGCTTGGGCCTTGGTTTTTATTTTATAAATAAAGGAAAGTATAAAAAATAACAAAGTTTATCTAAGGTTACTTAACTTCTAAGTTAAATGAAAAAGTAATTAAAACAGTAGGTTAAAAATAACAAAGGAATTTGTCAATCAGTATTTTGTGCTTAATTTAATAGCTTTGTGAAACTTTGCCCAGTTCAGTAGGGGCTTCAAATTGATATGAGCGTGCAATTCAAATATCTACCTGCCCTTTTTCACGAAAAAGATGCAGCACAAAATAAGCCTGCCATTTGTTTGCGCAGTGTGCATATGCATGGTGTGTGACTCACTAATTGGCAATCATCATCATGACCATCCTATTTTACTAATTAGGCAAAAGAAAAACAACTGTTACATTTCTTCATATCGTAACTTACCCTAATATCAAAAGCACATTGTCCTGTTTCCATAAGGCAATTATGAGCAAACTGTCAGTTCTGAAAGCTGTCAAAAAGAGCTTAATTTTCAAGTTTTAGCCGCCTTAACCGAGGAATTAAATGGCGGCCGCCGGATAAAGTTTTGTCTTTATGAATGTGACGTCATCGAGGGTGGGGGGGGGGGTAGTGGTTTGAAACTAGTACGACCGTAGAGGGAGGTATACAAGGGGACCGTTAAAAAAACATCTACCCCATACCTCCTGCAGCAGCAAAGCATGGGGTCGAGCGGGAAGCGAAAATCTTGGGCACGATCGAAGATGCGGGGTGACCGCCCACAAAGAGAGGTTGTGTGATGATGACGTCATGGAGTACCTGGTTTATCGAACTGTAAGAGGGCGCTAATCATTTGGACCGTTAAATAAACTAGACGTTAACACTTCTGTCCAATATGAGCCTAAGAAAGGTCATTTTTATCTTGATCCTAATTGAATCACGTTTTAACAACCTTATAAACTGCTGTGGAATGTTCATTTGAATGCTTGTCTATAGAAGAGAATAGTAGCCAGGAACCTTGTGTTTTCCCTTCTCAATTGATGATAAGAAACCTTAGTGAGTTAATAATGAATAACCAAAATTATTAACTACCCAAAAATCAATACCTATTGAACAATTTTACATGCTTACATTTCCACGACCAGACCCGACTTGATAGGGTGTTTTTTCAATTATTTTAAGAAAATTCTTTTGTTGGAAACTTTTTGGGGGCAAAACATTCATGAAAAACAGAGCGTTCACTGTAACTGGGCTTTTTGCCAGGGGAAAATTATGAGTCTGCCTCAAAATCAATGGAGTCGAAAAAACAAACAAAGGGATCAAACATTGTTGAATATTTCCAATGAATAAACAATGTTTTATTTACAAATTGCTTCAGTGGTTTACATTTTTTCTTATAAACAAATACACCAATGTTCAATACAAATTTTAGAAAGTTGCAAAGATAAAATTCCTGACAAGTAGCCTTGTGTGATTCATGTGGGTTTTCTCTGATTTGTCAATGAACGAGTCCAAATAAATTTGGTTAAACTGTCAATGTTAACATAACACCAAGAAGTTGTTGTTGAACGTCACAAGTATTCTCTATATTATAACTAATTGTCAAAAAACTGTTAAGCTTTAATTCTCACTTTCATTTTTCTAGCACTTTTTTTAAGCAGTTTAGTATCGTGTAATACAATTCAAACATCATTAGCATTGATGGCTGATGTTTCTTCTGATGGGTTCTTCAGGTGATGTGTGTGCAAGGTGAAAATCTCTTGTGAATAGTGTTCTGAGGAAATTGTCTGTTTTCATCCACTGGTTGAGAACCAACATCACTCAAAAGAGATTTACAAATGGTGCTACCCCAAACATCACCTGGTTATTACTCCAACCATGCAATGCTTCAAATCCTACTGATGAGTTCTTGTCCCTTGTTTACGAAACATTGCCTGCAGAGTGAGAAAATAAACAAAAAAATTGATTGAGAGGTTAATTTCCGATTAATAAAAAAATGAGTGAAAGGTTAATTTATGATCAACAAATAAATGGATACCCCCTTAAACTCTTGATTAATAGAAGTACTTTTAATTTGTATTTTTCTTGAGAATTGGCTATTGAGCTTGAAAACACAACCTTAGTAGGTTACCCTTTTCTATGTCCCCTTTTCATAATTAATTGTTTTCTAAAGTAAGTAGGCTTTTGCGAATTGAATTTCAGCCCCTTTCTCCTGTAGTTTGACTCATTGAAAAATAATCCTACTGAACAAAGTAATCGTGTATTAAAGTTTACAACATTTTCACACTGTCCGAAGGTTTTAACAATTTTTATAACTTGAAACATCAATATTACCTTTGCTGGTCTTGAACTTTTAATGAATCTTGGCTCCTTGTCACTAGTTTCCCATGTAAAGTCCAGAGATGTCCTCACTGTCTGAACAGTATCTGTAAATTAGTGTAAATTGAAAAAAAACCTATTTCTTTAGTAATATAAATGCAAAACAGGGAAAGCATGTGGATATTGAAAGGAAAGTGACAAAAAGAGACTGAGTGATTATGGACAGGCGTCTGGAATTTTAATTTGTATTACTAAAGATTGACAATATTATTCAATTTTAATATTATAGGACAAGTTAGGTCAATGAGATTGTGGTTTAAACATTTTCAAATGTAAAGTAAAATTATAAAAAAAATCACTCTATTCAAAGCCAGTTGACACTATAATGACTAATGCCAATTACTCAAAATAATTGTTAGCATAAAAACTTACTAGGTAACAATCAATGCAATGGAGAGCTGTTGACATGGTTGATGATAGTTTAAAATCATTGTTATGTGTGTGGCTGTGACTGTGTGTGAGCCCCACTCAGCTCAGCTTGGGCCTTGGTTTTTATTTTATAAATAAAGGAAAGTATAAAAAATAAGAAAGCTTATCTAAGGTTACTTAACTTCTAAGTTAAATTAAAAAGTAATTAAAATAGTAGGTTAAAAATAACAAAGGAATTTGTCAATCAGTATTTTGTGCTTAATTTAATAGCTTTGTGAAACTTTGCCCAGTTCAGTAGGGGCTTCAAATTGATATGAGCGTGCAATTCAAATATCTACCTGCCCTTTTTCACGAAAAAGATGCAGCACAAAATAAGCCTGCCATTTGTTTGCGCAGTGTGCATATGCATGGTGTGTGACTCACTAATTGGCAATCATCATCATGACCATCCTATTTTACTAATTAGGCAAAAGAAAAACAACTGTTACATTTCTTCATATCGTAACTTACCCTAATATCAAAAGCACATTGTCCTGTTTCCATAAGGCAATTATGAGCAAACTGTCAGTTCTGAAAGCTGTCAAAAAGAGCTTAATTTTCAAGTTTTAGCCGCCTTAACCGAGGAATTAAATGGCGACCGCCGGATAAAGTTTTGTCTTTATGAATGTGACGTCATCGGGGGGGGGGGGGCTGGGGGTTTGAAACTAGTACGACCGTAGAGGGAGGTATACAAGGGGACCGTTAAAAAAACATCTACCCCATACCTCCTGCAGCAGCAAAGCATGGGGTCGAGCGGGAAGCGAAGATCTTGGGCACGATCGAAGATGCGGGGTGACCGCCCACAAAGAGAGGTTGTGTGATGATGACGTCATGGATTACCTGGTTTACCGAACTGTAAGAGGGCGCTATTCATTGGGACCGTTAAATGAACTAGACGTTAACACTTCTGTCCAATATGAGAGCGTTATAATCGTTATCATAAGAAAGGTCATTTTTATCTTGATCCTAATTGAATCACGTTTTAACAACCTTATAAATTGCCGTGGAATGTCCATTTGAATGCTTGTCTATAGAAGACAAAAGTAGTCAGGAACATTGTGTTTTCCCTTCTCAATTGATGATAAGAAACCTTAGTGAGTTAATAATGAATAACCAATATTATTAACTACCCAAAAATCAATACCTATTGAACAATTTTACATGCTTACATTTCCACGACCAGACCCGACTTGATAGGGTGTTTTTTCAATTATTTTAAGAAAATTCTTTTGTTGGAAACTTTTTGGTGGCAAAACATTCATGAAAAACAGAGCGTTCACTGTAACTGGGCTTTTTGCCAGGGGAAAATTATGAGTCTGCCTCAAAATCAATGGAGTCGAAAAAACAAACAAAGGGATCAAACATTGTTGAATATTTCCAATGAATAAACAATGTTTTATTTACAAATTGCTTCAGTGGTTTACATTTTTTCTTATAAACAAATACACCAATGTTCAATACAAATTTTAGAAAGTTGCAAAGATAAAATTCCTGACAAGTAGCCTTGTGTGATTCATGTGGGTTTTCTCTGATTTGTCAATGAACGAGTCCAAATAAATTTGGTTAAACTGTCAATGTTAACATAACACCAAGAAGTTGTTGTTGAACGTCACAAGTATTCTCTATATTATAACTAATTGTCAAAAAACTGTTAAGCTTTAATTCTCACTTGTATTTTTCTAGCACTTTTTTTAAGCAGTTTAGTATCGTGTAATACAATTCCAACATCATTAGCATTGATGGCTGATGTTTCTTCTGATGGGTTCTTCAGGTGATGTGTGTGCAAGGTGAAAATCTCTTGTGAATAGTGTTCTGAGGAAATTGTCTGTTTTCATCCACTGGTTGAGAACCAACATCACTCAAAAGAGATTTACAAATGGTGCTACCCCAAACATCACCTGGTTATTACTCCAACCATGCAATGCTTCAAATCCTACTGATGAGTTCTTGTCCCTTGTTTACGAAACATTGCCTGCAGAGTGAGAAAATAAACAAAAAAATTGATTGAGAGGTTAATTTCCGATTAACAAAAAAATGAGTGAAAGGTTAATTTATGATCAACAAATAAATGGATACCCCCTTAAACTCTTGATTAATAGAAGTACTTTTAATTTGTATTTTTCTTGAGAATTGGTTATTGAGCTTGAAAACACAACCTTAGTAGGTTACCCTTTTCTATGTCCCCTTTTCATAATTTATTGTTTTCTAAAGTAGCCTTTGTGAATTGAATTTCAGCCCCTTTCTCCTGTAGTTTGACTCATTGAAAAATAATCCTACTGAACAAAGTAATCGTGTATTAAAGTTTACAACATTTTCACACTGTCCGAAGGTTTTAACAATTTTTATAACTTGAAACATCAATATTACCTTTGCTGGTCTTGAACTTTTAATGAATCTTGGCTCCTTGTCACTAGTTTCCCATGTAAAGTCCAGAGATGTCCTCACTGTCTGAACAGTATCTGTAAATTAGTGTAAATTGAAAAAAAAACTATTTCTTTAGTAATATAAATGCAAAACAGGGAAAGCATGTGGATATTGAAAGGAAAGTGACAAAAAGAGACTGAGTGATTATGGACAGGCGTCTGGAATTTTAATTTGTATTACTAAAGATTGACAATATTATACAATTTTAATATTATAGGACAAGTTAGGTCAATGAGATTGTGGTTTAAACATTTTCAAATGTAAAGTAAAATTATAAAAAAAATCACTCTATTCAAAGCCAGTTGACACTATAATGACTAATGCCAATTACTCAAAATAATTGTTAGCATAAAAACTTACTAGGTAACAATCAATGCAATGGAGAGCTTTCGACATGGTTGATGATAGTTTAAAATCATTGTTATGTGTGTGGCTGTGACTGTGTGTGAGCCCCACTCAGCTCAGCTTGGGGCTTGGTTTTATTTTATAAATAAAGGAAAGTATAAAAAATAAGAAAGCTTATCTAAGGTTACTTAACTTCTAAGTTAAATTAAAAAGTAATTAAAATAGTAGGTTAACAAAGGAATTTGTCAATCAGTATTTTGTGCTTAATTTAATAGCTTTGTGAAACTTGGCCCAGTTCAGTAGGGGCTACAAATTGATATGAGCTTGCAATTCAAATATCTACCTGCCCTTTTTCACGAAAAAGATGCAGCACAAAATAAGCCTGCCATTTGTTTGCGCAGTGTGCATATGCATGGTGTGTGACTCACTAATTGGCAATCATCATCATGACCATCCTATTTTACTAATTAGGCAAAAGAAAAACAACTGTAACATTTCTTCATATCGTAACTTACCCTAATATCAAAAGCACATTGTCCTGTTTCCATAAGGCAATTATGAGCAAACTGTCAGTTCTGAAAGCTGTCAAAAAGAGCTTAATTTTCAAGTTTTAGCCGCCTTAACCGAGGAATTAAATGGCGGCCGCCGGATAAAGTTTTGTCTTTATGAATGTGACGTCATCGAGGGGGGGGGGGGGGTAGTGGTTTGAAACTAGTACGACCGTAGAGGGAGGTATTCAAGGGGACCGTTAAAAAAACATCTACCCCATACCTCCTGCAGCAGCAAAGCATGGGGTCGAGCGGGAAGCGAAAATCTTGGGCACGATCGAAGATGCGGGGTGACCGCCCACAAAGAGAGGTTGTGTGATGATGACGTCATGGAGTGCCTGGTTTATCGAACTGTAAGAGGGCGCTATTCATTGGGACCGTTAAATAAACTAGACGTTAACGCTTCTGTCCAATATGAGCCTAAGAAAGGTCATTTTTATCTTGATCCTAATTGAATCACGTTTTAACAACCTTATAAACTGCTGTGGAATGTTCATTTGAATGCTTGTCTATAGAAGAGAATAGTAGCCAGGAACCTTGTGTTTTCCCTTCTCAATTGATGATAAGAAACCTTAGTGAGTTAATAATGAATAACCAATATTATTAACTACCCAAAAATCAATACCTATTGAACAATTTTACATGCTTACATTTCCACGACCAGACCCGACTTGATAGGGTGTTTTTTCAATTATTTTAAGAAAATTCTTTTGTTGGAAACTTTTTGGTGGCAAAACTTTCATGAAAAACAGAGCGTTCACTGTAACTGGGCTTTTTGCCAGGGGAAAACTATGAGTCTGCCTCAAAATCAATGGAGTCGAAAAAAACAAACAAAGGGATCAAACATTGTTGAATATTTCCAATGAATAAACAATGTTTTATTTACAAATTGCTTCAGTGGTTTACATTTTTTCTTATAAACAAACACACCAATGTTCAATACAAATTTTAGAAAGTTGCAAAGATAAAATTCCTGACAAGTAGCCTTGTGTGATTCATGTGGGTTTTCTCTGATTTGTCAATGAACGAGTCCAAATAAATTTGGTTAAACTGTCAATGTTAACATAACACCAAGAAGTTGTTGTTGAACGTCACAAGTATTCTCTATATTATAACTAATTGTCAAAAAACTGTTAAGCTTTAATTCTCACTTGTATTTTTCTAGCACTTTTTTAAGCAGTTTAGTATCGTGTAATACAATTCCAACATCATTAGCATTGATGGCTGATGTTTCTTCTGATGGGTTCTTCAGGTGATGTGTGTGCAAGGTGAAAATCTCTTGTGAATAGTGTTCTGAGGAAATTGTCTGTTTTCATCCACTGGTTGAGAACCAACATCACTCAAAAGAGATTTACAAATGGTGCTACCCCAAACATCACCTGGTTATTACTCCAACCATGCAATGCTTCAAATCCTACTGATGAGTTCTTGTCCCTTGTTTACGAAACATTGCCTGCAGAGTGAGAAAATAAACAAAAAAATTGATTGAGAGGTTAATTTCCGATTAACAAAAAAATGAGTGAAAGGTTAATTTATGATCAACAAATAAATGGATACCCCCTTAAACTCTTGATTAATAGAAGTACTTTTAATTTGTATTTTTCTTGAGAATTGGTTATTGAGCTTGAAAACACAACCTTAGTAGGTTACCCTTTTCTATGTCCCCTTTTCATAATTTATTGTTTTCTAAAGTAGCCTTTGTGAATTGAATTTCAGCCCCTTTCTCCTGTAGTTTGACTCATTGAAAAATAATCCTACTGAACAAAGTAATCGTGTATTAAAGTTTACAACATTTTCACACTGTCCGAAGGTTTTAACAATTTTTATAACTTGAAACATCAATATTACCTTTGCTGGTCTTGAACTTTTAATGAATCTTGGCTCCTTGTTACTAGTTTCCCATGTAAAGTCCAGAGATGTCCTCACTGTCTGAACAGTATCTGTAAATTAGTGTAAATTGAAAAAAAAACTATTTCTTTAGTAATATAAATGCAAAACAGGGAAAGCATGTGGATATTGAAAGGAAAGTGACAAAAAGAGACTGAGTGATTATGGACAGGCGTCTGGAATTTTAATTTGTATTACTAAAGATTGACAATATTATACAATTTTAATATTATAGGACAAGTTAGGTCAATGAGATTGTGGTTTAAACATTTTCAAATGTAAAGTAAAATTATAAAAAAAAATCACTCTATTCAAAGCCAGTTGACACTATAATGACTAATGCCAATTACTCAAAATAATTGTTAGCATAAAAACTTACTAGGTAACAATCAATGCAATGGAGAGCTGTTGACATGGTTGATGATAGTTTAAAATCATTGTTATGTGTGTGGCTGTGACTGTGTGTGAGCCCCACTCAGCTCAGGTTGGGCCTTGGTTTTTATTTTATAAATAAAGGAAAGTATAAAAAATAACAAAGCTTATCTAAGGTTACTTAACTTCTAAGTTAAATTAAAAAGTAGTTAAAATAGTAGGTTAAAAATAACAAAGGAATTTGTCAATCAGTATTTTGTGCTTAATTTAATAGCTTTGTGAAACTTTGCCCAGTTCAGTAGGGGCTTCAAATTGATATGAGCTTGCAATTCAAATATCTACCTGCTCTTTTTCACGAAAAAGATGCAGCACAAAATAAGCCTGCCATTTGTTTGCGCAGTGTGCATATGCATGGTGTGTGACTCACTAATTGGCAATCATCATCATGACCATCCTATTTTACTAATTAGGCAAAAGAAAAACAACTGTTACATTTCTTCATATCGTAACTTACCCTAATATCAAAAGCACATTGTCCTGTTTCCATAAGGCAATTATGAGCAAACTGTCAGTTCTGAAAGCTGTCAAAAAGAGCTTAATTTTCAAGTTTTAGCCGCCTTAACCGAGGAATTAAATGGCGGCCGCCGGATAAAGTTTTGTCTTTATGAATGTGACGTCATCGAGGGTGGGGGGGGGGGGGGGGGGGTAGTGGTTTGAAACTAGTACGACCGTAGAGGGAGGTATACAAGGGGACCGTTAAAAAAACATCTACCCCATACCTCCTGCAGCAGCAAAGCATGGGGTCGAGCGGGAAGCGAAAATCTTGGGCACGATCGAAGATGCGGGGTGGCCGCCCACAAAGAGAGGTTGTGTGATGATGACGTCATGGAGTACCTGGTTTATCGAACTGTAAGAGGGCGCTAATCATTGGGACCGTTAAATAAACTAGACGTTAACACTTCTGTCCAATATGAGCCTAAGAAAGGTCATTTTTATCTTGATCCTAATTGAATCACGTTTTAACAACCTTATAAACTGCTGTGGAATGTTCATTTGAATGCTTGTCTATAGAAGAGAATAGTAGCCAGGAACCTTGTGTTTTCCCTTCTCAATTGATGATAAGAAACCTTAGTGAGTTAATAATGAATAACCAATATTATTAACTACCCAAAAATCAATACCTATTGAACAATTTTACATGCTTACATTTCCACGACCAGACCCGACTTGATAGGGTGTTTTTTCAATTATTTTAAGAAAATTCTTTTGTTGGAAACTTTTTGGTGGCAAAACTTTCATGAAAAACAGAGCGTTCACTGTAACTGGGCTTTTTGCCAGGGGAAAACTATGAGTCTGCCTCAAAATCAATGGAGTCGAAAAAAACAAACAAAGGGATCAAACATTGTTGAATATTTCCAATGAATAAACAATGTTTTATTTACAAATTGCTTCAGTGGTTTACATTTTTTCTTATAAACAAACACACCAATGTTCAATACAAATTTTAGAAAGTTGCAAAGATAAAATTCCTGACAAGTAGCCTTGTGTGATTCATGTGGGTTTTCTCTGATTTGTCAATGAACGAGTCCAAATAAATTTGGTTAAACTGTCAATGTTAACATAACACCAAGAAGTTGTTGTTGAACGTCACAAGTATTCTCTATATTATAACTAATTGTCAAAAAACTGTTAAGCTTTAATTCTCACTTGTATTTTTCTAGCACTTTTTTAAGCAGTTTAGTATCGTGTAATACAATTCCAACATCATTAGCATTGATGGCTGATGTTTCTTCTGATGGGTTCTTCAGGTGATGTGTGTGCAAGGTGAAAATCTCTTGTGAATAGTGTTCTGAGGAAATTGTCTGTTTTCATCCACTGGTTGAGAACACTCAAAAGAGATTTACAAATGGTGCTACCCCAAACATCACCTGGTTATTACTCCAACCATGCAATGCTTCAAATCCTACTGATGAGTTCTTGTCCCTTGTTTACGAAACATTGCCTGCAGAGTGAGAAAATAAACAAAAAAATTGATTGAGAGGTTAATTTCCGATTAACAAAAAAATGAGTGAAAGGTTAATTTATGATCAACAAATAAATGGATACCCCCTTAAACTCTTGATTAATAGAAGTACTTTTAATTTGTATTTTTCTTGAGAATTGGCTATTGAGCTTGAAAACACAACCTTAGTAGGTTACCCTTTTCTATGTCCCCTTTTCATAATTTATTGTTTTCTAAAGTAGCCTTTGTGAATTGAATTTCAGCCCCTTTCTCCTGTAGTTTGACTCATTGAAAAATAATCCTACTGAACAAAGTAATCGTGTATTAAAGTTTACAACATTTTCACACTGTCCGAAGGTTTTAACAATTTTTATAACTTGAAACATCAATATTACCTTTGCTGGTCTTGAACTTTTAATGAATCTTGGCTCCTTGTCACTAGTTTCCCATGTAAAGTCCAGAGATGTCCTCACTGTCTGAACAGTATCTGTAAATTAGTGTAAATTGAAAAAAAAACTATTTCTTTAGTAATATAAATGCAAAACAGGGAAAGCATGTGGATATTGAAAGGAAAGTGACAAAAAGAGACTGAGTGATTATGGACAGGCGTCTGGAATTTTAATTTGTATTACTAAAGATTGACAATATTATACAATTTTAATATTATAGGACAAGTTAGGTCAATGAGATTGTGGTTTAAACATTTTCAAATGTAAAGTAAAATTATAAAAAAAAATCACTCTATTCAAAGCCAGTTGACACTATAATGACTAATGCCAATTACTCAAAATAATTGTTAGCATAAAAACTTACTAGGTAACAATCAATGCAATGGAGAGCTGTTGACATGGTTGATGATAGTTTAAAATCATTGTTATGTGTGTGGCTGTGACTGTGTGTGAGCCCCACTCAGCTCAGGTTGGGCCTTGGTTTTTATTTTATAAATAAAGGAAAGTATAAAAAATAACAAAGCTTATCTAAGGTTACTTAACTTCTAAGTTAAATTAAAAAGTAATTAAAATAGTAGGTTAAAAATAACAAAGGAATTTGTCAATCAGTATTTTGTGCTTAATTTAATAGCTTTGTGAAACTTTGCCCAGTTCAGTAGGGGCTTCAAATTGATATGAGCTTGCAATTCAAATATCTACCTGCTCTTTTTCACGAAAAAGATGCAGCACAAAATAAGCCTGCCATTTGTTTGCGCAGTGTGCATATGCATGGTGTGTGACTCACTAATTGGCAATCATCATCATGACCATCCTATTTTACTAATTAGGCAAAAGAAAAACAACTGTTACATTTCTTCATATCGTAACTTACCCTAATATCAAAAGCACATTGTCCTGTTTCCATAAGGCAATTATGAGCAAACTGTCAGTTCTGAAAGCTGTCAAAAAGAGCTTAATTTTCAAGTTTTAGCCGCCTTAACCGAGGAATTAAATGGCGGCCGCCGGATAAAGTTTTGTCTTTATGAATGTGACGTCATCGAGGGTGGGGGGGGGGTAGTGGTTTGAAACTAGTACGACCGTAGAGGGAGGTATACAAGGGGACCGTTAAAAAAACATCTACCCCATACCTCCTGCAGCAGCAAAGCATGGGGTCGAGCGGGAAGCGAAAATCTTGGGCACGATCGAAGATGCGGGGTGGCCGCCCACAAAGAGAGGTTGTGTGATGATGACGTCATGGAGTACCTGGTTTATCGAACTGTAAGAGGGCGCTAATCATTGGGACCGTTAAATAAACTAGACGTTAACACTTCTGTCCAATATGAGCCTAAGAAAGGTCATTTTTATCTTGATCCTAATTGAATCACGTTTTAACAACCTTATAAACTGCTGTGGAATGTTCATTTGAATGCTTGTCTATAGAAGAGAATAGTAGCCAGGAACCTTGTGTTTTCCCTTCTCAATTGATGATAAGAAACCTTAGTGAGTTAATAATGAATAACCAATATTATTAACTACCCAAAAATCAATACCTATTGAACAATTTTACATGCTTACATTTCCACGACCAGACCCGACTTGATAGGGTGTTTTTTCAATTATTTTAAGAAAATTCTTTTGTTGGAAACTTTTTGGTGGCAAAACTTTCATGAAAAACAGAGCGTTCACTGTAACTGGGCTTTTTGCCAGGGGAAAACTATGAGTCTGCCTCAAAATCAATGGAGTCGAAAAAAACAAACAAAGGGATCAAACATTGTTGAATATTTCCAATGAATAAACAATGTTTTATTTACAAATTGCTTCAGTGGTTTACATTTTTTCTTATAAACAAACACACCAATGTTCAATACAAATTTTAGAAAGTTGCAAAGATAAAATTCCTGACAAGTAGCCTTGTGTGATTCATGTGGGTTTTCTCTGATTTGTCAATGAACGAGTCCAAATAAATTTGGTTAAACTGTCAATGTTAACATAACACCAAGAAGTTGTTGTTGAACGTCACAAGTATTCTCTATATTATAACTAATTGTCAAAAAACTGTTAAGCTTTAATTCTCACTTGTATTTTTCTAGCACTTTTTTAAGCAGTTTAGTATCGTGTAATACAATTCCAACATCATTAGCATTGATGGCTGATGTTTCTTCTGATGGGTTCTTCAGGTGATGTGTGTGCAAGGTGAAAATCTCTTGTGAATAGTGTTCTGAGGAAATTGTCTGTTTTCATCCACTGGTTGAGAACCAACATCACTCAAAAGAGATTTACAAATGGTGCTACCCCAAACATCACCTGGTTATTACTCCAACCATGCAATGCTTCAAATCCTACTGATGAGTTCTTGTCCCTTGTTTACGAAACATTGCCTGCAGAGTGAGAAAATAAACAAAAAAATTGATTGAGAGGTTAATTTCCGATTAACAAAAAAATGAGTGAAAGGTTAATTTATGATCAACAAATAAATGGATACCCCCTTAAACTCTTGATTAATAGAAGTACTTTTAATTTGTATTTTTCTTGAGAATTGGTTATTGAGCTTGAAAACACAACCTTAGTAGGTTACCCTTTTCTATGTCCCCTTTTCATAATTTATTGTTTTCTAAAGTAGCCTTTGTGAATTGAATTTCAGCCCCTTTCTCCTGTAGTTTGACTCATTGAAAAATAATCCTACTGAACAAAGTAATCGTGTATTAAAGTTTACAACATTTTCACACTGTCCGAAGGTTTTAACAATTTTTATAACTTGAAACATCAATATTACCTTTGCTGGTCTTGAACTTTTAATGAATCTTGGCTCCTTGTCACTAGTTTCCCATGTAAAGTCCAGAGATGTCCTCACTGTCTGAACAGTATCTGTAAATTAGTGTAAATTGAAAAAAAAACTATTTCTTTAGTAATATAAATGCAAAACAGGGAAAGCATGTGGATATTGAAAGGAAAGTGACAAAAAGAGACTGAGTGATTATGGACAGGCGTCTGGAATTTTAATTTGTATTACTAAAGATTGACAATATTATACAATTTTAATATTATAGGACAAGTTAGGTCAATGAGATTGTGGTTTAAACATTTTCAAATGTAAAGTAAAATTATAAAAAAAAATCACTCTATTCAAAGCCAGTTGACACTATAATGACTAATGCCAATTACTCAAAATAATTGTTAGCATAAAAACTTACTAGGTAACAATCAATGCAATGGAGAGCTGTTGACATGGTTGATGATAGTTTAAAATCATTGTTATGTGTGTGGCTGTGACTGTGTGTGAGCCCCACTCAGCTCAGGTTGGGCCTTGGTTTTTATTTTATAAATAAAGGAAAGTATAAAAAATAACAAAGCTTATCTAAGGTTACTTAACTTCTAAGTTAAATTAAAAAGTAATTAAAATAGTAGGTTAAAAATAACAAAGGAATTTGTCAATCAGTATTTTGTGCTTAATTTAATAGCTTTGTGAAACTTTGCCCAGTTCAGTAGGGGCTTCAAATTGATATGAGCTTGCAATTCAAATATCTACCTGCTCTTTTTCACGAAAAAGATGCAGCACAAAATAAGCCTGCCATTTGTTTGCGCAGTGTGCATATGCATGGTGTGTGACTCACTAATTGGCAATCATCATCATGACCATCCTATTTTACTAATTAGGCAAAAGAAAAACAACTGTTACATTTCTTCATATCGTAACTTACCCTAATATCAAAAGCACATTGTCCTGTTTCCATAAGGCAATTATGAGCAAACTGTCAGTTCTGAAAGCTGTCAAAAAGAGCTTAATTTTCAAGTTTTAGCCGCCTTAACCGAGGAATTAAATGGCGGCCGCCGGATAAAGTTTTGTCTTTATGAATGTGACGTCATCGAGGGTGGGGGGGGGGTAGTGGTTTGAAACTAGTACGACCGTAGAGGGAGGTATACAAGGGGACCGTTAAAAAAACATCTACCCCATACCTCCTGCAGCAGCAAAGCATGGGGTCGAGCGGGAAGCGAAAATCTTGGGCACGATCGAAGATGCGGGGTGGCCGCCCACAAAGAGAGGTTGTGTGATGATGACGTCATGGAGTACCTGGTTTATCGAACTGTAAGAGGGCGCTAATCATTGGGACCGTTAAATAAACTAGACGTTAACACTTCTGTCCAATATGAGCCTAAGAAAGGTCATTTTTATCTTGATCCTAATTGAATCACGTTTTAACAACCTTATAAACTGCTGTGGAATGTTCATTTGAATGCTTGTCTATAGAAGAGAATAGTAGCCAGGAACCTTGTGTTTTCCCTTCTCAATTGATGATAAGAAACCTTAGTGAGTTAATAATGAATAACCAATATTATTAACTACCCAAAAATCAATACCTATTGAACAATTTTACATGCTTACATTTCCACGACCAGACCCGACTTGATAGGGTGTTTTTTCAATTATTTTAAGAAAATTCTTTTGTTGGAAACTTTTTGGTGGCAAAACTTTCATGAAAAACAGAGCGTTCACTGTAACTGGGCTTTTTGCCAGGGGAAAACTATGAGTCTGCCTCAAAATCAATGGAGTCGAAAAAAACAAACAAAGGGATCAAACATTGTTGAATATTTCCAATGAATAAACAATGTTTTATTTACAAATTGCTTCAGTGGTTTACATTTTTTCTTATAAACAAACACACCAATGTTCAATACAAATTTTAGAAAGTTGCAAAGATAAAATTCCTGACAAGTAGCCTTGTGTGATTCATGTGGGTTTTCTCTGATTTGTCAATGAACGAGTCCAAATAAATTTGGTTAAACTGTCAATGTTAACATAACACCAAGAAGTTGTTGTTGAACGTCACAAGTATTCTCTATATTATAACTAATTGTCAAAAAACTGTTAAGCTTTAATTCTCACTTGTATTTTTCTAGCACTTTTTTAAGCAGTTTAGTATCGTGTAATACAATTCCAACATCATTAGCATTGATGGCTGATGTTTCTTCTGATGGGTTCTTCAGGTGATGTGTGTGCAAGGTGAAAATCTCTTGTGAATAGTGTTCTGAGGAAATTGTCTGTTTTCATCCACTGGTTGAGAACCAACATCACTCAAAAGAGATTTACAAATGGTGCTACCCCAAACATCACCTGGTTATTACTCCAACCATGCAATGCTTCAAATCCTACTGATGAGTTCTTGTCCCTTGTTTACGAAACATTGCCTGCAGAGTGAGAAAATAAACAAAAAAATTGATTGAGAGGTTAATTTCCGATTAACAAAAAAATGAGTGAAAGGTTAATTTATGATCAACAAATAAATGGATACCCCCTTAAACTCTTGATTAATAGAAGTACTTTTAATTTGTATTTTTCTTGAGAATTGGTTATTGAGCTTCAAAACACAACCTTAGTAGGTTACCCTTTTCTATGTCCCCTTTTCATAATTTATTGTTTTCTAAAGTAGCCTTTGTGAATTGAATTTCAGCCCCTTTCTCCTGTAGTTTGACTCATTGAAAAATAATCCTACTGAACAAAGTAATCGTGTATTAAAGTTTACAACATTTTCACACTGTCCGAAGGTTTTAACAATTTTTATAACTTGAAACATCAATATTACCTTTGCTGGTCTTGAACTTTTAATGAATCTTGGCTCCTTGTCACTAGTTTCCCATGTAAAGTCCAGAGATGTCCTCACTGTCTGAACAGTATCTGTAAATTAGTGTAAATTGAAAAAAAAACTATTTCTTTAGTAATATAAATGCAAAACAGGGAAAGCATGTGGATATTGAAAGGAAAGTGACAAAAAGAGACTGAGTGATTATGGACAGGCGTCTGGAATTTTAATTTGTATTACTAAAGATTGACAATATTATACAATTTTAATATTATAGGACAAGTTAGGTCAATGAGATTGTGGTTTAAACATTTTCAAATGTAAAGTAAAATTATAAAAAAAAATCACTCTATTCAAAGCCAGTTGACACTATAATGACTAATGCCAATTACTCAAAATAATTGTTAGCATAAAAACTTACTAGGTAACAATCAATGCAATGGAGAGCTGTTGACATGGTTGTTGATAGTTTAAAATCATTGTTATGTGTGTGGCTGTGACTGTGTGTGAGCCCCACTCAGCTCAGGTTGGGCCTTGGTTTTTATTTTATAAATAAAGGAAAGTATAAAAAATAACAAAGCTTATCTAAGGTTACTTAACTTCTAAGTTAAATTAAAAAGTAATTAAAATAGTAGGTTAAAAATAACAAAGGAATTTGTCAATCAGTATTTTGTGCTTAATTTAATAGCTTTGTGAAACTTTGCCCAGTTCAGTAGGGGCTTCAAATTGATATGAGCTTGCAATTCAAATATCTACCTGCTCTTTTTCACGAAAAAGATGCAGCACAAAATAAGCCTGCCATTTGTTTGCGCAGTGTGCATATGCATGGTGTGTGACTCACTAATTGGCAATCATCATCATGACCATCCTATTTTACTAATTAGGCAAAAGAAAAACAACTGTTACATTTCTTCATATCGTAACTTACCCTAATATCAAAAGCACATTGTCCTGTTTCCATAAGGCATATATGAGCAAACTGTCAGTTCTGAAAGCTGTCAAAAAGAGCTTAATTTTTAAGTTTTAGCCGCCTTAACCGAGGAATTAAATGGCGGCCGCCGGATAAAGTTTTGTCTTTATGAATGTGACGTCATCGAGGGTGGGGGGGAGGGGGGGTAGTGGTTTGAAACTAGTACGACCGTAGAGGGAGGTATACAAGGGGACCGTTAAAAAAACATCTACCCCATACCTCCTGCAGCAGCAAAGCATGGGGTCGAGCGGGAAGCGAAAATCTTGGGCACGATCGAAGATGCGGGGTGGCCGCCCACAAAGAGAGGTTGTGTGATGATGACGTCATGGAGTACCTGGTTTATCGAACTGTAAGAGGGCGCTAATCATTGGGACCGTTAAATAAACTAGACGTTAACACTTCTGTCCAATATGAGCCTAAGAAAGGTCATTTTTATCTTGATCCTAATTGAATCACGTTTTAACAACCTTATAAACTGCTGTGGAATGTTCATTTGAATGCTTGTCTATAGAAGAGAATAGTAGCCAGGAACCTTGTGTTTTCCCTTCTCAATTGATGATAAGAAACCTTAGTGAGTTAATAATGAATAACCAATATTATTAACTACCCAAAAATCAATACCTATTGAACAATTTTACATGCTTACATTTCCACGACCAGACCCGACTTGATAGGGTGTTTTTTCAATTATTTTAAGAAAATTCTTTTGTTGGAAACTTTTTGGTGGCAAAACTTTCATGAAAAACAGAGCGTTCACTGTAACTGGGCTTTTTGCCAGGGGAAAACTATGAGTCTGCCTCAAAATCAATGGAGTCGAAAAAAACAAACAAAGGGATCAAACATTGTTGAATATTTCCAATGAATAAACAATGTTTTATTTACAAATTGCTTCAGTGGTTTACATTTTTTCTTATAAACAAACACACCAATGTTCAATACAAATTTTAGAAAGTTGCAAAGATAAAATTCCTGACAAGTAGCCTTGTGTGATTCATGTGGGTTTTCTCTGATTTGTCAATGAACGAGTCCAAATAAATTTGGTTAAACTGTCAATGTTAACATAACACCAAGAAGTTGTTGTTGAACGTCACAAGTATTCTCTATATTATAACTAACTGTCAAAAAACTGTTAAGCTTTAATTCTCACTTGTATTTTTCTAGCACTTTTTTAAGCAGTTTAGTATCGTGTAATACAATTCCAACATCATTAGCATTGATGGCTGATGTTTCTTCTGATGGGTTCTTCAGGTGATGTGTGTGCAAGGTGAAAATCTCTTGTGAATAGTGTTCTGAGGAAATTGTCTGTTTTCATCCACTGGTTGAGAACCAACATCACTCAAAAGAGATTTACAAATGGTGCTACCCCAAACATCACCTGGTTATTACTCCAACCATGCAATGCTTCAAATCCTACTGATGAGTTCTTGTCCCTTGTTTACGAAACATTGCCTGCAGAGTGAGAAAATAAACAAAAAAATTGATTGAGAGGTTAATTTCCGATTAACAAAAAAATGAGTGAAAGGTTAATTTATGATCAACAAATAAATGGATACCCCCTTAAACTCTTGATTAATAGAAGTACTTTTAATTTGTATTTTTCTTGAGAATTGGTTATTGAGCTTGAAAACACAACCTTAGTAGGTTACCCTTTTCTATGTCCCCTTTTCATAATTTATTGTTTTCTAAAGTAGCCTTTGTGAATTGAATTTCAGCCCCTTTCTCCTGTAGTTTGACTCATTGAAAAATAATCCTACTGAACAAAGTAATCGTGTATTAAAGTTTACAACATTTTCACACTGTCCGAAGGTTTTAACAATTTTTATAACTTGAAACATCAATATTACCTTTGCTGGTCTTGAACTTTTAATGAATCTTGGCTCCTTGTCACTAGTTTCCCATGTAAAGTCCAGAGATGTCCTCACTGTCTGAACAGTATCTGTAAATTAGTGTAAATTGAAAAAAAAACTATTTCTTTAGTAATATAAATGCAAAACAGGGAAAGCATGTGGATATTGAAAGGAAAGTGACAAAAAGAGACTGAGTGATTATGGACAGGCGTCTGGAATTTTAATTTGTATTACTAAAGATTGACAATATTATACAATTTTAATATTATAGGACAAGTTAGGTCAATGAGATTGTGGTTTAAACATTTTCAAATGTAAAGTAAAATTATAAAAAAAAATCACTCTATTCAAAGCCAGTTGACACTATAATGACTAATGCCAATTACTCAAAATAATTGTTAGCATAAAAACTTACTAGGTAACAATCAATGCAATGGAGAGCTGTTGACATGGTTGATGATAGTTTAAAATCATTGTTATGTGTGTGGCTGTGACTGTGTGTGAGCCCCACTCAGCTCAGGTTGGGCCTTGGTTTTTATTTTATAAATAAAGGAAAGTATAAAAAATAACAAAGCTTATCTAAGGTTACTTAACTTCTAAGTTAAATTAAAAAGTAATTAAAATAGTAGGTTAAAAATAACAAAGGAATTTGTCAATCAGTATTTTGTGCTTAATTTAATAGCTTTGTGAAACTTTGCCCAGTTCAGTAGGGGCTTCAAATTGATATGAGCTTGCAATTCAAATATCTACCTGCTCTTTTTCACGAAAAAGATGCAGCACAAAATAAGCCTGCCATTTGTTTGCGCAGTGTGCATATGCATGGTGTGTGACTCACTAATTGGCAATCATCATCATGACCATCCTATTTTACTAATTAGGCAAAAGAAAAACAACTGTTACATTTCTTCATATCGTAACTTACCCTAATATCAAAAGCACATTGTCCTGTTTCCATAAGGCAATTATGAGCAAACTGTCAGTTCTGAAAGCTGTCAAAAAGAGCTTAATTTTCAAGTTTTAGCCGCCTTAACCGAGGAATTAAATGGCGGCCCGGATAAAGTTTTGTCTTTATGAATGTGACGTCATCGAGGGTGGGGGGGGGGGGGGGTAGTGGTTTGAAACTAGTACGACCGTAGAGGGAGGTATACAAGGGGACCGTTAAAAAAACATCTACCCCATACCTCCTGCAGCAGCAAAGCATGGGGTCGAGCGGGAAGCGAAAATCTTGGGCACGATCGAAGATGCGGGGTGGCCGCCCACAAAGAGAGGTTGTGTGATGATGACGTCATGGAGTACCTGGTTTATCGAACTGTAAGAGGGCGCTAATCATTGGGACCGTTAAATAAACTAGACGTTAACACTTCTGTCCAATATGAGCCTAAGAAAGGTCATTTTTATCTTGATCCTAATTGAATCACGTTTTAACAACCTTATAAACTGCTGTGGAATGTTCATTTGAATGCTTGTCTATAGAAGAGAATAGTAGCCAGGAACCTTGTGTTTTCCCTTCTCAATTGATGATAAGAAACCTTAGTGAGTTAATAATGAATAACCAATATTATTAACTACCCAAAAATCAATACCTATTGAACAATTTTACATGCTTACATTTCCACGACCAGACCCGACTTGATAGGGTGTTTTTTCAATTATTTTAAGAAAATTCTTTTGTTGGAAACTTTTTGGTGGCAAAACTTTCATGAAAAACAGAGCGTTCACTGTAACTGGGCTTTTTGCCAGGGGAAAACTATGAGTCTGCCTCAAAATCAATGGAGTCGAAAAAAACAAACAAAGGGATCAAACATTGTTGAATATTTCCAATGAATAAACAATGTTTTATTTACAAATTGCTTCAGTGGTTTACATTTTTTCTTATAAACAAACACACCAATGTTCAATACAAATTTTAGAAAGTTGCAAAGATAAAATTCCTGACAAGTAGCCTTGTGTGATTCATGTGGGTTTTCTCTGATTTGTCAATGAACGAGTCCAAATAAATTTGGTTAAACTGTCAATGTTAACATAACACCAAGAAGTTGTTGTTGAACGTCACAAGTATTCTCTATATTATAACTAATTGTCAAAAAACTGTTAAGCTTTAATTCTCACTTGTATTTTTCTAGCACTTTTTTAAGCAGTTTAGTATCGTGTAATACAATTCCAACATCATTAGCATTGATGGCTGATGTTTCTTCTGATGGGTTCTTCAGGTGATGTGTGTGCAAGGTGAAAATCTCTTGTGAATAGTGTTCTGAGGAAATTGTCTGTTTTCATCCACTGGTTGAGAACCAACATCACTCAAAAGAGATTTACAAATGGTGCTACCCCAAACATCACCTGGTTATTACTCCAACCATGCAATGCTTCAAATCCTACTGATGAGTTCTTGTCCCTTGTTTACGAAACATTGCCTGCAGAGTGAGAAAATAAACAAAAAAATTGATTGAGAGGTTAATTTCCGATTAACAAAAAAATGAGTGAAAGGTTAATTTATGATCAACAAATAAATGGATACCCCCTTAAACTCTTGATTAATAGAAGTACTTTTAATTTGTATTTTTCTTGAGAATTGGTTATTGAGCTTGAAAACACAACCTTAGTAGGTTACCCTTTTCTATGTCCCCTTTTCATAATTTATTGTTTTCTAAAGTAGCCTTTGTGAATTGAATTTCAGCCCCTTTCTCCTGTAGTTTGACTCATTGAAAAATAATCCTACTGAACAAAGTAATCGTGTATTAAAGTTTACAACATTTTCACACTGTCCGAAGGTTTTAACAATTTTTATAACTTGAAACATCAATATTACCTTTGCTGGTCTTGAACTTTTAATGAATCTTGGCTCCTTGTCACTAGTTTCCCATGTAAAGTCCAGAGATGTCCTCACTGTCTGAACAGTATCTGTAAATTAGTGTAAATTGAAAAAAAAACTATTTCTTTAGTAATATAAATGCAAAACAGGGAAAGCATGTGGATATTGAAAGGAAAGTGACAAAAAGAGACTGAGTGATTATGGACAGGCGTCTGGAATTTTAATTTGTATTACTAAAGATTGACAATATTATACAATTTTAATATTATAGGACAAGTTAGGTCAATGAGATTGTGGTTTAAACATTTTCAAATGTAAAGTAAAATTATAAAAAAAAATCACTCTATTCAAAGCCAGTTGACACTATAATGACTAATGCCAATTACTCAAAATAATTGTTAGCATAAAAACTTACTAGGTAACAATCAATGCAATGGAGAGCTGTTGACATGGTTGATGATAGTTTAAAATCATTGTTATGTGTGTGGCTGTGACTGTGTGTGAGCCCCACTCAGCTCAGGTTGGGCCTTGGTTTTTATTTTATAAATAAAGGAAAGTATAAAAAATAACAAAGCTTATCTAAGGTTACTTAACTTCTAAGTTAAATTAAAAAGTTATTAAAATAGTAGGTTAAAAATAACAAAGGAATTTGTCAATCAGTATTTTGTGCTTAATTTAATAGCTTTGTGAAACTTTGCCCAGTTCAGTAGGGGCTTCAAATTGATATGAGCTTGCAATTCAAATATCTACCTGCTCTTTTTCACGAAAAAGATGCAGCACAAAATAAGCCTGCCATTTGTTTGCGCAGTGTGCATATGCATGGTGTGTGACTCACTAATTGGCAATCATCATCATGACCATCCTATTTTACTAATTAGGCAAAAGAAAAACAACTGTTACATTTCTTCATATCGTAACTTACCCTAATATCAAAAGCACATTGTCCTGTTTCCATAAGGCAATTATGAGCAAACTGTCAGTTCTGAAAGCTGTCAAAAAGAGCTTAATTTTCAAGTTTTAGCCGCCTTAACCGAGGAATTAAATGGCGGCCGCCGGATAAAGTTTTGTCTTTATGAATGTGACGTCATCGAGGGTGGGGGGGGGTAGTGGTTTGAAACTAGTACGACCGTAGAGGGAGGTATACAAGGGGACCGTTAAAAAAACATCTACCCCATACCTCCTGCAGCAGCAAAGCATGGGGTCGAGCGGGAAGCGAAAATCTTGGGCACGATCGAAGATGCGGGGTGGCCGCCCACAAAGAGAGGTTGTGTGATGATGACGTCATGGAGTACCTGGTTTATCGAACTGTAAGAGGGCGCTAATCATTGGGACCGTTAAATAAACTAGACGTTAACACTTCTGTCCAATATGAGCCTAAGAAAGGTCATTTTTATCTTGATCCTAATTGAATCACGTTTTAACAACCTTATAAACTGCTGTGGAATGTTCATTTGAATGCTTGTCTATAGAAGAGAATAGTAGCCAGGAACCTTGTGTTTTCCCTTCTCAATTGATGATAAGAAACCTTAGTGAGTTAATAATGAATAACCAATATTATTAACTACCCAAAAATCAATACCTATTGAACAATTTTACATGCTTACATTTCCACGACCAGACCCCGACTTGATAGGGTGTTTTTTCAATTATTTTAAGAAAATTCTTTTGTTGGAAACTTTTTGGTGGCAAAACTTTCATGAAAAACAGAGCGTTCACTGTAACTGGGCTTTTTGCCAGGGGAAAACTATGAGTCTGCCTCAAAATCAATGGAGTCGAAAAAAACAAACAAAGGGATCAAACATTGTTGAATATTTCCAATGAATAAACAATGTTTTATTTACAAATTGCTTCAGTGGTTTACATTTTTTCTTATAAACAAACACACCAATGTTCAATACAAATTTTAGAAAGTTGCAAAGATAAAATTCCTGACAAGTAGCCTTGTGTGATTCATGTGGGTTTTCTCTGATTTGTCAATGAACGAGTCCAAATAAATTTGGTTAAACTGTCAATGTTAACATAACACCAAGAAGTTGTTGTTGAACGTCACAAGTATTCTCTATATTATAACTAATTGTCAAAAAACTGTTAAGCTTTAATTCTCACTTGTATTTTTCTAGCACTTTTTTAAGCAGTTTAGTATCGTGTAATACAATTCCAACATCATTAGCATTGATGGCTGATGTTTCTTCTGATGGGTTCTTCAGGTGATGTGTGTGCAAGGTGAAAATCTCTTGTGAATAGTGTTCTGAGGAAATTGTCTGTTTTCATCCACTGGTTGAGAACCAACATCACTCAAAAGAGATTTACAAATGGTGCTACCCCAAACATCACCTGGTTATTACTCCAACCATGCAATGCTTCAAATCCTACTGATGAGTTCTTGTCCCTTGTTTACGAAACATTGCCTGCAGAGTGAGAAAATAAACAAAAAAATTGATTGAGAGGTTAATTTCCGATTAACAAAAAAATGAGTGAAAGGTTAATTTATGATCAACAAATAAATGGATACCCCCTTAAACTCTTGATTAATAGAAGTACTTTTAATTTGTATTTTTCTTGAGAATTGGTTATTGAGCTTCAAAACACAACCTTAGTAGGTTACCCTTTTCTATGTCCCCTTTTCATAATTTATTGTTTTCTAAAGTAGCCTTTGTGAATTGAATTTCAGCCCCTTTCTCCTGTAGTTTGACTCATTGAAAAATAATCCTACTGAACAAAGTAATCGTGTATTAAAGTTTACAACATTTTCACACTGTCCGAAGGTTTTAACAATTTTTATAACTTGAAACATCAATATTACCTTTGCTGGTCTTGAACTTTTAATGAATCTTGGCTCCTTGTCACTAGTTTCCCATGTAAAGTCCAGAGATGTCCTCACTGTCTGAACAGTATCTGTAAATTAGTGTAAATTGAAAAAAAAACTATTTCTTTAGTAATATAAATGCAAAACAGGGAAAGCATGTGGATATTGAAAGGAAAGTGACAAAAAGAGACTGAGTGATTATGGACAGGCGTCTGGAATTTTAATTTGTATTACTAAAGATTGACAATATTATACAATTTTAATATTATAGGACAAGTTAGGTCAATGAGATTGTGGTTTAAACATTTTCAAATGTAAAGTAAAATTATAAAAAAAAATCACTCTATTCAAAGCCAGTTGACACTATAATGACTAATGCCAATTACTCAAAATAATTGTTAGCATAAAAACTTACTAGGTAACAATCAATGCAATGGAGAGCTGTTGACATGGTTGATGATAGTTTAAAATCATTGTTATGTGTGTGGCTGTGACTGTGTGTGAGCCCCACTCAGCTCAGGTTGGGCCTTGGTTTTTATTTTATAAATAAAGGAAAGTATAAAAAATAACAAAGCTTATCTAAGGTTACTTAACTTCTAAGTTAAATTAAAAAGTAATTAAAATAGTAGGTTAAAAATAACAAAGGAATTTGTCAATCAGTATTTTGTGCTTAATTTAATAGCTTTGTGAAACTTTGCCCAGTTCAGTAGGGGCTTCAAATTGATATGAGCTTGCAATTCAAATATCTACCTGCTCTTTTTCACGAAAAAGATGCAGCACAAAATAAGCCTGCCATTTGTTTGCGCAGTGTGCATATGCATGGTGTGTGACTCACTAATTGGCAATCATCATCATGACCATCCTATTTTACTAATTAGGCAAAAGAAAAACAACTGTTACATTTCTTCATATCGTAACTTACCCTAATATCAAAAGCACATTGTCCTGTTTCCATAAGGCAATTATGAGCAAACTGTCAGTTCTGAAAGCTGTCAAAAAGAGCTTAATTTTCAAGTTTTAGCCGCCTTAACCGAGGAATTAAATGGCGGCCCGGATAAAGTTTTGTCTTTATGAATGTGACGTCATCGAGGGTGGGGGGGGGGGGGGGTAGTGGTTTGAAACTAGTACGACCGTAGAGGGAGGTATACAAGGGGACCGTTAAAAAAACATCTACCCCATACCTCCTGCAGCAGCAAAGCATGGGGTCGAGCGGGAAGCGAAAATCTTGGGCACGATCGAAGATGCGGGGTGGCCGCCCACAAAGAGAGGTTGTGTGATGATGACGTCATGGAGTACCTGGTTTATCGAACTGTAAGAGGGCGCTAATCATTGGGACCGTTAAATAAACTAGACGTTAACACTTCTGTCCAATATGAGCCTAAGAAAGGTCATTTTTATCTTGATCCTAATTGAATCACGTTTTAACAACCTTATAAACTGCTGTGGAATGTTCATTTGAATGCTTGTCTATAGAAGAGAATAGTAGCCAGGAACCTTGTGTTTTCCCTTCTCAATTGATGATAAGAAACCTTAGTGAGTTAATAATGAATAACCAATATTATTAACTACCCAAAAATCAATACCTATTGAACAATTTTACATGCTTACATTTCCACGACCAGACCCGACTTGATAGGGTGTTTTTTCAATTATTTTAAGAAAATTCTTTTGTTGGAAACTTTTTGGTGGCAAAACTTTCATGAAAAACAGAGCGTTCACTGTAACTGGGCTTTTTGCCAGGGGAAAACTATGAGTCTGCCTCAAAATCAATGGAGTCGAAAAAAACAAACAAAGGGATCAAACATTGTTGAATATTTCCAATGAATAAACAATGTTTTATTTACAAATTGCTTCAGTGGTTTACATTTTTTCTTATAAACAAACACACCAATGTTCAATACAAATTTTAGAAAGTTGCAAAGATAAAATTCCTGACAAGTAGCCTTGTGTGATTCATGTGGGTTTTCTCTGATTTGTCAATGAACGAGTCCAAATAAATTTGGTTAAACTGTCAATGTTAACATAACACCAAGAAGTTGTTGTTGAACGTCACAAGTATTCTCTATATTATAACTAATTGTCAAAAAACTGTTAAGCTTTAATTCTCACTTGTATTTTTCTAGCACTTTTTTAAGCAGTTTAGTATCGTGTAATACAATTCCAACATCATTAGCATTGATGGCTGATGTTTCTTCTGATGGGTTCTTCAGGTGATGTGTGTGCAAGGTGAAAATCTCTTGTGAATAGTGTTCTGAGGAAATTGTCTGTTTTCATCCACTGGTTGAGAACCAACATCACTCAAAAGAGATTTACAAATGGTGCTACCCCAAACATCACCTGGTTATTACTCCAACCATGCAATGCTTCAAATCCTACTGATGAGTTCTTGTCCCTTGTTTACGAAACATTGCCTGCAGAGTGAGAAAATAAACAAAAAAATTGATTGAGAGGTTAATTTCCGATTAACAAAAAAATGAGTGAAAGGTTAATTTATGATCAACAAATAAATGGATACCCCCTTAAACTCTTGATTAATAGAAGTACTTTTAATTTGTATTTTTCTTGAGAATTGGTTATTGAGCTTGAAAACACAACCTTAGTAGGTTACCCTTTTCTATGTCCCCTTTTCATAATTTATTGTTTTCTAAAGTAGCCTTTGTGAATTGAATTTCAGCCCCTTTCTCCTGTAGTTTGACTCATTGAAAAATAATCCTACTGAACAAAGTAATCGTGTATTAAAGTTTACAACATTTTCACACTGTCCGAAGGTTTTAACAATTTTTATAACTTGAAACATCAATATTACCTTTGCTGGTCTTGAACTTTTAATGAATCTTGGCTCCTTGTCACTAGTTTCCCATGTAAAGTCCAGAGATGTCCTCACTGTCTGAACAGTATCTGTAAATTAGTGTAAATTGAAAAAAAAACTATTTCTTTAGTAATATAAATGCAAAACAGGGAAAGCATGTGGATATTGAAAGGAAAGTGACAAAAAGAGACTGAGTGATTATGGACAGGCGTCTGGAATTTTAATTTGTATTACTAAAGATTGACAATATTATACAATTTTAATATTATAGGACAAGTTAGGTCAATGAGATTGTGGTTTAAACATTTTCAAATGTAAAGTAAAATTATAAAAAAAAATCACTCTATTCAAAGCCAGTTGACACTATAATGACTAATGCCAATTACTCAAAATAATTGTTAGCATAAAAACTTACTAGGTAACAATCAATGCAATGGAGAGCTGTTGACATGGTTGATGATAGTTTAAAATCATTGTTATGTGTGTGGCTGTGACTGTGTGTGAGCCCCACTCAGCTCAGGTTGGGCCTTGGTTTTTATTTTATAAATAAAGGAAAGTATAAAAAATAACAAAGCTTATCTAAGGTTACTTAACTTCTAAGTTAAATTAAAAAGTAATTAAAATAGTAGGTTAAAAATAACAAAGGAATTTGTCAATCAGTATTTTGTGCTTAATTTAATAGCTTTGTGAAACTTTGCCCAGTTCAGTAGGGGCTTCAAATTGATATGAGCTTGCAATTCAAATATCTACCTGCTCTTTTTCACGAAAAAGATGCAGCACAAAATAAGCCTGCCATTTGTTTGCGCAGTGTGCATATGCATGGTGTGTGACTCACTAATTGGCAATCATCATCATGACCATCCTATTTTACTAATTAGGCAAAAGAAAAACAACTGTTACATTTCTTCATATCGTAACTTACCCTAATATCAAAAGCACATTGTCCTGTTTCCATAAGGCAATTATGAGCAAACTGTCAGTTCTGAAAGCTGTCAAAAAGAGCTTAATTTTCAAGTTTTAGCCGCCTTAACCGAGGAATTAAATGGCGGCCCGGATAAAGTTTTGTCTTTATGAATGTGACGTCATCGAGGGTGGGGGGGGGGGGGGGTAGTGGTTTGAAACTAGTACGACCGTAGAGGGAGGTATACAAGGGGACCGTTAAAAAAACATCTACCCCATACCTCCTGCAGCAGCAAAGCATGGGGTCGAGCGGGAAGCGAAAATCTTGGGCACGATCGAAGATGCGGGGTGGCCGCCCACAAAGAGAGGTTGTGTGATGATGACGTCATGGAGTACCTGGTTTATCGAACTGTAAGAGGGCGCTAATCATTGGGACCGTTAAATAAACTAGACGTTAACACTTCTGTCCAATATGAGCCTAAGAAAGGTCATTTTTATCTTGATCCTAATTGAATCACGTTTTAACAACCTTATAAACTGCTGTGGAATGTTCATTTGAATGCTTGTCTATAGAAGAGAATAGTAGCCAGGAACCTTGTGTTTTCCCTTCTCAATTGATGATAAGAAACCTTAGTGAGTTAATAATGAATAACCAATATTATTAACTACCCAAAAATCAATACCTATTGAACAATTTTACATGCTTACATTTCCACGACCAGACCCCGACTTGATAGGGTGTTTTTTCAATTATTTTAAGAAAATTCTTTTGTTGGAAACTTTTTGGTGGCAAAACTTTCATGAAAAACAGAGCGTTCACTGTAACTGGGCTTTTTGCCAGGGGAAAACTATGAGTCTGCCTCAAAATCAATGGAGTCGAAAAAAACAAACAAAGGGATCAAACATTGTTGAATATTTCCAATGAATAAACAATGTTTTATTTACAAATTGCTTCAGTGGTTTACATTTTTTCTTATAAACAAACACACCAATGTTCAATACAAATTTTAGAAAGTTGCAAAGATAAAATTCCTGACAAGTAGCCTTGTGTGATTCATGTGGGTTTTCTCTGATTTGTCAATGAACGAGTCCAAATAAATTTGGTTAAACTGTCAATGTTAACATAACACCAAGAAGTTGTTGTTGAACGTCACAAGTATTCTCTATATTATAACTAATTGTCAAAAAACTGTTAAGCTTTAATTCTCACTTGTATTTTTCTAGCACTTTTTTAAGCAGTTTAGTATCGTGTAATACAATTCCAACATCATTAGCATTGATGGCTGATGTTTCTTCTGATGGGTTCTTCAGGTGATGTGTGTGCAAGGTGAAAATCTCTTGTGAATAGTGTTCTGAGGAAATTGTCTGTTTTCATCCACTGGTTGAGAACCAACATCACTCAAAAGAGATTTACAAATGGTGCTACCCCAAACATCACCTGGTTATTACTCCAACCATGCAATGCTTCAAATCCTACTGATGAGTTCTTGTCCCTTGTTTACGAAACATTGCCTGCAGAGTGAGAAAATAAACAAAAAAATTGATTGAGAGGTTAATTTCCGATTAACAAAAAAATGAGTGAAAGGTTAATTTATGATCAACAAATAAATGGATACCCCCTTAAACTCTTGATTAATAGAAGTACTTTTAATTTGTATTTTTCTTGAGAATTGGTTATTGAGCTTGAAAACACAACCTTAGTAGGTTACCCTTTTCTATGTCCCCTTTTCATAATTTATTGTTTTCTAAAGTAGCCTTTGTGAATTGAATTTCAGCCCCTTTCTCCTGTAGTTTGACTCATTGAAAAATAATCCTACTGAACAAAGTAATCGTGTATTAAAGTTTACAACATTTTCACACTGTCCGAAGGTTTTAACAATTTTTATAACTTGAAACATCAATATTACCTTTGCTGGTCTTGAACTTTTAATGAATCTTGGCTCCTTGTCACTAGTTTCCCATGTAAAGTCCAGAGATGTCCTCACTGTCTGAACAGTATCTGTAAATTAGTGTAAATTGAAAAAAAAACTATTTCTTTAGTAATATAAATGCAAAACAGGGAAAGCATGTGGATATTGAAAGGAAAGTGACAAAAAGAGACTGAGTGATTATGGACAGGCGTCTGGAATTTTAATTTGTATTACTAAAGATTGACAATATTATACAATTTTAATATTATAGGACAAGTTAGGTCAATGAGATTGTGGTTTAAACATTTTCAAATGTAAAGTAAAATTATAAAAAAAAATCACTCTATTCAAAGCCAGTTGACACTATAATGACTAATGCCAATTACTCAAAATAATTGTTAGCATAAAAACTTACTAGGTAACAATCAATGCAATGGAGAGCTGTTGACATGGTTGATGATAGTTTAAAATCATTGTTATGTGTGTGGCTGTGACTGTGTGTGAGCCCCACTCAGCTCAGGTTGGGCCTTGGTTTTTATTTTATAAATAAAGGAAAGTATAAAAAATAACAAAGCTTATCTAAGGTTACTTAACTTCTAAGTTAAATTAAAAAGTTATTAAAATAGTAGGTTAAAAATAACAAAGGAATTTGTCAATCAGTATTTTGTGCTTAATTTAATAGCTTTGTGAAACTTTGCCCAGTTCAGTAGGGGCTTCAAATTGATATGAGCTTGCAATTCAAATATCTACCTGCTCTTTTTCACGAAAAAGATGCAGCACAAAATAAGCCTGCCATTT
This sequence comes from Asterias amurensis, assembly GCF_032118995.1. NCBI lineage: Eukaryota > Metazoa > Echinodermata > Asteroidea > Forcipulatida > Asteriidae > Asterias > Asterias amurensis. The sequence goes on from NC_092651.1 coordinate 1,595,969, forward strand.
GTTTGCGCAGTGTGCATATGCATGGTGTGTGACTCACTAATTGGCAATCATCATCATGACCATCCTATTTTACTAATTAGGCAAAAGAAAAACAACTGTTACATTTCTTCATATCGTAACTTACCCTAATATCAAAAGCACATTGTCCTGTTTCCATAAGGCAATTATGAGCAAACTGTCAGTTCTGAAAGCTGTCAAAAAGAGCTTAATTTTCAAGTTTTAGCCGCCTTAACCGAGGAATTAAATGGCGGCCGCCGGATAAAGTTTTGTCTTTATGAATGTGACGTCATCGAGGGTGGGGGGGGGGGGGTAGTGGTTTGAAACTAGTACGACCGTAGAGGGAGGTATACAAGGGGACCGTTAAAAAAACATCTACCCCATACCTCCTGCAGCAGCAAAGCATGGGGTCGAGCGGGAAGCGAAAATCTTGGGCACGATCGAAGATGCGGGGTGGCCGCCCACAAAGAGAGGTTGTGTGATGATGACGTCATGGAGTACCTGGTTTATCGAACTGTAAGAGGGCGCTAATCATTGGGACCGTTAAATAAACTAGACGTTAACACTTCTGTCCAATATGAGCCTAAGAAAGGTCATTTTTATCTTGATCCTAATTGAATCACGTTTTAACAACCTTATAAACTGCTGTGGAATGTTCATTTGAATGCTTGTCTATAGAAGAGAATAGTAGCCAGGAACCTTGTGTTTTCCCTTCTCAATTGATGATAAGAAACCTTAGTGAGTTAATAATGAATAACCAATATTATTAACTACCCAAAAATCAATACCTATTGAACAATTTTACATGCTTACATTTCCACGACCAGACCCCGACTTGATAGGGTGTTTTTTCAATTATTTTAAGAAAATTCTTTTGTTGGAAACTTTTTGGTGGCAAAACTTTCATGAAAAACAGAGCGTTCACTGTAACTGGGCTTTTTGCCAGGGGAAAACTATGAGTCTGCCTCAAAATCAATGGAGTCGAAAAAAACAAACAAAGGGATCAAACATTGTTGAATATTTCCAATGAATAAACAATGTTTTATTTACAAATTGCTTCAGTGGTTTACATTTTTTCTTATAAACAAACACACCAATGTTCAATACAAATTTTAGAAAGTTGCAAAGATAAAATTCCTGACAAGTAGCCTTGTGTGATTCATGTGGGTTTTCTCTGATTTGTCAATGAACGAGTCCAAATAAATTTGGTTAAACTGTCAATGTTAACATAACACCAAGAAGTTGTTGTTGAACGTCACAAGTATTCTCTATATTATAACTAATTGTCAAAAAACTGTTAAGCTTTAATTCTCACTTGTATTTTTCTAGCACTTTTTTAAGCAGTTTAGTATCGTGTAATACAATTCCAACATCATTAGCATTGATGGCTGATGTTTCTTCTGATGGGTTCTTCAGGTGATGTGTGTGCAAGGTGAAAATCTCTTGTGAATAGTGTTCTGAGGAAATTGTCTGTTTTCATCCACTGGTTGAGAACCAACATCACTCAAAAGAGATTTACAAATGGTGCTACCCCAAACATCACCTGGTTATTACTCCAACCATGCAATGCTTCAAATCCTACTGATGAGTTCTTGTCCCTTGTTTACGAAACATTGCCTGCAGAGTGAGAAAATAAACAAAAAAATTGATTGAGAGGTTAATTTCCGATTAACAAAAAAATGAGTGAAAGGTTAATTTATGATCAACAAATAAATGGATACCCCCTTAAACTCTTGATTAATAGAAGTACTTTTAATTTGTATTTTTCTTGAGAATTGGTTATTGAGCTTGAAAACACAACCTTAGTAGGTTACCCTTTTCTATGTCCCCTTTTCATAATTTATTGTTTTCTAAAGTAGCCTTTGTGAATTGAATTTCAGCCCCTTTCTCCTGTAGTTTGACTCATTGAAAAATAATCCTACTGAACAAAGTAATCGTGTATTAAAGTTTACAACATTTTCACACTGTCCGAAGGTTTTAACAATTTTTATAACTTGAAACATCAATATTACCTTTGCTGGTCTTGAACTTTTAATGAATCTTGGCTCCTTGTCACTAGTTTCCCATGTAAAGTCCAGAGATGTCCTCACTGTCTGAACAGTATCTGTAAATTAGTGTAAATTGAAAAAAAAACTATTTCTTTAGTAATATAAATGCAAAACAGGGAAAGCATGTGGATATTGAAAGGAAAGTGACAAAAAGAGACTGAGTGATTATGGACAGGCGTCTGGAATTTTAATTTGTATTACTAAAGATTGACAATATTATACAATTTTAATATTATAGGACAAGTTAGGTCAATGAGATTGTGGTTTAAACATTTTCAAATGTAAAGTAAAATTATAAAAAAAAATCACTCTATTCAAAGCCAGTTGACACTATAATGACTAATGCCAATTACTCAAAATAATTGTTAGCATAAAAACTTACTAGGTAACAATCAATGCAATGGAGAGCTGTTGACATGGTTGATGATAGTTTAAAATCATTGTTATGTGTGTGGCTGTGACTGTGTGTGAGCCCCACTCAGCTCAGGTTGGGCCTTGGTTTTTATTTTATAAATAAAGGAAAGTATAAAAAATAACAAAGCTTATCTAAGGTTACTTAACTTCTAAGTTAAATTAAAAAGTAATTAAAATAGTAGGTTAAAAATAACAAAGGAATTTGTCAATCAGTATTTTGTGCTTAATTTAATAGCTTTGTGAAACTTGGCCCAGTTCAGTAGGGGCTACAAATTGATATGAGCGTGCAATTCAAATATCTACCTGCCCTTTTTCACGAAAAAGATGCAGCACAAAATAAGCCTGCCATTTGTTTGCGCAGTGTGCATATGCATGGTGTGACTGTGTGACTCACTAATTGGCAATTATCATGACCATCCTATTTTACTAATTAGGCAAAAGAAAAACAACTGTTACATTTCTTCATATCGTAACTTACCCTAATATCAAAAGCACATTGTCCTGTTTCCATAAGGCAATTATGAGCAAACTGTCAGTTCTGAAAGCTGTCAAAAAGAGCTTAATTTTCAAGTTTTAGCCGCCTTAACCGAGGAATTAAATGGCGGCCGCCGGATAAAGTTTTGTCTTTATGAATGTGACGTCATCGAGGGTGGGGGGGGGGGGGTAGTGGTTTGAAACTAGTACGACCGTAGAGGGAGGTATACAAGGGGACCGTTAAAAAAACATCTACCCCATACCTCCTGCAGCAGCAAAGCATGGGGTCGAGCGGGAAGCGAAAATCTTGGGCACGATCGAAGATGCGGGGTGACCGCCCACAAAGAGAGGTTGTGTGATGATGACGTCATGGAGTGCCTGGTTTATCGAACTGTAAGAGGGCGCTAATCATTGGGACCGTTAAATAAACTAGACGTTAACACTTCTGTCCAATATGAGCCTAAGAAAGGTCATTTTTATCTTGATCCTAATTGAATCACGTTTTAACAACCTTATAAACTGCTGTGGAATGTTCATTTGAATGCTTGTCTATAGAAGAGAATAGTAGCCAGGAACCTTGTGTTTTCCCTTCTCAATTGATGATAAGAAACCTTAGTGAGTTAATAATGAATAACCAATATTATTAACTACCCAAAAATCAATACCTATTGAACAATTTTACATGCTTACATTTCCACGACCAGACCCGACTTGATAGGGTGTTTTTTCAATTATTTTAAGAAAATTCTTTTGTTGGAAACTTTTTGGTGGCAAAACTTTCATGAAAAACAGAGCGTTCACTGTAACTGGGCTTTTTGCCAGGGGAAAACTATGAGTCTGCCTCAAAATCAATGGAGTCGAAAAAAACAAACAAAGGGATCAAACATTGTTGAATATTTCCAATGAATAAACAATGTTTTATTTACAAATTGCTTCAGTGGTTTACATTTTTTCTTATAAACAAACACACCAATGTTCAATACAAATTTTAGAAAGTTGCAAAGATAAAATTCCTGACAAGTAGCCTTGTGTGATTCATGTGGGTTTTCTCTGATTTGTCAATGAACGAGTCCAAATAAATTTGGTTAAACTGTCAATGTTAACATAACACCAAGAAGTTGTTGTTGAACGTCACAAGTATTCTCTATATTATAACTAATTGTCAAAAAACTGTTAAGCTTTAATTCTCACTTGTATTTTTCTAGCACTTTTTTAAGCAGTTTAGTATCGTGTAATACAATTCCAACATCATTAGCATTGATGGCTGATGTTTCTTCTGATGGGTTCTTCAGGTGATGTGTGTGCAAGGTGAAAATCTCTTGTGAATAGTGTTCTGAGGAAATTGTCTGTTTTCATCCACTGGTTGAGAACCAACATCACTCAAAAGAGATTTACAAATGGTGCTACCCCAAACATCACCTGGTTATTACTCCAACCATGCAATGCTTCAAATCCTACTGATGAGTTCTTGTCCCTTGTTTACGAAACATTGCCTGCAGAGTGAGAAAATAAACAAAAAAATTGATTGAGAGGTTAATTTCCGATTAACAAAAAAATGAGTGAAAGGTTAATTTATGATCAACAAATAAATGGATACCCCCTTAAACTCTTGATTAATAGAAGTACTTTTAATTTGTATTTTTCTTGAGAATTGGTTATTGAGCTTGAAAACACAACCTTAGTAGGTTACCCTTTTCTATGTCCCCTTTTCATAATTTATTGTTTTCTAAAGTAGCCTTTGTGAATTGAATTTCAGCCCCTTTCTCCTGTAGTTTGACTCATTGAAAAATAATCCTACTGAACAAAGTAATCGTGTATTAAAGTTTACAACATTTTCACACTGTCCGAAGGTTTTAACAATTTTTATAACTTGAAACATCAATATTACCTTTGCTGGTCTTGAACTTTTAATGAATCTTGGCTCCTTGTCACTAGTTTCCCATGTAAAGTCCAGAGATGTCCTCACTGTCTGAACAGTATCTGTAAATTAGTGTAAATTGAAAAAAAAACTATTTCTTTAGTAATATAAATGCAAAACAGGGAAAGCATGTGGATATTGAAAGGAAAGTGACAAAAAGAGACTGAGTGATTATGGACAGGCGTCTGGAATTTTAATTTGTATTACTAAAGATTGACAATATTATACAATTTTAATATTATAGGACAAGTTAGGTCAATGAGATTGTGGTTTAAACATTTTCAAATGTAAAGTAAAATTATAAAAAAAAATCACTCTATTCAAAGCCAGTTGACACTATAATGACTAATGCCAATTACTCAAAATAATTGTTAGCATAAAAACTTACTAGGTAACAATCAATGCAATGGAGAGCTGTTGACATGGTTGATGATAGTTTAAAATCATTGTTATGTGTGTGGCTGTGACTGTGTGTGAGCCCCACTCAGCTCAGCTTGGGGCTTGGTTTTTATTTTATAAATAAAGGAAAGTATAAAAAATAACAAAGCTTATCTAAGGTTACTTAACTTCTAAGTTAAATTAAAAAGTAATTAAAATAGTAGGTTAACAAAGGAATTTGTCAATCAGTATTTTGTGCTTAATTTAATAGCTTTGTGAAACTTGGCCCAGTTCAGTAGGGGCTACAAATTGATATGAGCTTGCAATTCAAATATCTACCTGCCCTTTTTCACGAAAAAGATGCAGCACAAAATAAGCCTGCCATTTGTTTGCGCAGTGTGCATATGCATGGTGTGTGACTCACTAATTGGCAATCATCATCATGACCATCCTATTTTACTAATTAGGCAAAAGAAAAACAACTGTTACATTTCTTCATATCGTAACTTACCCTAATATCAAAAGCACATTGTCCTGTTTCCATAAGGCAATTATGAGCAAACTGTCAGTTCTGAAAGCTGTCAAAAAGAGCTTAATTTTCAAGTTTTAGCCGCCTTAACCGAGGAATTAAATGGCGGCCGCCGGATAAAGTTTTGTCTTTATGAATGTGACGTCATCGAGGGGGGGGGGGGGGGGGTAGTGGTTTGAAACTAGTACGACCGTAGAGGGAGGTATTCAAGGGGACCGTTAAAAAAACATCTACCCCATACCTCCTGCAGCAGCAAAGCATGGGGTCGAGCGGGAAGCGAAAATCTTGGGCACGATCGAAGATGCGGGGTGACCGCCCACAAAGAGAGGTTGTGTGATGATGACGTCATGGAGTGCCTGGTTTATCGAACTGTAAGAGGGCGCTATTCATTGGGACCGTTAAATAAACTAGACGTTAACGCTTCTGTCCAATATGAGCCTAAGAAAGGTCATTTTTATCTTGATCCTAATTGAATCACGTTTTAACAACCTTATAAACTGCTGTGGAATGTTCATTTGAATGCTTGTCTATAGAAGAGAATAGTAGCCAGAAACCTTGTGTTTTCCCTTCTCAATTGATGATAAGAAACCTTAGTGAGTTAATAATGAATAACCAATATTATTAACTACCCAAAAATCAATACCTATTGAACAATTTTACATGCTTACATTTCCACGACCAGACCCGACTTGATAGGGTGTTTTTTCAATTATTTTAAGAAAATTCTTTTGTTGGAAAATTTTTGGTGGCAAAACATTCATGAAAAACAGAGCGTTCACTGTACCTGGGCTTTTTGCCAGGGGAAAATTATGAGTCTGCCTCAAAAACAATGGAGTCGAAAAAAAAAAAAAAAAGGGATCAAACATTGTTGAATATTTCCAATGAATAAACAATGTTTTATTTACAAATTGCTTCAGTGGTTTACATTTTTTCTTATAAACAAACACACTAATGTTTAATACAAATTATAGAAAGTTGCAAAGATAAAATTCCTGACAAGTAGCCTTGTATGATTCATGTGGTTTTTCTCTGATTTGTCAATGAATGATTCCAAATAAGTTTGGTAAAACTGTAATTGTTAACATAAACATAACACCAAGTAGTTGTTGTCGAACGTCACAAGTTTTCTCTATATTATAACTAGTGAACATTAATTATCAAAAAACTGTCAAGCTTTAATTCTCACTTGTGTTTTTCTAGCACTTTTTTAAGCAGTACCAAAAACTAAAAAGTTGTTTTGTTTTAATATTTGCTGCGAGGATCAATTTTTTTTTTTTTACAGTTTAGTATCGTGTAATACAATTCCAACATCATTAGCGTTGATGGTTGATGTTTCTTCTGATGGGTTCTTCAGGTGATGTGTGTGCAAGGTAAAAATCTCTTGTGAGTAGTGTTCTGAGGAAATTGTCTGTTTTCATCCACTGGTTGAGAACCAACATTACTCAAAAGAGATTTACAAATGGTGCTACCCCAAACGTCACCTGGTTATTACTCCAACCATGCAACGCTTCAAATCCTACTGATGAGTTCTTGTCCCTTGTTTACAAAACATTGCCTGCAGAGTGAAAAAATAAATAAAAAAATGATTGAGAGGTTAATTTCCGATCAATAAAAAAATGATTGAGAGGTTGATTTCCGATCAAAGAATAAATGGATACCCCCTTAAATTCTTGATTAATAGAAGTACTATTAATTTGTGTTTTTTTCTTGAGAATTGGTTATTGAGCTTAAAAACACAAGCTTAGTAGGTAACCCTTTTCTATGTCCCCTTTTCATAATTTATTGTTTTCTAAAGTAGCCTTTGTGAATTGAATTTCAGCCCCTTTCTCCTGTAGTTTGACTCATTGAAAAATAATCCTACTGAACAAAGTAATCGTGTATTAAGGTTTACAACATTTTCACACTGTCCGAAGGTTTAAAAATATTTTATAACTTGAAACATCAATATTGCCTTTGCTGGTCTTGAACTTTTAATGAATCTTGGCTCCTTGTCACTAGTTTCCCATGTAAAGTCCAGAGATGTCCTCACTGTCTGAACAGTATCTGTAAATTAGTGTAAATTGAAAAAAAAACTATTTCTTTAGTAATATAAATGCAAAACAAGGAAAGCATGTGGATATTGAAAGGAAAGTGACAAAAAGAGACCGAGTGATACTAATATGGACAGGCATCTGGAATTTTAATTTGTATTACTAAAGATTGACATTATACAATTTTAATATTATTGGACAAGTTAGGTCAATGAGATTGTGATTTAAACATTTTCAAATGTAAAGTAAAATTATAAAAAAATCACTCTATCTATTCAAAGGCAGTGGACACTATAATGACTATTGCTAATTACTCAAAATAATTGTTAGCATAAAAACTTACTAGGTAACAATCAATGCAATGGAGAGCTGTTGACATGGTTGATGATAGTTTAAAATCATTGTAATGTGTGTGGCTGTGACTGTGTGTGAGCCCCACTCAGCTCAGCTTGGGCCTTTTTTTTTTTTTATAAAGGAAAGTATAACAAATAAGTAAGCTTATCTCAGGACAGGTTACTTAAACTTAAAAGTAATTAAAATAGTAGATTAACAAGGGACTTTGTCAAGCAGTATTTTCTGCTTAATTTAATAGCTTTGTGAAACTTGGCTCAGTTCAGTAGGAGCTATAAATTTATATGAGCGTGCAATTCAAATATCTACCTGCCCTTTTTCACGAAAAAGATGCAGCACAAAATAAGCCTGCCATTTGTTTGCGCAGTGTGCATTATGCATGGTGTGTGACTGACAATCATGACCATCCTATTTTATTAATTTTTTATAGGCAAAAGAAAAACAACTGTTACATTTCTTCATATCGTAACTTACCCTAATATCAAAAGCACATTGTCCTGTTTCCAAAAGGCAATTATGAGCAAACTGTCAGTTCTGAAAGCTGTCCAAACGAGCTTAAAGTTCAAGTTTTAGTCGCCTTAACCGAGGAATTAAATGGCGGCCGCCGGATAAAGTTTTGTCTTTATGAATGTGACGTCATCGGGGGGGGGGGGGGTATGAAACTAGTACAACCGTAGAGGGAGGTATACAAGGGGACCGTTAAAAAAAAATCTACCCCAACCTCCTGCATGCGGCAAAGCATGGGGTCGAGCGGGAAGCGAAAATCGTGAGCACGATCGAAGATGCGGGTTGACCGCCGACAAAGAGAGGTTGTGTGATGATGACGTCATGGTGTCCCTGGTTTACCGAACTGTAAGAGGGCGCTATTTATTGGGACCGTTAAATGAACTAAACGTTAACACTTCTGTCCAATGAGAGCGTTATAATAAGAAAGGTCATTTTTATCTTGATCCTAATTGAATCACGTTTTAACTACCTTATAAATTGCTGTGGAATGTTCATTTGAAAGCTTGTCTATAGAAGACAATAGTAGTCAGGAACATTGTATTTTCACTTCTCACTTGATGATAAGAAACCTTAGTGAGTTAATAATGAATAACCAATATTATTAACTACCCAAAAATCAATACCTGTTGAACAATTTTACATGCTCACATTTCCACGACCAGACCCGACTTGATAGGTGTTTTTTCAATTATTTTAAGAGAATTCTTTTGTTGGAAACTTTTTGGTGGCAAAACATTCATGAAAAACAGAGCGTTCACTGTAACTGGGCTTTTTGCCAGGGTAAAATTATGACAGTCTGCCTCAAAATTAATGGAGTCTTTTCCAAGCGGTCGAAAGAAAAAAACAAACATACACAAATGGATCAAGCATTGTTGAATATTTCCAATGAATAAACAATGTTTCAGTGGTTTACATTTTTTCTTATAAACAGACACACTTATGTTCACTACAAATTATAGAAAGTTGCAAAGATAAAATTCCTTACCCCTATTTGTGCTATGGTACGTTCACACACAGCCGGGGAAATATCGTGTCGGCAACGGATTTGGCGGGCAAAAGCCGCACATGCGCGGCTGAACAGCGTTTTACGCGTATGGATATTCTCAAAAGTTAAAAGACGACACCTTGTTGAACATGCGCACCACCACCATCCAGGGCATGCCATCAATAACACACGTACGCGCGTATGTAAATGTGCGCACGAACGACTGTACACTCGATAAAAAAACAGTCCGCTGTCTCTTCTGCGCGGATGCGCGCGCGTAAAAAAACAAAAAAATGCTAGCCAGAAATTTAATTTTGCGAACGCACGCAATAATTCATTTCGCATCATTCTCCCTTCCATCGAAGTTCAGTGTTTGAGAATTGAGTAACTGCAAAAGGCAACCAGACCGACTGACGTATAAATAGTGCTGAAGCTGCTCATTTCGGTAAATACTTAAAAACTATCCTTTTTAAACAGCAATTTAATGAATAAAATTTGACATGACATTGACATCAGGCATGCCAGTCGGCATGGTAACGGTCAGATCGGGTTCTACTTTTTCTGTGTAGGCTTAGCCTCTAGGCCTAGTTTGATTTCTAATAAACAAATGTTCAAAATAAACTTGGCAAATATAATTAATTATAATGGGTGATTTCAGTCTTTAGTGATTTCACAGACACCCCCTCAACATATACGTTTCAGGGGGAGACTGAGATTTATAAGATAGAGTGATTTCTTTCCTCATTTCTCAGTTTCCATGGTTTTTACCTCTGCTGTTTTAAAAAGTGTTAGGCCCCTACTGTTTTAGTCATTTTTTTTAGTGTTAAAAATATTAGTGTTATCCAGATTCTATTCATCTGCTGATCATGCTGATTGCACTTGACTTGTAATGCAGGCCTAAAATTTCAGCTTTGACTCTTTGTCATTTGATATTGATAAGTGATAGGGCAAACAAAACCATTTTTGATTTTGCAAAGGGAAAGGGCACTTTCACTCAGTTTCATTTAAAAATTAAAAGTCTACGTATGAACTAGAAATAAGCTAGGCCCCTACCTAGAGTAGCAGTACAGTAGGCCTAGCAATCATGCCTAAGTATTAAATTGAGAAAATTTTGAATTATTATGGGCACCAACTAACACTGACCAGCTGACAGGCATGACAGGCGAGGCATGACCAGATCAGCAGATAGGCAAGCCGCAAGGCCAACCTGGCCAACCGCAAACCAAACCAAAGTCAAATAGAGTCTAAAAACTTTAACTAACTAAGTACAAAGTAGGCCTAACAAGAATTAAGACTAGACCCAGTCTGGGCTGCTGGGGCGCTGTACTCCTTTTTTTCAAATTTTGTCATCTTGTACGACCGAATGACAAATTTCAAAAAAGGGATTAGGGGCCTACAGCGCCCCAGCCCAGTCATGTCAGTTCTGGGTCAAATTAACATGATTAAGACAATAAATGGGGCAAAAAAGGTAATTTATATTCACATATTTCTGCATTTTATCTATTTTTCTATCCAGGAGAAGTATCAACATGGGTGACAGACCAGGAGATATCTCAGAAGTTACTACGTTCAACAAGGGCAAACTGAAGAGTGTGGAAACAAAAGAAAAGAATCCACTTCCAACCAAAGAATGTAAGCCATCATCATATCCATAATAATCACGAATCACATTGACCATTGTGCTTAATTAAAAAAAAATTAATGTTGCCAAATGCCATCCTCCAGTGTAAACTTTTTTCAAATTCCAAATCAAAATCATGTACTTTGTAATTGTAGGCTATGTCGACTGAGTATGTCACGTGTGCAGACAAATGTTATTAAAATATTAAATATGCATGAGCTCCCCCACAAAATGAATAAATAAATTGATTATAACAAAATAGTATTATAACTCATGATTTTTATTTATTTCTTGTTTTCTTCCAGCAATTGATCAAGAGAAAAAAGCATAGCATGGCAATCTCCACCAAGTTCTGTTCTTAATATTCCTTTCTACGATTAATAAGCATTTCTACGAGTTGTTTTGTCAACTAAAGTTAAACAAAATAATGAGCTTCAAACTGGTCTAAATAGATAATAGTCTTTGAACAGTGGTGGGGGGGGGGGGTCTACCATCCTTTGTACTTTAGCTAGCCTGTTATTAGCATATTCTGCTAAGCAAATGAATGCAAGTACAATTTAATAGTCGAAACTAAACTATCTAGCCAAAACACATTCAGTAATTTGGACTACCACAAGTACAGAACTGCTGAAATTCACCAAGTCATCAATGCGAGAGAATGGACAAATTCAGTAACTTTCATTGGACATGCGCCGCCCAAGAGCTACCATCACACAGGAGAACTACTGTGCTGAGCTTTACCTTGAGCCACTACACCAGCAGCAATGAAGACTTTTAGGGTCACAACTCTATCTTACCTAAAATTCACCCCTCCCCCTCTACCTCTCCCTGATTACATTTCATAAACATTAATGCTTGAAACGCAAATCACCTCTAACTGGCAGTTTTTATAGATTACTTTGTAGTTCATTCAGTGATTGGTGATCATTTACACCCTACTGTGATTTGGTTATTTAAGAACCACCTTTTGTTTTCAAATCAACCATCACTTGTTTAATTTCTTAAATTTAATGTGAGATTAAATGATTCAGTTTAAATTGTTGACAATTTATGACACGTTTGTTTTGCTTGAATTTTTTACTGAGTACTTTACTGTATCTCCTGACTGTTACTTTACTGAAAATATTTCTTGAAACAAAAACAATAGGACAAATATAATCCGCAAGAAATCAAGTTACAGCAAACAAAAGTATAACGTCCAGCAGTTTTAGGACTTCTTGTGATTTACTTAACAAAGACTAGCCTAATCTACATGGTTGTAAGACTCTTCCTCTTTGCTGTAGTAGAACAATTAAAAAGTGAAAGACCCCCAGGTACTTCCTATGTATTTACGTTAATCATGCAGAAAACTTGCATGGCAACTGCACTAGCTAGGTGTTATTTATTTTCACTCTTTTGTGGAAAAGGTGGCATCTGACATAGTCAGTCAATAGATTTTAAATAAAGTTTCAGATAATCATCGTTGAATGAATATAACATAAAAATAATATTTCAGGAACATGACTCGCACCCAAATGACAAAAAATGCAATCTCTTGCAATAGACCTTATGCACATGACGTCATTTCAGTAGGGCGCCCTCACCTAGAGGTCAAAAGGAGGTTGTTCATTGGCCAATCCTGTGCACCGCGCCTAAAAAATCTGTGCGTTTCGATTGTTTCGTCACCGTTTTTTCACTAAGATGGCCGCTGGATGACGTAAATGCATAAGGTCTATGCCAGAGTGAAAGGCACAATAGACTGTATTGAATATGACGTCACGCGGCTCAAATGTCTGACCTACAAGATGGCGTCTGTCTGGTGTGTGTGCGTGCATGTGCCACAGAAATCAAACCGGGAATGTTGCGTGCTGCGTGCCTCGATGATGTACGCATTTGGACGCGCATACGGTTCGCCCTACAAGATGGCGACTTTTCATAGCAAAAAGGGGTTATTCAATAAGGTCTATTGCAGGCTGAAAAGCTAGTGTGTCACAATTAATTTGGTATTAAAGTATCATTATTAATTTAAAGATCAACTGTCACAGTAGTAGTGCAATTCCCATGCACCAAGCCACCCGACTCCCCTAACTACCATTCCACTGAACATCATCACTGTAAGAGTTATAAAAGTTGTGAAATGTACCCAAATCATTAAAGCCATGGTTCTGAAAAGCTTGATCGGTTCGATTATTGAGCATTACCTATTGACCATTCACATAACAACGGTAATTTTGGCACATTTGATTTGTGACTTTGGCTCATTGTTATTCGTGTAGCCAAGTTCAGCAACATGTAATCATTGCAAATGTGGTATCATTTTAAAGAGGAACAGTTCAGCTTTGCATTGATATATACCATATACAAAGAGAGTATTAAATAATAACAAATATACTGGAATGAAAAAAGTTTACTTACTTTTTGTGAGCAGTTTATAAAAAATAATTAAAGTACTACATATAACTAACTTTTAGTGACTATAAGAGAACACATAAACAACTAGTCTTCAGAAAACAATGTCTGGAAAGTCTTTGAATATTTCAGATTTTGTTTAATTTTTGTTCATTTCCCTTCCTTCCACAGAGATGCATTTTGTTTATTGTTTGTTGGTGTAGCCTTAATCATCACTACTCCATTAGGATTAACACTAACCTCCAATTTATCATTTTGTTTAAAGTTTCCAATGTCTTTGTGCTTGAACAAGTCTCGTACTGAGTAAAGTGGTGAGTCAGTGATCTTAAGATCCTTCATGGTTGTTGAGAAGTTGTGAGGCATATCCGTAGCTCGACTGAAAATCACAGCTGCATATGATCCATTTTCCATCTCTTTAGTCCACACCTCAAAGTAGGAATTCTGAATGTAAAGAGGATACATAATTGATCACAGCAACAGTTCACCACTCCTTGTAAACACAAATGATTCCTTGGACTGAGAACAAAGTGTTACACTTGACAACTCGTTGCTTTTCACGTGTGATGTTTGATTGCGTGGCCGAGTGGTTAAGAGCACTGGACTCCAGCTCAGGTATTTCTGCTTAGCAGAGTGTCGGTTCGAGTCCTGCTTTTAACACTTGTGTCCTTAAGCAAGACACCTAACCATCATTGCCAGTAGGTACATGTGTTGTGTAGTTACAAAAAAGAACACAGATTCACCCCGGTGTTCCTAGTTTGAGCGCAGCATATTGGACCACAACACCTTGTATACCATTACAATTACATAACGCCATGTCAATGAATAGGTTTAATACTTCAGAACATAGCTCCACAATACCTTGCAGAAAACAATTAATGTTGAAGCACCTTGAGCATCACTGAGTGACAGAGATAAGTGCTATATAAGAAGCCACTGTTATTTTTACTATTATCTTCAAGTACGCGCTAATCCTCCAATCAGATTGGCAGAATGGAGTGGTGATAAAAACCTATATTGCACGGCTAATATCACTACCATGCGTCTTGTGTGTTCTATGTCACGCGCCAAGTTTGCTTGAAGATAAATACGTTATCACACGCGCGCTCGTGGAAATACGGAAAATATAGCGCGTCTGCGTTCCATATCCAACGAGGCCGGGGACGCAGAAGCGCTATATTTTTCCGTATTCAACTCGCGCTTGTGTAATAACTTATATTATAATTGATTTGAAACCAACATAATTGTTCTTCTGCTTATGGCTTTGCACATAATGCACTACATTTCTTACCCCACTAGAGAGCCTACACAGCTTGCTTCAGGTTTTTCCCCACAAAAAAAAACACCAGGGGTGGATATCACAAAGAGTTCTTGAGTTGGGAGTTACTGGTTCTAACTTAGGACTAGCCTTCAGTTTTTAACATCTCCTAGGACTAGTCAACTCTTTGTGAAGGCGACCCCATCATCAAGATACAATAGGGACTTTTCGTTTTGGACGACGGATGGTTCTGCGACGGTTGTTCAGCTAAACGTTGTCGTTTTCAGAACAACAAAGATTCATCCCAAGTACTGTCGTAAAAATTGAGGGACGACCGTCCTCAAAGCCGACGCATGCGCAGATGACGCCAAATGTCATCTTTACCATCGCAGAACCATCCGTCGTCGAAAACAAAAAGTCCCTAATAATACAAATCAACACACAGAAAATATCATGTTGTACAGTATGAGTTATTTTATTAGAAAAGTCAGCAAATGTCTTACCTTGTAGATTCTCTTGCCCATCTTGCCCAGCTTGTCCTGATTGACAGCTACGACTTCCAAGTTGAGTAAAATCTCCTTCATTTTGGGATCAATATCTCGTAGGTCATTGGACATAAACAACTGGGATGTCATGACTGACCAAAGAGCCATTTGAGACTGGGCTTGCTCATAGCTCAGGGTGAAATCGCCAATAATCAGCTAGAGGAAGAAAAAGATGTTCATCATCAACCAGGTTAGTGAAACCTTTGCTTTCAAAATCATTAGTAATCATGACGACTAGAGCAAGCTATTCGAAACGTTGAGACCAACTCAAGAACCGACTCTGTGGTAGTGCAGTTAATTACGATCCTATAAGCTAAAGTACAGTAGTCTCAGCCAATTTGATATACCTTCCGCCCGGGTAGTAGCTATAAAGCAGGACAGTTCTTTTCAGAAATAAGATACCTCCCGAACACCAGAGCTCAGCCATGACACGCACTCATCACAGAATTGTAAAGCACAACATCTGAATTAGTAACAAAGTGTGCACCTTTTCTCTGTATCAGTAATTGACAACATTTGTTCTTCCATGTGCAAAGTTGTTTCTTTAACCCCATTAGCCTTTTTGAGGTATGGTGGAAACTAAAGAAGTACACTATTTGGTTTGGGTGTACATCGACAAATTTACCCATACCTAATAGCGTCATATGAGTGTGTCCACCATATCTCAAAATGGCTTAAGGAGCCAAGTACATTCTCCACCTCTAGGAAAACTGGGGCCTTTCTCAATCCTTGGCTTAGGCTCTGGCTCCAGCTTAGGCTCTGCGCATTGCATACTTAGTAGAAACGCAGCTCGACCTGCATTTTGGAGCAGTGCATATTGCACACGAGGTTTGAACATAAGCCGAAGTTTGAGAAAGGCCCCTAGATTTTAACTTTTGTTTGTCTAAAATGTTGTTTCCATGAATTACATATTGTACACTTAAGATGAAGTCTGTTGTCACTTACAAAGTCTGCATCATTGTATCTCCCTGGTCCAGACGCATTAGCCAAGATGTCTTGCATTGATGCAAACCAATCAAGAATGAAAAGCACTTTGTCCCAGGAATCCTGCATATCTTCAAAATCTCGTACCGAGTTACAATATTCTCCAATTTCAGTGAAGTTTGGCTGAGCAAATAAGATCAAATGATAAAGAGTTACTTACATCAACAAAACTGTTTCAAAAAAGTATATTACATGCATTTGTAATAGTAATAATAATAACATGTTTTTATATAGCGCTTTTCACACCAGAAGGGTGCCTCAAAGCGCTTTCAACATGATTACATCTGTTCACTGAGCCTTAATTCATTCCTTAAACCATTTCAGCTACTTGGGGAGTGCACAGGCCATGTACAACAAGTATGCGCTACTAAGCTAAATCAATCACAAGAATAATCTGCCCTCACATGTACCTATTTACCACTGGGTGGAGAGAAGCAATTACAGTTGAGCGTCTTGCTCAGGGACACAAGTTTCATGACCGAAATGCACACCCACACTCTGCTGAAGAATACAGGTTTTCTTTATAATCTTGGGGACACCTAATCACAGATGTTATCACACTTACTAAAGACCTTTTCACACTGTATCACTTATCCCTGTGAAACACAGCCCACTTTAACAGTGTCTCTGCCTAGGTCCGTATTCAATTGGGTCCAAGAATACCAAAGGAAGTTACTGTTCACCCCTACTCCAGAGCAAGGGGGTGTCGTGGCTGAGCAGTTAAGAGCACCGAACTCAAGCGCTGGTTTATCTGATCAGCAGAGTGTGGGTTCAAGTCCCAGTTGTGACACTTGTGTTCTGAAGCAAGACACTTAACCCTTGCGTTGTCCTTCAGATGGGAGGTTTAAAAGCAGTATTGAAGATTCATTGAAAAATATATCTACAAAGAAAAAAATAACTTACATTGAGTTCATGTGCCCATTCACATGAAAACACAATAGGTCGATGGGTCTCAATGAGGGCACGGGACATATTGATGAAACCTGAATAAGAAAATAGTCAACAGAAAGTATTATATACCTCATATATAGATTCCTCTAATCTGATTGGTTAAAAGGGAGTCATTGCAATAGCTATGCCCCTATGTCTATCAAGATGACGCCAAAGTTAACTGTGCCCAGGGCATAGCAGTCGACAATACCTGCCCTGAAAATAACGAAACAGTAAAGAAAATTTGACTGATATAAGGGCCACAGTTAGAATTATAGGCCCAGGGTGATGTCAAAACCAATAGAAGGCTTTCCTGATTGAGGTGGAGAGTGCATTCCAGGTGTGTGGAACAAAATTGGAGAATGTGCGACTTGAAACCAACTAATAAGAAGCTTGATTGAGTTGGGTTCCATGACGCGAGTAGTGTCGGATGCTGAGCGTAGACTTGAGCGACCAGGCCGATGGAGAGACAGGCAAGAGGATAGCCAGGTGCTGTGCATTTACACACAGACACCAATATCTTGAAGGTTATCCTCCAAGATCTTGAATGGTCATACTTTTGGGCACGACAGACAAGTTTAGCAGCCCAGTTTTGTAGCCGCTGCAGTCATTGTATGTCTGTTGAGTTTGACCCAAACAGCAGGGTATTACCATAGTAAAGCTTAGTAAGAATCAGAACACGGGACAACAAGATGGCAAGTGTCCTTATCAAGGAATCTTCTGATTCTAGAGATATTGCGCATCTGGTAGTTGGGACTTTTACACAGGCATGTTACTTGAGCATTCATACTCAAGGAAGTGTCAAACACAATACCGAGATTGCGCACACTCTCATCAGAGGGCTGGATGCTCTTGGTACCAATACAGAGAGTCACTGCAGGCAGGAGGTGCTTAAGGTGATCAGAGATTACCACAAGGAACTCTGTCTTCTCGTTGAGCTTCTCGTTGAGCCTGTTGACAATCATCCAAGACATGATCTCATCAATGCATGTCGACATCTGTGAGAGTGCAGATATCATGGAATTGTGGTTGCCGAGGTCGAAAGAAGAATACAGTGTATATCATCTCCGTAGATGTGAAACTGTAAGTTATTTTCCTGCAAGGTATGTGGGACTACATTTGAATTATGAGCCTACTCCTTTTACATAGCACCATGTAATGGTTGACAGGGTGGTGACGGCGTAATATGCAGCAAATCGAACCAGGAGACTTGGGGCGAGCTACTTCTCTTTTTTGATAAGGGCACCGGGTTCTTTTATGTGCAATAAACAACACACGGGACCACTTTACGTCCCATCCGAAGGACGACGCATCATGGTGAAGTGTCTTGCTTAAGGACAGAGGTGTCACGACTGGGATTGGAACTCACACTCTGCTGATCAGAAACACCAGAGTTTGAATCTGGTGCCCTTAAGTATTCGGCCATGACACACCACAGCCATAGACACCCAAAGTCGATATGGGGCTTGTCATTGGGCACTAGGGGCCTTCTTCATTGGTTAAATACAGGGTCAGTTCTTTAGCAGTTGTAAAAACTTGGAAAAAACTTCTTCATCAATGAACTGGGAATACACTGCAAGTCCCGACACCTGTGAATGCAGAGAGCGGCAGACAATGGGTCATCTCCTTACTTGCCCCGTGCTTCCATCACCAACTACTACTGATGACCAAGCCAATGGTACTGACACTGCCCTTCAGTGTGCCAACTACTGGAGGGATAGCATTTGAGCAGCGCCAGTAGTGTAATTGTGCACTCCTGTGTTGGCTAAAATCTTTGTTTGTGTCACCACTTTGGCAGTCCCGACACCTGTGAATGCAGAGAGCGGCAGACAATGGGTCATCTCCTTACCTGCCCCGTACTTCCATCACCAACTACTACTGATGACCTAGCTAAGGCTCTGGACACTGCCCTTCAGTTTGCCAACTACTAGAGGGATAGCATTTGAGCAGCGCCTTGTGTTGGCTTACCTTGGTTTATGTCGCCACTTTGGCAGTTGCGTTTTACTTTGTTGTTAAAAAGGCCGCCAAGGTAAGAAGATGGATGTAACAACGCAAGGTAGCCTCCAGCAGAATACCAAATAAAAATGCTTTTACAAAAGGACTTTTGTTAACAACAGAGTAAAACACAACTGCAAAGATGGTGACAAAGATAAGCCAACACAAGAGGGCGCGATAACAACTACTGGCGCAGCATGGACAACAAGAAGAAGAATACACAATTTTGACATAGAAAAATACACTATACCTTCACCAAACAGCGTCTTTCCAAGATTATAGCAGGAATCCATCTTGACAAGGTCTATACCCCACTCTGCATACGTCTTAGCATCATCTTCAATATGACCCCATATGCCAGGATATCCCGCACAGGTTTTCAGACCCATAGACTGGTATAAACCAAACTTCAACCCTTTAGAATGAATCTGTGAATACAAACAATTATTGGAAAGGTTATTCCTATTGCCTATGTTGTCTGGCAGGCAACTGCATTTAAAAACCCAGAGCTACCAGCTCATCAAACCATTCTGTGGGAGCCAAATCAGGGAACAGGCAGAAGGGAGACGGAGGCGAGCCACATTCATAAACACTTTGCGGTGGGATATTGGCCTTAGTGACACAGGGGAGATGAGGGCCCTAATGCTAGACAGGAAAGAGTGGAGGGCTACGACTAAGGCCCAGGTTGGTGTAGGATAGAATATGCCCTCGCATCATCATCATCATCATTACCTATTTCACTTTACACTTTTCACTGCACGACACAAGGTGGTTTGATCATGTGGAGAAAACCGGGTTAAGAGGTGTGCTATGGGTGGGCCAAAACCCGTTGGCCGACAGCGCAAGAACTGCTTGAAAGTCAATACAAGGGACCCGACGGACAGGACCAAGTGGAGGAGAGCCATAGGGAGTAGGCAGGCCAACCCAGAACAGACTGGACAACAGCCTTCAAACTGACATGATGATGATGATGATGATGATGAACACAAGGTTACATAAATTACTGATTACATGATCTTACATAATCAGCAAGAGCCTTTAAGCCATTTGGGAATCTGAGTGGGTCTGGCTGCAGACGACCCTGTGCATCTCTTGCTTTAGACATCCAGCAGTCATCCATGTTGATAAACTCATACCCAGCCTGTTTAAAACCTCCATGCGCTAATGCATCCGCCATTTCTCTGTACAACACCTCACTGCAGATAAATTACACTCATGGTTAGTTTCAACAAAGTGAACTTCATAAACCAAATCAAGTGTAATATTGATGAAGTCTGTTTGTAGCAATGTTGGACAAGATTTTACAAGGACTTTGGATACTTCACAAACATTGTTGTCTTTTCACACAAGGTACATCTCGTAAAAGTTGTCAACCTTTCTACAATTTAGCAAGGGACCTTGGCTAGTTTGCGCTCATGTGAAATGGGCTTTAGTTTTTTAGAATTAGGGGTTTGACTACACAAGTGATGTACCCTGTCCGTCTTGATTTGTCCCCTGGATGATTACATTGTTCACCAGCCTGCAATTTGAGTATTGTGATATTTATGCAGGCCCGATGCTTCTCGAGGGCATTGAAGGCGATTATTTGCCTCCATGCCCCCCTGATAATTGCCTTGGTGCCCTTGAAATGCTCCAGTAAAAATTTACAATATCATTACATAGGTGCCCTTTACCAAGGAGAAATTGCCTTGATGCCCTTGCCCTTTCAAAAACGAACCATACAGGCCTGTAGCCGATTTCACGAAACTTTACGCAACTGCGTAAGTCCACTTGCGCAATGTTTATGAAGCAACTTGCACCTTTAAAATTGCGCAAGTGGGCTTACGCAAATGCGTAAGGTGTTGTGAAATCGGCTGCTGGATGTGTCCTTTATGTTCATTAGTTTTTCTTACCTGATGCAATTCTTAGGATCATTTTCACAGTCTATGTTACAGCGGAACCTCTCCCATGAATTCCAGCCCATGGGTGGAGTCCTGGCTAAACCATTGTCTAATCCTTCTACAAGACTTAAAGATGACAAAGTGAAGAACAGTGCGGCAGACTTTGCCAAGTCCATGTTGACAAGCTTAAATTCCTGAATGAAAAAAATTAAGCGTTAATGTTATGACATTTCTTCAACAGGGGTACACCCAAAGAGTTGAAATTTGCTTGCATCTGGGGCCTTGAATAAATTACTTACAAATGTAATACATAAAATGATCAAAGCAGGCCTGTGTCTGTATGTAAGCTACTGCTGTACATGGAAATGACCTCTTACCAAGTTATACTGACCCCCCTCCCCCATCCCACAAGACTTTAGAGTAGCCTTGCTCAAGGCAGTCGAATTATTCACTCCGAAAAAAGACCGCCGTTGTATAAAACCCACCCGTATTCACTCTGCGTAACATGGGCACGACACGGTGCCCCGTACACTATCCACATGCGGAGGCCGTCAGGCCGACAGCCTTGTAGGGTCTGTGTTGAAGCCACTGACCTCATTACTATAATAAGCGAAGAGTTCCCACGGTCAGCTCATTACCATAATGCCCGCGAAAGACGAGACATGTTTACATCACACACCACCACTACGGACGCATGATAGGGTCCAAAGGTCGTGAAAAGGGAAGTGCGTGATTGGACGCCAAATGAATAATTCATTTGCCTCACATCCTGTGTTGTCTGATAGGTCTGACGAACGATATACATATTCATGGGCTGCATACTAGCATATCCGAGAGCCCCCCAATTTCGTCCACTAGTGGAATTTTTTCAATACAACACATTAAACCCGGAAGATACAGACCCGACAAGGCTGTCGGCCTGACGGCCTCCGCATGCGGTTAGTGGTACGAGTGCAATGACTTGTGTGCACAGTATTCGTACGATCTGACAGTGTGTATACGGGTGGGTCATGCGGTGTGATCGCACGCACCATGAACAGGGTATACGGGTGGGTTCACAGCGGCGTCTTTTCGGAGCGAATAATGCGACTGCCTTGAGCAAGGCTAACTTTAGAGTAGCCCAGGACCAGGTTGGACTCCTCTGCTGCTGAGAGTTGCGAACGGAAAAGTTTCCGTATGGTGCCACCACTTTTTCATTCGATATGATATGAAATAATATAGTATCGTATTTACCTCAATGAGTTACTGTTATCACTTTTTGTAAAAATGAGTGAAAAAGTGGTGGCGCCATACGGAAAGTTATCCCTATGACTAGATACACCCAACATCAAGCAAGCCTGAATTTTTTAGACATCGATTCCCTGCCTGCATCAGTGCATGCCCGCTGACACTGCCATGACATAACATGGCAAGTTTTCAATAGCCCACCCAACAAGACAACAAAGTAAGTAAGTAACTGACTCACTGCGCATCCTGACCCTGACCACGTACGTACCCCAGCGACAACCTAGTTGAAATTGGGACTGTTGCATTCATTGCCATATTATTGGCATTGGCTTACAAATCAGTTGATTATTTTAATTGCAATGGATGCAAACACACTCGAAGTTGAATCAACCATACATTCAACAATGCATATTTTGACCGAGGACCATCATTATCATTTATATCAACCGTGACCGTACTCGCTACTTCTGGCCACTTACTTACATCGCAATATAGTAACACTGGAGCAGTAGGCCTAGCTAGTGTGCCATTCAATCAATCGACTATACATATGAATATGTAAGAGGAAGTTGGCCATAAGAAATTATACCTACCCTCAGATCATAGAGCAAGAAGTGATGTCCTCCATTCAGTTACTTTTTAGTTGTTTATTTTCTTCCTGCTGCACCATGCATGTGGATCAGTTTGTTCCCTAGGACGCAGATGGACAACACGCCCATGCATGCCAAGTAACCTCTACTGTCCTATGAAAAAAGAAAATTGAAAAAGGGGGGGCGGGGGGGGGGGTCGCACACCTCCAAAAAGTCACCACTAATTATGTGTAGCGCCCTCTCTAGTTCAAATAAACACAGGGACTGGGGCGGGGCCCTTATCTGTATGGGGGGGGGGCCCATTATGCAGTTCCGCATGGTTCCACTATTTAAATAATCCTTGAACCGAGCAAAGGGGAAGTAGGCAAAGATCGATGCATGAGTGAAAATAGTCACTCTCAACAGAGAACGGTCATCTTGTTATGTATTAGTGGTTTTGTATGACTTTTTTTATTTTTTGTTAATACACAATACAAGCAGTGTACATTTGCAAGGTGTTTCCGCCATCAAACGAAGCCCGGAGACACTCGAGAGAGATTCGTCCCCCAACACCCCGCCCCCCGGAGAGTGCCCTCTTTTGAATCCTCCTCTGTCTATGGGGGAAAGAATCTCCGGCGGACGGAATTCCCTTAGACACACCGGAGACATTAATAAAGCCGATCAATGTTTGAGAAACAAAATTTTGCTTTTGATGTTCTCTGAGATGGTTGGTAATAACTGCCTTACCTTTGGCGCTCGTAATCTCAGTTTCATAAAGCTCTAAAGGGAGGTGATCGCAAATACCGCTCCATGATTGGCCGACTGACAGGTTATGCAAACCAATGAATGATTAATTTGCCGGATGCAGACGTACGCAGCAAACGTAATGTATGGAGGGAGACATACGGGTGGATTATAAATAAAGCTTGATGATCACCCGTGAAATCATGCTCAGAATACCATGAGGGTGTCCACCATCGTGTAATCATGTTTCTGCCTAAACCAAACCGCCATAAGTAAATCTAGATATATTATCCTGTGGAGAAGAATTTGACTCCGAGTGCCAGACATTCAGCTCAACTTTTGGATCTCATATTACACAAGGCAACCTGTGTAAACCATCAATATCGCCTTTATGTGACAATATTCACACACACACACACAACAAGTGTACGAGACAATCAGCATATCTCATCAAATCTGAACAATTGAATTATAATCAACAGAACATCATCGACTGGTTTACTCAATAAGTCAGTGTGTGTGCTCGGTCACGTGGGCTCCAAGAATCAATGAAATGCACCGAGTGATGAGGCCCAGATTTACAGCGTGCTGGAGATAATACATCTTCCAGGAAATTCAGTTTGGGATATTTGACGCTTAAATTGAAGAGGTTGTCTAAGTTCCAGAAACTATTTAGCTAAAACAATCTGTTGCAGCTAGGGGAACGAAACTTTGAAGTTAAGGGGCCTATGACATTTTTCACATCCGAATAATGAGCCGATTTTGTTTAACTCTCGCTCTATATGACTGAGATAAAGGTGTGAAGGAGAACAGAGCAGTGAATTGTTTTGCAAGGACACCCCAGTCACACACAATCAGAGTTTTTCTTCTTCTGCTAACCTTCGCCTCAAAGTGCAATGAATGTCTCTTCGATGTCGTTTGGCAAGTCAGAGTACAATGAGTACAGCAGCTTAGATGAACCTCTCGATCAATGTGATCTCCCAATGAACTTCTCAGAATCGGAGACGAAAATATACGAGTATGCGGAAACCGACAGAGTGATAAATGGAGTGCTATTACCCGTGATATTAGGACTTGGTATCTTGAGTAACTTTGCATTTCTCTATGTGGTATACTGTGTAAAGCGAATGCGAACATCAACGAACTATTGCCTGACCAACTTAGCCATAGCTGATGTGCTTTTCCTTCTGGGATCTGTTGGGAGTAAGATATGGAAGTATTCCCAAAGCCCAATTTCCATTGATGACAGTTCCCTGGGTAGGGCAGGGTGTATCATTATTTATCTCATCAGTGATACAGCATTCTTGTTCTCCTTGGCTGACATCACTTTGGTATCATTCCAGAAGTTCTATGCGGTATGTTCAGCTCATCGAGCCCTCGGTGACTCCCGTCGACGTGTGTTTGTCCGCCTTCTGGCTGCATCATGGATCTTGGCTTTCTGTATTGCCCTAACATTCATCCCTTGTACCATGGATTATGTGGTCATTTGCTCAAGCTGGCCTTCCAAGATGCCATACCAGAACTGGCCCAATGAATTTGCCTACTGTGGACCAGTTAAGGAATGGACTATCATCTATGGAGCTGGTGCCCAGGCAATACCGTTCATCCTTATTTTCCCAATCAATGTCTATCTCTACTGCCGCATCATATCTGGTATCACCCAAGTTATCGAAGACACAAGTGTCACAGGTAGGAGGAGAATAAATATACGTCAGCGCAACCAAATAGCTGTGATGCTAATCGTTAATGGGGTAGTGTTCTTCATATGTTTAGCCCCTTTTGAAATTATGAGTTTATTTTATATGATTGGATTCATACGAGAGCGTTTTATCCTGCATGAGGATACCCGTAATAGCCTTATATCTGCAGCCAGGATTATGTCTTACATAAATGCTGCTATTAATCCTTTCGTATATACCTGCATGAGTACTCAATACCGTGATGCATTCCGCCAGACATTTGGATTACAACGATGTGACCAGCCAGGTTCGGCCACAGAACAGGAGTCCATTTTTAAACATTTACGCCGGCTTTCTTACAATATTACTGCTTCAACGTCAGCAGGTGGAGGCTTACGTCTATACCATGGTGTGCATGCACGTTCAAGGACAGACAGTTAGGCAAAGGGACTAGTCGCCATTTACATGACCAAATAACCGACACAAAAGGTATGGAATGAAGGTTTATAAAACAATAAACTTTAAAAGCAGAAGAAAACTTTCTCCAGAAGACGATCAGAGCACACTGACCGAAACGTCGAGCACCGAGTAATAACCTGCTCTTCTCAGAGCCACCACTTAGCCCTGTGGTCTTACACTTTCGTATTGTACTACAGAGGAAGGGTCATATAGGGCTAAGCCACCACTACACTCACAGACAGATTTTACATGGTCACCTCAAGCCTAAACTTTCAACACTTAATTAATAAGAACAGCCTATCAAACTGAAAAATAACGAAATAAAAGTTGTTTATAAACTGTATACTTGAATTGTTACCAAGGTCTATCTGCTTGAAAGGTACCTGAAGTGCGTTTTCGAAATGCATTTAAAATAATTATTCATTATTGTTACTATACTTTATTGCGTAACCATTGTCTTTGAGTCATCTTAGATTACCGTATCCCATAGAGACTAGACTTGATGACAAGTCGTTAGGCGCTGCCTATTTGTCTGCCTTTCATGCAACAGTCACAGTGCGATGTTACACATGCAACAGTCGTAGGTAGCGCGAGGCAGCTCTAACTATTGCGACTGACCCACACACACATACTGGGATCGAGGGTGTGTGTATCGTCCCCGTAGCTACGCCGCGCTGTAACTACACACTGCGCTTAAAAATTACCGTCTTGACATCAAGACTACATAGAGACTTGCGCCTTATTACCTATGACAATAACACTGTATGTAATTGAGACCGGAGCCAAAGTCCATTACAATCAACTAATGGAAAATGTAATGAGCTGTATAAACACAAAACCCTCATCAACAAAGTGACACAATCCGCCTTTGTATTAAATTTGTAAAGTGTAACAATTGGTTAATTAGATCTTAATACTGGGCAATATGCTTGCATATAATTGATTTAACTGAATATAATAGAGGCATATATTCATCTCATCTAAACCAACACTGAGAAGTACAAAATATGTATTTCATTCCTTGCTGTCAAAAAACAAGTTCCATATTATGGTTATTAATATTATTCTATCTCACAGTCTTCTTAAAATAATAAAAACAAACTTACCAACGTCATTACAAAAGTGTCTACAATCTCACTAATTCGCCTTTTATAGAGTGAAGCATTTTCTACCGTATAACTAAAGCGAACTCCCCTAAACATTTTATTTAATTATATAAAATACTCCCAATCTTGCAGCTAAATTTGAATAATATGTTAGTTTCACCACAGTACAACAGACAGGTTAAGGACAACCGATAATTATTATAAGGTTCACAAAATG
This sequence comes from Asterias amurensis, assembly GCF_032118995.1. Classification (NCBI taxonomy): domain Eukaryota; kingdom Metazoa; phylum Echinodermata; class Asteroidea; order Forcipulatida; family Asteriidae; genus Asterias; species Asterias amurensis. The sequence goes on from NC_092651.1 coordinate 1,623,199, forward strand.
AATGGTTGCTTCCTGGATATGGAGTTGGAATTAGAAACTGCCCTTCGCTGAGAACAATTACATACTTAATGCAACTAAAGTGTACAGGCAAGAAATACTGAACGACAGGTGCACTTAAAGAGTCCATTTTTACTGGTAGGACCTAATTGACATTGCATATTTGTGACATAAAAAAAGTGAAACAGTGCTGTACAGAACTTGCAGTAAACGATCAATCAATCATTATATTCGAAGGGCCCCGTAAATATTATTCCAAAAAACCCAATGGATGTACGTGCGTTGACGAGCAAGCTGATGATCCCAGCATATGGGGAGAAGATAGGGGGGGGGGGGGGGGGGGCTGCCCCATAGACGGCTAGCCCCCTCTGCAATGTCATATAAGGCATACACCGTATTTTCCCCAGACAAAACCCAATTCGATTTTCCCATAAATCGCTCATTTGTTCTGGCTCAATTTGTTTATTCCCTTCTCGCTATGATTAATATTGTGTGCCGTGTGCCTGTGGGTTGTTGTTATGCCTGCATGCTGTGATTTGACCAAAAATAACACCGTCGCTGCGTACGGCCAAATCAACAAATTCAGACCTTGCAGATAAATAGCATATTTAACGGTGGTTAATTGTTTTCATATTCATCACAATCAACAAATAATTATTATACCTTCTAAATACATGTAATAACTTTTATGAGTCCACTTTTAACGGGTCATGGATAACGAAGATTAAAGGTTGTTATATCACGTCAAACCATGGTCAACAGGTGAAGTAAATTCATTTTTGCTGGCAGGAAATCATATTTTGTTTGTTTGAACATGGAGGAAGAAATTGAACGACAGTGTACAAGATGACCACACCATCATAAGTGTACAGTGGCTTAGCAACACCCACCAACTCGGATACATCAATAATTGATGTTTCCGAGTTGGTGGGTGTTATACTAAAGTCACTGGACACTTATGATATACCATACCCCTTTGCTTTGGTTTATTTCATGCGGCATTTTGTAACCATTAGTTTAGAAGTTTTCGAGAGTCTATTTGTTTGGTAAAATTTATGTTTTTCATTGCTAGACTGCACAATTTTTTCTCTCCATCTTATTATGTGAATTATCTGCATCATAGAACAAGTTTACCTATTAAATGATATTTTTTGTTGTACACTTTCCTTATGATCAACATGGTGCATTAAATGATTTGTGCATCTTGCGTATGTAAATTTATTCCAATTGTTCACGTCATGAATAATTCATAGTCAACAAAATACATTTCCGGGAGACCTCAGTAGACTGCTTGACTATCATTTCATGCATGGCAGCTTAAATGGATATTGCCGAATTATATATCAATGCAGAATCAAATGATGAATAACATAATGCAAGCTCACTGGCAGGCTGTGATTAGGGCATGGGGCCCAATCTGTCTTAGAAATTTTGCCTGAGGGTAGAACTTAATAAGACGCATTGATCAGGACAATGTTGCAGAAACCACGAACGTACATCATTCAACAAGATCATTTGCAATAACAAGCTAGCGCATCTGTTCATTTTTCTTTAAAAGGAACATTACAATTTTTGTTGCTGCCATGTCTCGTAAGCACTTAATGTAATCCACTATAATTATACATAAACTGACAATCTTAAGAAATTTGAGATCGATCGGCTATCTGGGTCACGAGAAAATAGTGAAAACCGATTACACATTTTGCAAGACATCGATTCAAAACAAAAGTGAAGAAAACGCTCACTGAGCGATAAACTCCATACGGGAAATTAGTTTGATTTATTTCTCATCATCGACTAATACGACATTTCAGACAGAAATATTTCAAATGATTTTCAAATGATCATTATTAGGCCATGTAAGTTTCATGTAAATCTGTGATCTTCACGATTTGTTTTCTTACCACTCTGTAATGTTCCTTTCAGTGTTTATGGAAGTCAAAACCTATGTGAAGTGTTTCTTTTTGACCAAAGAATCATCTCACGATGCATCGATGGATATTAGTGTTCTTCCGATGATGTTTATTCTTCAAGCAAAGGGGACATTACAAGCCGATCATTTTCCAATCATCATGGTAACATTTTCCTCAACTGCCATTTCGCACTATGCTTTATTCACCGTGGTGCAAAGAAACCGTTGTGGAAAATATTTCTAATTACAATTATTATGACCTTTTGTTTAAGACGAGATTGCTCCTTTTTATCAAGAGATGACGGCGACAAAAATAAACCTTAATAGTGAACGATGAGACGAAGAATCAATCAATAGAAATGAAAATGGGAAAAGGAGACAGTCTGGATAATCAAAGCTGACAATGTCTTGTATCGCTAATGTACGCAGACAGGAATGCAAGACAGTATGTTTTTTTTAAAGAATTTGTTCTGAAAAGATGACAATCATACTATTATTTCAAAAACCAGGACCGCACTGCTTTTTATGTTTGTTATAAACATTGAAATCTAGTAATATTTGAGGTAACGCCGTGCATTCGCATAAACAAATATCGTAAATAAGTTGTCATTCTGACAAGAACTGGTGATGTAACATTTCAAACATTTGATCAGTATGCTGGAATGAAGTTCAACAACAGAAAACCATTGTACAAACGAAATTAACAGTTCAAAAACGGCTTAAGTATTTCGTTTCAGTGAAGAAGAAAGGCCTTTTTGAAATAAGTTAAACGTCTGGACTAAGTCAACTTGTATTATCTCGATTGCTGTGCACTTTGTTCGTTAACTCCATCCTTTTATTGATTAATACTTAGATAGTTCATGAGCCGAGACGTTTTCTACTTTGAGCTTATACAAATCAACAATCAACAGGCTTTCGAAAGAAGGTGATATGTAAGCAAAGTTTTGAAATTGGCAAATGAAGTGGATTGTCTGATGTTCTAACACAAGTGAACAAATAAAAAATTGCGAAATACGGAGAATACCATCACAGAAAGGTCAGGTAGGTAGGCTACTGCAAGTGAAATAAAGAGGTTAAAGAGAAGTGTTGATGACATCCGATACACAGCTGAGCAGTATCATCATCATCCATTACTCATCTTAAGACACTCTATGGATGCCTAAGTTATAATCCTAGATGCAACAAGGGACCATGATACACCAAGGTGGCAGATCTGTAGCGTCTTGACCATGACATACTGGCACAAAAATTGGCACCATCCATTCTTCTTGACATTAATAATGGACTTGATTTCAATTTAATAGAAGGAAGTTGGTGAACGTCCCTGTGGACGTGATGCTATTATTAATCTTGACAGACATGCAAAATGCAAATGTCTCCCTAGAATGATTTAACGATAGAAATATGATTATGAACACAACCTTTTTACTTTCAATCTACTCCAAGAACTATGGACATCTAGTGTTTGTTTTTACTAATCAGACTACAACTATCACTTGATAGTCCTTGAATTATTTAAAATGTGTATGAATATTGCATTGGTATACAGGTTGACCTTCTTTAATTTTTAATAACATTCAAATTCAAGCATTACCTGGACGCTATGAAAGCTTTACATCATGGTTAGTGATGTATAACCCTTTGTGCCCGTCCCTGTTTTGAATGATGGTATATAGTAAACTAACCTGAACTAATGCATATTTTAGTTCCACTGAGCTTTAGATATTAAAAGTCAATGGCAATACCATTCATACAATATTCAAAGAAGCAAACAAATGGTAAATTTTCAGCTGAAAAAGGAAACAAAGTAAATTCGTTTCACTGAACTTTATTAATTTAATATTTATAGTAGATATAACAGCGTAAGCAAACATTCGCTAAATAATATAACAATATTTTGAAAAAGTAGGTTTGTATTTAAAGGATGTTGTCAGTCCATTTAAAATAAAATTGTTTTAGTTTGTTTCAACTAGTTTAAACTCCAAAACCTGCAGTATGTGAGTTTGAAACAATTTGTCATGACCATTTCAAAACAATTCCTAAATAATTCTAGGTATTCAACTTCAAAACTTCAAAATTTCTAAGCTGTTTCACGCCCTTACAATCTCTTCTTTATATTTCATTAATTTCTCTTTAAATATATTGATGTCATAACCGTTTAAACACCATATGTGGATGTGAGTTAAAATCTTCAGCAACCTTGGAATATCTGAATTTTTGTTACCAAATACATATTGATACCTCACCATAATGCCTCAAATCCCATATCATATTTTTTTCTGTACAAACAACCTATACTTCTTAGTGTTAATATAACCCTCTAGAACTGAAGAAATTGCCGATGCCTACTTCACAATGGTAAAGATAATATACTGCATAGAATGGCTGGGCCTGCATGAAGTACCTTGAAATGCTTTAACAACACTGAGCACCACTCATTCAGTAATGTAAAAATAATTGAAAAACATCCCCAGGGGCAAAGTATAATCTCAATGAAACACTTCAACTGCCACTGTCACTAAAATGATTGATGAATATATATAACTGCACCCATGAAGAAACAAATTAGTACATGTAGTGAATTCCAAGCTCAAAATTGTCTCCTATGTTTGCAAACCTGCAACTTCCCAGATCTCAAGATTAATGTTCTTTAGAAGACATAAACTAACACCCGCTTGCTTGCCTTCATCACACCTTATTCTTAATGATCAGTGTGCATGCATGTTGTATAAAACTGCTTCATCGTGTTTATGCTAACTCGTTCTCCACCAAAAACAACACATACAACAGCAGTGATGCAGGCCGGTATGCTTCGTTTTTGAAAGGGCAAGGGCACCAAGACATTTTCTCCTTTATAAAGGGCACCCTACGAGGTAATTGTAAATTTCTACTGGAGCATTTCAAGAGCACCATGGCAATGACTAAGGGGCACGGAGGCAATCGCTTTAGTGAAGTATCAGGCCGGTGATGCAATGTGGGTTAGCACTTCATAAACAAGAACAATATACTATTGTAATGTCGGAAAACTTAATTATTCCATCCATCCAATCTTAAAGAATTATAAATCACTAGGTTGTTTAAAAAAAAAAGCTTGAATGCAAGTTGTAGTCATGATAAAAGGTTCATGCGTCATAAGCACTAACCCTGGATAATCATGATTTATAACGCAATCTGTAACCAGGCAGTAGGAGACTCATCAACACTCCATGGTCAAGCTATTATAATGTTGATGGTAATACTCTGCAACTATAGTAATCTTTATATAGGGCAGATCTCGATTGCTATCCTTGTCATTTTGACTGAAGGCAGAAGTAGCCGCTGTAACAAATTCACTACCCAAAATATGTGACTTTGCTTGAATTGAAGTACAGACACGTGTATGGCAATACTTGGCCCATTTACGTACGTCTTTGACAATGTTGAGCTAGTTTGAAATAAGCGTTGCTTAAGATATTCTGTGTTTTTTTAACTAACAGTCTGATAAAAAGTGTAAAATGGGCAGGGCTTAATGAAAAGGCCAACTGACAAGAGAGTCTGCTAAAATATGTTAACTGAACTAGAAACTTGAACCAACGACCTCCAGATTAACGTGCCGGTGCTCTACCAACTGAGCTATCAAGTCCTATGTTGGCAGTCTCCCTATTTTGTCAATATCCTTGTTCAGGGGGTGCCATAAAAACTTTTAATAGCTTTATTTCATTGGGCAAAGAAAAACACAAGGAATTGTTTCCAGTAATTTTTCAGAATAAAAGCTTTTTGGGATTTGTAAATTATTTAAAGTGCTTACTTTGAATGAACTTTAGGGTTAACTGGTTGATGGGCTGTCATTTGATTCTCTCCTCTTCTCCAATAGATTCTTCAAGAAGAATTCACCTGCAATGAACAATAGTTAAACACAGTTACTTCACACATCAGTGGACTACACTAAAATAAGTACCGTAACTAGTTTTTATATAACGCTTTTCACACCTGAAGAGTGTCTCAAAGCACTTCCAACAACATTACCCCTGGTACCTGGGCCTAAAATCATTCCTTAAACCATCTCAGCTCCCTGGGGGAGTTTACAGCCTGTGCAACAATGCGCTACTAAGCTAAATCACAAGAACCATCTCTGCCTTCACAGGTATCCATTTACCCCTGGGCGGAGAGAAGCAATTATAGTAAAGTGTCTCAAACCAACACTCTGCTGAAAAGCGAGTTTGGTGCTCTTATCCTGTTGGCCAAAACGACCCTACTAAGAGCATTATACTGTATCAACCATACTTATAGCAGGAGCTACTGATTCATAAGTTTGAGTTTACAAAGCAAAAACAGGAAGTAAAGGCACTGGGCATATTTGATAATTGTCAAAGACCAACAGTCACACTTGGTGTATCCCAGCATACATGTATGCATCAAATTACCATCTGTGAAAATTTAGGCTCAATTGGTCATCGTAGCTTCACACAACTAATGAAAGAAAATAAACCTTATTACATAAATATGTGTGCTTTCAGATCCATGAGAAAGGCTTCAGGCAAGAAGTCTTTCTCAGATCCAGACATTTAAGTAAGAAATAACTTTTTTCTAAAAAACTATGTTACTTCAAAGGGAGTCATTTTTCACATTGTTCAATACTATCAACAGATCTAAGCCTTTTTGAGATATGGTGGACACTATAGGAGTGCACTGTTTAGTTTGGCCGTATAAAGACAAATGAACCTAAACCATAGCAGTGTCATAGTATAACCCATATCTCAAAATGGCCAAGTAAATTTTTGTGCTAATAAAGTTTTGAGTAATTACCAAATTTGTCCAGTGCCTGTAAATAAAAATAAAAATACTTTTGAAGGTCATTTCAATGTGACCTGTCATTGACCCTTTACTGACCTGCTTTGTACGATGATCTCACCAGGGGACCGCTGGCTGTGTAAGCAAAGCCCAGTTTATTGCCAACTTTCTCCCAGTAGGCAAACTTGTCTGGTGTAACGTATTCAGAGACTTTGAGATGCCTCCTTGTGGGTTGCATGTATTGGCCTAGGGTAACACATTCCACACCTACTGCTCTTAAATCTGAAACATAGATTACCACAATGATAAACACAACACAATCTATATAGATGGAAATAGCATTAGGGATAAAGAATAATAATATTGGTTTTACCCTTAAACCAATGTGTTAGCACTGTATACTTTCTCTGAGTTCTATGTTTCAAACCAAAGAATTCAAACTGCCTCAAGCTAATGGGCAAACTCGGTGGTTTAGTCGTTAAGACACTGCTCTAGAATTGCAAAGGTCGTGGGTTCAAATCCCACCAGAGTAATATGCCTGTAATTTGTTTTCGCAAGGACTTGTGAAAGTACCGAGTATACCGGGCTTACACGAAGGGGAAAACCAAAATTATCACAATCTACACATTCATCAACTTGTTACTAGGACTGCAATACACCCTAGTCACTACCACACAAAGAATACCATACAGGCACACAACTAAATTACTGCCCACCCAATCAATCTCCATGCATAGCTAGCGTTTCACCCACAAAAGCAGGACAGATGGTGGTCATTAATAATAATTAATCCTGCCTCTATGTGGGGGTAATTATGTAACATCGGAATCAACACCTCAGCTTTTTGTTGAAAGAAGAGGATTACAATGTACATTGAATCTTTGTTTTCAATTGAATTTTCAGGTAAAGTGAGGTAACTTAAGTCTGAGCAAACAAAATAATCCTGTCAAGGTGAAAGGGAAGAATTGTCCTGCATGGAGGAATACAAAGCTCTAAATGAAAGTGGATCCATTTGCTTGTAGTTTTGGGAATCATCCTGTTATGACTTCACCATCCTAAATAGCAGTGCAAAGCAAAGGCATGGGTAGGCCTACACTTTTTGTGTAATAACTTTTTCATTTAATCTACTGAATAATCTTGCCAGTCAATGTTTGAGTACCTTGGAAAAATGCACCGCTCAAAATGACAGAGGATTTAATTGCATGTAGTTTTGGGAATCGTCCCCGTATGACTTCCACAACCTAATATTATTGAAGTAGCATGGGTTATAACTAGTTCCATACAATATGTGTGTGAAAACCTTATCACATAATCTATTGAATGGTAATGCTCCAGCTTGTTAATGTTTTACAAAGTTGAGTACCTCGGAAGAATGCAAAGCACACAATAACAGATGATTTAATTACATGTAGTTTTGGGAATCATCCCATTATAACTAGGGTAATAACTAGTTCCATACAACATGTGTGTGAAAGCCTTATCACATAATCTACTGAATGGTAATGCTCCAGCTTGTCAATGTTTTACAAATTTGAGTATTTGTTTAACACATACGCATAAACTAAACTGGGCCAAGTTTCATGGCTCTACTTACTGTAAGCAAGAATCAGCACTTGCAGAAGTAAGGAATTTTGTGCCTGTGTACGAAACGCTACTAAGCTTACACAGAAACTTGATGCTTACTCAATAAGCAGAGCATGGTGATTGTAAGTGAAGAATTCAAAAGTAACCAGAGCCATGCAATAGGGCACTGGCTGCTTGAGTGAACTTTAGTGTAGTTACAGGCCTGATACTTCACAGAGGCAACGCAGGCGGTTGCCTCCATGCGACCTGGTCATTGCCTTGGTGCCCTTGAAATGCTCCCGTAGAAATATACAATTCCCTCATAAGGGTGCCCTTTACCAAGGAGAAAAATGCTTTGGTGCTCTTGCTTTTTCAAAAACCAAGCATACAGGCCTGAGTTGGAAGACCTCTAACATGTCTAATAATAATGAAGTCTGCCTTTGTGTGGGGGTTATTATGTAACACCTGAAAGAGGATTACATTGAACCTTTGTTTTTAATTGATTTTCAGCTGCTGGTGATTTGTGTATTTACCTTTCATTGTTTGGAAGACCTCTTCATCTTTCTCCCCCATGCCTAACATAATGGAGGATTTAGTAATAACATCAGGGTGGACCTTCTTGGCATGAGCAAGCACGGACATAGACTGCTTGTAGTTTGCTCGGGGATCTCGCACAAAACTGGAACAAAAACCAAATTGAAAAAACTTTGAATGCCTCCTTTTACTCATTCAAATTTTGCAAACAATTTAAGGACTGCTCAGAATACTTCAAAATGATGTCATTTGAATGGATACTTAATTCTACTACCATAATGAGAAATCAGTAAATGTATTTTTAGTGATTGCTTTCTTACAATATGTGTGAGGTGCGCGGCTGAGCAGTCTAGGGCAGTGGACTCAAGTTTTAAAATCTACAAGATGAGGGTTAGAATCCTAGCCTGGTCAGTGGCAACACTAGCCCGGTCAGTCACAAGGTACTTTATCATTATTGCTTTACTCAACCCGGGAGTACAAATGGGTACAGGCAAGTGCTGGGGAGTAACCTTTTGATGGACTGGCATCCTGTCCAGGGGAAATAGAACCATAAATGCCAAGGAAACCAGATAAATACCAGCCTGATGAGTGATATTGCGCGCACATTTAGTCAACTAACGACCAGCAACTTGAACGACTCCTTTGGAAGTCTATTCAACCATCGGTTCCACAGAATTCAACATTCTATTGCCTTCCATGTTTCCGCTATAGTGTTCCTGGATTCCCTCCGTTCTTTACACATATTGGCATGGAACATGCTATTGGTACCAGTGAAGAAACCATGATCATGAGGCTGTTTCAAAAATGGTTGATGGAAGTAGTCAACCACTGGTCGACCAGCCTGGGTTTCGAGTTAAAATGGTCAACCTTTAGTTTACCGTCAACCTACAGTTAACCTTAATGCACACTCGAACTTGCTCATAGTATAAGCTGAACTTACATTTGGAGGTTCTCTACAGTTTCAATGTTATGAGCAAACACATCCAGACCAGACAGAGCAACCCTCGCTACGGCTTCCATATCCCCACGGAAGTCTGGTGTTAAACATTCGACCAACATGGAGCTCCTGTTTAACATACAAAGTTTATGAGTTACATTAATCTGTTTACATTAATTGTTCTGCACGATTGGTCCTTACATAAACATAAAAGTTCATGACAACTAAATTTTAAATTTTTGATCCTAACACTAGAAACATTCCTGATCTGTGATTTTCGACCGATACTACAATTTTCATCAGGGCAGTCAGGTTGGTGTAGTGGTGTCTTGTCTCACCTTTCACATCTGGGACCCTAGTTTGAATCCCACCGGGCACAACGTGGATCGGGGTTTCAGTCCCTACTTGACCAAGTGGGTTTTTTCCTAGAACATTTCTCTGGGGTTTACCTCCCACATTTAAAATTTTATAAATTTCTAAAATTTCTTCTCTTCTCGATTGGCTCTAATTAAAGTAATGAGAATATTATCTAGATCCAGCATGATGACCTGGAAGTAAAATAAGTGACCTTGTAGACACGTGATTCTAACACTGCATCATAGACTCCTGGGAGTTTGCGCCAACCCCTGTCCTGGTTCAGGGATGGTCTAAGTTGTGGTGTTAGGATCGCGTGTCGGCAAGGTTACATATATATACTGGGTCATCTTGCTAATGAAGACAGTAGTAAAACAAATTCCAGTGCTGTGATTAAGAGTTTAAGAATAATGGCAATAATTTAATCACAAGAATAATGGATTGGCAGACAGGGAAAAGGAAAAGAGTTAGAGTGGACAGAGAAGAAGATAGAGAGATGGAATCAGGGTATATGCAGGAACAGCATGGACAAGAACTACAAGAAATAGAAATGAATGGCATTTACAAGAAGAGGGCTACGTCTTACACTAGATGATGATGATGATCAAAAGTTAAACATTTAGTTGTATTGAATTACCAAAACCAATTCTAGAGAGCTGATTAAGCATAAAATTAAACTTAGCACAAAAAACTTTGCTTACAACCAAAGGTTACCAGCCAAAATATTATGTCTTTCAGCATTAGTGACTGGTTCCCAAATTGTTTTTGCTTGGCAGCTTTATGCTTAAGCAGCTCTATGAAATCGGGACCATGAAATTGGAACAATTTTACTTCTGCATAATTGATGTGTAACATGCAATTCGACATTATAAATTGTAGGATAAGATAACCAAACATTGGAAACAATGTCTAACTGTATGCCTTTTTAAATCATAACTACTTCTAAACACTTGCCTCTTTTTAAGTTCTATGACAGTCTGAGCAAAATGGGCTGAGCCTCCATCTGGCAAATCTAGGAACAAAAAATGTACATCAATAATACCAGGAAATTAAAAGTAACTGTCTGAATATATCCTAATTTGTTTATTATTATGAGGTTATAAACCACAAAAGGAAACTGACTAGGTTAAGTCAAGATGATTTGGGGTTAAATAAAGAAAAAATTAGCTGAGTTTGAATCAATGACCTCTGGTTTAATGTGGCCGCACTTTACCAACTGATCTCTCTAGCTCTATGTTGGCAGTCTCTCTATTTGGTCAACATCTTTCTTTGTGGATGCAAGTCAGCAGCCACATAATTACCACCTGATGTGTAGCCAGTCATCATTCCAAAGTTTACAAACAAACCTGGGAATAGGCAACCAGGTATCACCTTAAAGGAGCATGACTTATAATCTCATTTTAACGGAAAACTGACTTGGCAAATTTGAGATGACTTGGAATTCACAAAGGGGAAATGCCTAGAGCAGGATTTGAACCAACATCCTCTGGTTTAACATCCTTTTACTTTTTCTCCATTTCTCTTTTGAAGAACAAAAACACTCTTTACATATAACTTCAGAACAAGGCTGCTTGTCTTGTGTTTGCCTGTGGCAGAGAACAAAATTCCTCTGACCTGCTGAGATCTTTTCACTGGCTGCCAGTACGAAAAGAACCAAAAAAAAAATCCTTCTGCATGTTCACAAATGTCTTCATGGTCATGCACCATAATACCTCACAGAAAACTTTAGTTATCCTCTACAATACTGGTCATTCTGAAGACCGTAGAAGGCTCTGCTCCAAAAAAAAGGCTCAAGACAATCTATTCTTCAATGCAGCTCATAAGTTTTGGAACCAACTGCCCTGTGACGTCAGAGAAGCAGTGTCTACTTCGTTCTTCAAGCAGTCTCTCAAAACGTTTTTGTTTCCCACTGAGAGCAACAGTAGTTTTCTTTTGCTATGTTTTTTACTTATGTTATTTTGTTTTTCTTGTGAGGCGCTGTGTTCTTTGTAGAGCGCCATAGAAATGTTGACTATACTATTATTATTATTATTATAACTGAATATCACTCAAACAATGCAAGCTATTATACAACATGATATCAAAATGATCAATACATAAATGAAGCGAGAAACATTCCTACCATCTCTGTCTACAGATGTAAGAACAACATAGTCCAGTCCCCAGTCAGATATAGCTGTGGCAGTGTTGACTGGTTCATTAGGATCAGGAGGTGGTGGCTTTCTAGCAGTCTTCACTGAGCAAAACCTACACCCTCTTGTGCACGTATCTCCAAGAAGCTGTAAACAACAATTATAAATTTCAAATAACTTTCCACTTAAATGCACTTCGAGGAATCAATTACATTGGCATTATTGTGCCTTAAAAACAAAGGTTGCTGTGATGGCACAAATATATTATTTGGCTAATGCAGGGATCTAATTTGGGTGTTTTTAAAATGTAATGTTTGTTTGTTTTTCTATAAGTATCAAATTTGAATCTTTTTAGTGCACACATGGAAAGCAATTTTCACTTTTTACTTGTAATCTGTGATGAAATAAATAAATTGATTGATTGATTGACTATCCAGCAAACTTCAGTACAGCGCTTACAGTAGCTAAAGGTTTTACTGGACCAGACAAATTTGTATAATGCTTCAACACTCAACCGAATTTAAAGATATTTATACACAGTTTAAATTGGAAATGCAGTGAGATGTTCATACCCCAAAACACCAGACCCTCTTATTTGTGCGGTTGTAAGTTTACTCGTCTGAAATTAAAACCACTGGCCTGTGGTTCAGTAATAATTTTGGTAAATATCCTTACCATGATAGTTGCTGTGGCTGTTTGATGTTCACCTCCTCCCCAACACTCTCCTATGTTAGGACATCTTGCCTCTTCACAAACCTATGGGATATTTCAAACAATGTATTAAAGTCAAATTTACCTAATTTAAATTTAACAATAAAAATAGTGGCTTCTCATATAGTGCTCATATCTGTCACTCAGTCATGTCAGTCACGCTCACGGCACTTTAATACCTAGTATTTCCCTGCAAGGTTTGTGTGACTACGATTGCATTATTATGAGACCTACTCTTTGTACACAGCACCATGTAATGTTTTACATGTTGCTGTGTCGCAATATGCAGCCAATCAAACCAATCAAAAGCCATTTGGGGAACCCCCTATTTTTTTGATAACAGTACTGGGTTCTTTTACTTGCGTTAGGCCATCCGAAGGACAAAGCATCATGGTTACGTGTCTTTAAGGAGACTGTTCATAAAACTAAAGATGGACAGTTTTACATATAAAATGCAAACTCTTCTCAGAAAAACTTAACAGTATCTTGCACAGAAAACTTTGCAATGTGTTGTCCTAGATTACTCCTTTTGTGTGAAGATTGCTCAACATGTACAAGACTTAAATTAGTGCTCACTGTATTAAGATTTAGTCCACGCAAACTTTCTTTGATTCTGTTGTAGTTCTTCCCAACTGGAATCTCTGTCTTCAACCATGGTGGTAGCCTCAATCTAAAAAATAAACCAGACAGTGTTAGTGTACACACACATCACTAAATTGTATCTGTATCCACTTTCTGATATAAGTTTGATCAAACAATTAGACACTTTTGAAATGATTTGCGCCAATACATGTACATCTTACAAGTTCTGAACAAATTAAAGGCACTGGACACTATTTGTAGTAACTCAAAATAATTTTTAGTATAATAGCTTACTTGGTAAGAGCAATGAAGAGCTGTTGGTAACATAAAACACTGTGAGAAACGGCTCCCTCTATAGTAGGCCTGGGCGAATTATTCGAATATCCGGTTAATGGCGAATAGGTTTTCCTATCCGTAAACGCGAATGCCTTTTTTTTCTTAACCGGATATCCGCATAGGGCGCGAATAGCTATTTATAAACCGGATAGTTATGTAATTACAACCGAGTAACCGGATATTCTTTAATATCCGAATATCCGCGGACGTCGGGCGACAACTGATATGAATGATTTGTCTGAATCCTTATGAAACTTCTATTAAGACAGCATAAAACAGCATAAATTAAGTATTAAACTATGCTCACCTCCGTGAAGAGTTAAAACAATGACATTTCTGACGTAATTTGTTCAAAGATTACAAAAGTTTTCCTTCACGTAGAGTGAATCACGATCAAAAGAAAAAGCAAATCGCCATCTTTATATTAGATCCGGTCATTTTTATGAATGAACCGAGTGACACTGTCTAAAACTAATATCAATCCACCCATAAGATCTCATTCACAAACGAACAGCGCCCTCTAGCGGTGAAAAAACTATTCGAATATCCGGTTAATTTCGGATAGTTGGCCAGCGGTATCCAAATAACAAAATTTCACTATTCGCCCAGCACTACTCTATAGTAACATAGTTTTTGAAAAAGAAGTAGTTTCTCACTCAAATAATAAAATACAGTAGTCTAAGTATATTGAGTAAGGAAGAGTTACTCATTCTAGCTTAAAACTAGCCTTAAGTGTTTAATATCTCCTAGGACTAGTCCTAAGTTTAGGAGTAGTCCTAACTCTGTGTGAAATCGACCCCAGTGCCTTTAAGATACTTTTATGAAAAGAATCAGTACAGTAACACAAACCCAAAGTTGTTGATTTTAACAGCAACCTCTGTTACCTTTTCATTCCCTTCTCTTTGACCAGTTTTCCATCATAGCCATCACTTCCCGTATCAGTTGCCTTTAAGTCCTCACTGATGAAATCTCCAAGGGATGGCCCCTGAGCCAGACGCTCTTTCTGTTCATTACTAAGTGAAGCAAATCTACGACTACATGGTTTCACATTGCTGCATCTCTGTTGAGATTTAACAAAAGAAATAACACTATCAAAAGATCCTTAGGATATTGAAAGCAAGCTCTTATGGAAGACAAAACATTTATTTGCTAACAGCCACAGCTGGTGCTATGGCCCCTACTTAGGGGGCCTGTTCCTGTGGCAGACTACAAACATGACAAACCACCTACGTGGACACCTTGTGCTGGGACTCTTGCCTACACAGGAGGAGCTGCAGACACCATTGGAAGACCAACAAGTTTGGAGGGCCATCATCGCCTAAACTAGTGAACAGCCACATGAAACCAAAGTTTCCTGTTGTAGTGCACTCAACTCTTTTTCTTGCTTGATGCTTAAATTCAACAAATACCATCAAAAAGTTGTTCTGTCCCCAGGGGTTCTACTACTTACCGTAAACTCGCAGTCAACTTACTTGTGCTGTCAACTCGCCATCAACTCCTCCAATATACATTTAAAATCCATGAAAGAGGCATAGAACTGTTAAGTATTAGCTAAAGGAGAACTTTAATAAGTTTTAGGTTACATTTTGGTATAAACAATTTAGTTTTTTTCTCATGAAAAAATTAACTCAAAGCTGCAAAACCATCGACCACCATCTTGCTTTTTCACAGAGCTTGCACAACAAAGCAACAGAGACCGCTTTCCTGCATATGGATTAGTCTTGGCTCAAGATGTCAATGACTGGTACCGCCCAGTGTAGTCAGTAGTATGTACTGCGCTTCGTGTTAAAGCCATTATATACTTTCGGCACAAAAAAAAAAAGTTCACAGATTTACAAATAACTTACAGGGTTTACAGAAGGTAATGGTGAAAGACTTCTCTTGAAATATTTTTCCATGAAATGCTTTACTTTTTGAGAAAACATTAAAACAATTATCAATTCGCACTGTCGAGAATTACCGATTTGTTTTAAACACATGTCATGACACGGCGAAACGTGCGAAAACAAGGGTGGGTTTCCCAGTTATTTTCTCCCGACTACGATGATCAATTGAGCCTAAATTTTCACTGGTTTGTTATTTTTTATATATCAGTTGTGATACACGAAGTGTTGGCCTTTGGACAATACTGTTAATACCAAAAGTGTCCGATGGCTTTAAATGATCGCTGACGTCTTGTGTCAAGACTAATCCATAACTGCAATCTGCATAGTGGTTGAGTTGACGGCGAGTTGACGGCACAAGCGAGTTGACTGCAAGTAGTAGGACCTGTCCCGGACAGAGATTTTAATGTGAACAGGCCCGGCCCATCCGCCTGGATATTCGTTCACCTCTGCCAATTTTGTGATTTTGTCACATTTTTTTTCCTTTTGAAGTTTTCACTTCTGCCTTTTTCCTGGATGTACAAATGCAAAATTATTATTTACCATTTTAGGTGCCTCTCATGGAATTGAAACTTCAAATTGTTACTTCAAATTCCAGAGGGTGGCTTAGTTATTTACAAGAAAAAAAACCCCAGCAGCTTATAGTATACCGAAAAAGAAAAAAATACAACCCAGCCTTTAGAAATTATCGGGCATAATGGAAACGTCCAAGTACGTCACAAAGACAACGTGGCAGATATTACCGATCTTTGCTAACTCAAAGTAAAACAATTTGTCGTGAGGGGTCGTTAGTTGTAGGTATTTAGTGCCACTGAAAATTTGCTTTAGAATTTGTAGGTTGTTCGATGCGATTGACGAGTTGTTCGACACCCAATCTCATCTATGATCTACATTATTGATATTATCTATTCTTTTTTTTTGAGTGACTTGCTTGCATTATCGATCGTGAATAACTTGTCAATTGATGATCAGACAACATGATGATTTTTCGATTACATTCATGTCATTCATTCACAACACATGATGACACCAGACTAAAAAAAAACTATAAATAAATATAAAAAAATAAAAATAAAGACTATTTGATATTTTTTTGATTGATATCTTTTTTTATAAATTAATTATTAGGGCCTAATTATTATATAAAATAACAACATTTCTTGATGAGCTCAGCGTCACTGTTATTATACCGTGGAATTTCACCTAAACTTATTTAAAGAAAAGGGTTTACTAAATGAGCACTTACGAAGACAAAACTCGTCAGTCGTGATGAAGTATACATTGCTCTGTTGGCTGCCATCTTGGTGTTGAGTTTTTTGCACCGTTAATGTTAAATACCGCCCTCTTTTGTTAAATACTTTTTTATATATTATTAATATTAGACTTGTATCAAGTCGATTGATCAACCTTCTCAGCACACTTTATGGTCAAGAAATAAGGTTTTCATTGATATTTTTCTAAGTCTTTCTTATTCTTCTTGGCAATGTAAGTTCCCCCTTCAATTAAATGTAATTTTTGCGTTTGCGTTACGTATTTTACATTAAAATTAGAACTTAGAAAACCACAGAGAAAACACATCGACTTCTACTCCGTTAATCTTAAATAGCGCCCTCTAATTTAAAGGGCTTGGTTGTTATTACTATTAAACTTGTATCAAGTCGATTGATCAACCTTTCTTTGCACACATACACGTATAGTCAAGAGGCATTGTTTCAATCCAAAGTCTTCTTTAATAATTTAAGTCTTTCCTAATCTTCTTGGCGATGCGATCCTCCCACTCCCATAAAAATACATACATGAGTTTGAGTTAATTATTTTGTACTAAAATCAAAACGTGGAAAACACTAGAAACGCTTCAACACAAGTCTATTTTCTATACTCGACATGCACTGCTTGCACTCTGTGAGTGCACCAGCAACGCGCGCCGCATTTTATCAACACTGACCGGTTACCGCCACCACGTAGTACACAAGCACTTTCTGCTGTGTGGCTGCGGGGAATTCATAGTAAATTCCACGACAAGATCACATTTTGCCGATCGCAATGACCGAAGAAGACCACAACAAACTATCAGACTTGAGAGGGGCTGAATGATTGCCAATGCAATCGTGACTACCGACTCAGACAATGCTCAGATCATCATCGCTGAACAACAAGGATTTTACTTTCTCAATCTCAGTCAGTACACACAGTTCAATTGCAGACAAAGAAAGGTAAGTAACAAGTTTACTTTTTTAGTTTTAATTGCACCAATTTGTATTTTACAGTTGTACAAAAAGTACAGGATTTGGTGGGACCATGGTGGGACTACTGTACTGCGGTACACTAAATTATACACAAATAAACTCAATCAAACACATGCCATGATTTGCGCTGTATAGTGTATGGTTTGAGTCTTTGAGTTCGAGTTGTTGTGTTGATCGCCTCATACACTAATCATACATATCACATAGGTCCTATTTACATGTCTTTCCTTGCTGCTGGGCCCTATATGGCTCTGCTTACCGTGAAGGCATACACTTACGGAAGCAGGGAATTGTGTGCTTACGACAAGTGTGCTTCTAGAAACTATAAGGCTATAGTTTCTAGAATAGAAGTACAGCAAGTGTATTTCATATGGCATGGGTTATCGACGAATTTAGCTTCAGTGCGTGCATATTCCACGCAACTACTTCTATACTAGTACTAGGCATTCTACGCTTTGGCTAGCGCAGAAATTTGGCGCTAGCACATAATCGTAAGTGGGTAATCTTGTGATCGTAAGCGCAGAATTTGGGGGTTAGTTAGCAGAACCATGAAATGGGGCCCTTGTCATCTCGCATGCCCCTTCCAGCCGTTTTTTCAACAAAACAAGTATTCCCGCCTGACTGTATTTGCTGAGTTGCTGGAATACACTGTAGGTAGGGGGCTTACATTTGCCTGTTTTTCCACAATTGTGGCTTTTGGCCATTCAACAAAATCAGCCAGGTGGATTAGCGATAAAGTCTTATATAAAAAAATAATGTCTGCGGTAAAAATGTTAATTTTGGGGGGATAAATACAAATCTAACTAACTTTAAAATGTTTGTCACTGAAACTATTTTGTCTGAAATGCCCCTGTTTAATGTCCAAAACTCACCTCAACTCAAGAGGAGTTTTAGAGATTCAAATTTTAGCAGTGTCCATTTTTGTGAATGCTGCGGCAGGAGTACGTTTTGCCATTTGATGTGGCGTCACCTTGTATTTAATTTTAAATGAGGTTTGAGGTCATTGTAATTTTGTTTAAAAAATCATCGCATTTTGCTGACATTTGACTTGATTGATATATTATGTTGACAAAAACCAATTTATGACCCTGCCGATAAGTCTGCTATTAAATGATGTTATCATAAAGGATCTTTTCTACACATCTTGCTAGAGCCTGTTGTTGTTAATACAAAACTTTTGTACATCAACATTTCAATACAATTGCCAATGATATGTGGTTTACTGAGACAGTAACTCATCTTTGTATAATTGATATTCAATGTATACAAAACTTTGGCCCACTTTTACAACATTGAGGTGGTTGGGTAGTGAACAGTACTATGTCAATCCAGTCACTATGCACAGCCTTGGCTTCTGTTTTGGTTTTAGTGGTAATGTATCCTTGGCTAGAACAATCAACATGAACATGATGAACAGTTCAATGGTGACATTGAAAAATAAGCCCTGACTGAAAGTTCCACACACCCACATACATATTATTTGTGTTTATGAAAAGTAGTGGAAATATGGACGAGTTGGCTTCTCAAAAAGCCAGACAAAATTGCAAAGCGTGAAGGCATTTCAATTCATTATTCAAGCTGGCACTGGTCCGTAATGCCATTGTCAAACCTATTTGTATTATTGAATTGGGAAACGACCAGTTAACTATGGAAAATTGATTGGTCTTCAACTAAATAGGGTTAATGTTTGAGTTGTTTTCCTCTATAGGAAACTAATAGAATTGACATTGTGCCACCAACCAAAACCAGGTGAACTGACTTTTGGACACTGTCAAAACCCCTACCTTGACCCATCATGCAAAACTCATAGTCACCAAAGGGTTGTTTGTGGTAGAATAACATCTTATATAAACATGGACTTGTCTTAGCCCTTTGCTTCAAAGGATTTCCATCACAATTTCTGATTTTTAGTCTAGCAAAGCCAAAAATCCAGCCCCATCTGGAACAATAAAATAAAAAACCCAAAACAAACAAACAAGTAGGAATGATGACAGGTTACAGTTGCAAAATATTCATATTGTCAGATTGTTCATACATAAAATGTACACGTGTGTATACATACTTGATTTTAAATATTGATCAAGTTTTGTACACGATTTGACTAGCTCAGTCTACCACAGCAGTCGGTTACATTATTATTTGATTATAAATCAGAGGCGCTCAACGGCGTGTAGTGTAACAGCTGTATGTGGCGACAAAGGAACATCTGCCTAGACAATAACAGCCTTTAGCTAGACAGAGGATCTCTGTGTTACACTACCTGCAACTGTTCAAGCATTTATTGAATTATTACTGTCTAAATATTGTATGATAGAGTTTAATGGAACTTAATGTAGTGTAGATTATTTTATATCTATCGCGTTGAAACCCTTTAAATTAGAGTGTAACCCATCTCATACAAAGCCATTACTCTAGTTTTTATCAGTGGAATTCTATCCTCAGTTCAGGGCCAAGCCAGAGGGCAGTGATTTTAGTGTTGGATTAGTAAAATCATGACCGGACAAGTCTGGCAGTCTGTGTGTTTTTCAATTCTATTCAACAGTACCTCACCATGCTCAATGAGTAATATCTTGATTAGACACAAATTATTTGCAAATGTTGACTTTGGAGCCTGATAAATGACATTTAATTGTGTTGAGTACTTTTTGTATGAAAGCACAGAGATAAAACATCACTTACAATTTATACCTTTAAAATAGTGCTTGTTAAAAAAAACCCAGTAAAAACAAAACGAAACAATAAAACAATCAAATGTTTGATACATGTTTGTCAAAGTCAGGAAGTTTTTTCACTCGTGGTTCTGATCTTGTAAAATTCTGGTCCAGAAAACATTTTGAGCAGTGTAGTTGGCAGACAGCTGTCGCGGACGACAAAGTCAAGTTTAGATGCATCCATCAATGATATCTTCCTCTCCTCATCTTGTTGTCAGTTTGTTGGTGAAATACTGAGCAACAAGCCCTGCAACAAGCTTACCTGGCTGCAGTCTTGTTGATTTTCCCCGAAAATTCAAACCCTGCTCAAATGTAGACAAAATTGATGTTTGTTGAAACAGCTTTTTTAGACAGAAACTAAAGAGACTACAAAGGCTTGATTCCTTTTTTGCAAACAACATTTTTTCTTATTTTCGTTCTGTAATTGTATAGGGCCTGCTCTCTACTAACTGTTGGCGTTTGTACTGTTACTATCAATCAAGGCAATTTCGTCTCATCGAAGAGAACTAAAGAAGGGATTTAATATTAATTAAACAATTTCCAAGAAACCTTTTAAAGTAAGAAAGGCAGCTTGCCTAATGAGGCAATCTACTTAATTGTAAAGCCAAGTCCCAGTGTACTGGATTTTGTTGATGCATTGCTTGTCAGTGTGTACGTTTGACAACTTCATTGCCAACATAAGGGTATTGACTGCAAATTTTTGTCAAAAACTGCTGATCAAAGACCTACTGACATTATGATTGTGCAGGTAACAAGTTTCCATCATCGATGTCTACAGGGTACTGCAGTGGTTGGATGAGTGAACGTTAAGAGTTGTTGAGGTATCGGCTGACTAGCCCAGGGTACCCTCATGGATCGTAGGAGCCAATCTATCGCATTAGAGAAACAACATGTCCATGATGTGTACGAACGGATTGCTCCTCACTTCAGTGATGCACGCTACAAAGCATGGCCCAGAGTCAAGGAGTTCCTATTGGGCTTAGAGCCGGGAAGCATTGTAGCAGATGTAGGTAGGTGAAAACAAAGCATAGGGCAATACAGGAATGCAACTCTTCCGCGTTTCCGCGGAATTCTGTTTTTTGTTTTTTTTACGTGTAAAACGTTTTTTTTAAAGCCTAATATTTGCCTGGCAACAACAGTGTACAACTACAATCATGTAAAATAAGCCTAGTACGTGCTAACAGTGCACCTAAGAGCATAATAAACCTCAACATTTTCTAGGGTACCATTGTGGGTATCATGTCCCGTGGCGTTTCGGCTGCCTCGCTCCGCACTTGCATTGTGCCTTTGAAATGTTTCCTCTTTTTTTTCAACGGGCAGTTGCATGCCTGGCAATAGCTGAGGCCCTGGCTATAAATGTTTGTCACTTGGCAATCTCCAAGAACAAAAGGCAGTCACATTTCAATGTTCATATATTTTTCTTGGGGATTGTAAGAGCAATTCTCGCATTTTGACACTATGCGAAACAAAGCCTGCGGCTTTGACAGGAGATAAAATGCACACTGATAAAAGTTTACAGATTTTCCAACATCATTACACTTTTTAACAAAAAAGGTCATTTATGAATGGAATACATGTACATGTACAAGAGT
This sequence comes from Asterias amurensis, assembly GCF_032118995.1. Taxonomy (NCBI): domain Eukaryota; kingdom Metazoa; phylum Echinodermata; class Asteroidea; order Forcipulatida; family Asteriidae; genus Asterias; species Asterias amurensis. Next base: position 1,645,459 of record NC_092651.1, read on the forward strand.
TGGTTCTGTCCTCAAACGCCAGCCTTGACCAGTACTGGCCACAACCCTGCCAGAACAAACGTTCACTACCTCGTCCCACTCTTTTTATTCCCTGAATATCAGGCAACCGGAAATGGCTCAATGTCATTAATATTACAATAATTATGATTCCAAAGTAAATCAATAACTTGAATAAACAATCCGGCTTAATAAACATCAACAACTTACGCTTGTTTACATTGCTAAGCATTTACTTTCAGTGTGACACAGGCTCCATCTCAAATACATTTTTGTTACAAACAGAGAGTGTGCATTAGACTGAATGTATTGACACCCATAATGGATGAGTTGGCACAGAGTTATTTACTCTTGATTTATTATATTTCTGTATTTAAAGTGTTTTTGAAAGAATCGGACAGAGAGGAATAACTATAACATTGACGCTTGTATTTGTACAGTTTGTACTACACTCTGCAACATTAGTGCTACATGTATGACTTTACGCCTTTAAAAGGTTTTCCAGGACACTGAGTTTTTTATTGATGAATTTCAAGAAATCTCATCATAAACATCACTTTTTTTCAAACAGTCCAAAAATGCAAAAATAAACTTGTCATGCATCTTGAATCATGCATTGAATAATAATGAAGTGAATTAAAACGCGTACTTGTGATAAATTTCTCCACTCTTGCATTGGTCCAATGAGAATTTTGCTTGATTTTAATGCATTATTCGCAATTTTTAAAATATGTGCATTAATAATGGTTTGTTTCCTTTCAGATAGTTCTTGTTCATATTCACCTTGGTGCAATACAGACAAGTGACTATTTCATTACTCAATCCACACATACTCAGTATACCACTTAGTCTTCATTAATGCTTGCCTCCGTATTGTCTGGAAAGAAATTATATTTACAGCAGCAGCAGAGTGGAAATCGACATTAGATGACCCTGAAAAATATTGATTCAAAGTCTATGGAAATCCTTCCATTAACTATCACTTCAAATTTATATTTGTATGAATTTGATTTTTTAAAGATTAAAATTCAGGAATTCTATCACCATTTTGTCAAATATTCATTTTGAAGTGAATTAAATGCATACTTGTAATAAAGTCCTCCATTCTATCCATCTCAGCATAAACGTCATGTCAGTCATATGATCCCTGCTTTAGTTGAACAGGGTTTTCTTCATCATTATAAATCTGGCTTCAAAGGTATTGTCCTGCCTTTCTCAGAAATGGTTTGTATGGCTTGCTTTGGGAAGTTACTTTGTCATGTTTCCGTTTGTGTCCATAATATCCACATGTAACTGATACACTCTACTGTTGTATTTGATTGTTGGCTTAGTCCAGTGGGAATTGCAGAGAGTGTCCGTTATCATCATTTCGGTGTCGCTTCCATTTTTATGTATTTTCTCTTGCAAAACATTAAACCTCATTTTAAAAAGATCATAATCATTGTTTGTGATGCAAACAAAGACACTTAAGTTTGTGACACATCAGTCAGCAACTGAACTTTTCATTTGGCTGATTTCTTCTGAAGTCATTAAAGATGATATTAAATTTATTAAATTCAATTCTCAGAATAAATGAGTCTGCATCATTTATGTGGACTGCGTGGGGCAGTTTCCCCTCAGGAAAGTCAAACAGCTACACAAATCTAAACAAGCAAGGCACAATTTTTTTAATTAGGTTTGGAGGATGATGCCATATAACATTATCGCGCAAGGTCTTTCTTGGAAAACATTCACCAGAGGCCACAATCTAATTAAATCTTACAGTAGATGAGTACACACTTTAAACAGAGCCACCCTTGAAACGCTTCAACCAAATCAATTCTTGTACTTAATAGAGAGTGCACAGAAACAACAAATTGACCTGCGCCATGAGACCAGGGATTGGCAGTAGGGTTTCCACTGCTAGATGTAAGTCGTCTTAGATAGGATAATGAGGTCTCGTCATAGCAACTGAAACTCAATCTTACTGTATGTCTGATTGTTGTACCCTTCCTCCCATTAACTATACATAATTCAGTTGCGTCTGATCAATTTGTCACCCCATTTTTTGTAGAAGGATGGCCTCCTGACAGGGCTGGGTTGCACAACTTTAACATGTATGGATTACATCAATAAAAACGGCTTGCAAGTAAATCGTGTAGGGAACATAATATTTCCACTGATACTCTTAGGTGTTGTAGTGCTCCATTTACTGATGCTGATTGAATAGATCTTTGTTAATTCTTGCCTGAGTTATTGCTCAGATAGTCCACTTGTGTACAGATTTATATTGAATGAACATTTTCTGATTTTGCTTCCTTTTTTTGTGTGTTCATGTTGGAAGACCAGGCTCAAAATGTTTTGCTTGACTTGATATGAAAAGAGAAAAATAACTGACAAAAAATGTTTTCACTATGGGACAAAATATAGCCCAAGGTATTACAGGGGTCAAAATGAAAACTGATCCACGACAGGACAAGTCCGGCGGTCTTGATATTTTCAGTGTACAAATCCAGAAATACGAAGTTACTGAAACTGCCATAAAATACAATTACCATAACAATACAACACAAAACCCTTTTATTTCAAAAACCAATTACAGGAAATTTTGATTAATTATGCTCAAGTAGACCATACCTTAATAAAAAATACAAAACATATTTATTGATTTCTGTTGCTGCTCTTGATAATATAGGAATTCATTTTAGAAAATTGAGAAAATAAAACAAACAGGGAAAGTGCCAACCATGGTAATGGAGAGGTTATTTCAAATGTATTGACAGAAGTCTGATACCGGAATCAGCAAACCTCTGGGAAGTACATGCTAATGATGTTAAATTTGCTCAATCTCATCTCAAGCAATCTAGCAGAAAAAAACTATCGATTTTAAGAAAAGGTCAGCGGTGATTCACAACAGCGCGGTTCACAATCTTCACTCATCTTAACACAGTCCCTGAAAGTAGAGGTTTAGTCGTGTGTGCAATAATGCACTTACCAAAGGAGTAATTTGCTGTCTGAAGGAACATGCATAGACCTGCCTGATCACCAAATCATCATCTTCTCTAAGAGCTTGAGGTGGATTAGTCAAGCAGGTTCTCTTCATTCTAAGTCCTCATGATGAAATCACCTTGGGGGACGCATGTCTAGGAAAGTAGTGGTGGGGGGGGGGGCTGGATGTGGCAGCTTGTCATGTGAAATGCATATTTGCTAAGACACTCTATATTATGGGATTTGAGGCATTGCATAGTGAGGTATCAATATATTTGGTTTGTAGGAACACCATCTATTTGCGAGGAGTAGATTTTTCAGACTACTCGGTTAGAATTGAGAAGTCTCCTGGAAAATAAAAAAAATGTACTTTACGGTAGTAGAATATATCTATAGCAAGACTGTTCTCTAAAGAACAAACTCTACCTGGCAAATTTTATACTCTACATTCATAGACAGATATCACACTTTAACTTTGTCTGCATTTAAAAAATAATTATGGGGTTTGCTTTCATATCTTTCAAACTGTTCACACATTAAGAAAAACATTCAGTGGCTCCTGCAAAAAATTCTGTTTTGAAAAACAATACATTACATAAATAAACGCACACTCGTATGCACTTGTCTGACATTAACAAAATCCAATTCATTTGATTGTGTACTCTCCTTGATATTAAAATGCTTGAACCCTTTTTACAGTCCTGACAAAGTTCTTCTGGGAATGATTGGGGGAGATTAGATGAACGATAAGTTACAACCAAGTAGAACATGATTTATTATGCTCTACATGATTGTATCTTATCAAATGGCAAGCTATTTTTGGACATTTTTATCGAACTACTGAGGAATAGATCTAGACAAGATTCTTGCAGGAAGTAGACGACAATCTCAAAGTGATGGAAAGACAACATGTTATGTGACGCCCCACACTAAAATTGGATAGTTCTCAGAAATAGTGAAAATGCAAAATGTTTACAGCAACATTGAACAAGACAAAGGTCCAGAGTCAGGAATTACACAGTAACCCCCGGAAAAGGGATATTACAAGGCATGTTTCCTGGACCTTGGGTCGAATCCACTAAGAGCTAAGATTGATCTTAACTGCAAATCAATTGTAGTTGCTAGGTAAAGTGTGATGTCACAATACAAATTACTATGGTAATACTAAAAATTTGTCTTACGACTTTACGATGAATTTTATTGCTTTGTTAAATCGAGCCTAGGTGTCCCTTTTTGTACTGGTGAAACAAATCGTAGCAGGGTAGGTTCATGCCTGTGCACGCTACACACTGAAAAGTCTGTCTGCGAGCACAAATTGAGGGCGCCTTGAACTTGTGCCGGTCCTAATAAACCACCTGTCGAAAGTCAAGACAAATTTTGCGGATAAGCACATCATGTGACAAGAGATAAAGACCACTAAATATTTTGCCTCATTGGGACAAAATCTCAATTTGCCATTGTTTGCATGCAAAATTCAGTCTTTTCTTAAAGCTCGTGCTAGGGTCACCTGTCGAAAGTCGAGACAAATTTTGCGGATTTATAAGCACATCATGTGACAAGAGATAAAGACCACTAAATATTTTGCCTCATTGGGACAAAATCTCAATTTGCCATTGTTTGCATGCAAAATTCAGTCTTTTCTTAAAGCTCGTGCTAGGGTCGAAACGTAAGGCCATTAACTATTTTTTGCATTTACATGTAAACCATCGGTCCTTTTGATTAGTAAGTTGTTTGCAACAGCTAAATCTATTTTCTCTCTTCTTTTAAGTAAAGTTTTTCTCTTTTTTTCAGGCTGTGGCAATGGGAAGTACCTGGGAATCAATAAGCACATTTACAAGATTGGCTCCGATTGTTGTTCAACCCTGGTCAACATTGCTCACCGTGCTGATCATGAGGCCATGGTATGTGACAACATCCGTCTTCCTTACCGAGACAACAGCTTTGATGCTGTTATCTCCATTGCTGTCATCCATCACTTTGCGACTACAGAACGACGAGCTCAAGCATTAAATGAACTGGCTAGGATATGTCGTCCTGGTGGACAGATCATGATCTATGTTTGGGCAATGGAACAGAAACTGAGAAAGGTCAGTGTACTTTACAAGCCATTTAGTTTAATCAGGTTTGTGTGAACATCATGTGGAAAACTCTCTTATGAGTAGTGTTGGTTCGGAAAAGAACCTGTGGTTGACCACTCACATTTCGATCGGTATGCTCTGATTGTCTTTAGGGGATCGCTGCTTAAGTACTGCCTTGTAGATTAACTGGTTGTTGGGCGTGGCTCAATTGTGCGCAAAGGCGGAAACAGGAACAGAAGAGAGAGTTTTCATTTCGTGTTACCGCTAACCTCACCTGATTTTACTTGCACCATGCAAATTTCAAATCCATTTAGTTTGTTGGACAGCCGAGAATCTGTTAACTAATAGCAGGCTAGTAGAGGAGGGATGAATCACCCTACATGTATTTATATCACTAAGTGAGTGTATATATGCAAATTCAAACAAATAAAGCCAGATTGCTTCCACTTTACCAGCCTAACCTTTCAACTTTTTTCTTTTGTAAATCAATCATGTTATGGTAGTTTGTTCATTTTCTTCTTTCCAAATCCCTCAAATTCACTTGATTTGTCTTGCTGGTCTTGTTTTGACATTATCATCAGTTATTTTCTTTGAGTGCCTTTATGCTTTGTGTACCTCTTGTGAAGGTGCATTAACTTTCTGGTTAGTCTTGGCCAAAGACATCAGTTATTGATAGTGGATAGTGTACTGCGCTTGGTTGTAAAATCATTTTAGGGCGCCCTCTTCACCATGATTCAACCAACTTGGCTTTCCAGTCAAGAGAGCCAATCAAGCTGGTTTAAGTATGTCATTAGAGGGTGTGCTATAACGATTTATAGCTGAGCGCAGTACACTGTCCACTATCAAACACTGACGTCTTGGGCTAGAACTACTTTCTAGTTTCCTGCCTTGGAGCTTGAAACCCACTTTTAAAATGTAAAGATGTAATGTACATGGGTAAATATCAAATGCTTAAGTCATTTAAAACAAAGGCACTCTGTTTGTGATCCTTAGTATATTGTTTGCATTGATCTAATTTGAAAGGTTTCTTCTTCCCCACAGTTTCATGTTCAAGATGTTTTGGTTCCATGGCATTTGCAACCAAGGAATCTCAAGAACAAAGGTAAGTTCAGTTTTGTTGTGTACTAATTGATGATGATGTCACTTTTAGTAAAGTATCTCTCATGTGGCTTCCCAATAATAAGCTTCATTTTAGGGATTCTGGGTCAGTGTTGTTGCTGGCCTCTGTGGGTCTCTTGTCGGCACAAGACGTCATGGTCGTTATCGTGGCAAATCATTCCAAAGTTGTTGTTGTTGTGCTGAAGAGAGCCCCTTGGCATTGATGGAATCGAGCTGCTTTTCATAAGTGTGCAATTTCTTGAGTATCACATTTGTAAAGCATGTTCAAATCCATGAAATGAGACTTGAATGTTGGAGCTGCACATTAACCTAACCCATATTTTTTTTTAGTTCAAAGCAGACGCTCAACTTGTAGTTATTTTTCTAAAGTTTGAATTATGTTCTTCTCTTTTCAGAAAGATCGAGAAAATTTCTTCCAAACGGTTCGACCAGCAACGGCTCTTCTGTTGAGAACGATGTTGTGAAAAATTCATCGCATAAGTTAAAGATGCAGAGCTTTCCAACTGCTGCTGGTAACACTTATAGTATCTCTCATTCTAGTCTCAGAAGGCAGCCATTTATACCTAGCCAGAGCTCAACCGAACTTGTGAATGGATTGAGTAAGCCAGCCACCAAGCATACCAGAAGTCCTCTCTTAAGAACAAATTCTGACCAGGGTTATGACCCAATTACCTATGCAGAGAAGAGTCACTTTAAGAGGTTGCTCATTCCAACACGTTCGGACTCTGTTGATGAGGTCTTTGTCAACATCAGTACTGAGGAAGATCGCATCACTTGCAAAGAGCTGTTTACCAATGATATCACAAATATCAAATCCCACCACTCGGTTTCGAAAGAAACTGGCCCAAAGAAAGCAAATGGGACTCCTCCAAGAATGTCATCCATTGAAGGAAAGGAACACAGGGAAACAGTGGAAGAGCCCTCTTTGTTTGAAAGTTTCACATCAACTGCAACTCAGATACTGCGTGCAATATCCAGGCAAAGTAGCCTTGAAATAGAGAAACAGTCTCCAAAAGAAGTCAAAGGTAAGGGACTTGAGATGTCCACCTTTGGGAAAAGCATTATATTTTGTGATCCAGAAATCAATGGACATGTAGATAAAGAGGTTTACTTAAATTGTAATGGCCATAAGAGCGTTCCCAATGGCTACTCTCAGGGAAGTTCAAGTAATTGTGCAATAGATGATATTTTTCAGAAATTAACTGTAGATACCCCAGCTTCTGTAACTAACGGCATTACTCCAGTGCAGAATGGGTACTCATCAGACAAAGAAGGTAAAGAAGGTATTCAGCAGACCCAACCTTCTCATGATGTTAAGATCTACAACTCAAGTACCTCAATACCACTCAAGCCACTCCAGACCAATCAGCCCATCATTGGGATGAACTGTGTAACGGCCCAGGGTGAGGCTTACCATAAATCCCGCCCCTTACGACATTTACCACGCATGGGCGTCGGCAGAGAGAGAGATTCCTCGGTGGAGTCCGTCTCCTCCTCTGATGATAGCCTCACTGCTTACCCCGTTGAGATGAAAATCTCTGACCAAAGTTATCATTTCAAGACTGCCGAACAAACTGAAAATAACCCAATTTGTACCTATCCTAATATTCCGTCCAAGAAACATACCAGAACACTTAGTAGTGATTCAGATTGTGATTCATTTGTACATATTACAAATGGGGAAGGTCAGGGATCAGTTTCAAGTGAAGGGGATGCTAATTGCAATGACACAGCATCAACTGTACTTCCCACATCAACTCAAAATTCTTCTCAATGCAATGGCAGTGTTGCAACTTGTACCTTAGTGCAAGTACCAAGTAATCAAGAGCCAAACACTGTAAAATCAGAGGTCACTAAACAACTGGAATTGAAATCACTGCCGGATACTAAGCTTAACTCCAACAGCCAAGCGGATGACCTTACTCCAACCAAAGATACATGTACTCCAACTCAAAATGGCGCTTCACCTGAAGATAAACAAGTTCTTCAGACTTCCCCTAAACCTAGTATTCCATTCAAGAAGAATGACCCCTCACTTTATCTACGTTACTACCATGTTTTCCGTGAAGGGGAGTTAGCTGACCTTATTGAACAACATGTTGATAGTCTTCATATTATACGTAACTACTACGACCATGCAAACTGGTGTGTCATTGCTGAAAAGGTACAGGTTTGGACCATATGAGCAAAGAGTAATGTTTAGCTTTATCTGAATAATGGCAAATTAAGCCTTTGGTTTTTGGAACTGTTTGATTTTTTTAATAAGGGAATAAAAGGGTAGCGACGAGTTCTTAAACGGCCATTTAAAACCGGCAGGGTCGTTGTCGTGTGAACCCTGCAAGGTTTTAAACAGACGTTTAAGAACGAGTCACTACTTTTTTTTATTCCCAATCATAAATGCCCTTAAACGATAAACAAAATACATTTATGGAAAGTTTGACAATTGAAAATTCAAGGTTTAAAATATTTTTTCCCAAAAACTTTGTGAAGAATCTGTCTTTTTGCCCGGCGAAATATGTCTCAGGCCTGTGGTCTTAGGTAAAATTTTGAGCCCGGAAATACCATAATTGCTGTACTCAATTTCATTACTATTTGCTGAATTTTGTTCAACCTCCCTATTACTTCTTTTTTTGACATATTACAGGGTATTCCATTTTAAGCAGAGTCCACAAGTATTGGTTTGTAGGTGCTGGAAAATATTATCGTGAATTCATTTTCAGGCAATGGTTACAAGCGATTATGTTATCTTTAATAAAGATGTACTGTTTGCGCAAACTAAACAAAAATTTTGTTGCGCAGTGTTTATGCAAATATGTTGTGAGTATTTTGTATACTTAATATATTGGTAGGGTTTTTGAAAATTAATGTTTTCACCACTGTAGTGTGAGGGCTATTTTGGGCAATACTTTCTATCAGTTATTAGGAAACTGATATTCTATCAAGGTGCTGTTCAATATTGTTTTCATTCTATCATTCCATATAATGTTACCATTCAGATTCATATTTCTATTGTTCATACATTATTCTAAGAATAGAAACATATTGGATCACTGCTATTCAAAGCTTACAAATAACAACATGAATGTGTCTGCTATCTTTACCATTAATTCAGTGCAGATATAACTCAATATTCAAAATGTTTTTAAATAACTTTTGTGATGTTCTGTCATTCTTTACAAGTTTTTGCAGGTAGTATTTCCTGGAGCATATTTTAATTTTGAAGAATGTTAAAATGCGCATTATTGCAAACAATGATTTATATCAATTTTTAAACCATGTGTTATTTGTGTGAAGCAGGCAGCTTGCAAAACACACTTGACGCTTTTATGTGTCAACCATGTTTGCTTGGCTGTACTGTATTATTTATACATTTACAAAAGTGCAATCTAAATGCAATCTGTTAATTACCCAATAGGTTTGCCTACTGATTGAAGGTAGTCTGTTTAATTGAGTTTAACATCAGTGCGACCGAGTCGCATATGCCGAGTCTACAATGCCCTGAAATCACTGTCTCTTGGGAGAAGTAACAAACTATACGCTTTGTTGTTTTTTCAATGATTGCAACCCAAAAATAGAAGAGTAAAGCCAGGGCCCAATTTCATAGTGCTGCTTTACGGCTGATTTTGTGCTTACTTTACGATTCTCATTTCATAGCACTGCTAACCATAAGCATGAAAAGGTATGCAAACCTTCCTGCGCTTACTGCTTGAAAATGAATCCGACGTATCAATCTAAATCCATGGTGAGTTCGCAAGGCTACCTAATTTTCTTGCTAATCTGTGAAAAACTCTTACGCTTAAGCAAATTTTTCTGCTACAGTTAGCTTGGTTAGGATGAAAATCTGCTTACCATTAAGCAGCTTTATGAAATTGGGCTCAGAGCTTGTATAGTGCAGTAACTCAGCTGGTTCTTGTTTAATATTTTTGAGAGACAGTAATCTTGTTTACCCGATGCTTAGTCTGACATGACCTCATATTTCGTATTGTAAATTGTACTTAAATGTGGCCCTAGGGGCTGATTTCATAAAAGAGCTACACTGTAAGATCAATCTTAAGGCCATATTGTAAGACTGAAGGATGATTTCTTAACGTCAACAAGCCCAACTTTTGACTGTTTGAATTACAAAGATTCTCAACACTGCCAACATTATCTTGAACCTTAAAGTCAAAGTGAAAGTCATTATAGCATTTGTATTCATTTTAAAGAGGTTCTAATATCAAACATTCCCCCATGATAAATGCAAAACAATATGTTCACCCCGCCCCATGACACATGAAATTGATCATATAGGCCTAAAAAAAAATACTTACAGAAGAAATGAAAATGTTTATTTTTGAGTGACTTGTTCTTTAGTATCAATCATCCACCATAATGATCTGATGCTACATGAGTTGCCTTTGTAGTTTTATATTAACATTACTAACCTTTAAATCAAATTTTTAGTATATCTGGCTGTCTTTGCAATAGTTGTTTTGTTTTATTAGACAAGCTGAAGCAAGAAATTTGTACAAGCATTTTCTTAAACCTAAGTAGATTTGCTGGCATTGTTTATATTCCTGTAAAGTGTATGTAATTTTCCCCCTAAAGTAGCAGTTTTTCTGTATCCCTAAAGTAATTGGTACTTTATATTTGTGGCAATATTTTATACCAAAGTAAGATGTAGTTTTATGGTGTAGTTATTACATTTTAAGTATTATTTGTAGTTTATAAGATGATATGGTGCTGTGGATATAACTTAAATAATTTGACATCCAAATAATGGACTGTACTTTGTTCATTTATTCCAGAAATGAAATAACCCAACTCATTTGTTGTGTAAATATTATTTATGTCGTACATTATTTACATAGCCACATTTTGTATGGATGTTTAGCGAACTACGCACTTAGCAGAATACTTGTGTCTAAGCAGTTGGCATGGACGAAGCAATTAACAATTACCTCTTAGTTCATTATGACCAATCTTTTACTTGTGGGTTAAACAAAGAAAATTTACTAGAGTCACAGTGGGATTTGAACTTGCTACCTCGGGATTAATGTGTCGACGTCATGGGAAAATACGTATCACAGAGACTCTGTATGGTCCCCCATAATGAGAAATAAACATGGGCTGAGGAAGGATGATCTAAAGAGGGTGCTATCAGAAGAAGTTTGGACACAGCTCTCCGCATGGGGGGGGGGGCACTCAGAATCTCCGGGGGGACAGAATCTCCTGCCGCACCGGCGCTCTATCAATTGAGCTATATATCTATCTACCCCTTTTGTTGGTAGTCTCTCTATTCTGTCAATATCATTGTACGGGGGTGCCAGCAATCAGAAGTCAGAAGCCATACAACCTGTAACTCCTGTACAATTGTGGTACAAAGCATACATTTTGTTTGAAAACTAATTTATGGAATTGTTTAGGTTGTGAGACAATTTCAGCATTGTTGACTTGCTGTACATTGCTGTTTGTTGGGGAGGGGTGGAAGGGGGGGGGGTAGGCATAAGTTCCACTTCTGCTTTGAAAAATAGTAACCAAAGTCTCATTCCATCTTCTGTTTTTGTATGCAGATAATCATCACATTAATATACTTAACACATTCATACCTCCAATGTATGGTGTGTTTTTTTACGGTATAAAGATATATTTCCATAGTTTTTAAAGTTTAATAAGCACTACTTAGAGTAACATGACAATTAACGGGACACTTAAGAGATGATAGCAGGCACCCTACTGAATGGGCCTTTTTCACTTATATCGTCGCTGAGAACAACAGTGGACATTTTTTTGTTAAAAGGGATGCCCGCTATTGTCTCAGAATATTCCATTGGTTGATTGTTTGTTTTAGAAAAGTGGTCGCCTTTTAAGATCAGTTTTGATTATGTGTGAGTCAAAATAGGGTGCAATGTGTTGTATTATGTGTATATCTTTTGTTATTTAAATAAAAGATTGTGTGTGAACAAAACAAAAAAGCTGTTGGACTGAATTATGAAATAATTTTCAAATACCTTACACAGTCTTTGTTCTTACATTTTTGTGTGTTAGATAAACTTCTTAAGAAACATGTCAATCATGGTGCTTATAGAACTCTTCTACTGTTTATGTTCAACAATTTCGTATCCATTGTTTAGACCCCTTGCGTAACGCGCAATGCACCTACACGTGCCTATCCTGTCTGCCATTTTGCGAGTCAAAATACGCACAAAGGAATTGACTCCCTAAAAGGTGGAAATGGTAGCAGCGCATTTTGAGGTGCAATCCGTGTTGTGCAAGGGGTGTACAGTTTACCCGATCCATCCCGATCTTTTCAATAACATTTTACCTGGCCCTCTTGGCCAATTCAAAGTTTGAAGCAAACAAGATTGAATGTGCGTGGTTGCCTGCCTTACAAGTCAGTTTAAAAATCTATCTGAACTATAAGGTAACCGTTAGTGACCCCTTATTTACATTATTCTTGCAATGTGGGTATATGACATTGTTTGGCCCTAGATGCCCAGATAATCAGCAAATAAAGGGTGATAACAGTAGATTCAGTAAATAGAGGACCAAAAAACCCAAATTCTTGTTTTGCAAAATACACTTTTGAAGACAACCTCCTCCCAATATATATCAAATTGTTGACATCATGGTTTCATTTTATACTGTAACTAATAGTGGATAATATTTGTTTTCATATGACTTTCAGGTCTTGCTTGCCCTTCGCAAAATACACCAATGTTGTGTTGACTTTCCCATTAATCTCATCCAAAACTGATTAATTATTTGGCTTGACTTCAACAATCAAATTGTTTGTGTTAACAAGACTTTGAGTTACTTTAAGTTTAGGAATAATACACTTATAGGCACAATCTAGTAATATCAGTGGGTCAGATTATAACTATCAAGTAGGGAAGAGGAGGGATAAAGTTCACCTTTTACCTCAAATCCTTTATTCTTGATGAATGAAAGATTAGTTCTGGTTCCATAACGGCTACAAAAAATGATGATTGCACCGTTAGTCCTTGAAAAGTAACCAAGAATGAAGTTACATGTAAGGGTTCAACTTTACTGCTGAGTTAGTACTCAATCAAAGCGGGACAACTTCTTTGAATCAACTGGAAGCGAAAGAGAATACTTTGGTGTAAACACTGTTGTTAACTGCTCACTGTGGGCAAACTCTTTAGATTAACTTTTAGGTCTAGAATACCACAGACTCCTACCCTACCAGCAGGCCTTGTGCTTCAAGATGTACACTTCATTGCCACGAATTCAGGAAGATGGCGCAAACGTTCACCATGACTCTAACCTGAACAGTGTCACAGAGACGACCCCTGCCATTGCTCAAAACGACAAGGACTTAAGGAGGCACGATGCTGGCTCAGCCGATGATGCGATTCCGGAGAGAGAAACATGGGGAGGACGCTTTGAGTTTATCCTGTCTGTTATGGGTTATTCCATTGGGCTTGGTAATGTTTGGAGATTTCCTTATTTATGCTACGAAAATGGTGGAGGTGAGATATACAAAAGAAAAATCCTAATGCTGTTATTTTGTCCATTTTGTTAAAAAAACAATTTCTTCAACTGACTGTAAAACAAACATTTTAACCTTGGGAAGTTCTTTATCACACACAGCTAGGCTTCAGGTTGTGATGTCTTACGTCACCTTCCACCTATGGAACCCTGGTTCGAAACCCAACGGGCCACTATGTGGATTGGGTTTTTAGTCCCTACTTGACCAAGTGGGTTTTCTCTGGTATAATTCTCTGGTATAATTCTCTGGGGTTTTCCGCCCACATCTAAAACTTAAATTTCTTTGGCTCTAATTGAAGCATTGATAGTATTTATCCAGGGTCAGATCAATGACCCAAATTGATGGGTGAAAGGGAATGTAAGAAACCTGAATCGGTAACTCATCTGTTGTGATTTTCTGTCCAACTAAACAGTTGACAGTGATCCAGGCATTTTTACAATCACTTAATGTTATTATTTTCATTGTTCTACATACAAGGTGCATTTCTGATTCCATATTTCATCATGATCGGACTGGTGGCATTACCAATCATATTCCTGGAGCTATGTCTTGGTCAGTTTTCCAGTCTTGGATGCATCAGTGTTTGGAAATACAGCAAACTATTCAAAGGTATGTCAGTCTAGTAGAACTAGAAATCATTACTTGCTCATTTTCTTGAATTGTCTTTAACAGATTAGTGAAAAGTTAACAGTGAACTAACCAAGGAGGTAGGGGTGGGGAGGGGGGCAGTTCCCCTTACTCAGGGCCCTTGCCCCCTTTACTCTTGCTCCAAAAATTCAATTGAACCCCCCCCCCCTAAAAACCCCTGCACAAATGAATGAAGTTTGATACATTAAATGACATTAAATGACCCCTCTCAACATTAATGCGGGGGAGTCGTGGCCGAGTGGATAAGAGCACCGAACTCAAGCTCTGATGCTTCTGTTCAGCAGTGTGGGTTCGAATCCTGGTCGTGACACTTGTGTCCCTGAGCAAGACACTTGACTATAATTGCTTCTCTCCACCCAGGGGTAAATGAGTACCTGTTTGGGCAGAGATGGTTCTTGTGATTGATTAAGCCGAGTAGCGCATATATTGCGCACAGGCTGTATACTCCCCAGGAAGCTGAGATGGTTTAAGGAATGATTTAAGGCCCAGTGACCAGGAGTAATAATGTCGGAATCGCTTTGAGACACCCCTCGGGTGTGAAAAGCGCTATATAAAAACGGTCTATTATTATTATGTTTTTCCCCACATGCCATGCCCCACTTCTGCCAAATGAAAATGTCTTATAGCTTGCTGGTTCATTCATACAATTTAAACTTAAATTTATTTCCATCTTTCATGAAAACAGTACAAAGAAATGTTCAAGAGTATTCAAGAGTTGGATTTTCTCAAGAAAGAGCAATAAGACACAAATACTTGAAATTTTCCATAAACTTACAAATTTATTTTCCCCCTCCATCTATCTGACCAAAACCTACCCCTTGGTCCATTTCCAGTTTCTGCCATTTTATTTGATCTTTTATTGTTCAAATATACTTGTGGTTTTTATGCAGGAGCTGGATTTGCCATGGCTTTTTTGTCGGCAGGCTTTTGTCTTTACTACAACCTGGTTCTTGCATATTGCATTTATTACATGGTGATATCCTTCTTCAATCCTCAACCCTGGGTTGGTTGTGACCATGAGTGGAACACAGACAACTGCTATGATGGGAAGTCTTTTGGACATTTAGACTTTAATGACACTGCAAATAGCTCTTTATACTCAACGACTGAAACATTTACTTCGACATTACTATCTACTGTGGCAAACTTCACAACAGCTGGGAATTATACAGGAAAGCATGTACGAGCCACAGAAGAATATTGGAAGTAAAACATTATTTTTTATTTGTTTAATTACTTGTGCAATTAAGACGCTATAAGTTATCACACCAGCGCGTGTGGAATACTGAAAAATATAGCGCGTCTGCGTCCCATATCCAACAAGGCCGAAGGCCGAGTTATATATGGGACACATATGTGCTAATTATTTTCTGTATTTCCACGAGCGCTGGTGTGATAATGTATTTATCTTCAAGCATACTTGGCGCGTGACGTAGAACACACAAGACGCATGGTAGTGATATTAGCAGTGAAATATAGGTTTTTATTACCACTCCATTCTGCGAATCTGATTGGAGGATTAGCGCATACTTGAAGATAAAAAATTATGCATCTTGTAATCATATTCTTCACTTCATTGAATGTTTACCATTTTAAGGTACTATTAGGAAACCATCAAATATTCAAACCAAAATATACTGCTTCTGTATGTACTGGTAATCCAAACTTTATCAATTGACATTCTACAGGCTCCATGTCTTAGACATATCTGATGGTTTGCATTCTCTTGGATCTATTCGTTGGCAACTCTTCTTGGCCTTTACAGCTGCTTGGGTTATTGTCTACGTATGTGTCTCTAGAGGAGTCAAATCATCTGGTAAAGTAAGTAACGCACCAATGTTAACAGAACAAAGAAAGTTCCAGTAAGGCTTCCATGATTCATGAGGTGTCGAGACCAAGCGGATAAGAGCAACAAACTCAAGCTCTGGTGTTTCTGTTCAGCAGAGTGTGGGTTCTAGTCCTGGTCGAGACACTTGACTATAATTGCTTCTCTCCACACAGGGGTTATAGGGTACCTGTGAGGGCAGAGATGGCCCAGTGAATTTATTAGCTCAGTGAGGGGTTATTATGTTGAAGCACTTTGAGAAGCGCTTTGAATGTGAAAAGCATGGTATAAAGATAGATTATTATTATAATTATGGTGACAACCCTGTCAGAATGACATCAATGATAAGGTATTGACACAACAGCTTAGGTTTCGCATGCTCACCAACCTCCCGCGGACACATCTGAAAGGCTGTGTTTTGGGATCAAGAGATACTTTGATGATGTTTGACATCAATGTGATCTGAAATATTTCTGTGATTTCTCCATACAGGCAGTCTACTTTACAGCCACCTTTCCTTATGTTTTGCTCATCGTTCTCTTAATTCGCGGAGTGACGCTGGAAGGGTCTCTTCAAGGAATTTTGTTCTTCATCAGACCGGACTTTAAATCTCTTGGTAGAGCAAAGGTAGGAACAAATCAACAACAAGTAGCAGAGTTATGAGAGCATCTTAAGGACTTTAAAGTTGTAAAGCCTAATTGAGGAGACTGCTAACATTATGGCTATAGATAGCTCAGTTGGTTCAGTGCCAGTACGTTAATCCAGAGGTCCTTGGTTCAAGTCCCAACCCATTCACTTTTTTTTTGTCCAAACACCATCTCTATTATTTCTCTCAGGTATGGCAGGCAGCAGCCAATCAGGTGTTTCTCTCCTTCAGCCCAGGATGGGGAGGTATGCACACACTAGCCAGCTATAATAAATTCAACAATAACTGTTACAGGTAAGTGCATCCAAAGAAAAACATCAAATAATGATCTTGCATCATAAGTCATCATTCAATCAATCATAAAAAATTTGGAAAGGGCCAAAATCAAAAGTTTGCTCTAAAGCACTAATGTAGAAGATGGTATGCCTCCTGAAACAGGTGCGCTTTCAGGATTGTCTTGAATGTATGCGGTGAGGTCTCTAATGTCTTCTAAAGGTCGAGTGTTCCTGATTCTGATTCTGTATATAGAAAATGATCAATTGTCTATGCTTAACAAATTGTGGCGAACAGGAGAATGATGATCAATTTTGTGTCTGTTCGTGTCTGTTCAAAACTTACTTAAAGTATGTACAAGCGCACTGAAACAAAAAGAAAAGTAAAAGTTCACCCTTCTGATCCCTACATTTGTGATGTATTTGCTCAAAATGTTTTAGCGTTGTCCATGGTTCCAGGGAAAAACACAAGAAGTTTTGCTTCATTAATTTTGTATTCAATAATTCTTTCTTTATGTATGCTTCAGGGATGCCTTTATGTTCTGCATGTCATGTGCCTTTACCAGTATATTCTCTGGTTTTGTCATGTTCTCAATTGTTGGTTTCATGGCACATGATTCTAACACATCTGTTGAAAAGGTAGTTGATGCTGGTAAGTATTATCCTGATGAACTGGTGTGCATTGTAGATAACGGAAACACTGGGAAATGAAAATTCTGCAAGCTTAAAAGGTACTGAACACTTTTGGTAATAATTGTAAAATCTCAATTGGTGTATAACATAAGAATACCAAATTAAATCTTTCAGAATGAGATGTCTGTCTGTTTTTCAATGCGTTTCTCTGAAAATGTAGCTTGGAAAGGAGGAAATGTAGATTGTCTCTTTAAGCTTCTGTTTTAACTGGAACTTTTGTGAATTATTTGTATAAACAACACGCCAATATTATCTCTAACATTGGGGAAGGGGGGGGGGGGGGGTAATTCCCCCAAAGAAATAACACTGTAGGGGTTGATTTGAGTTATTCCTAACTTGGACCTAGTCCTAGGAGATATTAAAAACTTAAGGCTAGTCTTCAGTTAGGACAAGTTACTCTTCCTAACTTGAGATAAGACTAGTTTTAACTCTTTGTGAAATTCATCCCAGCAGTGCCATTACTGTTTTTTATGATTTGAAGGTTACGGTTTGGCGTTTGTGGTGTTTCCTGAGGCAGTGAGTCGCATGTGGCTCCCCCAGTTGTGGTCTTTCCTATTTTTCTTCATGCTCATTATCCTTGGACTTGACAGCCAGGTAACTATAAAAGAATAGACCTCAACTTTATCCAGTAAATCCATCTCTCTTAAATTCATGAGTAAATGGCCATGGACGAATTATTAAAAATAAACGATAGGGTGTAATGCTCGAGTGGTTTAGAGCATCAAAGTCAAGTTCTGCTGGTAAAGTCATCGAAGTGTGGGTTCAAATCGCAGTCATGACATTTGTGTCTTTAAGCAAAATGCCTAACTATAATGCTTCTCTTCACCCAGGAATATACATGGATACTTGCGAGGGTAGAAGTTCATATTGTGTATGAAAAAAACCTTTGGAGCACCACAGCAGCCCGTGGCTGTATACTCCCAAGGAAGCTGAGAAAGATTACAAATGTTATTAACCCAATAACCCTAAGTTTGAATTTTCCTTTTGAAAGCTTTAAAAATATGTCTTAACAGAATCAATAACTCAATGTTGATAACAAGTATGCTCCCTTTTCAGTTTGTTTGCTTGGAGACTTTGATCACGGCACTAACAGATGAGTTAGCAGCAATATGGCCCAAAACAAGACGTTGGAAATGGTTGATAACCCTTGGAACATGCTGTACAATGTTTGTCGTTGGTTTACCTCTTGTTACTCAAGTAAGCTTGGCCTGTTGAAGTTATTTTAGTAACCACTGACTCGCGTTCATTTCTGTTCATCTGAAGACCTCACAATTTGTAATGACAATGCTATTGAGCAAAGGGTTTGGCTTTGGCTGAGCTGTGTTTAACTTGTGTGCAGATTCTTTGTTAAGAAGAATACAGACAGAATGCCATCACAACTGCTCATATTAAACAAAAATGCTTTGATTGATTGATAAGGTCTAGACCTATGTTATTTATATCCCTTAAACTAGTTCAGGGGTCAGAGTCATTGCTGACTAAAAAAAATCCAAATTTAAGGAGGTATGTTGAAAAGATGGGTTTACCAAAATTGTGTTAACCCAATGGGTTGAGGAACAGTTTCCCCAGCACTAGAGAAGTACGTCAAGAGACAATATTTCCTTGTATGTTTAAAAATGACTGATTTTCTTCACCAGGATGACTTTAAAATATTGAATTCAGTTAAAAGTTTGACATTTCTCAACCCCTTGCAAATTTGATAATAGCTTATTCTTGTAAATATTTGTTTCTGCATAGGGTGGCATTTACGTAATGACTCTTCTGGATTGGTATCTGTCTGGCTTTTCCCCGATGGTGACAACAATTACAGAGACTTTGGTTGTGTCCCACATTTATGGTGAGTATTAAAAGAAGTGTACTTTTGTTATCTTCAATTCACCAATTCATGACTTGTTCTCCCCCTTTGATATTGTCCTTTTATGTTTCCATCTTCTTGTGTTCAATTCAGCTCTCTCCCCTGGCCCCCTTGTTTCCCTCTTTATTGTTTACCCCTTGTTTGTTCTGTGTGCTTTCTGACTCTCTCCATCAATGTATTTCTACTTGACTGATTGTGTTACACTTATTTACCTGTTCACTTGTTTTTTATTTTTTATTTAGACTTTGAGAAAGACTCCGATAGGGCTGAAATGTCAGGCCATTAAATATTTTAAAAATCTATTTATACCATTATGTCCTTTTGGTTGGTAAGTAGTTTGCAACAGTTAATTATATTTTCTCAACTTCAAAAAGAGTCAAACAGTTGTTATGAATATTATAAGTTGACATACTCTATACTTTGCTTACAGGAGTCAATCGTATTTCCAGAGATATCCACTCAATGCTAAACTTCACTCCCTCCCTCTATTGGAGACTCTGTTGGATGCTCTTTAGCCCACTCGTGTTGCTGGTAAATAATGTTTAAATATTCATAAAAAAACTCATTTCCACATTGTGTACATTTTTCATTTAGATTAATTTCTGCACAGTAAGTATCACTTGCCATCCACAAGCGAATAACAAACAAGTAATATATGTGCTATAAGAGGGATTGAGCTCTTAGGACGATATCACACTCTTATAAGACTAATCGTGAAACACAATCACTGAGTACAAAAGGAATTTGCAACACACCCTCTCCAGGACAGCAGCAATGCTTGTAGGAGAGTACAACTCAAGATGCAAGATGAGTTTACAGGCACGATGCTTAAGTTCCAAACTATTTGATATGTTACTCGTACAGAAATCCCTCCTGGCATTCTGCTATTTCTTTTGTCATTAGCTTAGTACAAAGATCCTTGGTAAAGGTCCTGGACACTGGAAGTTCAATAACTTATATCTAAATATTAATTTGGTGTTAACCCATATTTGCACTGTAGCACTGTATACTCAGTACTTACCCGAGTTCTGTGAAAAAAAAAACCCACTAGGCATATTACTCGGGTGGGATTCGAACCCACTGGCCATTCACAGACAAATGAATAAATAAAAATTGATTGGTGAATGACTATTTTTCAAAATTTGCCTTTTCAAGAGAATAATGTCACAGTCCTATAAATGCATGTGATTTTTCTTTCTTTCTACAGTTTATCATCGTGTTTGCCTTTTTTGATTACCATTCCCCTGTTGTTGGGGATTATACTTTTCCATCTTGGGCCGACGGAGTAGGATGGTGTCTTGTTAGCTTTTCCATCTTTTTCATATTCACATACGGGATATACCACCTGCTTGGTGAAAAGGGAACACTCATTGAAGTAAGTAATCAATTGTGGTATTCATTAATATTTCCAATTTCCTTTATGGAGAGAAAATACTGTCAACTGAAAAAAAAGTTTGTATAAATCTTAGGAGCCTTTATGAAAACTTAATTTTAACTTCTGCAATACACGATGCATATTACATTATAAATCATTCTCAATGTTTTCCCTCTTTTTTGCAGCGTTTAAAAATGGCTATCCAACCGCATGCGCAGTGGGGTCCAGCACTCAATGTCAACAGATTACAGGCTGGTTATGCACCGATGCCAGGCCATGAGCAAGCTGGTTCCGGCAATGAATCCAATATGATTTCAGCTCCAGGAGCTGGGACAGAAGATTATGATTTTCACCATCCTAAGGAATTTGAAACGGGGGTGTAATTCCGACAGACACAAAAAACTGTTTTATTTTAAGGCCCCACTCTTGACTAAACTATTCTAAAATACAATCATTCTTTGAATTGAAGTTGAGTTAACAAAACAAGAAAACATCTACAGAACAATGATGTTATTCTTATGTTTGTCAGTCCATTCAATTTGATTAGTTTTTATTTTGTTTTACAAGAAAAATAAGATGGAACAATTTATATCATTCTGATCATAATGAAACAGTATAACTTATCAGGAATTAATAGATGTTAAATTTGCATCGGGGATAAAGAATATTAATTTTGGTTTTTACCCATACACCGATGTGTGTTAGCACTGTATACTCAGTACTTTCCCGAGTCCTGTGAAAAAAATATCACAGGCATGTTACTCGGGTGGGATTCGAACCCACGACCCTTGCAATTCTAGAGCAGGAATTGTAAGTGTAAAACTTGGTAGTGTTAAAACTGAAACTTGAGTGTTTTTGAAAGTAGTGAATTGTTTTCTTGTGTTAGTTATTTCTGAATAATTATATCAATACCAGTAGTTTTGTCATGATTAATAAATAGACTAGTTATGCTATTAATTTATTCGGACTAGAGTAGAGTATAGTAACTTAAGGGTGGCAGGTGTAGATATAGCTAGTGCTTATAAATGTTTGAGTATGTTTTGAATTAATCAGTATTAACCTTCAACTGTTTAAATTCCTCCTGAATTATTAAGCTATCACCCCTTAGTTAAACTTTTAGAAAACAATTGTATTTACAAGCCTAACCTAATTGATTGATCTTAATTTTCTGAGTTGTGCCTGCTTCATTCGTGTATATTACTTGCTGTGAACTTGGTTTATGGGAAGGTAAATGTTTGGTAATCACTCTTAAAGGCAGTGGACACTTTTGGTAATTACTCAAAATAATTATTATCATAAAACAAGGATTGATTAAAAGTAATGGGAGAGGTTGATAGTATAAACCATTGTGCATGTTGTGAGAAACAATTCCCTCTGAAGTAACGTAGTTTTCAAGAGAGGACTAACTTTCCCTGAATTTGATTTCGAGACCTCAGATTCAGAGTTTGAGGTCTCGAAATCAAGCATCTGAAAGCACACAACTTTGTGTGACAAGGGTGTTTTTTTCTTTCATTAATATCTTGCAACTTCGACGACCGATTGAGCTCAAACTTTCAGAGGTTTGTTATTTTATCCATATGTTGAGATACACCAACTGTGAAGACTGGTCTTTGACAATTACCAATAGTGTCCAGTGTGTTTAAAATTATTGAAGTTATTATGCCCCAAAATTTGAATCTGAGAAGCATAACTGTCAGAAACTTTTCTCAGATTGTGTTTTCCACTGAGGGATTCTTCTTCCTGTGAGGAGACAACCTTTCCCCGACAACCTTTGAAATTTAATTTTCATAGGTTAGTTTTTTTGGGGTATACATTTCTATTAAAACAAAAGAACAGCTGAAAATAACTGAGGAAAATGTTACCTTTAATGTGTTTTTTTTTTTATCTTTAACTTTCTTTCGCACTGTATTTTAAAACTGTTTTTTAACCGCTGCATTTTGTCTTGGTTTATTTTTTCCTGAGTTTTACTGGGTTTTTGTTTGTCAAGATGATTTGTAAGGTATTTTACTTATGTAATAACTATTATGTTCATTGACGATAAATATTAAAATTGGTAATTTAAGAAGGTATTTGTGTCACTGATTCATCAATTAAGGTAAACAATAAAGAAATTTATATCCAAACCTACAAATTTGAGTCACTGTGCTATCAGTATTATTAGACTGTCACACTTACATTTCGTCGCGCCAGTTCCCCCTAGTACCTATATATTAACGATATAGGACTAAACTTCTATTAAGCAGTCTAGGGACTAGTAGTAACTAGTAGTAGGCCCCTACACTACGTACTAGAGTAGTAGTAGTACCAGCACGTAGCACTACTTTACTGTAGAACCTTATTACTTAGTTAGGAGTCATAGCATAGTTAGTGCAATCTAATATAATGGCATATTGTATTGGGCAAGCATTCTACTTACTACAGCCACAGAGCAAGGAACAGCCATGACACACGTCATTCCATTGGTAATGTAATGACAATTTTGTTCTTCTTTTTTCTTCTTTTGGTTATAGTTGACGTTTTTGCCTGTGTCTTTTTGGGATATTGGAGTGGTCAAATTGGATAACTTTCCGTATGGCGCCACCACTTTTTCACTCATTTTTACAAAAAGGGATATGTCAATCAGGTAAATTAGATACTATATTATTTTATTTCGAATGAAAAAGTGGTGGCGCCATACGGAAACTTTTCCGTCAAATTTTACAGGTTACATACGGGAAGCCTATGCCCTGCATAAAGTAAGTAGTTACGAAATGATTTGATTCTGAAGCACCTGTTTAAGCTTGTCTTCTTGCAATCTTTCTTTGACAGCTGGAATCTGCAGGCCACATGCGTTTGTTTGTTGACATTACAACTTGAAGGGCGCCTCCAAGAGGACGTATTGTTTGGATGATTGGTTCATGGTTAGACTGGTACCCCCAGTGCTGGTCCGGGTGGTTTCCTGACTTTATTCACAAGTTTGACGTTGACTAAGCGTTGACGCAAAAATAGTATCTTTGGTTGTTGACGTCAGACGAAACTTTTAATCTAACCTGCCGGAGGGGGCGCTATATAAAGGGACCGTTAAAAAAACAAGTGCCAGAATGTTGTCCGTGAAAACAAGTGTCAGAATGTCGTCCGTGAAAAAAACAAGTGTCAGAATGTGAGAGAGCTTTTATACACGCTAAGGAGTAAAGTAGAGACACAGTCACACTCACATCTTTTTCTTTGATATGGACGACGGTAATAGCTTGTTGTGGTAAGTTTCGAAAACAATTATTCCTCTCATTATAATAGTAGGCTATTGTAACAAATAACACTAGGCTCATTTTGTGTCACTTTTTCGCAAATTCTGAAAGCGAAATGAAGTTGACGAGTCCGGTCCCGGGATATGCAAGTATAGTACAACTGCAGGAATGCAGACCTGCAATTAATTACTTGAGATGAGCGTGGAGGTTTGAGAGTAAACTTTCCAAAACCCTTGAGAATTACTTGTCTTTTTGTACTATTTTGAGCAGACTGAGCACGGTTTCACGCGTTTTTTACTTTAGCCATTTCATTATTATTCAATAATTTTATGAAAGAAAATGGAATACAAACGACATTTACAATTTAACTCTTGAAGTCATGAATGCAGACGTCGAGTTTCATACCGAACCTGTTCGTCCTTTTCGTCTTCGTCTTTCGCGCTCGACTATAGTCCCTCTCCTCCATGCGCCATTGGGCCAATTTGTTGGTATTTACTAAAAATGGACATGGATATTAACATGCGCTTAATATTGTTTGTGTGTCCACTGGCAGCTGCACCTACTCCCCGTTTTAATGCAATTGCAAACGTCCAAGAGTCACTCGGCAGCACCGTAGACGCAAAGCATAGTCACACCCCCAACCCATGGATGGCATGACAGCCCACAAGGCATCAGCCCAGTAATAGGCCTATACAATTATACAAAAAAGGCAAGAGGTCCCTAATAATTTTTTTTGCCGACCAAAGTAGTGTTGTTGCGCAAGTGAATGTGCGTTTTACACATGTTGGTTGGAAGAGAATGGTCTCTAATGCTGATTGAAATGCAAACCAATTTCTGCAGTTTGAGTGGAAACATCATTTTGTGTGAACTGTGATGAACACGTAGGTTTACTTGGAGGCCTACGCGGCCATTCCACCATGAATATAATGTTTAAATCTAACAAGGGGAGGTCCGTATCTGTAACATCTAAAATTGAATTTCTTTTCAACCCCAATTAATAATATTTTACCCATGAGCAGCGTCACTTCCCCCTATATAACTTTTACTTTGACCAGTCAGACGTCCTATTGATTACCTCATCAAGCCGTGTACACACAAACTCAGACCGTTAAAGTTGTATACTGCCCTCTATTGAGCCTAAATACGCAACTTATAATGTTCTTTTACGGTGATTAGTTTCTGAAACGTTTTCTTTACGCCCGATTTCTGCAAACTACTTGCGCACTATGACGGGTTATTTATCCTACAACAGAACTAATATTTGTGATCGCATCTTGATAAGATACATCTTAGAGTAGCTCCCTGAAAAAGCTAGAGACACTGGATGCAAAATTGAAGATAATTATTTGGCACTAATTTTGTGATGTTGCATGTTCTCTTGACTGAGTAACCGGGGATGATGTTATTTTTGTATGTAGAAATAGTAACGGCTTTACTATTTTCTGTCTTACACCTGTAGTTTTGTCCTGTATTTTTAATTTGTGCGTGTTGTTTTGGGTCAGTCTGTTCATAGGCTGGGGAACAAAGGGTGTGCTCCTCCCCCCCCCCCGGACTTAGATGTTGCCTTTTGTTTAAAGTTTCACCTTTTAATCTCAGTCTTTTATATTTACAATAATTTTGACCTATTACTCTGTATTATACACTATTTTCAACACTTCTATCTATCTATCTAGAGTGGTATGAGAACATTCATTTCACTTTTGGGTAAAATTATAGTTTATGACATCTAATTGTTGGCTTCAAGTCTGAAAACCTTTACTGATTATGATTCTATGAAGTCCACACTAAAACCATTTTATTTTTCTGGGAATATTTTCCTCTAAAATGAAGTCATAATGCAAAATTAAGGACATCATGCTGAACATTGTGCATGTTTATCAATAATTTCCTCTTAACACACTGATTAAAGGATCTGCATATATACATTTAATTTGCAATGCCTAAAAATTAATGGCAATACAAACTAATGTGGTTAGAAATACAGTAGCTTTGAATAGTGTAATGCACTTTGAGATTCGAAGTACTGTGGTTATGAGAAAATGACACATTTTTCATTCCCAAAATTACCCTTGAACTCTACTCAGATTACATTCCTAGCCCCTGTAAAGTTTTCCTGCGTGGACTTAAACATGCTGAACATGGACAAGTCGAATCTAGTTACCGGTGTGGCGGTTTCAGTCTTCCGCCGTGTTCAGTTTTCCGGGTGACGTAGCCGGACATTTCAACACGTTGTTCGAACGGTTTTAGCTTTCCGGCGTGTTCAGTTTTCCGGGTGACGTAGCCAGACAAAAATACCGCCGCGAGTACCCTGGCAAGTATTGTAGTTCAGTGAAATAAAAAAATAACTAAACAAATAAAATAAAATAAAAAACGGTAATAAATGAATTTAATAAACTAAACCAGAATAATAAATTCTTCTGATTCTCTGACGCTCGTTCGGTATAAATACAGGATAATATTGCTTGGTCTTCACACCAAATTCTCTCATACGATCCACGCGTTCGCCGCTCGTTGTACTCGTGGACGCCGCCATGACAGCTACCGGAGAGTAACACGGATGACTCAATACGGCACTAAAAATGGACTACTTTCGCTTGCTGTGCGCAGGCATCGCATGACGTAATGTTACCGTATTTGGTCATTCGGAAAACTGAACACGGCGGAAAGTTGAAACCGCCACACCGGCAGTGTAACCATTATTATGCGACGCGGCGTGCCCCACCCAGGCACCCAATCTTTGCTCAAAATGTTTCTTTTCACCTAGTATCATAAAAGCCACCTTGTGCTTCATGGCTCCCAGGCGCTGAGTAAAAATTAGTTGGCTGCATGAAATTAGTTGGCTTCGGTTGGTTGATAAAATTAATGGTTGATTTATAAATTTGGCATCTATTATTATCATCTATGCTTAATATTTTTACAAAGTGGATGATTATTCATAACGTTTATTTCACGTCCGATTTCTACAAGCTACTTGCCCACCGTGCCTTTAACTACGTACCCAACAAAACACCCCTTGCCAAATTTCAGGACAGCTAAAATTAATTTTGACAACAACCTACCCGTGCCATTTCACTCAATACAACCCAACACATGTTTAATTTAGTGTCCGTGTTTGGCATCGGTTTCCCGGGAAATTCACAACTTTAGCTTCACCATCATATCGTTCCTTATGTATTTGTAGATAATAACCATTTCAGTTTATTCTTTGTTTAAAAAGTCACATTGCATAATCTAGTGCAAATACGTTTCACAATGCTAATTCCCCCCCCCGATGCGTTTAACAAAATGATTCACTGACGTGTGAGCGGAGGATAATGGACAGCATTTTAGCCGGAAGTTAATCTTCTTTTTGGGGAGGGAGGGGGGGGGGGGGGGGGGCTCTTAACAAGCAACATCTCCTGCGTATACCTCATGTGAATTGACTAGTATACTGAAGTATACTGAAGAGATCTTTGATGCATTGAGAATGCCTTTTTGTCCCCTTTAAAATGAAGTCATAATGCAAAATTGCTGAACATTTTGCATGTTTATTACTATTTCCTCTTAACACACACTGATTAAAGGGTCTGCATACATTTAATTTGTAATGCCTGAAAATTAATGGCAATACAAACTAATGTGGTAAAGAGCACATCAACTTTGGATAGTGTAATGCACTTTGAGATTCGAGGTGCTGTGGTTATGGGAAAATGATTTCACTTTTGATTCCCAAAATTACCGTGGTAACTCTACTCAGATTATATTCCTAGCCTCTGTAGGGATTTCCTGCGTGGACTTACTCGGACAAGTGTGAAATATATAGCCAGTGCAACCAGCCACTAAGTTCACACTATTGCGACAGGTGCCCCTCCCATATCTTTTTATGATAAAAGCTCTTCCTTTGAAGAGCCACTTTGTGCTTCGTGGCTCCCAGGCGCTGAGTTACAGCATAGTATTTATTGTAAGATGAATTATTGTTATCGAAATTGGCAAGGTGTTTGTTTAGGTACGTAGTTCAAGTCATGGTGGGCAAGTAGCTTGCAGAAATCGGACGTGAAGTAAACGTTTTAAAATAATTATTCACTTTTTGAAAATCTTTAGTGTAACGTCACTGCATAAAATTGTTTGGCTTCGGTTGGTTAATAAAAATGGTTGATTAATAAAAATGGCATCTTAAAGCCACTTTCTGAACAGAACACAAATTAAAAGCTAAGATTTACAAATAACTTATACACTCCTACGTATACACTCCTATATAACTTTTACTTTGACCAGTCAGACGTCCTATTGATTATCTCATCAAGCCGTGTACACACAAACTCAGACCGTTAAAGTTGTATACTGCCCTCTATTGAGCCTAAATACGCAACTTATAATGTTCTTTTACGGTGATTAGTTTCTAAAAAGAAGATTTACAAATAACTTATACACTCATGTACATCATTTACGTACATCATGTGAATTGAAGTATACTGAAGTATACTGAAGAGACCTTTTATGCATTTGGAACACTTTTTTGTCCACAAATAAATGTCGACGCTGATTTTTCCGGACCACGGTGAAATGGCCTAATCAAAATGAAGTATTTTAAGGGGTGTGGGTTCTGAAGAAAAAAATATCACGCCAAGCTGGTTTCTGAACTTGGCAACTGCAGCCTGCGCTTGTAAAACTTGTATGCGACATTTTGCAAATTAGTTTGTAAACTTCACACAACCCAGTGTAGTTGTTGTCTGTGTGTAGTTTTAAAGTTGAATGTTTACCCCTTCAACCCCAACCTTTTAGACCCTTATGGGGTTCGGCGGGATTTCCCTTCCCGACAATTTTGACACACAACCAAGACCGTTAAAACTGTATACTGCCCTCTATTGAGCTTGACTACGCCACTTATAATGTCTTAACCGGTGATAGTTTTTGTTTGAAGAATAATGAATGAACCTAATAGCAACAAGACGTGGAATAATACAGATAGTAAGCATTTGTTCATTAGCAAAACATTTTATCAGTTCTCTATATTTACGAAATAAATAGTTGACATCAACTCACATGATTAATTATTGTATTGTAAACAACACACATTACCTTCGATATTACACTAAACTAAAATTAATCCAAAACATCATCATCATCAATCTGTATTATGTTGGCGCAAATTGATTTGATAATGTTTTGCTAGTAATTGTCAATTAATATACAATACGTTTAGTTATATTGCTAATTTAGTATGTGCAAGATCTCCTGATTAAAGATTTGCATACATAGCGAATAATATTATACTAAAACGTTTTCCGTACGCCCTATTCTGCAAACTTATTGCACACCATGACTTTAAACACGTCCCAAAAATACCGCCTTGCCAAATTTCGGTAGGCTCATCATTTAATTAATATAAATGAAACTGTTGATGGAATCATCCATCCACGGGAGCTACGAAGCACTATGGCTCCCTAAAAAGCTCAAGACAGGTGAAATAACGTTAATAATCGCTTCTTATATTGACACACGAATGAGAAGTTATCTCCCTCTTAATAAGAGCACTCTCGCCGCTTCAACGTAGATATAGCCATCCAAGAGATTTATACGGAAAAATTATGTGCCTTTCCATCACAATGTAATGTACGTGTCAATTATTTCTCAACAAAGATAATATTATGGATGTATTCAAAGTTACAAGAGAGAATTTGGGCTTTGTGTAGGTATGGCAGATTCGAGAAACATCAGTCTGGAAACCACAGCAGGCAGTATGACTCAACACTTAACTAGGAGGGAGGATAAATCTGACACAATCGAACCTCTTAACCAGCAATATATCCTGGTTGATTTCTTGATGCATGTGTGGCTTATCTGTTTCCATTGTGCTTTTGAATAGTAAATTTAGTATGATCAACCATCTCCCATGTTATACCATATTTTTAATCGTAAAGTGACCCCTGCGTAGACCAAAATACAACCCTAAAAAGGGGGCCGGAAAAGGAAGTTGAAGATAACAACAATGAAAATCCCCTCAAAAGTGTCCCTGTTTTTAATCGTAAAGTTACCTCTGCTCTAGATATAAAAAAAACACCCACAAAAGGGGAAGAGAAATTTGAACTTAAAAATAATGACGAGAAAATCGTCTTGTTTTTTTAATCGTAAAGTGACCACTGATAGACCAAAATAGGCCTACACCGTAAAAAGGGGGGGGGGGGGGGGGAGTAATAATAGTAATAATTAAAATCACCCAAAAAGTTGTTCTTTTTTTAAATCGTGACTCGTTGTTGACCAGGGCCCAAATGTCATGGCTCTGCTTGCCGTAAGCACAGAATCGGCGCTTACGAACATGTTTTTGTTAAAAATCTTTAAGTGACCCATTGTATAAATAAAACTAAAACACTCAAAGTGGGATAAGACAGTTGAAATGAGTAATAGTGAAAATCAAAAGATTTTTGTTTGTTTTTAATCCTAAGTTGACCCCATTGTAGACCAAAAATACACACACAAAAAAGGGAACAGACAAAATTAAATGAACAATAATAAAATCCCCCCTAAAAAAATTATTGTTTTTAAATCATAAAATGGCCCCTGGTAAACAAAAACAAAACACAAAAAGTGGGAAAAGAAAGTTGAAAATAATAGTAATGAAAATCAACCCCCCCATAGTGTTAGCCAGAGGGGTGTCTGGGTGTCTTTTGGACACCCTGTTTTTAATTTGGACACCCTGTTTCATCTGTCATTTACATGTAAATTTATTGTAAGTGAACAATTTGGACACCCAGTTTTAAAATTTCCAGCAAATTTGGACACCCTTTTACCAAATCCTGGCTAAAACCTTGAACCCCCCCATAAAAATAAAAAAGAAATAATAATAATAAGAATAATTATATAATCCCATTTTTTTTTAGACTTAATAATAATGAAGTTTGTTAAAAAGGGGAAAAGAAATATGAAATTAATAATAAAGTAAATCCCCGAAAATCCCCCCCCCCTAAAAAAAAAACAAAAAAAAACAAAACGGAAATCCAAAAAGAAAACTTCTTATTGAAGTTATAATAATGAAAATCCAAATAAAAACAATAGTCCCCTTTTTTTTAATCGTTGAAACCAAATTATGAAAATTCCCCCCCAAAAATTCTTGTGTTTTTTTTTTAAATCGTAAAATAACCCCCGGTAAACAAAAAATACAAGGGGAAGAGAAAGTTGAAATAATTAATACTGAAAATCCCTCAATTTTTTTTAAAATTAATTATTGTTAAATCGTAAAGTGACTCGTGGTAGACCAAAATCACACCAACAAGAAAGTTGAAATAATGAAAATCCCCCAAACAAATTTCTATTTTTATTATCGTAAAGTGACAGCGGGTAGACCAAAAATCGCACCAAAAAGGGTGAAGAGAATGTTGAAATAATTAATACTGAAAGTCCCCCAATTTTTATTTTTTTACTTTTAATTTAAAAGTGACCCCTGGTAGACCAAAAATAGACCCTAAAAAGGGGGAAATGAAAGTTGAAATAATTAATACTGAAAATCCCCCAAGTTTTTTTTTTTAAATCGTAAAGTGACCCCTTGTAGACATTAATGAACCCTAAAAAGGGGAAAGAGACAGTTGAAATATTTAATACTGAAAATCCCCCAATTTTGTAATTTTTTGTTTTTAAATCGCAAAGTGACCACAGGTACACCAAAAATACACCCACAAAAGGGTGAAGAGAATGTTGTAATAATTAATACTTAAAATCCCCAATTTTTTTTTTTTTTTTTTTTTAAATCGTAAAGTGACCCCTTGTAGACATAAATAAACCCTAAAAAGGGGAAACAGACAGTTGACATATTTAATACTGAAAATCCCCCAATTTTTTTATTTTTTTTATTTTTTTTATTTCCCAGTGACCCCTGGTACAGCAAAAATACACCTTAAATAGGGGAAAAAGAAAATTGAAATAAATAATACTGAAAATCCCCCTTTTTATTTTTTATTTTTTAAATCGTCAAATTACCCCTTGTAGACCATAAATACACCCTAAAAAGGGGAAGACAAAATTAAAATAATTAATACTGAAAATCACCCAATTGTTTATTTTTTTATTTTTTAAATTTAAAAGTGACGACCCCTGGTAGACCAAAAATACACCCTAAAAGGGGGGGGGGGGGGGGGAGAGAAAGTTGAAATAATTATTACTAAACATCCCCCATTTTTTTATTTATTTTTTAAAAATCGTTAAGTGACCCCTGGTAGACCAAAAATACACCCTTAGAAGTAGGAAGAGAAAATTAGAATAAATAATACTGAAAATCACCCAATATTTATTTGGTTATTTTTTTAAATCGTGAAATTACCCCTGGTAGACCAAAAATACACCTTAAAAAGGGGAAGAGAAAATTGAAACCATTACAACTGATTTTTATTTTTTGTTTTTTAAATCGTAGAGTGACCACTTGAAGACCAAAAACACACCCTAAAAAAGGGAAAGAGAAAGTTGAAGTAATTAATACTGAAAATCCCCTATTTATTATTATTATTTTTTAATCGTAATGTGACTACTGGTAGACCAGAAATACACCCTAAAAAGAGGAAAGGGAAGGTTGTAATAATTAATACTGAAAATCCCCCAATTTTTAATTTTTTAATTTTTTTAATTTAGAAGTGACCCCAGGTAGACCAAAAATATACACAAAAAGGGGGAAGAAAAAGTTGAAATAATTATAGTGAAAATCCCCCAATTAATTATTTTTTGTTTTTAAATCGTAAAGTGACCACTAGTAGACCAAAAATACACCTTAAAAAGGGGGAAAAGAAAGTCGAAATAAATAATACTGAAAATCCCCCATTTCATTTTTATAATCGTAAAGTGACCCCTTGTAGACCATAAGTACACCCTAAAAAGGGGAAGACAAAATTGAAATAAATAATACTGAAAATCCCCCTTTTTTATTTTTTTATTTTGTAAACTTAAAAGTGACCCCTGGTAGACCATAAATACACCCTAAAAAGGGGAAAGAGAAGGTTGAAATAATTAATACTGAAAACCCCCCAATTTTTATTTTTTAAATTTTTTAAATTTAGAAGTGACCCCGGGTAGACCAAAAATACACACATAAAAGGGGGAAGAGAAAGTTTAAATAATTATACTGAAAATCCCCCAATTAGTTATTTTTTGTTTTTAAATCGTAAAGTGACCACTAGTAGACCAAAAATACACCTTAAAAAGGGGGAAAAAATAATTGAAATAAATAACACTGAAAATCCCCCAATTTTTTTTATTATCGTAAAGTGACCCCTTGTAGACCATAAATACACCCTAAAAAGGGGAAGACAAAATTGAAATAAATAATACTGAAAATCCCCCTTTTTTATTTTTGATTTTTTAAATCGTAAAACTACCCCTTGTAGACCATAAATACACCCTAAAAAGAAAGACAAAATTGAAATAATTAATACTGAAAATCACCCAATTTGTAATTTTTAATTTTTTTTTAATTTAGAAGTGACCCCGAGTAGACCAAAAATACACACAAAAAAGGGGGAAGAGAAAGTTGAAATAATTAATACTGAAAATCACCCAATTTGTAATTTCTAATTTTTTTTTAATTTAGAAGTGACCCCGAGTAGACCAAAAATACCCGAAAAAAGGGGGAAGAGAAAGTTGAAATAATTATACTGAAAATCCCCCAATTATTTTTTGTTTGTTTTTAAATCGTAAAGTGACCACTAGTAGACCAAAAATACACCTTAAAAAGGGGGGAAAAGAAAATTGAAATAAATAACACTGAAAATCCCCCATTTTTTTTTTCAATCGTAAAGTGACCCCTTGTAGACCATAAATACACCCTAAAAAGGGGAAGACAAAATTGAAATAAATAATACTGAAAATCCCCCTTTTTTATTTTTGATTTTTTAAATCGTAAACTTACCCCTTGTAGACCATAAATACACCATAAAAAGGAAGACAAAATTGAAATAATTAATACTGAAAATCACCAAATTTTAATTTTTTTTATTTTTTAAATTTAAAAGTGACCCCGGGTAGACCATAAATACACACATAAAAGGGGGAAGAGAAAGTTGAAATAATTATACTGAAAATCCCCCAATTTATTTTTGTTTGTTTTTTAATCGTAAAGTGACCACTAGTAGACCAAAAACACACCTTAAAAAGGGGGAAAAAATAATTGAAATAAATAACACTGAAAATCCCCCATTTTTTTTTATTATCGTAAAGTGACCCCTTGTAGACCATAAATACACCCTAAAAAGGGGAAGACAAAATTGAAATAAATAATACTGAAAATCCCCCTTTTTTATTTTTGATTTTTTAAATCGTAAAATTACCCCTTGTAGACCACAAATACACCATAAAAAGGAAGACAAAATTGAAATAATTAATACTGAAAATCACCCAATTTTTAATTTTTTTATTTTTTAAATTTAAAAGTGACCCCTGGTAGACCAAAAATACACACAAAAAGGGGGAAGAGAAAGTTGAAATAATTATACTGAAAAACCCCAAATTAATTGTTTCTTGTTTTTAAATCGTGAAGTGACCACTAGTAGACCAAAAATACACCTTTAAAAGGGGGAAATGAAAATTGAAATAAATAACACTGAAAATCCCCCATTTTTTTTTTCAATCGTAAAGTGACCCCTTGTAGACCATAAATACACCCTAAAAAAGGGGAAGACAAAATTGAAATACAAATACTGAAAATCCCCCTTTTTATTTTTTTGGTTTTTAAATCGTAAAATTACCCCTTGGTAGACCATAAATACACCCTAAAAAGGGAAGACAAAATTGCAATAATTAATACTGAAAATCACCCATTTTTAATTTTTTTATTTTTTAAATTTAGAAGTGACCCCGGGTAGACCAAAAATACACACATAAAAGGGGGAAGAGAAAGTTGAAATAATTATACTGAATCCCCCAATTACTTTTTTTTTGTTTTTAAATCGTAAAGTGACCACTTGTAGACCAAAAATACACCTTAAAAAGGGGGAAAAGAAAATTGAAATAAATAACACTGAAAATCCCCCGTTTTTTTTTAATCGTAAAGAAACAAACAAACAAACAAACAAACAAACAAACAAACAAACAAACAAACAAACAAACAAACAAACAAACAAACAAACAAACAAACAAACAAACAAACAAACAAACAAACAAACAAACAAACCATTAAATCGTAAAGTGACCCTTTGTATACCATAAATACAACCTAAAAAGGGGAAAGAGAAAGTTCAAATAATTAATATTTTAAATCCCCATTTATTTTTAAAGCGTAAAGTGGCCCCTTGTGGACCATAAAATGTACACCCTTAAAAGGGAAAAGAGAAATTTGAAACAATTAATACTGAATTTCCCCCTTTATTTTTTTTTAAATCGTAAAGTGACCCCGGGTAGACTAAAAATACACCCTTAAAGGCAGTGGACACTATTGGTAATTGTCAAAGACTAGCCTTCACAGTTTGTGTATCTCAACGTAAGCATAAAATAACAAACCTGTGAAAATTTGAGCTCAATCGGTCATCGAAGTTTCGAGATAATAATGAAAGAAAAATAAACCTTGTCACACGAAGTTGTGTGCGTTTAGATGGTTGATTTCGTGACCTCAAGTTCTAAATCTGAGGTCTCGAAATCAAATTCGTGGAAAACCACTTCTTTCTCGTAAACTATGGCACTTCAGAGGGAGCCGTTTCTCACAATGTTTTTTACCATCAAACTCTTCCCATTTCTCGCCACCAAGAAAGGTTTTATGATAATAATTATTTTGAGTAACTACCAATAATTCCACTGCCTTTAAAAGGGGGAAGAGAAAGTTGAAATAATTAATACTGAAAATCGCTCAATGTTTAATTTTGTATTTTTTTAAATCGTAAAGTGACCACTCGAAGACCAAAAATACACCCTAGAAAAGGGGAAAAGAACGTTGAAATAATGACTAGTGAAAATCCCAAATTTTTTAGTTTTTTTAAAAAAAATTTCGTAAAGTGACCCGGGTAGACAAAAAATACACCCATAAAAAGGGAAAAGAGAAAGTTCAAATAATTACTACTGAAAATCCCCCAACTTTTAGTTTTTTAAATTATTAAATCGTAAAGTGACCCCGGGTAGACCAAAAATACACCCTTAAAAGGGAGAAGAGAAAGTTTTAATAAGAAATAATTAATACTGAAAATCACCAATTTTTAATTTTTTTTAATTGACCCCGGGTAGACCAAGAATACACCCTAAAAAAGGGGAAGAGAAAGTTGAAATAATAAATACTGAAAATACCCCAATTATTTTTTTTATTTATCGTAAAGTGACCCCTTGTAGACCATAAATACACCCTTAAAAGGGGGAATAGAAAGTTGAAATAATTAATACTGAACATCCTCCAACTTTTTTTTTTTTTTAAATCGTAAACTTACCCCGGGTAGACCAAAAGTACATCTTAAAAAGAGAGAAGAGAATGTTGAAATAATTAATACTGAACATCCCCCAATTTTTATTTATTTATTTTTAAATCTTGAAGTGACCCCTTGTAGACCAAAACAATATCCTACAAAGGGGAAAGAGAAAGTTGAAATAATTAATATTGAAAATCCCCCAATTTTTACCTGTTTTCTTTTTAATATTAAATTGACGTCTGGTAGAATAAAATAACACCTTAAAAAGGGGAAGAGAAAGTTGAAATAATTAATACTGAAAATCACCCATTTTTTTATTTTTTATTTTTTTAAATTGTAAAATTACCCCGGGTAGACCAAAAATACACCTTAAAAAGGGGGAAGAGAAAATTGAAATTAATAATAATGATTAAAACCCCCAAATGTATATTTTTTTAATCGTAAAGTGACCTCTGGTAGACCAAAAATGTACCCTAAAAAATAGGAAACAGAAAATAAAAAAATATAATTAGCTTGTTTTTTAACCGTAAAGTGACCCCATGTAGACCAAAAATACATCATCAAAAAGGGGAATAATAGCTAATAATAATGACTCCCCCCCCCCCCGAGGAAAGTAAATCTTTTTTTTAAATCGTAAAGTGACCCGTGGTACACCAAAAATATACCCTAAAAGGGAGAAGAGAAGGTTGAACATAATAATAATGAAAATCCAAAAATAAAATTGTCTTGTTTTGTTAATTCTAATCGTAAAGTTACACCAGGTAGACCAAAAATATACCCTAAAAGGGGGAAGATAAAGCTGAACTTATTTATAATGAAAATCCAAAAATAAAATTGTCTTGCTAGATCAAAAAGGGAAACTTAAAGATAATGAAAATAATTTTTTTTTGAGACCGACCCCTGGTAGAAATAAAACACAACCTATAAAAGGGGGAAGAGAAAGTTGAAATTAATGATAATACCCCCCCCCCCACAGAATAAAAAATCCTTTTAGGTCGTAAATTCACCACTGGTAGGCTACACCTGAGAATAACTCACACTGACTCACACACACATGCTGGGATCGAGGATATTTTAACGAATTAGTTTGTAAACTTTACACAACCTAGTGTGTATTTTGTTGTCTGTGTGTAGTTTTAAAGTTGAATGTTTACCCCCTTCAAACCCCTCCCCCTAGACTCTCATGGGGTACACACAAACCAGACCGTTAAAACTGTATACTGCCCTCTATTGAGCTTGAATACGCCCGTTATGGTTTTCTTTGAAGAATAATGTATGACTAGCGGGATGCCACGCTTCACGCGGCAACCCCGCTAGAAAGCTCTACGTATAAAATGCTGCAAGTGTAGCGTTGTGTACAGGGGAGGGTTAAAGTGGCTGGGCAGGGTCACAATACAAATCACTGTGGCAAACCACACATCCAAAGTTAAGACGAATCTTAGTGCTTTGTGAAACCGTATACTTGTCCGTCTTTTTCCGTTTCGGCATTATTTGCCGATCCCATCCATATTTTCCAGTTTCCAGCGGGTCCCGATAGTGGTGCTTTCCCAGTCCCGTTTATATCCCGTTTCGTTGATTTTGTTCCCGTTCAGTTTATTATTTACCTGTCCTGTATCGTTTTCCAACTCCCTGTCCAACCGTGTGCCCCTTCCTTATCCCGTCCCATGTCTAACCCACGCCTCCGTGCCTCCCGTACCCGCGATCCCATGCATTGGCATTGTTCTTTGCTTGCCACTGTTTACCTATAACTCATCCAGTTTCGCGCGTGTCCCGTTTGTGGTTCTTTCCCGTTTCATGGGATTGACCCCCCCATTCAGTTTAGTATTTTCCTACCCCATATCCCATATCATGATAGTCCCTTTTGCTTTTTTCAATCCATACCCCAGCCCTGTTCATTTTCCCCGTCATTTTATGTTTGCCGTTCCCCCGTCCCCGGTTCCAAAGACGTACCACCATGTGCCCCTTCCTCCTCCTGTCCCCGTCCCAAATCTAACCTGTGCCTCCTTCCCGTCATCCCGCCCGTGAATTGTTCTTTGCACTTTTTTGCCGGCCCATAACTTTCCCCGTTCCGCGCGGGTCCCGCCAGTCAGGTGGTTCTCCGTTTCGTGTATTTTTCTTCTTTGTCCAGTTTATGTTTTCCGTGTCCAATGTCATCATTAGTCCCTTTTTCTTTTTCCCCCTTACCGTATTATTTTCCCCGTCCTTTTAATTTGTTCCCTTTATTTTTTGCCGTTCCCACGCCCCATTGCAACAGACGTACCACACTGCATGCCCCTTCCTTCCCCCTGTCCCACAACGTGCTCTAACCCCCACCAGTCTTCGTCCTGTCGTCGTGCCTCCCCCCATGCAGTGCTCTTTACTGTATGTATGCGCGAAGTTACTGGACGCTCGCGCTGTGATGTGACACCACAAAGGACACCTGCCCTCAATCCCAAAGTTACTACACGCTCGCGCTTTGACTGTGACGTCACAAACAACACATGCCCCCAACCTACGGGTACCCCGAAATATACCCCAGGACGCATCATTTTAGCAGAGTGCGGGCACCACTTGACGTGAAAACAACAATGGCGGCGCCCAAACAACAATGGCGGCGCCCATGCGATTTAAGTGCTATTATAGGGTGCGGCATGCGTCGATAAGCTTCCCTGGGTCTCCCCCGCGGGGGGTGCTCACTCGGGTGAGCCAATCGAACGATCACACTCGCCTCTCGTGGTAACGGCATGTACCTCAGGTTACCCCCAAGTGACCCACTCCACAAGCAGGGCACCGGGGGCTGACCCGGGTGAGCCCCGTCAAAGCTATTCGAACGTACTGGGGCAGACCGCCGGGGGTCGACCCAGGGAAGCTAAACGAACGCACCACTAGTATAGATATACGTATAGCATGAAGGAATAGCAACAAGTTTCTCGTATGTGATAATACATCAGGAAATAAATATAAGCATTTCTTCACCAGCTAAACAGTTTATCAGTTCTCCGTTTTTAAGAAATAAATATCAAGTTGACGTCACCTCAAATGATTAATTATTGTATTTGTAAATAACACACAATACCATCGACAGAGCAGAACCACAATCAAATCGCTTACACACAACCCAGACCGTTAAAACTGTATACTGCCCTCTATTGAGCTTGAATACGCCCGTTATGTTTTTTTCATGTGATAGTTTTTCTCTGGTACCCAAGATCGAGCAACAAGTTTCTCGTATCAGTGAATGAATATTAAGCATTTATTCACCAGCTAAACATTTTATCAGTTCTCTGCTCTCTAAATGCAAAAGAGTGAAAATGCACTCTTTGAAGAGCCATATGAAGGTCAACTCTTTTTCGAGTGGTCTTCCACTCTTTTTTAGATTGAAGTTTGCATCTTTTTGAGTGATTTTTCACTCTGTCCCGGAGTGAAACCCCTCTAAAAGAGTGAAATAACCACCACTCTTTTGAAAGAGCCATAATTTGTGAATGCGGGACAACTCGAAATGTAAAAAGTGGTGTTTTCACTCTTTTACATTTACAGAGTGTTTTTACGAAATAAATATCAAGTTGACGTCACCTCAAATGATTAATTATTGTATTTGTAATTAAACAACATGCATTACCTTCGATATTACACGTACCTAAAATTCATCCACAACATCATCATCAATCTGTATAATGTTGGCGCAAATTGACTTGTTAGTGTTTTGCTATAGTTATTGTCAACAAGTTTAGTGACACTGCCAATTTAAAATGTGCAAAATTCTCGTGACTAAAAATTTGCATAGGCCTAAAGCGAATCATTCTTCTAAAACGTTTACTTAACGCCCGTTCGTGCCCAAAATACCCCTTGCCAAATTTCGGCAGGTGGCAAAAACAAAACAAAAACGCAAAACAAAAACCACGATTTTTTTGGCAAGTTACCTTTTTTCTGAAAAATAGAATGCACCAAAGTCTGCCATTTGCATTGTTAAAATACCAAATGAATGAAATGTAAATCAAAACAGCAATTAGCACAATATTAAATCGTCCTGTTTCTGATTGGCTCCTGAAAATGCCCTCACACAGGCGCGATACTGTTCATTTTTGCCAACCATGTGTACGCGTTGTGTTCTATCGCGTAAAATTTTGTTTGCGTCGTTTTCAACGGATTAAAGTCTGTGTCGTCACAATGTGATTTTCTTTGTTACGCACTACACCTTGTATTGGTAACTAGACAGCGTCAAAACAATCTTTTGAAAGTCTTGTGTTATAAACAATATTGTTTAATAAGCATCTAGACCTATACAACATAACTTAAACTTCCTCACAAAGTTTACAAAGATGGAGACTGAATCATACTCTGGTGAGGAAGAGGTCGAGGATGATCAGGACTACACTAATCCTGCTTTGAAGAAGCGCCGTGATGCCACTGCTATTGATGCCCTACCTCCCGCACCCGAAACTCCACCACCAACAATACCTGTACATTTGTATTTCTTCATTTGTAACTTTTCCTCATGATGGTGTTTATTGTATTTTGAATTTTATATTGTTGCCTGGTTTGTGTTTGGGTTGACTTAATAGTCCTATGGATGTTAACAAGGCCAGTCCTAGTTGGACGAGGACTATAGTTTTAACTTTTTTTGTGCACTCTACTCTATCCTCTAGGCCTGTGTGCTTTGTTTTTGAAAGGGAATGAGCACAAAGCCATTTTCTCCTTGGTAAAGGGCACCCGAGGACATTGTAAATTTCTACTGGAGTATTTGGGAAGGGCACCAAGTCAATCGTATCTGTTGCCTCTCAGTGAAGTATCAGGCCTGTGTTACCATCCGGGTTTTTTTTCCTTTTTTTTTTTTACATTTTTACTACTTATGTATGACCGACATTTCCCTAAGTTTTGATGTTGTCTTATAGTCACTGTGGTTTTACATTTGTTAATTTCTCAAACAGTCTCCAATCAATGACGACAGTAACCTGAGTGGTGGAGACGAAAGTGACGATGAGCCGACGGGTATGAACAGTGGACAAAACGAGGATAACGACCTCTTGGGTAACGGAGAAACCAGTAAAGAATCATCTTCTAATGATCTCAACCTGTCTGCTTCTGCCACAACGGTATATACTGGGGCGCAAAGAGCTGCACTTCAGGTAGTTGGAACACAGTTGTGTTACTTTATGTATTGTTCATCAGAACCCGATTTCATAGAGCTGCTTAAGAAAGAAAATGAAGAAGAAAGAAAGAATGTTGCTTGCAGAGATGAGCAGGACATGTGACATGGTAGTTTTGCTGCTTAGCTGTTATGTTTTGTGTGCTTAAGCATCTCTATTGGTTCTACCCTTCTCAGAAATAGCAATTCAACGGGTTTTGTATAACAAATTATTGTTTGATGTTTTGTTGAAAGCACTCTTGAAAGTTACAAGAATTGATACTAATCGGCAGCCAAACATCAGGCCTATTTCCGGGTCAGTGTGCCATGTCTTTTGGAGTCAAACTGACAGAAAATATACAGATTGTGAACTTATATTTAACCAAAAGTGTTGCCCAAGAACAGGGTAAATATTGTGTCGCATCACACAAGCTGACGCAAAGGATTGAACATGCAAGAAGGAAGATGAAAAACAAATTGAAGTAGTTACCATAAACCTTATTACCAATGATGCCCTACTGATTTGAAATCGTAACTACACCGCGCTTAAGTGGGTGGGTTCTGAAGGAAAAAAATTACAGCTTGCTGGGTTCTGAACTTGCAGACTGCATTATGTAAAACTCATAATACGACATTTTAACAAATTAGTTTTTAAACTTTACACAACCTAGTTTGTATTTTGTTGTCTGTGTGTAGTTATAAAGTTGAATGTTTACCCCCTTCAAACCCCTCCCCTAGACTCTCATGGGTACACACAAACCAGACCGTTAAAACTGTATACTGCCCTCTATTGAGCTTGAATACGCTCGTTATGCTTTTCTCTGATATGAAGAATAATGTATGCTTCACGAATAGCATGAAGGAATAGCAACAAGTTTCTCGTATGCGATAATACATCAGGGAATAAATATTAAGCATTTATTCACCAGCTAAACAGTTTATCAGTTCTCCGTTTTTAAGAAATAAATATCAAGTTGACGTCACCTCAAATGATTAGTTACTGTATTTGTAAATAACACACATTACCATCGACAGAGCAGAACCACAATCAAGTCGCTTACACACAACCCAGACCGTTAAAACTGTATACTGCCCTCTATTGAGCTTGAATACGCCCGTTATGTTTTACATGCCCTACTGATCCGAAATCGTATACGGATCACTTTTTGGTTATTTAACAAAATGCATAGACGATTTCTTAACAAATCATCAACTTGTTTTTAATGAGGGTTGTTTGTTCATGCATTTTGCAATTTAAAGTTTAGACGGTGTTTTTTTGTCTTTATACATAGTCGGCAAGGACACCACTGGAAAGATTTCGAGCCATTGCTCAGACCATCAAGCATAACTTGAAATGGGCTAAGATGCTCTCTTTACCGAAGCAAGACGATCAACAGAAATCTCAGTTCACCGTCGAACACGAAGACGGTACGAGACTTAACAACTAACTATATAATTGAGCTTCCGCAACGATGAAACTAAATAATTCTGATAATACCCATTTACTGTAAAGTTGTAGTTCTTCGTTTGTGACTTTTTTTGTGGCCAGTTTAATAATGTAGTAACTTAATGTTCTTTCCAAGAAACACAGTATTAAAATGTGTCATCTGAAGCTATATTCTGTCTGTATGCGGCCTGGGCCCAACTTCATAAAGCTGTTGATCTATGAGCAGAAAATTCTACTTTGAAAATTCATTCGCTAAGCAAGACATGAGTGGGGTACCATTTACGGCAATGGTAAATGCACGGTATTTTGGCTGGTAACCTAATTTTGCCAAGAAAGAGCTTTTAAGAAAGTTGTGCTTACTTGCTTTGAGAATTTGGGGTCCGATTGTTAATTTTAATTTGTGAAAAACAATAATTATGATTGAAACATACAGGTCCCGATACAAGTCTGACA
This sequence comes from Asterias amurensis, assembly GCF_032118995.1. NCBI lineage: Eukaryota > Metazoa > Echinodermata > Asteroidea > Forcipulatida > Asteriidae > Asterias > Asterias amurensis. The sequence continues at coordinate 1,688,995 of NC_092651.1, forward strand.
TTCAACGTGAATGCCTTTAAGGCGAACGTTCAGACGGTAAATACACTTCCCACTGCCGTCAAGCTTATACTCAGGAAGAACCCTTGGGAAAGGACAACGGCAGATTTGGCTTACGTCTTTAGTTTCATCGACAAGGCAGGCCCTTTGAATATAATCTATACAAATAAAGAGATGACAGAACCACAGTGCCAATACAACAAACAAATCACTGATTTTATTGTGAAGATGCTAGGTAACACACAATTCAATGATTTTAACTTTAAAGATATTATGTATTTACTCAAACAGCCGTTAACACAGAATTTCTTATTTTATTTTAAATATACGTATACACATACAGACGTTAGGTAAAATATAACAAACAGTTCACTAATTTTATTGTGATCATATTGTACTGTTTTACAAAGAGATTTTGGGTATACAAAACAATTCATCGAATTAATTGGGGGTATGTATACTATTTGATTATAAAGCTGAAGTGTTTCGAGCGGTATTCCAGCACAGTCAGGCAAGAGTTGTCGTGTGTATTGCACTACGAATCCTTCGAAGACGGTAGAGTCATTGTGAGACAGGGACATCCAGGACTATCTTTCTATTTTATCCTTTCTGGTACGGTCATTGTGGAGGTTACGGAAGAAGATAAAAGAACAGGTAGAAAATGTTAACCATTCATTTTGGACTACTTTTCTGCCCCTTTATTATACATCCCCCAGAAAGCTGCTTCTATTTGAATGAAATTTAGTCATGATTCCCAACCCGTCTCTGCAAAAAGTATACCATTCTTCTGATAGCGTCCTCTTTTGAATAACACTACTTCAGCCAACATTTTTTTTTACAAATGAACGAGTCCAAGGCCTTTAAGTGTTTCTGTTTGCTTATTTTTAGTCTATAATGTTTACAGAAGCCACGGTTTCATCGAGCAAAATAGCACATGGGGGGGGGGGACAAAACCAAAATCTCCAGGGGTCAGATTTCCCGATGACACTGGAAACACAAATCTCCCCCCCAAACCATACCCTTTTACATTAAGTCAACTGGAATTACCCAACGGACCAAACAACATTTCTACGAATAATCTGGGTTTCTTTATTCTCAGGGGAACGCAACACACATATTATTGGTGAGAATACAGCTGGGTCTTCATTTGGAGAATTGTCTCTACTTCACGGTTCTAGACGAACCGCCACAATCTCTTGCAAAGGTACGCTGCGAGTATAAGTGGTTATAGCACAAATTGAACATGACGTCATTGACCAACGTCTTTGATGTAAAACAATAGAAAAGTACACGGAACATTGTAACATTGATTTCGATCTATGAAAACGAAATCTAAAATCTGAAATCGTTTGTGTGCCGAACCAACGTCGGTCTTGAAATAATTCGAGATTGGACGCCTTCTTTAGTTCCACATAGATTTATTTACAAGTCCACAGGCCAAACGCATTAATAACATGTACAGTCAACTTCTTAAAATAAAATAAAGCAATTCTTTCTACTCTTTCACTATGTCTGAAACCCCTTAACTCCTTCGTGCTCAGCCTAGCATTTTTTTTACTGGGTCTGAAACCCCCTCAACCATTAAGTATTTTTCTCAATTTTTACTCGGTCTGAAACTTCCTCACTCTTCTCCTGAAGACGAGCAGAGTATACTGTTCGAAACGTCGAGACCCAACCGGCTCTTTTCAGAGCCAACACTCACCCTAAGAGATTTACACATGGTTGTACCCGCAAGTTTACTGTTTATTTATAGTTTCTTCTTATGTCTCCGCACCATGCAAAGTTTCAAACAATACTTAACTCTAACGTACTTTTCTCAACGTTTTTACTGGGTCTGAAACCCCCTAAACTCTTAAAGGCAGTGGACACTACTGGTAATTACTTATAATAATTATTAGCATAAAAACTTTCTTGGGAACGAGTAACGGGAGAGGTTGATAGTATAAAACATTGTGAGAAACGGCTCCCTCTGAAGATGTAGTTTTCAAAAAAGTAATTTTACACGAATTTGATTTCGAGACCTCAGGTTTAGAATTATTATCTTGCAACTTCGACGACCGATTGAGCTCAATTTTTTTACAGGTTTGTTATTTTATGCATGTTGAGATTCACAAACTGTGAAGGCTAGTCTTTGACAATTACCAATTGTGTCCAGTGTCTTTAAGTACTTTTCTCAATCTCAATGTTTACTGGGTCTGAAACCCCCTTAACTCTTAAGTACTTTCCTCATTTTGTTTTACTTGGTCTAAATCCTCTCAATTCTTGAGTACTTTTCTCAACATTTTACTGGGTCTGACACCCCCCTCAACTCTCAAGTAGGCCTACTTTTAAAAATGTCCTTATAATTACCCATCACCATTAAAACAATGCATGCCTTGTCAGTAGACTCTGTCTCTCTCTCCCCCTCTCTCTCGACTCCGCTGGTGTTCATCAAGGTCCCAAGTGTGGGTTTGGTATTTATCGTGTGTCATTCATCCTCGTCATGGCCTCATGGTTTAGTTGGACTCAAGCGTGTGAAGCTGTGGAGTCGTCTTACTCCAGAACACAATAAAAACACATCCCCGAAGGGCGTCTGAAATGAATTATAAAAGATTCCTAAACAAACTAGTTTTGAGCTCAAACTTGCACACTGACATTACAAAATGATTATTAAAGGCAGTGGACACTATTGGTTATTACTCAAATTAATTATTAGCATAAAACCTTATTTGGTAACAAGTAATGGGGAGAGGTTGATGGTATAAAACATTGTGAGAAACGGCCCCCTCTGAAGTAACGTAGTTTTCGAGAAAGAAGTAATTTTCCACGAATTTGATTTCGAGACCTCAAGTTATAAATTTGAGGTCTCGGAATCAAGCATCTGAAAGCACACAACTTCGTGTGACAAGGGTGTTTTTCTTCTTTCATAGTTATCTCGCAACTCCGACGACCAATCAAGCTAACATTTTCACAGGTTGTTGTTTTATGCATATGTTGAGATACACCAAGTGCGACTACTAGTCTTTGACAATTACCAAGAGTGTCCACTGTATTTAAGACATTACATCCGACTATAAACTTGTGAGAACTTTACATTGGGTTCTAGCTCAAGAATGCTTAGACATTTCATCAACTTGCTTTTGATCGGATCCAAACTGGATAATTAATACATGTATCTTATTAATGTATAATTCATGTCCTCTAATGTGTGGCTTGAAGCTTATAGAATATTAAAGGAACACGTTGCCTTGGATCGGTCGAGTTGGTCTTTGAAAAGCGTTTGTAACCGTTTGTTATGAAATGCATATGGTTAGAAAGATGTTTAAAAAGTAGAATACAATCATCCACACACATTTGCTTCGAAATTGCGTGGTTTTCATTTTACTTTGCGACCTAACACGGTCGGCCATTTATGGGAGTCAAAAATTTGACTCCCATAAATGGCCGACCGTGTTGGTCGACGAGGTAAAAGGAAAACCACGCAGTTTTGAGTGATACTTGTTGTGTGGATCATTGTATTCTACTTTTAAAATATCTTTATAATCATATGGATTCTATAACAAACGATTACAAACGCTTTTCAAAGATCTACTCGACATATCCAAGGCAACGTGTTCCTTTAAGTTCACTTACGGGATTGCAGTTCAGTGGCTCGTCTTTGCCTCCAATCACCGGTCCAAAGTCACATAATGGGGTAGCCTCAATGCACCCAAGTTTCACTTCATCTTATGCTGCTGTTTCTAAGTTGGTCAAAATCCTTCAGGGGATATCTTAAGAGCCAATTGCTCTAACTGAAAACCATTCAAGCCTGACTTGCAGAGAGAGAGAGAAAGCCACAGTGGCGATCGATGAACATACAGTACAGGCAGCAGCAAGTGAGTGGGATAAGACACATTGCCTTGTCTTCCACACACATTCACACTTCATTACACACTCATACAAAAAGTCACACCCTATGCCAGACATTCTTATTGGTCAGGTTAATGTATTCGCATGACTCCAAAATAATGAATATAATTCCAACTCCTGTTTACATGATTATTCAAACGACCCAAAATTGTGGGTCAAATAGTTACGTACGCAATAAATGCACATTGAATCCGACAGTTTGTTTTCCCAACAGGTGATACAGAATTTCTACGTCTTGACAAGCCAGACTTTGACTTGGTTCTTAGACGGAGTTACCAGCAGGAGTGGGATACCCGCATGAGTGCTCTCAGGTCATTGGCAGCGTTCGGACATTGGAGTGAGGAAGAACTAAGCGCTACTAACGACAGAGCAAAGCTAGAAGAATTCCTGCCAAACACAGTAAACAAAATTAACTGCATTCGAAATTATTACAACTAACTGCCATGGGTAAAAACCAAAATGAATAACTAACTTAATTAATATATCAAACAAATGTTTATTTATCTGCAATTAAGTTTTAAATTGTTTGCAATTAAAGGATAACGCAAAAAACTGAAATCTCTGGAAAAAACAAAGACACTTTAAACTGGCACATCCGACTGAACCAGCCTGAACCAGCCGATTTCACGAAACGCTATAGGATTAATCCTATCTCGGGAGAGCACGCTCCTAATTTTATGATGGGTTCAATGCGTCCTGTAGCGTCTTTGGACGGAACTTAACTCGTTCTAAAGTCCTATAAGATTAATCCCAAGTTAGGAAGAGTTTGGTGAAAATGACGGCCGGATCCACTTGCATGTCGACCCCAAACAACTTTGCACTCAGTTATAGGACATCAGAAACACCATCAACATCTAACAAATTAAGACAAACTTGTTATTTATCACCAGCCTATAATTAGCAACCTCACCCAATCACCGGATGACATCTACTTCATTAAGTCTGGTGTCTGCAAGGTTGTACGTGAGTTCACGCTGCTACAGAGTTGTCTACCCTTTGGGCACACCAAACTCTCTTTGCCTCCATTGGATGCTAATCACAACGTTCCGGAGTCATTTAAACCGGAGAGATACCAACGTGTTGTCCGTAAGCTCCTACATGTCGCTAACATTGGAAGGGGAAAATTCTTTGGAGTTGGTGAGTCAATTATTGTCATGATGACAGTATACCCAAAATCAAGTCTTTGGTTTTGTAAACATTACTTTTATGGAAAAATTTCATGTAAATCTAAATAGCCCATATGCGGCAGCAGGAAAACCTTTTCGCTTGGGTACAATAGGTGCCTGTGTCATAGGGATTTCGTCCCCAATCACAGTGTGTTTGGAAGTTGTGTCAAAAGAGAGTGCTATGACGAAATTCACAACTCATCGTAAAGGGGCGGGGGTCTACTAAGGGGGGGGGTATCTACTGCCAAGTGTAACCCTTTTCACTGTTAAGTTAAGCATACATTTAATTTACGACTCTTATCGCACTTTCTAGTTATTTTTACTTTCTATTTTTGTTTTCTAGGGGAGGACCTCCATGGTACCCACATCATTTCCACTGGCAAAGTAGAGTGCATCCTAGTGTCTAGAGTGTCCTTTATGCGACACGACAGGGGGATATCTTTAGAGCAAATGCAATCCATGGTCTCTCAGCTTTATCCATCATACGATGAGACGTTTGCTAACTTTCTGTTGGACAAGAAGTGGCGAGCATACAAACGTAGACTCGTCAAGGAGCTCATGCAGAAGCGTAATATCCCTAATAACACAACTAGGGAAGACGTACCTCTCATCTTGCGTCAGCAAGATATGCAATGACTGGTGGAAGTCTAAAAAGGTCCTTTTCGAAACCTCGGCATTGGATTCGGCTCTGGCTAGCTGGTCCCGCGGTTGTTTCGAAAATTTTGCGTGTTTTGCGTACGCGCTCAGGGCTTCAGACGAGAAGCGGAGCCTGAAGCCGAAGCCGTGGTTTCGAATAGGGCCATAGCCAAGCTTTTAGTTATAAATAAATAAAAATGATGAAAACACTTTCATAGTTGTTTTCTTTTTTTGAGGGGGGGGGGTGCTTAAACAATCTTGATCATTTTTACCGTTTCCTAGAAATTATCTTTTGTATGTGGCCATGAGGTCGAATGTAGGTCAAGCAAATGCAATCTTTTTAAACCGTTTTCTTCAGAAACCCTCTGTATTGTAATGTTGTATTTTTTAAATTGTTTTTTACTTTTGTATCTAGCGCTTTGAGGCCTTATTTGGCAATTTGGCGCTTTATAAATATATTTTTATTATTATTATTATTATTATTATTATTATTATTATTATTATTATTATTATTATTATTATTATTATTATTATTATTATTATTATTATTATTATTATTATTATTATTATTATTATTATTATTATTATTATTATTATTATTATTATGTATTGGTTTAACATACAGTGAAGGACATCCATAAGAGATCTATCACGTTCAAAGCAGTCGTGAAAGGGTTTAGCAGATTTGGAATCATAGCACGTCCTTTAGCTCGGCTTTCTGGTGAGCACATCAAGCGCTGCCACTCATGTATCAGGCTGTCACCTTGGGAAATAATTAAACACAAGATAATTAATGATAGTTACCTTTTGACTCTCTCACAGAAAACCCATTGCTCCCGAAATTATACCATGTTAAAACTTTGGACAGCTTTATAGAAACTTGTTGAGATACATCATACGGGAAGCAAACACTCAATGCAGGATTAGCTGTCAATATTAATAAGGTTGGTGTACAAATTGTGGAAGTCTTTTATGTGCGTTTATGAGCTCGAGTCTGTTGTAGACAAATTAATTCCGCCGTCAAACAATAAAATAAATCAACTTTGAGCAACCTATTTCAACATCATCAAATTATATATTTGAACATGGTGCATGGTTAATGTCGTCTCTCGTATCAGGACAATACTGTACCAAGTCTATTAAGGTTCAGATTATTACTCGTACCTGTTTTTTGATCAATGTTATATGCCATACGGAGGATATATATCACCATGTTTTCATCCCATGTCAAGTCTGGAATCAAAGGAGGAGTGTCCCCCGAGTGCAGAAGGCGCTTTGGTAGGTACCTCATCTGCAAAATGGCCGTCGTATTCAAATCGGTCACAAAATTAGCAGCGGCAATGTAACCAATGAGGTGTGCCCAACCAAGGTCAAAGCTCTGCTCAGGTTTAGACATAAACATCAGCCTTGTTCCATCAAACAGCGCCAGGCCTGTTTCGACGGACCTGGTATGTGCAACCCACATTTTGGTGATGATGATTTGCTCTCTTGGGCTTAGGTTTGACGTCTTGTCATCACAATCCCTTATTAAGTATTGAGGCTCAGTGATGTTAGGATCGTACAGATTTAAAAAGAAGTCTTCCCAGTTCGTCATCGTAACTGGATACCGTTGTCTGCATTCTAAGACACTCGTGCAATAGTCCTCAGGTTGGGACAGCGATGCCAAGAAGGTGAAACCATGAGGCCAGTGTGGGAACAAACCTGCCTCCAGTGCTCCTAGAAACGGCACCACGGACAAAAAATAGTTCATGCTGCCCCACCAGCTCCATGGAGAGATGCAGTTCCATTCGTTGTCTCTGACTACTTCTGTCTGATTCTTTCCACATGCTGTTTCATTTGTGAAGTCCTGTAGTCGACCGGTACTGAATTGCCATCCAAGCTGCATGGGCAGACCCCATAGAATATTGGCCGTGTTGTTAGCTCTGCCAAGAGTAGCATCAGAGGAGGTGACATTCAGGAGGATCTTGTATAAACCCAGACGGTCCAAGTACCTCCAAGGATCTATAATGGTGTGGTTTTGACGCAGAGGGTAATCAGCAAGTGAGGCAGGTGCTCCGTCCCAGTGTGGGATATTATTGGTAGCCTCTGTATGTGACTGACTCATTATGACAAATTGGATATTTGTCAAAAGAAGTGATGATACACATAGGCATTTCAAACTAAAACTTTTCATGGCTTCTTTTTCGAGGAGTGACCTTTGTCAGAATGTTTCAAAACAGGTGAAGCCAGAAATCGTGCAAGTTAACGAATGGGACTATTGAACCAAGTGAACCTTGATCGGCAATTGATTAGCAATTAAAGGAACACGTTGCCTGGGGTCGGTCGAGTTGGTCTTTGTAAAGCGCTATGAACCGTTTGTTATAAAATCGGTATGGTTAGAAAGATGTTAAAATAGAATACAATGATCTACACAGATATGCCTCGAAATTGCGTGGTTTTCGTTTTACTTCGTCGACAAACATGGTCGGCCATTTATGGGGGTCAAAAATTTGACTCCCATAAATGGCCGACCGTGTTAGTTCGCGACGTAAGATGAAAAGCGTTCAATTTCGACTGATACTTGTGTGGATCATTATATTCTACATTCAAAAGATCTTTCTAACCATATGCATTTCATGACAAATGGTTTCAAACGCTTTTCATAGACAAACTCGTCCGATCCAAGGCAACGTGTTCCTTTAAGCACAGTAGCGTAAACAGTCGGCGGGTCAAAGTGGAGGTATAAATTCTAAAACAAACAATATTTAGCTGAACGCAGCGGCGGTATACGCAGAACAACTACTATGTGAATTCAAATAAGACATGATATAAGACTTACTAACTTTGTTGATCTCCCAAATATGTTTGTTTACGCTACTCACAAAAAGTATATACAAATCTCAAAGAAAGAGGGACAGAACAAAAGTACGGTAAAAATTTCAGATTCCTGTGTATTTGGAAGTGGACATCGACTCTATCTTATTTTCAGTATTCAAATGAATAATTATTCTGGGCAATCTCAACCCTTCACCCCTCCTAGTTTATTTTATGTTATTGTTGTTATTCAAATCATGATGATGTATTTCCCCTCCCTACCCCGCCCCGCCCCCATCACAACATTGGAGCAGAGTTCGCAGTCACGTGATTCGATAAAGAGCAGTCTGGTGCTTCACCACCTGTGGAGGACTATACTTTAACGTACGAGAGTATAGGAACCACGCGTGTAAGTTGTTACAGATTAGTGCGTCAGAAATTTTGGTGTTGCCTATAAACAGAGACCCTGGTTTAGATATTAAATATAACGATTTAAGTCTAACATTTCTTTAAATATTCTTCACGATGAGGCTATTACTCCTTCTAGCAGCCATGCTGACAATTTTCATGGTTCCCGGGCTTTGCCAAGATGCGTATCCGGTGAGTAAAGAGTACTTGATTAAAGTTTAAACAACTTTCTAAAGGAGGAAACAAACACCAAACTCTGTTATTGAATTGCCTATTGATTGCATTGGTACTGTTGCACTACTACACTAGTGACTAGTCTAGTGTTTACTGTTAGAATAGATGTGTTTTTTAATTTATTCTTGAATGTCTGGACTCGTGTGTTGGTGGTGTGTTTCGAAAGTTTTGAATATGACTTGGTAGGGTATTCGGATAATCTTCCGGTCGTCGCCACCAACTTATCCGCCGTTACCTAACTCCAAAACCACTGAATTTTTTTCTTACCTGAGAAGAAGGGTTACCGCATATATACATCCTCGGGTGCAAAAAAAAAAAAAACAGGCCGGAAGTTGGTGGCGAGGTCGTAAAATTTTTCCGGGTATTCCAGCATCACATGGTGTGGTCATGGTGTTACCACAAACTTTGCTGTTTATTAATTGGAAGCCCTGCTGTCTCAGGTCGTGTGTGTTTTTCTTTTAAACATTGTTAAACCTGAGCCTAGCCCAGGTTGGACTACTCCGTTGCAGGGTGGCACTGACTGACGTCCTACCAGGGCTAACTTGAGCCCTGGTGTACTGGTACTGGCTGTAGTACATTATCATGCTCATAGTCATACTCACTGCTAATAAATCTAAAATTGCCCTGGACATTTACTAAAAAAAACTTGCATTGAAAAAACAAAACAATCCTCGTTTGTCTTCCTCTGGAGCCCTTAGTTTGACTATCTTAAAGTGTTGCCATGGGTAGGCAATAAGTTAGTAAGTCTCGTCCCATTGCGTATTTACAAATCACAACGCAGCGAAGGTCCACAAATCGAGTCCAACATGCGTGCGCGTATGCTTGGTGCACGAAGCAGAGTTGTGCAGAAAGGCATTGGAGAGGCTCACGTGTTCTTGCACACACGTGTGTTGTGGGCGAAGCCTAATGGATCGGTATAATGCCAGAAGCAGCTACTGAGCTAGTAACACCACATATGGCCTATCAGAGGGTTACAATTATTGCAACTCTTGTACAAAAACGTGACAGCTAGTCATTTCATTTATATTCCTTTTTGTTTTTAAAACGAAGTTCACCGATAAAGCCTGCCGGACAGATGTGAAATATCCTCCACCGAGCACCGACTCTGAAACAACTGTCCCAACGTTCGTCTTGAACCTTGATCTAGATCCTGAAGAACGATGGAAACCTCTTATGAAGAACAAAAGTGCAGAGGTAAAGACTCTCAATTACAAGTATATTTGTAAGTTCTTGTGACCCACCCCTACCTTGTTGGGCTGTTATAGCTCTCTTTTATCATGGTCTTAATAACTGATGTTGAAAGAGAGCCACAACTGACTAAAAGAAGTGGGCTTACCCGTGCCATTAGTGCATGGGAAACTCGCTAGTATATTATACGTATATACTGCCAAATTATGTGGGGAAATCATTGTTTTAACAATATGACTGATTAAAAAATTCCATACATGTAGTTGGATTGATTCTTTTCAACAAATAAATAATGAAATGAAGAGAAAAAACTCTGGAACTGAAGAACAATACCACATCAAACATTTCCGCAGGTTACACAATGGATCTTAAAGTCGGCCACAAAATAGTAACAACCTTCTGAAGTAAATCTTGAGTAAATATTCAATCTTATACTGATAAGACCAAAAATAGTTGATTGTTGATTTCCTTTTTTTAAAAACCCTTTTGAAAATGCATTTCATATAGCATAGCATACTAATAAACATGTACATGCTAATCTGCTGATTGTTGATGCCATTTTTAACATGGCTTCGAAAAGACCCATGTGGCCAGGCATGTATATAAATTATAAAGTTATTGTCAGCAAATTTGTTAAGCAATTTGTTGTTGTATGGTTCCAACACAGCAGGATCGACCAACATCCAAAGGGGTTTAGAAACTAACACTTAAACAGTAAACTAACATTTGTAGAAATCAATGACAATCAAATAGTTTTCCCCTATGATACTCAAATCATAGACCACCAGCACCATTCTGAAGTGATTGTGGTTTAAGCATATTATATGTTTTGATTGGTTTAGTTGAAGGCAATGATCACTGATGTCCTTGATCTGATTGGTTACTTTATCAAGAATGACACCAAGCTGATTAGCATAGTGGATGACATCTTGGTAAGCAAACAAACATTTAATGGCTTAGGATCTAGCATATATGGCCCAATTTTGTAAACCCTGCAGGTACAAAAACTTGCTAAGCACACACAAATCTTGCTGAGCAGAAACATTTTACCAGCCGACATTCCACCAAGTTTACAATGCTAAACTGGTACCCCACTCATTGTATATAAATTATGAAGTTATTGTCAATAACATTTTTTGCTAAGCAACGAAATTTGCTAAGCAATATTTTCTGCTAAAACACAATTTTGAGGCATATTCAAATGCTTTTCATAGCCCAAAGCACTCCTTCCAAAACATTGTTTCCATCTTGACCTTTTAAAGTGTCATAATACTTTTCATTGTAAGCCCACAGCAATGTCCAAAAGCTAATGAATTTGGCCTGATTTATAGATGGTATATTGGCAGGACAGATCTCATCAGCACTCTTTTTGTGTATTGGTTACAAAAATTCTACCATTTGATATGATGAATGTGTTTTCTTTCAGGGTCCTCTTGTCTTCACCTTTCCCCAGCCTTACCAGGGGGAGCTTGTTGGGATAGCTGTTTCATCAGGACTTCCTCTAGGTACAGTATTCAAAAATGCCGTATCTGAATTGGCAACTACAGCTACTTAAAAAAGAAAAAAATAATAGCCGGTTTTGTTTGTGGTTATTAAATTTGAGGTTAAAATCATTTCTGGACATGGTCTTGGTGCACTCAAAATCAACAATAAAACATTTTATCAGCAGTGTAGACTATCCTCATTTTCCACACAATGTTTTAGTAAAATAGCAAAATGGCTTGACTTTCTATGCAGATGTAATTCAACACAAGTGACCTTATTTTCTTTTTTTTGCATTATGGATTTTATACCACAGGTCATATTGTTTTATACAATATTTTCTATGAAGTGTTTACAGTGTGCACATCAATTGTTGCTGAAAGCCCAAATGGTAAGGGAAATATTTCACTTTTTGCTTATTAGCAAAAAAACAAAACATCATTCCACAAGTGTAATTTTAAATGACTTGAACAAAGACAATTTGGCAAGAGGGGGATTTGAACTAACGCAATCACAGTGTTAATGTGATTTGAGGCACTGCATGGCGAGGTTCACGTACAAACACACCACCTGTACATTCAGTACAAACCAAATTTACAAGCTTAGTTTAGTTATTGCTATGCTTAATTGCTGGATGAAACTGTTATCTGTTCACCCCCCAAGAGCTTAAGGCTCTGACTAGAACCTATACTTTAGCTTGTTGGACCATGCAGCATAACAGGTATCTCAATGTGCTGGTAAACTGAATGAAGAGTCAAGAAACTTAAATCTTTAAACCATTTTCTTACATTTCAGGAACACTTTTCCATTCACGTAATCTTGATTTTGGATTGTTTCTTGGGTAAGTAAATACAGCTGGTTAGAAGTGTGCACTTTTTGCAATCAATCAATCATACAGAATTTATAAAGCCCTAAAATCAAAGGTTTGTTCAAAAGGCGCTGAGGCACAGAAGGGTGAATACGTCATTGATGGTAGACTTCTGAAGCAAGTGGGCTTTTAGAAGTGTCTTAAAGGCAGTGGACACTATTGGTAATTACTCAAAATAATTATTAGCATAAAACCTTTCTTGGTGACGAGTGATGGGGAGAGGTTGATGGTATATAACAATGTGAGAAACGGCTCCCTCTGAAGTGCCATACTTTTCGAGAGAGAAGTAATTTTCCACGAATTTTGAGGTCTCGAAATCAACCATCTAAACGCACACAACTTCGTGTGACAAGGGTGTTTTCTTCTTTCATTATTATCTCGCAACTTCAATGACCGATTGAGCTCAAATTTTCACAGGTTTGTTATTTTATGCATATATTGAGATACAGTAACTGTGAAGGCTAGTCTTTGACAATTACCAATAGTGTCCACTGCCTTTAAATGTGTTGAAGGATATTGTGTTCCAGAGCCACACTACTCAAAAGAGATTCACACATGGTGCTACCGCAAACCTTAGAACCATTCAACACTTGTTTGTACTGAATTGTTCAAATGATTTCCCTTGTGCCTTTGTAATTTCAACTGTTTTAGATGGGACATCAAGACTGAGAAGTGGGCCCTGACAGAGAAGCTGAGACCATTAATTGTGAATGTTGACTACCAAAGAAAGGGGAAAACTGTCGCTAAAGCTGTACACTTTGCCGGCTACATCGGTGTTCTGACAGGAATTAAACCTGTAAGTAAAATAATGTTAGAGGTAGAGAAACCTTTGATGAAACATAATTTTTCAATTTAATTCAAAATTATATTTATTTCCATACTTCATGCAATCTGCGGCGTGTACCACAGATCTTGAAATTTACCCACTGTATTCACCATCTTTGTGACATATTTTTCTACTGGGGAGAATGTCACAACAGTGCAGCAGGACTTGCAATAAAAACGCTGTTGGTTCAAATCCCCAAGCTATCTGCTGATTTCACTATGACGGTAATAAGTATTGTCAACTACATGTATTAACTGACTCAGAAATGATTGATTTGTGCTACTCATAATCATAGATGTTAAACTAATGTTCGTATGAGAGAGATTGGCTGTTGCCATCTAGGTGTTCTTATCCCCTTGTGGGATTTTCGCAGACTTCCCTCGACGGGAAGATCATCTAAAAAAAATAAACAAACAAACAAACAAGGTTTGAGAAGTATCAAACATCAAATTTTGTTTCAGAACAAATTCCCTCTCCGAAGGAAATTTATTTGTCAGAATTGTGTTTTCCCTGTTCACAAGATGTAGAGATTGAAATCTTCCTAAATATGCATTTAAACACATAGTCTTTTTTGGCTTCATCTACCAGGGTATTCTGACACTGACTATGAATGAGCGTTTCAATATTAATGGAGGCTTCTTGGGTGTTCTAGAATGGTTTCTGGGTCAAAGGTCAGAGCAATGGATGGGATTCTTCCTCCGCGATACACTCGTAGGAGCAATAGAGTAAGTGGTTCCACGATGAGTATAGCTAGTTTTGCACAAAAACATGTTCATTTTTTTTTTTATGGAAGAGTGTAATAGTGGCATTGTAATAGTGGCTTCTAGTACACGTACATGTAGCCCTCAGTTGCTCGGGAAAACTTTAACATTCAGTATTTTCTAAGCTGTTAGGTACTGTATAGCTTGAAGTATGAGACCTATTCCTTTACATAGGACGATGTTAGGGTTTAAGGTGCTGTAGCAGAATGTGCTGCCAATCAAACCAGGAACACAGGGGCAAACTCGTTCTCTTTACGATAAGAGTACTGGGTTCTTTTAGGTGCATTACACCACACACGATTCCATCGGCTTTACATCCCATCTTAAAAACGAAGCACTTATAAAGTGTCTGGCTTAAAGACACGTGAGTCCTAACCGGGACTCCAAACCACACTCTGCTGAACAGAAACCCCAGAGCTTGAGTTCAGTGCTCCTACTTGCTCGGCCACGACACGCCACAAGTATTGCTTCCATGGTACTTCAGTATTTTATGTCGTCCTTTGGTTGGGCTTTTGGTGATAATTTGCCTAGGAGAGAGATACTGTTGATTTGAAGATGGTTAATGTCATGAAATGTTCTCAATTTCACTTTCAGTTACAACAGTACAAAGAACAGGGTTGTCAATGCCAAGCTTTTGTCCCCAGGCTACGTCATAATTGGAGGCAATAAGACAGGAGAGGGCGCTATCATTGTCCTTGACCGCAAGGAGAAAGCTTACGTTGAAGAGTAAGTATTTTAATGCTGGCATTATGTGTTAATGCTGTGGGCCCATTTTCAAAGAGCTATTCAAGCACAAAAACTGCTCCATCTGTGACTGGTATCCTGCTCAGTCTTTGCTTAATCTGGGTTTTTCCTACACTTCGCTCATATGACCCTGGCCAAGAACCCAATACTCATTGAACCCGTCCTTATACAGCAGAATGTGAGCCTTTTATTGTATTCCTCAAGTCTTAAAGATTATGTAATGAAAACACCTGTGGGAAATGTTATTATGTTTGAATCAGTTCAAACACAAATGCTTGTATTTAAGGCTGAAATTTGATTGTACCAGCAACAAATTTACACATAGTCATGTTTCACATAATCCCTTGACTATCACTTGAATTCATATCTTTCCGAGTTTCAGAAAAGAAATTGATAACCAGAGCTTCTTTTTTTATCTTGCTGCATCCAGATTGGATCCAAAGAATGGGAAGTGGTTCTTGGTTCAGACCAACTATGATCCTATTGAGAAACCACCATTCTTTGATGATAGAAGAACACCAGCAACCAAATGTATGACCAACACAACTCAAAAGGTAGGAATGCTACTCTTAACCTAAATCAACACTGGAAGACGAGTCCTGTAATTGGTGGTTGGTTTTAACCATGCTGTTTGTACTAATGATTGTATCTCTTCTTTTTCAGGCTTTGGGTTATAGTTCTGTGTACAATGTTTTGTCAACAAAGCCAGTTCTCAATTTGGTGAGTTTCAATTATAAATGCAGGGTTTGCCCTTAAGTTTGTTAATAAATGGACTAGCCCAGCAGGACCAGTAAGCATATAACTTTACTAGTCTGCCAATTCAGTCTGTATTTCATAAAAAATAGGGATGCCTTTCAACACTGAAAGCTAGCTGGACCATATTTGTGACTGGCCCTTGGGTATTTCAACTGGCATTTGGCCAGCAGACCACTGTTAAAGAATAACCCTGAGGAGGAGGGGGGAGTTTGGGTGGAACCTAGAAATGTGAGGAGCTTGTCTAACAAACATAGTATTCCAATGTTGAAAATAAGTCTTTGTTAAGTTATAGTGTTAATTTTTCTTTTTTTCTTTCTTTGTACACAATAGTTGACAACATACACCGCTATGATGCAAGTCAACACAGGTTACATGGAGACTTATATTAGGGACTGCCCCCAACCCTGCTTCCCATGGTAACAACAATCTATTCCAATGAAACTGCAGTGGCCTTTTTATCTTATCATTGTATGAACCAACAATTAAGTACACTTTTTGTTAAGCGATATCATTCCATGACCAACCTTGTATAACTCTGCAAATTATAAACTTGTTTCTTATCAAAAAATGAAATAAGGGTTAAGAGTATTTTACAGGAAAAATCGATGGCTACGCTGCAAAAAAAATAATCAATTTTTTTTTTTTAAGTCTTTAATTTTGTACTTTTTATAGTATGATAATAAACAATTAAAACTCCACAATTATGGCTGCTAATTTTGACATTCATGTACATCAATCCACAGCTGTCCTACGCCAGTCTTTTATTCCTTTTACTGTGATGCAAATACACCAGTGCTCATTTCCTCTTTGCATCTAAGGTATCTTTGACTAATGATGTTCACACATACTCAAACAAAATGTGACCCAGCCGGTGAAAACCACTAGTACAGGACTTATCAATGGGCATAAATAAAATGGTGTCATAGCTTAGAGCAAGTGTGGCCCACTGGGTTTACCTAGAAATAACTTAGATCTATAAATTCACTCTGGAAAAATGTGACTGTCTAATAATTTTAAAAAGATGATCTGGAAAAGGGCAACTGTTAATACCACCAACCCAACCAAGATACAGATTTACATTCCGTTTTGAAATCATAGTGAAGGGCAACACACATCAAGTACTCGTTGTTAAAGCTCCAAATTTATATTGCATAAATTTTATTTTATATTTGTGTATACTTAATGCTGAATTAGAAAAAGGTGTTCTTGTAATTTTTTCTAATTATATATAAATGCGCATATTGCCAGAATTTGAATTATATTATAATTATATGCTTACCTAATTGTTATTTAAATTACAATTTTTAGTATTTAAAATGTAATATATTGATTGATTTAATTTCAGAATATATATTTTAATATTAAAATGATTAACTCTATAAACGAAATCAGGATGATAATAGAATTGTGAAATTTTCATAAGAACTTTGTAATTTAATTAACTGAAATTTTGAAATGCTACCTACCTGGATGAAATAAACTGATTTTTCTTTGAAAGTTATGTAAATTTTGTTCTGGTTTTAATTTCTTTGTTTGAAAAAGTTCGGTTATTAGCACACGTTTGGTAATTACTCAAAACAAATATTATCTCAAAAACTTGGTAACGAGCATTGGAGAGCTGTTGATGTATAAAACATTGTGGGAAACCGACTCCCTCTGGAGTAACGTAGTTTTTGAGAAAGAGGTAAATTCTCACTGAAATAATAAAAGACTTCTAGGTAGAAGTCTTTTATTCCTATCTGACTTTGAAAGTTATGTAAATTTTGTTCTGGTTTTAATTTCTTTGTTTGAAAAAGTTCGGTTATTAGCACACGTTTGGTAATTACTCAAAACAAATATTATCTCAAAAACTTGGTAACGAGCATCAGACTGAAAGCACACAAATTCGTCCAACAAGGGTGTTTTTTCTTTCATCATTTTCTCGCAACTTTGATGACCGATTGAGCCCAAATTTTCACAGGCTTGTTATTTTATGCGTGTGCAACTACAATGGTCTTGTTGAAGTAGGTGCACCGCCCACATTTCACTGTTTACTGTTGTCACTGCGACCACCTGACCTGTACCAGGTGGTGTGTCACGTGTGTGACAACGTGACCCACGCACACGTCATCCAACGGGACTTTTATTGTTTTGCTGGACGCGAATGGTGTGTATTTACTGTAAAGAAACTGTGAAATTTTCATCTCTAAAATACATCATACTTGATTTGCAAGAAGCTTCATTAGATACGTTACTTTAACATGGCGACACAGGTCAGTATTTTGATATCATTTCGAGTAAAGCAACATCCTGATTTATATGCTTTGCACAATTTAATTTGTTTTTTGTGTGCACAAAAATGTGTGCATAGTAGCCGCGACCAATAGATATTTCAATAGACTGTGCAAGTCTCGCGCAGATTTGAACTTCCGGGACCATTGTGGTCCCAACCTTATGGAGTTTTACGTTGGGGAGATTTTGTTTCGTCCATTACTTTAATCTAGTGTAGTTTATGACCATAAAAATGACATATGTTGTTAAATTTTAACTTAAAAATGTAATACTAATTAACAACATATATAAAAGTAAAAATAAAGTCAACATAATAACGAAGAAAAACCAATATTTAAACTTGACCTCAGGTCAGGTTAGTTGTAAAAAATTAAGAATTTGTGCCCATCTCCGATCAAGAAACTTACGCAGACGCTTGTTTTGGCCGCGCGGGGTGGAAAGCCTTTTCATTGGTCGCTTGGGCGTCGGCTCCCTCTTTAAAATGCGTCACGCGTTTATCTAACGCCCTTGCGACCATCGTGCGTCCGCGTATAGACCAGCTTTTAGTAGTTTCACATTCGGGCGTAGATTTACAAAAGGGGTTTCAAAACATTTAAAATCAAACAAACATCCTTGTCCCAGAGTTTTACTTGTGTCCATACATAGTAAGCTTGGGCGGTCCCTTCGGTTACCCGGTTCTACCCGGTTCCAAATTGAAAACCGGACTTGCGGTTCCACTCTTCTGTGGAACCGGGTACCCGCTTTTGTCGGTTCCGATTTTAAAAGACCGAGTCCCAATTATAAAAGGCTCTGTGGAGCCGATCCTGCGACGAACCGGCTCTAGAAATTCAGGCTTGATGTTGAAAGCGGTGACCGCAGATACAGTGTGCAAAGGCTTCAAGCCGACATGAGTATCAACTATCACATGTGGCTGCATACACAGTGCACACACATAGGCATCTTCTACAACCACCACATGTATGCATGTACATGTCATGCATATACATGTTCATGTATAGACAGCACGTTGTGATTGGCTGCCGATATATCCATAATTCATAAAAGCTTGCCCCATGCACAAAACACACAGTGCTGTATGTATGTATGTATGTATGTATGTACAGGCATGTACAGGCATAGTACACTTGTATGTACAGAGACGACACACTGCATGCACTACGGATGTACTGCACTACGGATGTACTACACTACGGACATACTGCTACACAATGATCGTACTGCCGGCTAAATCAAAGACTTGTTTAAATGCAGGGAAAATAGGTGCTCGGTGGCACGATGTCTGATCATTGGGGTGGGTATTCTGGTGTTTTCTTTAAAAATAGATCGGCTCCAATTGTGTGTGTGTGAGCTCGGAACCGATGTCTGATTAACTTGGTTATTTTCAGGTAAAATAGATCGGCTCAATTGTGTGTGTGTGTTTTATATTGAATTGGAACCGGGTATGTCTCAGAACCGAGCTTTTTTTCGGAACCGGAACCGAGCCCCAAATTTCTGGAACCGCCCAAGCTTAATACATAGACTTTAACCGATAATTGTGTATTTGTTTAAAAAGCTAAAACTTATTTAAACAAGCTCTAATGGGTATTTTTGTTGTTCAGATTCGGCATTAAGAATAAATTAAAGCAAAGATTTGATTCACAAAAAAATAAAGTTCTTCAGTTGTCGTGTTTTCTCGCTCCGGTGCGCGCGAGACTTGCACAGTCTATAGCGCAGCGCGATCGGGAGAGCGGAATTGGAAGCAATTATTTAAGCAACTTTTTGGATGCTACGTACAAAAACAATCATACAGTAACAATGATCTGACTGTGCAGACAATGACCTATTATTATTAATTATCTCATAATATCTCAACAGAAACATGTTTTCCAAGTGGAAATGACTTGTGAGGGCTGCTCCGGGGCTGTGACTCGAGTTCTCACCAAGCAAGGAGGTAACGATCCATACTGATTTAACAATAGTTACCTGTGGTGCTCATAATTATGGTTTGATGCCAATGCACCATAATTTTGACAGCATGAAGGGGGCACTCAGTCACTTCTGGGGGTATATTCAGTCATACCCAAAACAGTTATTAAAGACTAGAACACATTACCACCACAGACATCTTAACCATCACGGACAATAAGAGCTTTAAAGGAGCCATTATAATCCTCCTCTAAAGCAACTTCAAACTGCGGCGCAACAAAAATGACAGAATGCCTATTAAAACTGTGCAGGTTGAATTGGGTATACCCCCGGAAGTGATAAAAATACTATTGAGAGCGCCCTCAAGCATTAAAAAATACAGCATATTCAATTCGAATTACAAATTTTAGCCACACCTGGTCCGCTAAGAGCCAAATTTGATTTTGATTTTCATAGTTAGCTTTTTTATAAAATGATAGAGAATCCACATCCGTTTCACATTTTTACTAATAAATGTAGTAATGTCTGCATTCATTGGCCCTTTAGTTTTGAAATAAATGTATCCCCCCATACAATCGATTCCACAACTTGGGATGAATGCATTTACAGAACGAAGTAGACTTGTTGGAACTGCTCTATGACACAACATTTCTTATGTGGGACTTAAAGAATCATTTGTTATTCAGGGAAGTTGTGTGGCAGGCATCCTACAATGGTATCCTACAATACTGTTGATTACAGAGTTTTGAATTAGCAGGGGCTAGCTCAAAACTCACATGGTGTTTTAGTGTGGGCTGGAAACTGTATCTGCTTAGCAGTTTCTTTTCTGTGCTGAGCAATTGTTAGGAAGTAAAAACAGCTTCATGAAATTTGGCCTCAGGAAGAAGTAACCTTTAGTTTGTTACTTTTTTGTTATAACAGCTCAATGTGGTTTTATATTTGACAGACAAAGTAGCAAAGTTTGATGTCAGCCTGGAGACACAGAAGGTTATCGTTGAGTCTGCCATGAGCTCCGATGAACTGTTGGCGATAATCAAAAAGACTGGAAAGCCCACCACATATGAAGGCGTTACAAACTGAAGATAACTCCTGGCATGTGGGATCAGCTGCTGATTGCATAGTTTTATAGCAAGCTTCATATTTATCCAGACACTACTGCTTTTTGTTCATTAAACAAAACAGCATTTATCACCATACCAATAGAGATAATGGAAATAATATATACAAGTACTGACAGTTGTCACTTTGTAGCCAGCAGAAAATCTAGTCAATTAATCGGTGGTATCAGACTTCACGTAGGCCCCTAAATTAATTTCTGCAAATAATACATGTCGCCCGTAAAAAGTGTGCTACCCCTAGTACAATTTGCATTATTAAGAATTTTGCAACAGTATCAAACTGATTGGAACATTTTAAAAATTAAATTATTGATAATCACAAATTTTCCTACGTGAAATGCGTCATTGGTTTACCCCAACAGTAGTGTCTCGATCCAGTACAGTTACTCTTGTTGTAACAAGGTTCAATTCAATTAATTCAAAATAAAGAAACACAAAGAAGTCTATGAAATTTTGGAATTGGTATTAAACCTCTTTACTATGTTTTGTTTATAAGCAGAGTTGACTGTATATTTTGACTGTTGGGTGGGTTGATTAAATCGGCCCTATTTATGGAGAAATTCTACTGGTTGCAGGCTAGAAAAACCTTGAAATGATCTTTGTGGAAATTCAGCTGTGGCCAAAATAAGGTTTGGAAAGTCAGATTTTAGCTTGTGTATCTCTTGACTACGTCACTGTCTCTGCAACTTTTAAATAGCAGTACAGCTTAAATTGCATGGTATCAAATGCACAGGACACTTGGCTAATAAAACCCTGGTTATAAATCAGTTTATTTTTCAAAGTGAAACATTAAGACAAAATTTTAAGCTTTTACAAACCTTTCAGCTGTGCCTGTTGTTTAAAAGTATTATTTTATTAAGAATTCTCAAGGGGTAAATAAAAAAGAAAATCATGATACTTTACATCTCAAGTGTGTCTTTTTTTTAGTGTCATTGTGTTGAAAAGTTCTTTTTTTTCATTGCCCTAACGTTAGCCCTAAGTTTGGACCCGGAATCATTGTTCTTATAAATAATTGATTTTCACCCTACAAGTCAATAGCAAGGGTGAATGTATGCAGGCTTATAAATGTCATACAAACTATCATAAACTAAGCTATTTGACTTTGATCTATATGTTGGGGTTGGATATTGACAAGCTGTTTAATATTTGACATTCATACAAAATAAAAACAAAAGTATTTTAATGATGTGCCCTTAGTTCATCTCGAATGTTTCTGGATACATAATATTGTAACTTCAGGGTGTTCTCTTTAATACACCGTAGTGTAAACAGTTCGTAATCGGGACCATAGATCGTACATCGCCGTTAGCTAGCTGGCGGTGCTCTATACCACGCGGCGCTATATTATCCTCAATCGGGTCTCCTGCATTAGCATACTGACAAGTTCCCAACTGCGAATAATAAGGAAAATCGTCCAACGCGTATGACATTTTGGCTGATGAAATGGCTTCAAACAGCTCCGCAAACGTGAGTATTTTCAGATATGTAACAGTTTTACTAATGGAAGACAAACAGCCAGGAACATGGGGATAAGTTTTACAATGAATATAAACATTATCAACTATTTATGAGCAAGATTTGATTGAGTGAAGTGAGTGCGATTTTTAGTGCATTTATTTGTATTGTTGTATTATTGTACGGTAAAGCATAGAGCTAGTATCTATATGGTTAAAGCATGGTCTGGCCCGAGGTACATGTAGAAGGCAGTGGACACTATTGCTTTTATTGGTAATTACTCAAAATAATTATTAGCATAAAACCTTACTTGGTGACGTGACGAGTAATGGGAGAGGTTGATGGTATAAAACATTGTGAGAAATAGCTCCCTCTCTGTCTCTGTCTGGAGTCTGATGTGACAATGTGAGTGACTGGGGCGCTAGATTCCTTTTTTCGAATAATGTCAAAATTTTGAAAAAAGGAATCTAGCGCCCCAGTCACTGGGTCTAGATGTGACATACATAATTTTCTAGAAAGAAGTAATTGGAAAAGTTTCCGTATGGCGCCACCACTTTTTCAATCGATATGAAATAATATAATATCTAATTTACCTCAATGAGATATCCCCTTTTGTAAAAATTAGTGAAAAAGCGGTGGCGCCATACAGAAAGTTATCCCAACCATCTATTCTAAACTTCGTGTGACAAGAGTGTGTTTTTTCTTTCATTATTATCTTGCAACTACGACGACCAATTGAGCTCAAATTTTCACAGGTTTGTTATTTAATGCATGTTGAGATACATCAAGTGAGAAGACTGGTCTTTGACAATTACCAATAGTGTCAAAGTGTCTTTAACGTTTACGTTGGTTTACTCAGCAGGATCAACCAAAAGTTTGGACGTAGTAATCAATGTTTTTGTGTACAAAAGGATGTCACTCATTTAGACAAACTCGTCCATCGCGGGTCAAACAACTCGATGGCCTAAAAAGTTGCATTCAACCATAAGACAAGTTCATTTCAAGTTAATAATAATAAATAGTTCATGTCAAGATCACGTTCATGTTGAATTTTGATCAGACAACTCAACCGGTTGGACAACTCGGACGGTGGGTTGTCTATTAAACTTATGTCAGATAAGCCGAAAGATGGCCACGACAAGTTGATGGATGGCCACGGTGTTCGGGTCACACCAGTGGCGGTCATGGTGGTGTACGTGTGTGCAGCAGCTGAGCTATGCGGGGACATTAGCACAGTCGTACTATACTGAATTGGCACACGTCGCGAGTCTCCTCAAGGGTTTGGTGGGGTGAAGGCCAAGGGACACATGCACACTTGGCAGGGTGACTGCTCTATATTCCGACATCCCTATGTTCCGACACCCCTATGTTCCGACACCCCTATGTTCCGACACCCCTATGTTCCGACAACTCAACCTATAATCCGACACCCCTATGTTCCGACACCCCTATGTTCCGACACCCCTATATTCCGACACCCCTATGTTCCGACACCCATTTATTGCGACAACCAAAACACCCCTATGTTCCGACACCCCTATGTTCCGACAACCTGCACCAACGTGTTAGCAATTTTTCAAGAAAAACGGTGCAAGTATAATTTATATGAAAAGTGTTATTCTGCAACTTTGGTTTTAGTGAGAAGGGCTGAGTAAATGGGGAGGGGGGGGGGGTAGGACTTGATTATTTGTTATTATTAATTGTTAACATCATTATTACTTTTATTATTATTATTATTATTTTTTTTGGGGGGGGGGGTAGGCAAATGCAAGAAATTACAGTTGTAGTTTTTATAAATTGAAGGTCACGGACACACATCTAACAAAGAAACTTGTAAAGCAAATTGTAAAGTACCGAGCGTGTCATGTGCCCATGAAATCATGAAGTAAAACTAAATACAAAATACATTTTACATATGACTCAAATAATGTTTTAAGCAATTCCATTTTCAATCGATTGGAAGACTTTTTAGCAAGTGTGGAACTTACTTTTCTCGCTTACAGGGCCTCCGTGTGCATGCAGAGAATGCAACAGAGACCCGACCGCAATTTGATTTTATGAACATCTATATTGCCACTGTCAGAGTGCTTTTCATTGGGGTATTTTTTTCAATCGATAAAAAAGAAGAAGAGGAAATCCTTTAAAAAAATTGTAGGACCTTCCCACAGTGCTTTTCTGCAATTCAGCAAAGTCCCAATAAGTCAGGCGGAAATTGCGATTAAGGTCTATAGGCACTGGGGGACAAACGCAAAGATGGCTAGCCTGCATGAAGATTTGCGTGCTATGCTGGGTGGGGGGGAGGATGGGGGGAGACACGCAAAGATGGCCGTCATGCACAAAGATTCGCATGTCTCAAAAACTGTCAGCAAACTGTGGCCAGCTGACGGCAAACGAGGCAGCCTAGTTTGTTTCTTTGTTCTTAAGTTGAATCGAAAATGTGTAATTCATATGAAACTTGTTCATTTATTATTTTATGTATTTTTAGAGACCTGATGACCACAGGAGGAAGTGGGACAGGGATGAATTTGAGAAGATCGCTAAGGAGCGGTTGGATAAGGAGGATGATGACAGTACTGAAAATGGTGAGTTCAACATTCAGATACATTCCTTCACAATGCCAAACATTCTACTAAAAACTTTCTTAATTTATTTGTTATGTGATAAACTGCGGGGAGAAATTTGTTCAATCATTTGCCATTCTTTCTTACTCTGCAAAACCCAAAAAAGCTTGGAACCCTTTTTCAAAGATACTTGTGATCATTTTAATTTAATTGCCCCCAAATAACTAATTTCAAAGTACCAGGTTGATCATGAATGCAGAATATACCCCTGGGTGGTGAGAAGCATGTGTCTTGCTCAGGGGCACAAGCTGCTATAGGCTTCTCTTAAAAAGTTTTTATTGCCTTTAAATTTAAGAGAGGGATTACCAAATGTATACCTTCCCTTTAACAGAGAGAAAACGAAATGAGCCACCAGTTAGACGAGAACTTCTCAAGCAAAGAGAGTACAAAGTTGACCTGGAGTCCCGCCTCGGCAAGTCACAGGTCATCACTAAGACGACACCCTCATCACAGATGGGCGGGTACTACTGCAATGTGTGTGACTGCGTTGTTAAAGACTCCATCAACTTCCTTGATCACATCAACGGCAAGAAACGTAAGTACCAAGTTGCATAATGTCCCAAAATATGTTCACACTCATTAATCATAAATATTTCAGACAAACTTAAGTTAAATCAAATCTTTTCGTAGACTATCTTTGTTTCATTTTTTTATATTTTTCTTTCGAAAAACTATGATTTGTTGATACAATCGGCAGTTGTTGTTTGCGTATGCAGATTACAGATGAGAGTAATTTCTTGCAACGGGAGGCATCACTACCATCAGTAAAGTTGTGAAAAAGTAAAAACATTGTCAATGTGTGTTTGTGAAAAATTAGTGACAGTAGTCTGATTACCAACCGTAAAGTACTTGGAAATACATCTGCCTATGGAGGTGAACACCAGACATGGACCAAAGTTTGGCCAGCCGGTGGAATCAATCTCGTGCCTATTTTGCACTGGGGCTGCGCTTGTTTATAAATATTGTCACAGGCGGAACTGATTTGATTTTTCATGGAAACATTTTAAGATTTGCAATGTCGTGAATTAGTTTAAGTCAATTCTTAGCTCTCAAGTGATTTTTGCCTAAGTCAAGTCAAGTCAAGTGACATGTAATTTTTTGTCCAAATCAAGTCAAGTCGCAAGTCAACAAAATTGGTGACTCGAGTCATACTCGAGTCCAAGTCACCGACCAAAGTCAACAACACTACCAAATACAGCTTCTTTAAAATTCAACAATACAAAAGACATTCCAACTGCTTTCTTTCCCTCCCATTCAAATTAGTGTAATAAAACTGAGGCTAGACGAATAGTCACGTCCTTTTTTGTAAATGGAAACATAACCAAAGAGAATCCCCAATGCGTAAGAACACTGTTTTTTATATGCGATACAAAATCAACCAATCTTGCCTCCATTTTGGTTTGCAGATCAACGGAATCTTGGCATGTCCATGAAAGTTGAACGCTCTACCTTGGACCAAGTCAAAAAGCGTTTTGAGCTGAACAAGAGGAAGCGTGAAGAGAAAAAGAAAGATTACGACTTTGAATCAAGAATGCAAGAACTCAGAGAAGAGGTAGGAAACATTCTTAAACTTGTAGAGGGGGGGGGGTCTTTTTTTTCTTTCTTCATACATGATTAAATTTGCACAAGAATTGTTTTGTTTTTTTAACCCCAGAAGAGTCACGTACAATTGTTGCATTATGCCTCAGTTTTGACAGGTTATGAGTTCCTTGATTTTGGAAGTGTCATGGTCGAGCGGTTAAGAGCACCGAATTCAAACTCTGGTGTTTCTGATCAGAGTCGGGGTTCGAATCCCCAGCCATGACACTTGTGTTCTTAAGCAAGACACTGCACCCTTGCTTCATCCTTCGGATAGGACGTAAGCCGTTGGTCCCATGTGTTATGTAACGCATGTAAAAGATCCCAGTTCACTTATCGAAGAGAAAGGGGTTCGCCCTGGTGTTCCTGGTCTGAACGGAAGCAAATTGCACCACAGCACCTTGTAAAATATAACATGGTGCTATCAAAGGATTATGTCTCATTGCAGGAAATACTGTTACAGAGCCAGGAGCATCAGTGAGTGAGGGACATGTGTGCTGTATAAGAAGCTACAATTATTATTACCTTCATTCTAATAATTTGTTTGATTATGGTTTGATTTACCAGGAAGCCAAACAGAAGGCCTACAAAAGAGAGCAGAGGCAAGATAGAAAACGAAAGGCAGACGATGATGATTTGGATTCAGGTGTTGATCCTGATATGGCAGCCATGATGGGATTCTCAGGATTTGGTGGTGCAAAAAAGTAAGAAGTTTGTACAATCGTCTTGTTTGTTGTCGAAGAATACATATTGTTTAGAGTTCAGTGTTGTCCTAAAGGCAAGCTGATTTACATTTTACCTATGTGTTTTGTGTGTGGAAAATTCAAAATGTGTTTTAGTATGATCATTACATTTTTACAAGACATTCTCAGAACTACTCTATCATGCGTTATTGCCTTGGTGTTCACTTTCCAGTATGGCTGTCCAACACAGACTTGTATGGTAGCACATGCCTAGCACCTACCGCGCTCTGAAAAGACCTTACATTAGGTGCCTCTTGCTGCCTTTTTATACCCACAAAACCAACCATCTAAACCCTTGCGACAGGGTGGCAGCCTCAGCTGCACCTACATGTACATAATATCATCCAGGTTAAGACCTCAACGCTATCGGCCTACATCACAATTAGGCTGTTCATGCTGCCCAGGATTGGCCTGGGTGGCACAAACGATTTTCTAACTTTGCAAAAACCTGTGGTTACAACTTCTCAAGCCCAGTTCGACCCGAGTAGTGTAACTATATATATTTTGACAAATAAGGAGTCTGTGTTCTCGGATAAAACGCAAACCACGGCATTATTACAAAAATATTAACAATTATTTCTGTTTTTAATTGCCAGGAAGTGAACAGCTGGGTCTTTAGGTTTGGATTGAGCGATGTTTTAATTGTCACCAGGAGGGCAGTGAAATATCGAAGACCAGCTAAAGCGATTACCTTATTCCATAAGAAATGCTGCCGTCTGATGTAGTGGCTTACAGAGGGCGTCTGATTGCCAGTTTGAACATGAACCATCGGATGTACATGTATTTATTAATCCTTCATTGCTTATCAAAGCTGACAATAGTTGTGCTTGAATCACTGCTAGTAACCATGGCAAGGAAGAGAAGGACCATTCAGAAAGTTTTTTACAGTCATTTAAGTGGACCAGTTATGGGCATGCGAGTTGGTAGATCGTCTTAATCCGCATTCTGTAAAAGTCTTTATCATGACATGTGTTACCAATCATGCCAATAGCTTTACTGTGTATGTAACGATGCACTTTCTATAAAGCTGATCCTTGTCTTTTGATTTGATGATTGTCATGAGGTATTTAATCCACTACATGGCAGACGTCGTGTGCTTTTCATTTTGGTATTCATCATTAAATTTCGTCCCATCCTTTTTTAGTTACTTTCTTGCGCGCTAGACCAAATGCCCCGACCACACAAAAAACACTCGCCAAAATGCTCTCACTGTGATTGGATGCCAGAAACATCTTTCCTCCAATCAAATGACAAAGTTCTACTTGGATTTTACATACACCATTTGCATTTTTTGTTGTATGTATTGTTTTTTGTTCTGCGCCTCGGAATAGGGTCTTGTACACTAGATAGATGGCGAATTATAAATGCATTATTTTTATTATTATTATTATTTGACTCGGCTTCACTTTGTTTCAAACTCATGACATGTTCTCACTACTGCACTCAGAAATATTTTTTACTCATAGGAATGATGATATACTACATTGTAGCGTTCAAACAAACAAATTGACAATTCTCTTAAAAGCACTGTACTCGTTTGGTAATTGTCAAAGACCAGTGGTCTCACTTGGTTTAAATTTGGGCTCAATTGGTCATCGAAGTTGCGAGAAAATGATGAAAGAAAAAACACCCTTGTTCGACGAATTTGTGTGCTTTCAGATAGGAATAAAAGACTTCTAGCTAGAAGTCTTATAATATTTTAGTGAGAAATTACCTCTTTCTCAAAAACTACGTTACTTCAGAGGGAGCCATTTTCCACAGTCAATGGTTAATACTATCATCAGCTCTCCAATGCTCGCTACCAAATCAGTTTTTAAGTTAATATTTGTTTTGAGTAGTTACCAAATGTGCACTTTCCCTTTTTAAGGATATACTTTTTTTCTAAAAACCTGATATCATTACCAATAAATTTTTGTATGCCTTGTGAAATGTTTCTGTCTAAAACAATTCAGTCCCTGCGTAAATTCATCCCAGTACTTGACTTTTATAGAAGTTTGCCAAATCAAAGTAAGCTTTTTTTCTTTCTTACATGCCCTATGCCGACAATTGATATATACTGTATACTTGCGGAAAGGATCCACAGGCATACTACCTTGGTTAGAATTCGAACCCATGACCTTTGCCTTGGTAGAGCAGCAGTCTAACCACTAGACCACCGAGTGTGGCCGATGACAGGGGGCCGATTCAAATCCTGTAATTAGCAACAGGTACTGCAACTAATTTGTTTAATAATGTTAGCAGACAAAATAAAAACAGTTTTGTTATTTTCTTAGAAATACGACTACAGTACCTAAATCAAATTTGACGAGTTTGTTGTTTGGTATTTGATTTGAAACAAGAGGATGGGAATAAACCCCAAAAAGAACCACATCCCCGGTGAAGGAAGGCTTCCATTTGTAATTTAGGTGTGGGTATTTATTAATAGTTCTAATGTCAGTTTGTTTGGAAACCTTCTCACTGGTTCTACTTCTTTCACTTGGTGAAGACATTTTAATATTGTAAAAAATATGTATATAGTTGAACATGAAGTTCAGTGACAAAACTTACATTTACGATGACGGTTTTGTTTACTTGTCTCTTAAGACAATTATTATTCAACTGACTTTGTGCATTTGCTTTTTCAACTTATTTTATAAGTCGCACAGTTATGGAATAAAGAGAGAAAAATATGAAACCACATGTACATGTACAACTCTGAGTTTGTATAATTGTGTGTTTTGTTTATGAAGTATACACCGCAATGGGCAATGCGAATGCATGGTTTATGCTGTCAGTTTTTTCAGTTGTCTCGTGGGGAACCATACAATAGTTGTATTTTAAGTAATGCTGGACATAAATACTGCAAACAAGACTGCTTCATTTTTGGGGTGAAGACTAGTTGTCTATCAATCAAACAAAATCAGACACTCTGACTCGTCTATTTCTACCTCCATGCTCGAACCTAACAATAAAATATACAAATACAACATTTATATCAATGTAAAATTTGCTTTTAACTACTATTTTGATAATATCTGCTAAAAGAGATCATCTTAAACTAGAAGGCGTGTCACTTTCTACCATTTGAGGAGAAAGATCCACAGAGAGTGCTCCTTTAACTTTGTTCACCGTTAAGTTGTAATAGCGCCCTCATTAGTGTAAAATGAGCCAGTCAATGGTCACGTGCATGCTAGGAATAGGGAGTTTATCAACTTGACCTCTCGTCTGCTCGTCAACTAACTCCACATTTCGCCAATACAGTGTCGTATTCCTGGGTGAAAAACATATAATTACCAACAATAATCTGCTACAAATCTACGATGTTATTTCTTGCCAGACACTTTGTTTCGTAACTGGGAACTGTTCATGTTTTAAACTTAAAGGAAGGTAATGTATAAAAATTAACAAGCTTTTAATTTTTTTTATAAAATGGTCAAAATGTAAATAATTAATTGCCATTGACACTTGTTTTATTTTCGATTTTATATTTAATTTAATCTTTATTTAATGTTTTTTTTAGTAGTGTTTTACATTGATTTGTACAGCCCACACACATCATAGTTCGCGTTCTTAACTGTGCTATAGTCGACAGTGCCAGCAGTGGCCATACATACTCATTCCACTCATTTGCAATGATATTTTGCAAAGGAAGGAAGGATGTAGCAAGACCTATAAATGTAAAGTAGGGTTACACTTACGTTACAGTTCTAAAAAAATTGACTTCGTTTGTCATGTCTGTTGAATGTGACAATAATACCACTAGAGGATAACTTTCCATATGTCACCACCACTTTTTCACTCATTTTTACAAAAAGGGACAGCCTTTGTTTTGAGGTAAATTGGATAAATTACAAGTCGTAGGAGGTCCCGTTTTTGAGGTGTCCCAAAAATCGTGGCAAATCTTTTACCTCTCTGTGCGCGATGAAACAGTCCCTAGATAAATATTGTGTGGTTTTATTTGCTAAGCAAAGAGTCTCCTCTCCCTTGACAAAAACTTAGAAACACGTAAGGCTCCACTGGATATTTGCAATTGTAAATGCAAAAAGTTTGGTATTTTAGGCATAATTTCTACAAGGTACAAAAATATGTCATAATGTGGAGGCCATATAAAAATATTTGCCCACCCAAAAAGTTTCATCAAACACTATTTCAATTCACAATTCATGATGATCAAATCATGTGACTGAATATTTTGCTGAGCATTCTGGAAAAAAAAATACAGAGGCTTAAAGAAGCCTACATGTGCCTTATATACTTTTCTAATATTTTTTGAGATTTTTTTTTAACCCTCCGATCAATATTATTATTAATATTAA
Organism: Asterias amurensis; assembly: GCF_032118995.1. Taxonomy (NCBI): domain Eukaryota; kingdom Metazoa; phylum Echinodermata; class Asteroidea; order Forcipulatida; family Asteriidae; genus Asterias; species Asterias amurensis. Next base: position 1,720,728 of record NC_092651.1, read on the forward strand.
TCAGCTTGTTGATTCAATTGTCACTGTTTATTTATACGCTTTATTATAAATTTTTAAGAGAAACAAAATGGAAAAAAATAAATAAAAATCAGATTTGAAAGCCAATGATCATTCACACTTTTTATTAAATTATTTATTTTTGTTATTTTTTGCAACCGTGAAACGTATGCACAAGAGTCATATGCATCTAAATCACGTTCAAACTGTCATGACTGTTGACAAAATTGTATTTTAAATTGTAAAAAAAGTGCTTTTATTCCCCGAATTTAGTACAGAACGAAAGTATCTGCCATGTTGTCTTTCGACATACCTGGACGATTCCATTACACCGCAGGGGTGATACAATATGCAAGATGATTATTTACCATTTTTATTTTGATGTGCCTCTCATATGGAGTTGGAAAAATCATTTTAAAATTTACATCTCCCCATGTATACTTCAAATTCCAGAGTGGCGGCTTAGTTACTTACGAGAAAAAAAACCCAGCAGCTAATCCTAAAAAGAAAAAAATAACTCTCCCTTAGAAATTACCCCTGTGGTTAAATAGAATCGTCCAGGTACACATACGTCGAAAGACAACATGGTGAATATTTCCGTTCCTTTCTAAAATCGGGGTAAAAAACACTTTTTTTACAATTAAAAATACAATTTTTTCAACAGTTTGACTTGTGTTCTAATGTTCTACTAAAGTGCGTTTAAAAATTGTTGTCGCGGGTTGTCGTGAGGGGTCGTGAGTTGTCGGTATTTAGTGCGACCGAGTATATCATTTTGTATCGAATGAAAAAGTGGTGGCGCCATACGGAAACTTTTCCCAACTAGTTCAGTAACTGTCAGCCTCTATAAAAAACCTTGCTTGTTTGATAATTATTTAGGAGGAATGTTTTATTTTCACGTCATGAAACTAGAAAAGAAACCTCCCCTTCTCATTATTGTACCTTTTAATTTTTTGTATCATTTAATTTAATGATTTATGTTTAAAGCTTTTACTTTATTTTTAAAAGCCTGAAAGTTAAACATTACACACGTCAATAAGTTTCTGGTTGTTTTTGTGTTTCATTGTCAAAACTTTAGAAAATAAATATGCCTAGTCTGACCTCAACTTCTAACAAACATACCCCTGATATTATAGCCCCACTTGTGTGGCCAATATCGAGTTGGCAACAAAAAAAGCTTGTATAACCCATAGCATTTTTTTGTGGTCATATTGACGAACAATTTGAGGTAATTTTTTTCAAGGAGTAGAATAGAATACAGCATCTTCTTTCCTTACTTTGATTGCTTATTGTAGACCTGCTGATAATCGTCGTCAGGAGGATGGAGGGTTAAGATTATTGCAACTACTGGTTTACCAACCTCTTTAACTTTAATATACTTTTTTAATACCTTTCATTGAAAGGTGTTTTAGGCCTTGCGACTGTGCCATGGGTGCTAGACATACTTTTAAACTTAGAGCAGCCAAAATGAGTATTGCCACTTTGTGGCGGAATATTTTGTAGAGGCACTGACCTTCTCAGGGCTGTAGAACGATACTTCAATGATGCCCCTGGTCGTCACGTCATTGTCTTGGTGCCCATTGAAATGTTCTCTTAGAAAGTGAAATTCTCAGTATCCTTCTTTTAAAAGAAAAAAACCGACTTGCCCTTTCAAGCAAATCTTTGACTGTCCAATGAGCATTGCCTTTGGCATTGGTTAGCTGACGATTTACTGCAGCTCTACATTTTAATTGGTTTGTAGTACAAACATTGAAGGTCAAAACTGTTTTTAAAAAGGGAATATGGCTGCAGTTATTGACATGATTGACTGTAAATGTATCAAATATGACTGTATCAATCATTTATTGATAATTTCTGATTTAACGCATGCAGTGCCAGTGCACCTCAGTTAATACATTATGAACGTGGGGTAGATCAGGGAGGGTAATGATTGTCATTTGCAAATTCAACGGTAAAAATGTTAACCTCCATTGCATACATTGTCATACTGACATAACTTAATTAATGGCTTTCCTTCTAAATTCTGTTATTAGGTACAGTATATGTATAGGAACATTCAGGCAGAATTGTCTACTACTATACATACGTACCTCCATACATGTCTAGATGAGCAAGTTACACCACATGTAAAAACAATGGGTTGTTGCTTTGGACGAGATGAGGATAAGCACTTGCAGGTTAGTGTCTGTCATGTTCACTTAGAATTTCAATATTCCATTATACATTGTATTGTAGGGTGCCATGACTGAGTAGTTAAGAGCATCAAATTCAAGTTCTGGCGATTTAGTCATCCAAATGTGTGTTCGTGTCCTGGTCATGACACGTGTTTCCTTTAAGCAAGATGCTTTACTGTGTAATTGCTTCTCTTCGCCAAGTTGTATAAATGGGTACCTGCAAGGGTAGAGATTGATATTGTGTATGAAAAGCCACTGGAGCGCCATGGCAGCTGTGAAAGATTAAAGGAATGTTGTGTTGTTGGTCGAATGAATGGGGCACTGATGTAAAGCGCATTGAGACGTTATTGTGAAATGCGCTATTACAAGAACAAGCTGTTGTTATTGTTATCATACTGTTTCTTTGTACAGGATGAAAGTGCGGATGAAAGAAGTGGGCTCTTAGCAGATCCTGGTCGACATCCTTCTAGTCGACCAATAAACAGGTACTAAGGCATTGTATACAATGATGAGAAGGGAAGCTTATTATGACATCGCGCAAGTTGGATAATTCTGTATTATACCAGAAATAGAAACACTTTTTACTAAGTTCTGTATGCTAGGCTAAGTGTTATCAAGATAGCTTCTCCCATGTAGTAGAATTTAGGACAGTTTGGAGACATGCAAATGCCTACAGTTGTGACCAGGGCCCAATTTCAAAGCTCTGCTTACTACCAAATTCTGCGCTTGTGATCATCATTCATCGATTTCTGCTCTAGCTGTTTTAGCCGAGAACGCCTAGTAACTTGGACTATGCACAAGCAGAAATTCCTACATGTAGCTAACATGACGTAAGCGCAGAAATCACTGGCTCCGTAAGCCCTGATTCTTTGCTTAAAGTAAGCAGAGCCTTTAAATTGGATCCTGAAAACACCAGGAAGTTGTATGACTTTGTTCTACAGTCATGACAGTCCCAAATAACAATTGCTTTCTATTGGAATATGCAGACTGTACCAATTTTGTCTACATTCAGGTTTTGAATTACCAGAGCACTATATTTTGGCAGATAATAGATGCTTGGGTATCAAGGTCAACAAGAGACTGCGGTTATTTTTTTATTGCATTTGGCTCATTTTTATTATTTTCAGTGAGTATGGCAGTCAGAGCCCTAATGCCCTAAAGATAGGTGATGAACAATCAGAGCTAAACAGGATACTGCACAAGGCAGCAAAGTAAGTAATTCTCAGTAGTATTTTGCATTTATTTTTTGGAATGTCATTATTGTACCATGAAAACGTAGTTGAAAGCCAAGGACCCCAATAGACCAATCCATTAGGCTCCACCCACGGCGCGCGTGTGAGCAAGAACACGTGAACCTCTCCAATGCCATTCTGCACTACTCTGCCGCTGGCCCCCAAGCATACCCACACTGATGTCAGACTTTATTCGTCAGACTTTTGGTTGCACCATGGGCATTGATTGGTCAATTACGCAATGGGGCGGAGCTTATTGGATCGGTCTATTTGATAACTATGTTTAGCACATAATCTTCATTGTGTTTTTCTAACTTTTCTGAAATGGAAAAGTTCTGCGACAATGCACAAACCAAATGCTTTGAATATTTGTTTTATATAAACCACACATAGATCTTCAAATGTCATTTGAAGTTGTTTGCACAATAAACTTGAAAATAGTCACGGAAAGTTGTCAAACCCACAGTTGTCAAATTCTTCAATACAAAACTAAACAAAATTGATGACTCCATGTGAACACCAACCTTGTTTGATACGACCATGTCTTGTTTGGACAAAAAGAACGATTATTTTGGAAAATGCGCTGTGAAGTATTCCATAATTACTGTAGGACTGCTGTTTAAAATAAGCGAGTGACTCGACAGTATACAAAACATGGCATGAAAAATGATGAAGTTAATCAAATGACAAGCATGTGTGTGTATGATTACAAATGTTAATCACTTGTGTTGCGTGTTGAATTTTTCCGTTTTGCCAATACAAAATTTATATTTTAATGTTACATGCACTATATTTTTTACATCCTTCCTAATGTAGCACATGTATGTGAAGTTGTTTTCTACAGTCTTTTTCTAAGATGATAGTTTGTCAATGGCTGACAATTTCAAGATTATATTTGTGTCCTTGGAATGATACGAATGAAATTAATTTGATGATCGATCTTTAATTTGTTTAGTGATGTGATTGATGTATCAGCAATCGACTCACATACAATGGAGCAACATGAATACTTAGACAGAGCCAGGACATACAGGTAATTCCATCATTTCTTTTTTCAATGTTTCCTGTATTTGTTTTTAACTTGGCTCCTGCCAATTCAATTTATAAGTACTCAGATATGTAATTACGTACATGTATTGAAATTTTCTCGTTTATTGTACGTACAATGGCCATGCAACGTGCAGTGTATCTGGAGATTTAGAATGCTGGTATTATTTTGTAAGCTGCACACAAGCGCCTTGTTTCAAGGCATACAGGTTTCCTCCAGGTTATTTTTGCTAACATTTTAGTGCCTCAGAAAACAGGAAGTTGTGTGTGCTTAGCCCGTTTCTCTTTTTTTAAAGTCTGTTTAATAATAACAGTTAGTGTATAATAGCACTTTTTGCGCCTGAAGGGTGTCCCAAAGCGCTTTACATTTTTACCCCTGGTCACTGGGCCTTAAATCATTCCTTGAACCATCTCAGCTCCCTGGGGAGTATACAGCCTTGTGCAACTAAATGCGCTACTGAGCTAAATCAATCACAAAACCATCTCTGCCCACAGATACCATTTACATGTGTATGTCACGCATAGAGTATTTTATTAGATACAACAGCCTGTTCCAATCACCCTCTTTAGACCTAATTGCATACCTTTTTGTCAGCAATAACTCACTGATTGGTAAAATTTATTTGAAATGTTGTGAATCGTGCATCGGAAATTTGTTTGTTGTTGCCCTTCAATATTGTTTGTTTTACCTGTGGTGGCTCTTGCTTTTGACCATTTTTATATGACGGCAGAATTTTTAATTTTTTGCTATTGTTGAAAAATATTAAGATTTTGTTGTTGCATGGTTGGCATGGTTGGATTGTGTGTGAAGCGCTCGCCTCTCACCAAGGTGACCCTGGTTCGATTCCCAGCCAGGGCCATATGTGAGTTGAGTTGTGCGTTGGTTCTCTGCTGTGCCACGAGGGTTTTCCAGACCAACCGGTTTTCCTCCCTTGGGAAAAATCAAACACTTTCCATCTCCGCTGTGCTCCATGGTCATAATGAGTTGATGTGGTTGGCTGCCAATTGTGCCCTTGCATGCCTGCTTCTCGAACACGTTGTAGCCGCGTAACTGCAAGTAAGGGTGATTATCCCCCCAAATTATTTATTATTTATTTATATCTTTGACAGCTCACGAGTAGCCGTAGTTGTTACTGGGACTAAGAAGTCCTCCTCTAGTTTACTGGTCTTGCCACATGGTGTCTCTGTGCCATACACAGTGTTGGCTGATGAGCCAGTCTCACTTGCAGATATTAATTTGGTAAGTGTAGTTATAAACATAATACATCTTTTTGAAATGTCATGAAAGTTCACATCTGAAATAGTTAGGAGCGACTGGCGGGCTAGAAGTCGAAAGATCAACTGTTTCAGTAGTTCGGAACAACTCTGGAGCTTTCAGACGTGAATCTTGTTATGAGCCGAGCCAATGTAAATGTAATGTAAAGTTCTCCTGTCTAAAACCAAAATTTGTAATGTGATTCACTTTAATAAAGTCCAAAACCATCTCGGAACACAAAATGTTGGACTCTTTAATTATAGTGAAATGTATGATCCCGTGTAAAATACTAGTGTTGTCCTCAGTTCAACTGAATCAAACAAACATGTTATTTGATGCTGATGGGTTTCTGGGTATTACACGTAGGTATATAATGGTGCCAGAGAAAACAGGAAAATGCTGCACTGTATGAGGTTGACCACTTCCTCTTTTGAAATAATGTAGAAAAATAATGCACAGCACTCGGTAAATGTGCATATTGATGAAGTGCACATTACACGGCACGGTAGAAAAACTGGAGTCGGGTAAAATATACTCAGTTATAAACCAGAATTTAAGCTTCTTTGGTTGAACTCAACCAGTATGAGTGACTTCAGCCATGAAGTAGGATCCCATTCCTGCAAACAAATATCTCTGGAATTGTTTTTTAAAGATAATGGATTTTGTAGCTAAACATTTTGCAGAGATGTTATTATTCAGGAAACTGTTGTAGGTGGTTTAGTTGGTGAACGTGCAGTTTGTGACAATTGCATGATGACATACAGCCACTGCCTGTTACATATTGCGTGACACTTGCTACATAAAATTGGGGAGGTAGTGCTCTACCGGCCAGGCTTCGAATTGATGATACCCAAGCCTACATCCGTATGGACATGATGGACTGTAAAGGGGTTAACCCTGTTTCAGCCCTAGGAGTAGGTGGCAACGGCCTCTGGAAAAAATAATTGTAGCCCACACCTTGAAGTGGCCTTCAGGCCTTGTGTGTCAGGCGACTTGCATAAAAAAATAAAAAATAAAAACAAAAAATATTGCATTAAACATGTTAAATCTTTGGTTGAATTTGGTAGCCAATCAAATAACTAGCTTCAGAAGCACTCCAAGGCATGTTTGGGGATATTTTATCATGAAATGGTCTATTACAAAGTTGCATGTCCAATGACAGAAAGTCATTGTATAAAACAGAATGTTTGAAACTTGTACAAATTTTTGAATGTTTGAAACTTTGTACAATTTCTTTTGAGAAGAGCTGGTCGTCTTATGTACACTTTAATAATGAAATAGTTATGTGGTGTGCAATTGTCTGAGTCATGCACTGTATTCTGGTATTGACATCAGATGACCTTTGATAATGCAAACAAGATCAACCTGCAAGCAGTAAACATATAATTCTCAATTTGCCGTATTCATACATACACTTACTGTATATATCTACTATAGTTTTAAATAGATGTGCACTACAAAACTACTATGATTAAAAACTGTTTGAGTTATATTATTAAATGTGCAAACAAACTTCTTATAAAGTCAAAGTTGGAGATGAAACTTTGCATGCTGGAAACATTGTCTAATCTCATGCTGCGTATTTAAAAGCTTCAATTTGATGTTCTTTTTCCAGAAGCTAGAGTTTGTATGTTTTATGTATTTCTACTGTTTGTAGTTTGATAATTACCTGAGTAATATAATACTCAATAATAATGGCAATAATAATAGTTATGAATGGATTACCGTTTGTACAAATACTGTATGGGAATGTATCATTGCATCATGCTTTTGAACCAAACCATTATCATCAATGGTTTAAATGAGGGTCAAATGTTTAAAGTACCAAAGGTACTGCACTTGAAGATTACATTCCAAAATGAAAGATCTGATGGACCTTTTATGCACGTGGCTCCACCAGCTGTGTGCAAGCAGTGCATACGTAAACATGTTGTTTATTATGCACAGCATTTTGAGTTGAAACAAGAGATCCATGTAACCCGAATGTAACACTGGATACAATAGAGACAAATATGTTGGCATGTACAGTAGATGTTCAGTAGATGTTTGGAACCCAAGTCATATTTGGGAAAGATTTGTTTTATCACATTCTTGTATTATTATAAATGGCTGCCGTTTCATAAGGCAAGGGTGGTGGGTGCTCCCTGCTTTTGTTGCTCCCTACTTTTGTTTCATCCGTCGATTTCACCAAACTCTTCCTAATTTAGGATTAATCTTAAGACTTAGGATGAGTCCCAGCCCTGCACTGTAGCATGCAAACCTTCAGACTACTCGGCCTAACTCGAGATAGGATTCATCCTAGTGTTTCGTGAAATCAGCTGCTGGGCCCTTTGCAAAGATCATTTGAGCATTTAGTAAATTACTGTCTTTCCATAGTAATTAGTTGTGGATTTTACTGAGAGAAGCTGTTCTTCCCTCCAACTTCAATGCCTTGATTTTTACAGTACAATTGTTACTTCCATATCTTTCTATAAAGTTTCCACTTTATTATTACTTTATGCCTGTGATTTTTTCACAGAACTCGTGGAAAGTACCAAGTTATTGGTGCTTACACACACTGATGTATATGGGTAAAACCAAAATGAATATTCTTTATCCTTGATGCATATTCAACATCATCTTTATTAGTGTTCTTATTCTTTTTCCTTCTCTTATAAATTTTTTCAGATCACAGTTGCTTCTGAAAATGCCTCCAAGGCAGTCAGTGGCGTCAAAGTAAAACACAGAGAGGATCTGGTTGTGCAGTTTCCAATGGTCTGACAGATGCCGTAATACAAATGTAATTTGTACATACAATTTTGAACAAAAAAAAATACATTACGTATGTAAGACTTATTGTATCAATTGGTATGATGTACAGTCAATACGCTCTTGTTGTTCGATGGAACAAACGTATCATTGATGGTGGAAATGATTTGTTTTCTAACTCCCAAAAAAGATAAATAATTTAAATACCCATGTCCAGCCAGGCCATAGATCCAACCTATGCCTAGATCTTAAGACTAGTGGGCAGGATTTGTGGAGTGTCGATGCTAAGTGGTCTATTGCACCTGGCTCAAGTTCTAGTGTTGACAGGTCACTGGTCATGGCACTTTGTGTCTTTGTGCAAAAGACTTTACTATATATACTTCGTCCTTGGGATGGGGCGTTATGTCGTAGGTCCTGGGCAATGAACGTAAAAGAACCATGTACAACTATTGTTCAGAGAAAGGCTTTGGCCACAGTGTGTTCTGGTATGGTTAGCTGCAAATCTGTCAACCCTTATGGTTGTTATTTTTTGCAGTTTGCTCTGGGGCTGTTAACTAATCACATGGACACATTGTCTTGTGAAATAAAGGCAGATGATGTGGCATCTGTCAGTGTAGTATGAGTCATTACCTGTGTGTCATGAAACCAGGAGTTGTCCCTTACTGAGGGGTTTACAGTCTGACCTGTTTTTTTTGCAATTACATGAAGTTAAACTCCCAAAGCATTCACTGATCCATAAGGGTGTAGTTACGCTTACTGTAAGCAAAGAATGGGTGCTTATAGGGAAGCATGGAATTCCGAGATTGCGTCAAGGGTATTGCGCGGGTTAAGCAGGGAATTTTGTGCGTGCTCCACATAACTACATTTCCTAGGCATTACTAGGCATTCTTCACTTACACAGTTCGCTCAAAAGTTAGATGCTTAGCACCCTTGTGGCATTACAGAATACATGCCTATGAACTACCCCTAAGTTTGCTAACCCTGAAATGCCCAGTACTGTACAAAGTAACTCTTTATGTAAAAAAAAGTGACACCGTCAATATTCATTTTTTGCTGTTGTGGGAATTCAGGTATGGTACATTTCTTTGCCTGAACACTGTCAATTTTACTTTTTAATGAGAGACAAACTTTGCCAGCCAGCAACATGATATCATGTGGTTAAAAAGCATACCTACATGTCGGTGTCAACCCTTTTATTTTGTACCATGTAATACCATCCCTGTGGTCTCAAACGATGGTTGTAATTCTAATACTGCCCTTTTGAATAAATCATTTGAAACAGTTTTTTTTTAAATGACAAATGATGTACTTTTTGTTATGGGTAGTACAATTGATTTAAAAGCAGTGGACACTATTGGTAATTATTCAAAATAATAATTGGCATAAAACCTTTCTTGGTGACGACTAATGGGGAAAGGTTGATGGTATAAAACATTGCGAGAAATGGCTCCCTCTGAAGTGCCATAGTTTTCGAGAAAGAAGTAGTTTTCACGAATTTGATTTTGAGACATCAGATTTAGAACTTGAGGTCTCGATATCAACCATCTAAACACACACAACTTCGTGTGACAAAAGTTATTTTTCTTTCATTATTATCTCGCACCTTCGATGACTGATTGAGCTCAAATTATCACGGGTTTGTTATTTTATGCGTATATTATGTTGAGATACACCAACTGTGAAGGTTAGTTGTTGACAATTACCAATAGTGTCCACTGACATTAAGGGTGATATATGGGTAATTTTATAGCATCTTTGATATTTTTCTTCTGTGAAGGGCGCCCATAATTTCACCAATCAAGATAAGCAAAAAGTGACGGTTAAGATGTCGCAAAAAAAGGTATTATTCAGTTCAATTGCTTTGTTGTTATTGTTTGGGAGGGGTTTTATGATGTTTGGTTTGGGTTTTCTTTCTTCCAATCTTTGTACAATCCAAGAAAAAGTCTTTTTGAAAGGACCATTTTGATCAGCAGCCGATTTCACCAAAGTAGTGAGTTATTGCGCCATGTCGTACAACTTTGTGAAATTGGCTGTACATGTAGGGCCCAATTTCATGGCACTGCTTTGCAGAATTCTGTGTTTTTACTATGCCCTGTAAAGTGTGTGATTTCTATAGGACGTACGTGCAGAATTCCAGGATAAGCATGGGCATGCCATTGGACCCAGACTTGATTTTGTAAATGTAATGCCGTTTTGGCTGGATTGCATTTATCATTTGTAAAGCTTTATGTATTACTACTTTATGTAATAAAACAATATCAGTTTCTTAATTGAAAAACTAATCGTTGCAGTTTTTATCCTTCATGCTGCACTTGCTTGCTACGTTAAGTTGAATGTAAAAGTCTATTGATGACGGAAGAAGGCTGATATAACACTCGTCCAAGAAAGAGGTCGTTTGACATTTGTTTTAGTCATCAGTTTTACCAATACACAAAATAACATCAAATTAGACACGTTTAATTGAAGTACTGCTACACATTTGTTATGGCAAAATTGTTAAGTTAAACTTATTTCACTTGTGGAAGCAACACTGGTACTTGTTTAGTTAAATGTTTGTCACAGTTGTATCATTCCGACTTTGCAATTCTGGCAATACCGTCAGTGTTCTCCCGAGACTGCTGCTCCCCACAAGACTACTGCTGTTGCGACTCTGTTCTCATGTAACGGAGGGCAGTCGGGTATACAAGAGCCGCATGCGCGAGCAGTTTTCAACCACTATGAGAGCTACATGTAGCTACTCAACGTATTACGCTTTCACAACCTTAACGATTTGTTCACAAATCTAGTAATGACACCAATCTATCAGAACATATTTCTCTGCTTTGATCTTGATGTCGGATAACATTTTGTTATAGTGTGATCTTATTCTCTTGCCTGGCTGACATGAAAAATAAGCAATACAACACACTCTTTAACTGTCAACAAAAGTTGTTGTACTCCCACGATCAAAATTAATAGCAGTGGCATTTTTAAGGTTGGAAACCGGGTTACATTATGTTTTTTTTTTTTTTTTTTTTAATACGGAATGGATTCTGAATTGGAATGCAACAGTGATCCTCCTGTTGGTTTCATTTTGCAAAATTAGTAAAGAGAGTAAAGTGTTCAGACATTAACATGGCAAATTACAGCGATACAGTTATGTTTATATTACCACTAGCACTATCAATCTCACTTAATACAAATTACAAAAATACAATTTGTTTGTATACATTTAATTTTCCACCCCATAAAATAAGTTCATCAGATCATACATTTACATACATGTTTAATAATTATAATCAAAATGAAAATATACATTTCCCCGTTTAAAAATCTGTGTACAAAAATTGATCTAATGACTAACAACAAAAATGGACGGAAATTACTGATAGTTTTGAACATATTAACATCAAGTCTACAAGTTCTACATTCAGTGAGAAATAATTGTTGAAAGGAATCCAACATTTTACAAACTCATAACCAAAGTTGAAACAAAAACTCAGTTTGCCTTTAAGAAATTTGATGCATGCTGTGGTTGAAATGTGAGTAAGGACGACTAGTGTTATTTGCTATTCAACTAATCGCACAGCAAAATGATGCCACTTGTTGACTATTGCAATTTTTTAATAAACTTATTCACAATAAACCAAAACCATTCGTTTTTAATGTTTCCATATCAATGTTAAAATTTGATATAACTGAGGGTGACTGTGTGAATGTTCTCAAAGAAATCTTGGCAAAAAAATCCTAAATGATACACTTCCTCCTATTTGAACCCATTCACCCCTAAACTCCAAACAGTTTATGACTCTTCCTTTTTCTTCGGTGTCTTTCGTTTCCCATAAGTCCGTTCCCATGTAACGGCATTCTGGCGATCGGACTTAGTGACACAGCTGAAGTCAATCTTCTTCAGTTGTGGAAGTTTAGCTACGATGCTTTGTCTGTAACCCTTCTGATCCTCAATGGGATTCCCATGAAGGGTCAGAGCGATCAGATTGGGTAGGCCAGCAAGCTTCTCCATCTCACTGATGTTGGTGATGTTGTTGCCATGGAGATACAACACTTTCAGCTTGGTGTATTTCAGAAGTATCTGAAAAGTAGGAGAAAGGATATGTCTGTTTTATTTAGCCTCATCAGTTTTCAATTTACTTTTCTCTCTGGGGCCCCTGGACACGTACACAATTAAAAATTAGGTTTAACTCAATTTTCCCAAGCTGTTTTTTGCTTTGAGAATATGGATTCTATCGTGTCTACAGTTGGTCTTTTTCTTATGCTGCGCCTCCAGGTATCTGGAAATCTCGACCACTTGCTCTTTGATCTTGTCTAGTACCCAACAAAATTCAAATCTCTTCTCAAAACTTATCTTATGTCACATGAATTCAAGGACTAATTTGACTTATTTGGTTGTGTCTGTTTTTCTTTTGTTTTGTTTTTGGTTTGATTGCACCTTGAACGGTGGATATGTGCTCATTACAAGTCATTGTTGTATTGGTTGCACTGAAAAGCAAAGGATGCCTATTTTATCACACAAGCGCCTTAAGCGTAACTGAATTACGGGTATTAGCGCTACAAGAAGCCACTATTGTCTTAATAGACTGGCCTTATACTTCGCTGTTGAAAGGGCAATGCAGTTTCTCCTTATAAAATGGCATGTATGGTGGCAAGTTAAATTTCTACCGTAACATTTCGAGGGGCACCAATACTAGGAGCATGTAGGCAATTGCTTCCATTACCTCCATGAAGTATTAGGCCTGCAAAGTACAAACCTTCATAACTCATTCTCTGATCAGTTTCCATGCCATGATTACGTTTGTGTTTACTTTGGTAAACTCGGCAGGATCCTAAAGTGAGGACATAAAGCCAAGGGTGCTTGACTGTTGGTAGGGTGCTTGATTGTTGGTGGGGTGCAGATTGGACACAAAAGTGCTATCATGAACAAACTTGTTAAGCTTGGTAAGAAATCTTGATAGGCAAATTTTTGATTTCCGTATTAGCAGTTTGTGAGAGCTACTTACTGGATCAATTTTAGAGAAGTCGTTAAAGGAGAGGTCAATCCAGGTCAAATCTTCTGGGAATTCAACGATCTTGATCAGGGTGGTGTCAAGGCCTGTCATCTCCGACATCTGATTGTTATTAAGCTTAACTGTTTGGGTGTTGACCTTCCCTTCAGAATTCTTGTCATTTTTGTTGATTTTCACTCTCGGATCTTCATCCAGTACATCTGCAAAAAAAAAAAAACATACAAAGTTTTCTCAATAATTATTCAAGTACAAGACTCCCATAATTAAAAAATAAAGGCATGAGAAATGCTGTGAATTACGTGTAGATTTTTCTTTTGGTGAAGATCCTAAACTCTTTTTCCTAAAACACTATTACGTCATACAATACTAGTGCCCTCTTTAAATGTGAACTCCAGTAGCCAAAATTTGATACAGTTTACAATACTTTGCAATCCTGATTGTCTAAGGGTGTATGATATAATTACATTGGGCTGATTTCTTCAGAAAAGGAGGTGCAAGGATCGAGTCCCACTTTTATAACTTTGGTTTTATCCCCGAAATTAAGAGTCCTCTTTATGGTAATACAGGTACATGTGTATTGATTCTCAATTTGATTTGTTTATAACAACACCCCCACTTGTTAGGAAATAAAGTGTGAATTATATTAAATAATTAGCTGATTACCATCTCATGACTGCAGAATATGTCACGTTCACCAAAACCATTAAACGAAACGACTGCTTATCAAAGATACCCAGTACATGTGCTAGGTATATATCAGCTGCCACAAAAAGGAAAGCATTTCCAATTGTTTTTAAGGGAGCCATTAACAGAAAGTTCAAGACAAGATACTCTAGATTGTAACAATTTCAACAAGTTGCTTCACCTTCCACTAATAGCATTCCCTTGAATGAATAATCCAAAGTTGGATGGTTGCAGTTGTCATTCTTGGCATCAATGCCACCTCTTGGGCTTAACTCAGTCATTGCATCTACTTCCAGCTTACACATGTACATGTATGATGTAGGTTACCTAGGAGTTGGAGATGACATGAAACAGATATATTATCGTATATTTTATTTAAACTAAAACAGCACACTATTGCGGTAGTGTTACTAAAAACTAATGAGTGAATTTAAACCATGTTTCTTATGCCTTTGGGAAGTAACGTTTGTTCGTTTATATTGCAAGCTTGTGTTTTGTAGATCCTCTCATTTCAACCACCCCAGGCCCTCAACCCATCCCAATTACAAGCCCAACCAGGCAGTGCTCTGCTCGTTAACGATGCTCGCCGTTCATTCATTAAAGCGCACACATAACTCAACCGTTAAATGTAGAAGTGTCATGCATCCAAATCACTTTCAAATTGTTTATTTTATTTTTTTTTAACTGTAATAAGAAAGATTTTTCACCCCAAATTAGTAACCAACGCTATTAACCGCCATATTGTCTTTCGAGGTACCATTCTACTGCAGGGATTATTTCTATGGACTGAGTTGCATTCTATTCTTCTCGTAAATAACTAAGCCACCACTCTGGAATTTGAAGTTACGAGGGGAGATTTAAATATAATATGTTGTTATTGAAATTCAATGAGAGCTGAGGCACATAAAAGGGTTTAATCATCTTGCATTTTGTATTACCTGTGAACAAAAATGAAAGTGGTGAACATGTTGAGGGAAGTAAAGAACATGCGCTGCAACACAACTTTGGCAATTTGTTAACTCAACAAAAAGGCAATGCAAATTGCAAGCATTATGATGAATAGTGGGGAAACCGACGTTATTGATGGTAAACGCTCCTAAACTATTCACAACCTATTATTTTTCAAAAGATCAGAGATTAGTAATCTCTTATCCGACGAGGCCCAAAATGATACTAGACCCTACTTCTAGAAACTATAAGGCTATATCCTAGCGTCATACGTTATCGACCCTTATATGTTTTCAAACCCCAACTTTGATTCCCGTTTACCGCGAGATTGTGCAAGCTGCACCGGTTGCAGAAGCTATGCAGTTTACTCACGGTCTGTATTTTTATCAGGCTTAATCATGCTGAGAATACATTTTCTTTATGTTGGTTATGCTCAAACAATTATAAAATGATTGATTTTTGGTACAAATCACTAAAACATTATTATTATGCCAACATTCAATTGGGTCAAAGAAACATTATCCAATCTCCAAAGTTCAAAACAAAATTACTATCTGCAAGATTGAGTTTCATTCTGTTCAACTCACTAGATGGATCACGTGAGGTGGTTACTAAAGTAATTGGGATTCTATGGTGTGCCAATATGAGGAAAATATTGTAGGTTAACTTTGTCACTCATTTTTACAAAAAGGGATATCTCATTGAGGTAAATTAGATACTATATTATTTCATTTCGAATGAAAAAGTGGTGGCGCCATACGGAAACTTTTCCATATTGTAAGTGAACTGAAAATGACAATTTTATTTTTGGATTAAAGCCATTGCATTGGAACCTTTCGGTACAGAAAAAAACCCACAAGTTCACAGATTTACAAATAACTTACAGGGTTTACAGCAGGTAGTGGTGAAAGACTTCCCTTGAAATGTTATTCAATGAAATGCTTTACTTTTTGAGAAAACAGTACGAATTAGCGAGAATTATTACGGATTTATTTTAAACACATGTCATGCCACGGCGAAACGCGCGGATACACGGGTGGAGATAAGGCGAGGTACACTACAATTTTACATAAGAATTTTAGGTACACTACAAAATTAGATCGTTTACGTTCCAGTTATTACAATTTACCTTTATTTTTTATTTTTATAGTTCGTAGGCCCATGGTAGGCCTACTAAAAACAATTTTTGTAGTTAATTTTACGACCATTTATTGACCTACCCTCCTCCCTGACCGCCACCGTGACCTTGTTTAAGTTGTTGTAACTTGAATTGACGAATTCGGTTAACAAAACAAATCTTCGAGATTGCGTATGAGTAACTATGGATAAGAAAACACCTCAGTCTTAAAGTCATTCAGCAGGATGAAGCGCCACAAAAAGTCTATAGACACGGAAGATGTTTAAGTCGCCATCTTGGTTGTTCAGGGTAACGAACTTTAGTAGTAGAGATAGAGGACTTAAACTTGTCTAAGTCGCGTTGTACTTTTTTGACCGCATGAGGGCGTATAAATGTGTTTTCGCAAATACTGGGTATGGGGCGCGCGCGTAAATGTTGGAATTAGGTGCATTGTGGTCTAGCTGGTAGCAAAATTTGATTCATATCTATCCCACAATGCACCTCATTCAACAGTCTGCGCTTGCGCATTGCAAATGCCAATGCGTAAGCGCAGACTGTAGAATGAGGTGCATTGTGGGATATATATGGATCAAATTTGGATACCAGCGAGACCACAATGCACCTAATTTCAAGCTTTACGTGCGCGCCCACGTATTTGCGATAAGGTCTATAGAAAAATATAACTATTTCTATGGTGTTTTCATAAAATTATGCGGGTAAGCAACACTATGAACTTGGGACCAGCATCAAAACCGAGGCATAGAAACAACTCTAGCCTGACGCCATTGTCTCAGCTTATTATGCTATTAGGGACAATACTGTAGGCGCATAATTGAAGACTGCAACGAGACTTCTTAAACTGGTTCTGTCTCTAGCCATTGGGATGCCACATCGAAATGTTACCCCAAAAGCTTTAAATATAGTTACTTTTTAAATTACTTTACACGTGGAATGAACAATATCCAACTTGTGGTTGTAGGGGAAATAACCGGACATTAAACTATTCATGTGACCTCACGCTATTGCTGTGACTGAGGGACCGTGTTCACGTAGGGACCGTAAGCAACAACTTCAAAGATTGCTAAAACTTAGTCACTACATGTATATATATTTCCTGATTCTCACATCACATTGTCAGGCCTACACCTACTAGTCTAAGCGGTTGGCCATTATATAATCACAATACATGGCTTCGGTTGTCACGGTTAAGCAAAACTTAATCCTCATTGTTCAAAAACCGCGTCCTATCCTTCAACAGGTCGACCTGTATGTTAGATGGTCTGTCCACTATGCTTTGGTTCATTATTAATAACAATGGTGTGCTTTGCCAGTTGTGGAAAGATACCACAACAGGTCCCGGTCAACCAGTCGATACTGCCCATCTATGTTAACCATTGCCAGTAGAGCCTTCATATAAAAGGCACGTTGGCAGTCTAGGGTCTTTTAATAAAGAAATTAACTCTTGTAACATAAGTTTTTTGTTTTATCCGATATAAAATGTTGGTTGAATTTTTTTTTTGCCCACTGACTCTATATACGAATTCAAACTTTAAACTTCACTTTTGCGCTATGAAAAATTCGCATGTTTAAAAAATGAAGAAATTAAATTGGATTGATAATTTCCGTGTTATCTCAAGTACTTACTTATGAACATCTTATTAAAAAGGAAAGTAACATTTAAAGAAAATCTCAGAGCTTAAAATATAATTTCTACAGTCTTTAGTACAGTACTTTTCCCCGTGGAATGAACCATATCCAATTTGTGGCTGTAAGGGAAACAACCGGACATTAAACTATCCATGTGACGTCACGCTATTGCTGTGAGGGACCGTGTTTACGTAGGGACCGTACGCAACAACTTTAAAGATTGCTGAAACTTATTCACTACATGTATACATATCTTTTCCTGATTCTCACATCACATTGTCAGGCCTACACCTACTAGTCTATGCAGTGGGCCGTTATATAATCACAAGACACGGCTTCCGTTGTTATGGTTAAGCAAAACTTAATCCTCATTGTTCAAAAACCGCGTCCTATCCTTCAACAGGTCGACCTGTATGTTAGATGGTCTGTCCACTATGCTTTGGTTCTTTGTTAATAACAATGGTGTGCTTTGCCAGTTGTGGAAAGATACCACAACATGTCCCTGTCAACCAGTCGATACTGCCCATCTATGTTAACCATTGCCAGTAGAGCCTTCATAAAAGGCATGTTGGCAGTCTAGGGTCTTTTAATAAAGAAATTAACGCTTGTAACATGTGTTTTTTGTTTTATCCGATATAAAATGTTGGTTGAAATTTTTTTTGCCCACTGACTCTATATACGAATTCAAACTATAAACTTCACTTTTGCGCTTTGAAAAATTCGCATGTTTAAAAAGAAAAGAAATTAAATTGGATTGTTAACTCATGTGTTAACTCAAGTACTTACTTATGAACATCTTATTAAAAAGGAAGGTAACATTAAAAGAAAACCTCAGAGCTAAAAAATTAGGTTTTACATTCTTTAGTACAGTATTTTTCCCCGTGAAATGAACCATATCCAACTTGTGGCTGTAAGGGAAATAACCGGACGTTAAACTATCCATGTGACGTCACGCTATTGCTGTGAGGGACTGTACGCAACAACTTTAAAGATTGCTGAAACTTATTCACTACATGTACACATATCTTTTCCTGATTCTCACATCACATTGTCAGGCCTACACCTACTAGTCTATGCGGTGGGTCATTATATAATCACAACACACGGCTTCGGTTGTCATGGTTAAGCAAAACTTAATCCTCATTGTTCAAAAACCGTATCCTATCCTTTAACAAGTCGACCTGTGTGTTAGATGGTCTGCCCACTATGCTTTGGTGCATTGTTAATAACAATGGTGTGCTTTGCCAGTTGTAGAAAGATACCACATATTGTCCCGGTCAACTAGTCGATACTGCCCATCTACGTTAACCATTGCCAGTAGAGCCTTCATAAAAGGCACGTTGGCAGTCTAGGGTCTTTTAATAAGGAAATTAACGCTTGTAACATAAGTTTTTTGTTTTATCCGATATAAAATGTTGGTCGATAAAACTTTTGCCCACTGAGTCTACGAATTCAAACTATAAACTTGACTTTTGCGCTGTGAAAAATTCGCATGTTTAAAAAGAGAAGAAATTAAATTGGATTGATAATTTCCGTGTTAACTCAAGTACTTACTTATGAACATCTTATTAAAAAAGAAGGTTACATTTAAAGAAAATCTCAGAGCTTAAAATATAGTTTTTACAGTCTTTAGTACAGTATTTTCCCCCGTGGAATGAACCATATCCAATTTGTGGCTGTAAGGGAAATAACCGGACATTAAACTATCCATGAGACGTCACGCTATTGCTGCGAGGGACCGTGTTCACTTAGGGACCGTACGCAACAACTTTAAAGATTGCTGAAACTTATTCACTACCTGTATACATATCTTTTCCTGATTCTCACATCACATTGTCAGGCCTACACCTACTAGTCTATGCGGTGGGTCATTATATAATCACAATACATGGCTTCGGTCGTCATGGTTAAGCAAAACTTAATCCTCATTGTTCAAAAACCGCGTCCTATCCTTCAACAGGTCGACCTGTATGTTAGATGGTCTGTCCACTATGCTTTGGTTCATTGCCAGTTGTGGAAAGATACCACAACATGTCCCGGTCAACCAGTCGATACTGCCCATCTATGTTAACCATTGCCAGTAGAGCCTTCATATAAAAGGCACGTTGGCAGTCTAGGGTCTTTTAATAAAGAAATGAACTCTTGTAACATAAGTTTTTTGTTTTATCCGATATAAAATGTTGGTTGAATTTTTTTTTGCCCACTGACTCTATATACGAATCCAAACTATAAACTTCAGTTTTGCGCTTTGAAAAATTCGCATGTTTAAAAAGAAAAGAAATTAAATTGGATTGTTAATTCATATGTTAACTCAAGTGCTTACTTATGAACATCTTATTAAAAAGGAAAGTCACATTAAAAGAAAACCTCAGAGCTTAAAAAGTAGGTGTTACATTCTTTAGTACAGTATTTTTCCCCGTGAAATGAACCATATCCAACTTGTGGCTGTAAGGGAAATAACCGGACGTTAAACTATCCATGTGACGTCACGCTATTGCTGTGAGGGACCGTACGCAACAACTTTAAAGATTGCTGAAACTTATTCACTACATGTATACATATCTTTTCCTGATTCTCACATCACATTGTCAGGCCTACACCTACTAGTCTATGCGGTCGGCCGTTATATAATCACAACACACGGCTTCGGTTGTCATGGTTAAGCAAAACTTATCCTCATTGTTCAAAACCGTATCCTATCCTTTAACAAGTCGACCTGTGTGTTAGATGGTCTGTCCACTATGCTTTGGTGCATTGTTAATAACAATGGTGTGCTTTGCCAGTTGTAGAAAGATACCACATAATGTCCCTGTCAACCAGTCGATACTGCCCATCTATGTTAACCATTGCCAGTAGAGCCTTCATAAAAGGCACGTTGGCAGTCTAGGGTCTTTTAATCAAGAAATTAACGCTTGTAACATATGTTTTTTGTTTTATCCGATATAAAATGTTGGTTGAATTTTTTTTTGCCCACTGACTCTATATACGAATTCAAACTATAAACTTCAATTTTGCGCTTTGAAAAATTCGCATGTTTAAAAAGAAAAGAAATTAAATTGGATTGTTAACTCATGTGTTAACTCAAGTGCTTACTTATGAACATCTTATTAAAAAGGAAAGTAACATTTAAAGAAAATCTCAGAGCTTAAAATATAGTTTCTACAGTCTTTAGTACAGTACTTTTCCCCGTGGAATGAACCATATCCAATTTGTGGCTGTAAGGGAAACAACCGGACATTAAACTATCCATGTGACGTCACGCTATTGCTGTGAGGGACCGTGTTTACGTAGGGACCGTACGCAACAACTTTAAAGATTGCTGAAACTTATTCACTACATGTATACATATCTTTTCCTGATTCTCACATCACATTGTCAGGCCTACACCTACTAGTCTATGCAGTGGGCCGTTATATAATCACAAGACACGGCTTCGGTTGTCATGGTTAAGCAAAACTTAATCCTCATTGTTCAAAAACCGTGTCCTATCCTTCAATAAGTCGACCTGTGTGTTAGATGGTCTGTCCAGTATGCTTTGGTTCATTGTTTAAACAATGGTGTGCTTTGCCAGTTGTAGAAAGATACCACATAATGTCCCTGTCAACCAGTCGATACTGCCCATCTATGTTAACCATTGCCAGTAGAGCCTTCATAAAAGGCACGTTGGCAGTCTAGGGTCTTTTAATAAAGAAATTAACGCTTGTAACATATGTTTTTTGTTTTATCCGATATAAAATGTTGGTTGAAATGACTCTATATACGAATTCAAACTATAAACTTCACTTTTGCGCTTTGAAAAATTCGCATGTTTAAAAAGAAAAGAAATTAAATTGGATTGTTAACTCATGTGTTAACTCAAGTACTTACTTATGAACATCTTATTAAAAAGGAAGGTAACATTAAAAGAAAACCTCTGTACTAAAAAAATAGGTTTTACATTCTTTAGTACAGTATTTTTCCCCGTGAAATGAACCATATCCAACTTGTGGGTGTAAGGGAAATAACCGGACGTTAAACTATCCATGTGACGTCACGCTATTGCTGTGAGGGACCGTACGCAACAACTTTAAAGATTGCTGAAACTTATTCACTACATGTACACATATCTTTTCCTGATTCTCACATCACATTGTCAGGCCTACACCTACTAGTCTATGCGGTGGGTCATTATATAATCACAACACACGGCTTCGGTTGTCATGGTTAAGCAGAACTTAATCCTCATTGTTCAAAAACCGTATCCTATCCTTTAACAGGTCGACCTGTGTGTTAGATGGTCTGCCCACTATGCTTTGGTGCATTGTTAATAACAATGGTGTGCTTTGCCAGTTGTAGAAAGATACCACATATTGTCCCGGTCAACTAGTCGATACTGCCAATCTACGTTAACCATTGCCAGTAGAGCCTTCATAAAAGGCACGTTGGCAGTCTAGGGTCTTTTAATAAGGAAATTAACGCTTGTAACATAAGTTTTTTGTTTTATCCGATATAAAATGTTGGTCGATAAAACTTTTGCCCACTGAGTCTACGAATTCAAACTATAAACTTGACTTTTGCGCTGTGAAAAATTCGCATGTTTAAAAAAAGAAGAAATTAAATTGGATTGATAATTTCCGTGTTAACTCAAGTACTTACTTATGAACATCTTATTAAAAAGGAAGGTAACATTTAAAGAAAATCTCAGAGCTTAAAATATAGTTTTTACAGTCTTTAGTACAGTGTTTTCCCCCGTGGAATGAATCATATCCAATTTGTGGCTGTAAGGGAAATAACCGGACATTAAACTATCCATGTGACGTCACGCTATTGCTGCGAGGGACCGTGTTCACGTAGGGACCGTACGCAACAACTTTAAAGATTGTTGAAACTTATTCACTACCTGTATACATATCTTTTCCTGATTCTCACATCACATTGTCAGGCCTACACCTACTAGTCTATGCGGTGGGTCATTATATAATCACAATACATGGCTTCGGTCGTCATGGTTAAGCAAAACTTAATCCTCATTGTTCAAAAACCGCGTCCTATCCTTCAACAGGTCGACCTGTATGTTAGATGGTCTGTCCACTATGCTTTGGTTCATTGTTAATAACAATGGTGTGCTTTGCCAGTTGTGGAAAGATACCACAACATGTCCCGGTCACCCAGTCGATACTGCCCATCTATGTTAACCATTGCCAGTAGAGCCTTCATATAAAAGGCACGTTGGCAGTCTAGGGTCTTTTAATAAAGAAATGAACTCTTGTAACATAAGTTTTTTGTTTTATCCGATATAAAATGTTGGTTGAATTTTTTTTTGCCCACTGACTCTATATACGAATCCAAACTATAAACTTCAGTTTTGCGCTTTGAAAAATTCGCATGTTTAAAAAAAGAAGAAATTAAATTGGATTGATAATTTCCGTGTTAACTCAAGTACTTACTTATGAACATCTTATTAAAAAGGAAGGTAACATTTAAAGAAAATCTCAGAGCTTAAAATATAGTTTTTACAGTCTTTAGTACAGTATTTTTCCCCGTGGAATGAACCATATCCAATTTGTGGCTGTAAGGGAAATAACCGGACATTAAACTATCCATGTGACGTCACGCTATTGCTGCGAGGGACCGTGTTCACGTAGGGATCGTACGCAACAACTTTAAAGATTGCTGAAACTTATTTACTACATGTATACATATCTTTTCCTGATTCTCACATCACATTGTCAGGCCTACACCTAATAGTCTATGCGGTGGGCCATTATATAATCACAATACATGGCTTCGGTCGTCATGGTTAAGCAAAACTTAATCCTCATTGTTCAAAAACCGCGTCCTATCCTTCAACAGGTCGACCTGTATGTTAGATGGTCTGTCCACTATGCTTTGGTTCTTTGTTAATAACAATGGTGTGCTTTGCCAGTTGTGGAAAGATACCACAACATGTCCCGGTCAACCAGTCGATACTGCCCATCTATGTTAACCATTGCCAGTAGAGCCTTCATATAAAAGGCACGTTGGCAGTCTAGGGTCTTTTAATAAAGAAATGAACTCTTGTAACATAAGTTTTTTGTTTTATCCGATATAAAATGTTGGTTGAATTTTTTTTTGCCCACTGACTCTATATACGAATCCAAACTATAAACTTCAGTTTTGCGCTTTGAAAAATTCGCATGTTTAAAAAAAGAAGAAATTAAATTGGATTGATAATTTCCGTGTTAACTCAAGTACTTACTTATGAACATCTTATTAAAAAGGAAGGTAACATTTAAAGAAAATCTCAGAGCTTAAAATATAGTTTTTACAGTCTTTAGTACAGTATTTTTCCCGGTGGAATGAACCATATCCAATTTGTGGCTGTAAGGGAAATAACCGGACATTAAACTATCCATGTGACGTCACGCTATTGCTGCGAGGGACCGTGTTCACGTAGGGATCGTACGCAACAACTTTAAAGATTGCTGAAACTTATTCACTACATGTATACATATCTTTTCCTGATTCTCACATCACATTGTCAGGCCTACACCTAATAGTCTATGCGGTGGGCCATTATATAATCACAATACATGGCTTCGGTCGTCATGGTTAAGCAAAACTTAATCCTCATTGTTCAAAAACCGCGTCCTATCCTTCAACAGGTCGACCTGTATGTTAGATGGTCTGTCCACTATGCTTTGGTTCTTTGTTAATAACAATGGTGTGCTTTGCCAGTTGTGGAAAGATACCACAACATGTCCCGGTCAACCAGTCGATACTGCCCATCTATGTTAACCATTGCCAGTAGAGCCTTCATATAAAAGGCACGTTGGCAGTCTAGGGTCTTTTAATAAAGAAATGAACTCTTGTAACATAAGTTTTTTGTTTTATCCGATATAAAATGTTGGTTGAAATTGTTTTTGCCCACTGACTCTATATACGAATTCAAACTATAAACTTCACTTTTGCGCTTTGAAAAATTCGCATGTTTAAAAAGAAAGGAATTTAAATTGGATTGTTAATTCATGTGTTAACTCAAGTGCTTACTTATGAACATCTTATTAAAAAGAAAAGTCACATTAAAAGAAAACCTCAGAGCTTAAAAAATAGGTGTTACATTCTTTAGTACAGTATTTTTCCCCGTGAAATGAACCATATCCAACTTGTGGCTGTAAGAGAAATAACCGGACATTAAATTATCCATGTGACGTCACGCTATTGCTGTGAGGGGCCGTGTTCACGTAGGGACCGTACGCAACAACTTTAAAGATTGCTGAAACTTATTCACTACATGAATACATATCTTTTCCTGATTCTCACATCACATTGTCAGGCCTACACCTACTAGTCTATGCGGTGGGCCGTTATATAATCACAATACACGGCTTCGGTCGTCATGGTTAAGCAAAACTTAATCCTCATTGTTCAAAAACCGCGTCCTATCCTTCAACAGGTCGACATGTATGTTAGATGGTCTGTCCACTATGCTTTGGTTCATTGTTAATAACAATGGTGTGCTTTGCCAGTTGTAGAAAGATACCACATAATGTCCCTGTCAACCAGTCGATACTGCCCATCTATGTTAACCATTGCCAGTAGAGCCTTCATAAAAGGCACGTTGGCAGTCTAGGGTCTTTTAATAAAGAAATTAACGCTTGTAACATAAGTTTTTTGTTTTATCCGATATAAAATGTTGGTCGATAAAACTTGTGCACACTGAGTCTACGAATTCAAACTATCAACTTGACTTTTGCGCTGTGAAAAATTCGTATGTTTAAAAAAAGAAGAAATTAAATTGGATTGATAATTTCCGTGTTAACTCAAGTACTTACTAATGAACATCTTATTAAAAAGGAAGGTAACATTTAAAGAAAATCTCAGAGCTTAAAATATAGTTTTTACAGTCTTTAGTACAGTATTTTTCCCCGTGGAATGAACCATATCCAATTTGTGGCTGTAAGGGAAACAACCGGACATTAAACTATCCATGTGACGTCACGCTATTGCTGTGAGGGACCGTGTTCACGTAGGGACCGTACGCAACAACTTTAAAGATTGCTGAAACTTATTCACTACATGTATACATATCTTTTCCTGATTCTCACATCACATTGTCAGGCCTACACCTACTAGTCTATGCGGTGGGCCGTTATATAATCACAATACATGGCTTCGGTCGTCATGGTTCAGCAAAACTTAATCCTCATTGTTCAAAAACCGCGTCCTATCCTTCAACAGGTCGACCTGTGTGTTAGATGGTCTGTCCACTATGCTTTGGTTCATTGTTAATAACAATGGTGTGCTTTGCCAGTTGTAGAAAGATATCACATAATGTCCCTGTCAACCAGTCGATACTGCCCATCTATGTTAACCATTGCCAGTAGAGCCTTCATAAAAGGCACGTTGGCAGTCTAGGGTCTTTTAATAAAGAAATTAACGCTTGTAACATAAGCTTTTTGTTTTATCCGATCTAAAATGTTGGTCGATAAAACTTTTGCCCACTGAATCTACGAATTCAAACTATAAACTTGACTTTTGCGCTGTGAAAAATTCGCATGTTTAAAAAAAGAAGAAATTAAATTGGATTGGTAATTCATGTGTTAACTCAAGTACTTACTTGTGAACATCTTATTAAAAAGGAAAGTAACATTTAAAGAAAATCTGAGAGCTTAAAATATAGTTTCTACAGTCTTAAATACAGTATTTTTCCCCGTGGAATGAACCATATCCAATTTGTGGCTGTAAGGGAAATAACCGGACATTAAACTACTCATGTGACGTCACGCTATTGCTGTGAGGGACCGTGTTCACGTAGTGACCGTAAGCAACAACTTTAAAGATTGCTGAAACTTATTCACTACATGTATACATATCTTTTCCTGATTCTCACATCACATTGTCAGGCCTACACCTACTAGTCTATGCGGTGAGCCATTATACTGTATATTCACAATACATGGCGTCGGTTGTCACGGTTAAGCAAAACTAAATTACCTTTGTTCCAGTTTAGCACCATTGGATAGACATGATCAAGGGAGGCCTTTCCTCTCGTATCAAATTGAGTGTTATGGGGATTTCAAAGTGAGGCTAGAGGGCAAGGAGTGGACCCGACACACGCCCGAAATGTCGGGGAATTTAATGCATGATTTAATCCACCGGTGATGTGTTTATATTGTTGTTTGTAATTTATACATTTCTCTTACGATTATCAGTTTGTCCTTGTTTGCATAAAGTCAAAGTTCAGTGGCCACGGCTATTCGCCTGCGGGCAGCCAAGGAATTTCGTTTAAGGAATTTCGTTTAAGGTGTGGCAGCCCCTATTTTTGTATACATATACCTGGGTGCCTGTATTTACAAGTCAATTCTGTTCCTGATTCCGTTGTGTTCTGTTCGAGTTTATTTTAGTTCTTCTCAGACATGTAATTTTCCGTAGCCATCTCCCGTAAGTAACCTTATTCTGTTTACAACTGTTATTTCTAGCATTTATTTCCCTTATGTATAAATATCTTTATTTTTAACCTTTGCAGTCAAACTTCCCTTATGTAAGCATTTTCCTGTTTCGGCATATTTAGCAAGTTGCCGTTTTCTCATTTTCCTAATAGTTATTTATCGCCGTTTGAGCCAACTAAATCGGTCCCCCTTTTTACGGCTAAATATAGTCTCTGGAGTTAATTTGACGTGTAATTCGTTTTCTTGCTGCTTCAGCCTGTATTTATTATATTGCTTGGAATTATTTCTCATAAGGGGTCTCGTCAAAACTCATCCTGGACAGACCACAGGACGAGGCTCGTCCGATGTTACATTTTTATCGGACGGGCCACAGGATGGGAGTTCATATGGAACAAGGTTCCACACGACGAAATGTGTATTCCCAACCGATACACAGTGCCCAAGGCACCCCACTGAGCGCTCTGCGGTTTCACTGGCTCATTAAACACTAGATAAACAAACCTGGGGTTTGCGGTTTGGGGCAAGTCTGGACTGACTGTTTGGAGGTCACTGTAGGAAAGATTATACTAGCGTAGCTCATGTAAACCGTTAACAGCGTTTTGTTCTCCATTCCTAAATTGTATAGGTTTATGAAAATTAAACTAATTATAAATATAAATATCAAAAGAAAACTTTTTGCAATATTGGTGAAATTATCCACCATCTTGAAAAAAAAACATGGATGATAATCATGGCCACCCGTTCATAAACAGGAAATTCCCTTCAAAGATTTGTACCCTTCAAAAATGGACCATAACACTCTAAACTTACTGGATCGTGGGGTGATGTTTCTAAGGTTATTTATTGTCTAAATTACTTTCAGGATAATTTCTATTCGATCACGATACATCGAAAGGGGTACATCATTGTAAAGGTGCTGTTTAATAACATGGATTTCTCAAATAATTAGATTTTAATCTAACGATTTTTAAAGGGGTTGTCCCACTAGATAATTAAATAAGCTTTTATTGACGCAGAAGAACAACATAGACAATACAGACAATTGCAATTTTGTCCACAGACTGAAATTAAAACGTTGAAGCCCATCCTGTTAAAAAGTTACAAATTGAAATGCACAGAGAGCTTAAGATATGTCTGTCGTAAATACAGTAGATAGCAATCTAAACACTCTGCGGTTTGTAAACAAATGATCCCTGGTGAAGGCCAGTCATAGTCTTGGTGCAAGACGTTTCTCGTTTTCTTATATCACGCACACCGCGGCCAATTAGCCGACACCGCGTGCAACGACTCACCTGACTTATAAGTCCACTCACCGCCAGAGAAACGTCTTGGTCCGTGTACATGTTTGAGTTATGTGACCTCACATACATATTCAACGTGTGGGTCAACAAAATACTACGCACGCGCACAACTGGAAACAGACAAGCGGGCCAGCCTGGTAACTTGCATGCACCCGACGTGTCGAGTGAAAGCCTCGCTCTATCATGCTACGGCGGGAACCCGGGAATATTCACCGTGTGCGTTTTGTTGTGCATGCAAAGCTAGGCGATCACTGATTTTGATGTTATTATTAATTAAAGATCAGCAGTTGCGATCGATTGTTAGAGGGAAGAAATTGTCCGTCAATGAAAAAATACTATAACAATATTGCTGACCGCATCGGCAATACTCGAGGAGTTGAGTGTTTTATTTGCGGATGAGAGAACTTGTAACTTGTATGGGTATATTTGCACATTATTTCGAAAATAAAGAAATGGCTATCTGCACTTTACTATAAGGCACAGTTTCGGGCGACAATTGTTGTTCATTTCACGTCACGTCTAATTGTGGCCAATTGTGTTGGCAAAGGATATGTCTGACATGTACATGTACCTTCTTGTACACATGCACACGGTACACAACCTAATGCCAACGTGGTGTTGTGGCTGGGCTTCTTATCTTCGCGCGAAGACGTGTCAAATTACTCGTAGGCTTAGATATAATGGTGGTCGACCACCGGTTGATTTTGATCAAGCTGTTTGAGTATGATACGGAAGTTTCGGGTGTAGTGTTTATTCTTTTCTGCATAAAAAGTACTTTCAGGCACTGTGACCCTATAATTAGTTGTACCTATAAAGTTACCATTTGGACTAAGACTAAAAATGCCAGAAAATCCCATGTTCGTGTACATCGATCTAATTTTGTTAGCTCTGTTGCTAATAAACATCCTCGTTCATAACATTTTAAGATTCCATTCACCTTAATTAATTGCACTTACAAAAATTCACAAAATCTCTCCTAAAAACAAATTTTAGGGCAAACTAAAATTCGCACATCGTTCAGCAGCAATCATGTTTACAAAAATTAAAAGACGAACGTAAATTTAAAAGCCCTACACACCAACATACGAGGAAGCCTGGCTGTTTCTGGTTGCGTTGCACCGAAGACTACAGATACCAGACTGTGGGAAATTGTGCTGATACTGCTACGTCAGAGTTATGCAGGCCTAGAGCAGCATGGCATGATTGGAATGTGCTCGGAATTTCCCGAGCGATCTGTACACGGACCAAGACGTTTCTCCGGCGGTGAGTGGACTATAAGTCAGGTAAGTCGTTGCGCGCGCTGTCGGTGAATTGGCCGCGGTGTGTGTGAAAAGGAAACGAGAAACGTCTTGCACCAAGACTAGGCCAGTCACTGCGAGCTCATCCTATAGCCCGTCTGATAAAGGAATCACTACAAGGAATTGTACATGGGACATACACCTGGTCCTGGGCGGGTGCCCGCCCGTTGGCTGTCCTGGATGAGTTTTGACAAGGTCCCTAAGTCCCCCGTTGTTTCATGTGTATTTATTGTTGATTTATGCAACGTTTGTATCAGTCATATAACCCCAGAATGCCCCCATTGTTGCCTGTATATTTATTGTCGGTTTATGTAATGTTTATACCAGAATACCGGTGAACGCCCCAGAATACCGCAGAACATTTACCATGTGGTCGGACCTAGTTTCTGAGTTTCTCCCGGCAATGATGTAAGTTTATTAAATGTATTGGTTCTATCACCATTGTAATTTAACACCGGATTCCTCTTTGTAGTGTCTTATATTTCAAGTTTCACTTTTTATCAGCCCTCGGTTATTGCTTGGTTTATGCTGTATCTCGTTCTGCGTTTAAAGTTGTTTTTGTTAGACTGATATGGCTCGCCTTTGTCTCCCTTCCCTTAATTGTCTTAGTAATTTGCATTTTCTTGTCATTTATTAGCTATTTATGTATTTGTTAGTTATAGTTTCACCTGCGTAATGTTTAACACTGAGTGCAAATAAATGGGAAAGCTCATCTAAAGGTCTCCACCGTCTCCAAGTTGTACCGTGTATGTGACATAATTTACACGGCGCGTGGTGATAAATGGGAAAAAAAATATATTCATTACAAAAAAAGCCCGGATTTATAAATACTGTAGCTATGCTCTTGAATCATTCTGGAACTAAAATTGCTAGTGAGACGCGGTTTGTACCTGAGTCATCCTTTCATGTCACTGCATCCGAATTTCAAAGTTTTAGGGCGGTTTCCATACTTCTCGATAACGAAAATGACAAGTAGGCGGCTGTGCTCCGAAGCTAACTCAACAAGCCTCCCTATGGGATTTTTGTGCACAGAAAAAATCACAAGTTACAACTGGTCAATTCGACCCCAAATACTTACTCAATCTAAACAAGTTTAGCACCATTCGATAGACACGATCAAGGGCTTTCCTCTCGTATCAAACTTAGTGCTGTGGGGATTTTCAAAGCGAGGCTAGAAGTCAGGGAGTGGACCCGACACACACCCCAAAGGTCGGGGAAATTAGTGCATGATTTACACGGCGCGTGGTGATAAATGGGAAAAAATATATTCATTGAAAAAAAAAGCCCGGACTTATAAAAACTGTCAGCTATGCTTTTGAATCAATCTAGAACTAAAAATGCTAGAGAGACGCGGTTTGTACCTGAGTCATCCTTGGATGTCACTGCATCCGAATTTCAAAGTTTTAGGGCGGTTTCCATACTTCTTGATAACGAAAAAGACAAGTAGGCGGCTGTGCTCCGAAGCTAACTCAACAAGCCTCCCTATGGGATTTTTGTGCACAGAAAAAATCACAAGTTACAACTGGTCAACTCAACCCCAAATACTTACTCAATTTAAACAAGTTTAGCACCATTCGATAGACACGATCAAGGGCTTTCCTCTCGTATCAAACTTAGTGCTGTGAGGATTTTCAAAGCGAGGCTAGAAGTCAGGGAGTGGACCCGACACACACCCAAAATGTCGGGGAAGTTATTGCATGATTTACACGGCGCGTGGTGATAAATGGGAAAAAATATATTCATTGAAAAAAAAAACCCGGACTTATAAAACGGTCAGCTAAGGTTTTGAATCATTCTAGAACTAAAAATGCTAGAGAGACGCGGTTTGTACCTGAGTCATCCTTGGATGTCACTGCATCCGAATTGTAAAGTTTTAGGGCGGTTTCCATACTTCTTGTTAACGAAAATGACAAGTAGGCGGCTGTGCTCCGAAGTTAACTCAACAAGCCTCCCTATGGGATTTTTGTGCACAGAAAAAATCACAGGTTACAACTGGTCAACTCGACCCCAAATACTTACTCAATCTAAACAAATTTAGCACCATTCGATAGACACGATCAAGGGCTTTCCTCTCGTATCAAACTTAGTGCTGTGGGGATTTTCAAAGCGAGGCTAGAAGTCAGGGAGTGGACCCGACACACACCCCAAATGTCGGGGAATTTAGTGCATGATTTACACGGCGCGTGGTGATAAATGGGAAAAAATATATTCATTGAAAAAAAAAAGCCCGGACTTATAAAAACTGTCAGCTAAGGTTTTGAATCATTCTAGAACTAAAACTGCTAGAGAGACGCGGTGTGTACCTGAGTCATCCTTGGATGTCACTGAATCCGAAATTCAAAGTTTTAGGGCGGTTTCCATACTTCTTGATAACGAAAATGACAAGTAGGCGGGTGTGCTCCGAAGTTAACTCAACAAGCCTCCCTATGGGATTTTTGTGCACAGAAAAAATCACAAGTTACAACTGGTCAACTCGACCCCAAATACTTACTCAATCTAAACAAATTTAGCACCATTCGATAGACACGATCAAGGGCTTTCCTCTCGTATCAAACTTAGTGCTGTGGGGATTTTCAAAGCGAGGCTAGAAGTCAGGGAGTGGACCCGACACACACCCCAAATGTCGGGGAATTTAGTGCATGATTTACACGGCGCGTGGTGATAAATGGGAAAAAATATATTCATTGAAAAAAAAAAGCCCGGACTTATAAAAACTGTCAGCTAAGGTTTTGAATCATTCTAGAACTAAAACTGCTAGAGAGACGCGGTGTGTACCTGAGTCATCCTTGGATGTCACTGAATCCGAAATTCAAAGTTTTAGGGCGGTTTCCATACTTCTTGATAACGAAAATGACAAGTAGGCGGGTGTGCTCCGAAGTTAACTCAACAAGCCTCCCTATGGGATTTTTGTGCACAGAAAAAATCACAAGTTACAACTGGTCAACTCGACCCCAAATACTTACTCAATCTAAACAAATTTAGCACCATTCGATAGACACGATCAAGGGCTTTCCTCTCGTATCAAACTTAGTGCTGTGGGGATTTTCAAAGCGAGGCTAGAAGTCAGGGAGGGGGACGCGACACACACCCCAAATGTCGGGGAATTTAGTGCATGATTTACACGGCGCGTGGTGATAAATGGGAAAAAATATATTCATTGAAAAAAAAAAGCCCGGACTTATAAAAACTGTCAGCTATGCTTTTGAATCATTCTAGAACTAAAAATGCTAGAGAGACGCGGTTTGTACCTGAGTCATTCTTGGATGTCACTGCATACGAATTTCAAAGTTTTAGGGCGGTTTCCATACTTCTTGATAACGAAAATGACAAGTAGGCGGCTGTGCTCCGAAGTTAACTCAACAAGCCTCCCTATTGGTTTTTTGTGCACAGAAAAAATCACAAGTTACAACTGGTCAACTCGACCCCAAATACTTACTCAGTCTAAACAAATTTAGCACCATTCGATAGACACGATCAAGGGCTTTCCTCTCGTATCAAACTTAGTGCTGTGGGGATTTTCAAAGCGAGGCTAGAAGTCAGGGAGTGGACCCGACACACACCTCAAATGTCGGGGAATTTAGTGCATGATTTACACGGCGCGTGGTGATAAATGGGAAAAAATATATTCATTGAAAAAAAAAAGCCCGGACTTATAAAAACTGTCAGCTAAGGTTTTGAATCATTCTAGAACTAAAACTGCTAGAGAGACGCGGTGTGTACCTGAGTCATCCTTGGATGTCACTGAATCCGAAATTCAAAGTTTTAGGGCGGTTTCCATACTTCTTGATAACGAAAATGACAAGTAGGCGGGTGTGCTCCGAAGTTAACTCAACAAGCCTCCCTATGGGATTTTTGTGCACAGAAAAAATCACAAGTTACAACTGGTCAACTCGACCCCAAATACTTACTCAATCTAAACAAATTTAGCACCATTCGATAGACACGATCAAGGGCTTTCCTCTCGTATCAAACTTAGTGCTGTGGGGATTTTCAAAGCGAGGCTAGAAGTCAGGGAGTGGACCCGACACACACCCCAAATGTCGGGGAATTTAGTGCATGATTTACACGGCGCGTGGTGATAAATGGGAAAAAATATATTCATTGAAAAAAAAAAGCCCGGACTTATAAAAACTGTCAGCTAAGGTTTTGAATCATTCTAGAACTAAAACTGCTAGAGAGACGCGGTGTGTACCTGAGTCATCCTTGGATGTCACTGAATCCGAAATTCAAAGTTTTAGGGCGGTTTCCATACTTCTTGATAACGAAAATGACAAGTAGGCGGGTGTGCTCCGAAGTTAACTCAACAAGCCTCCCTATGGGATTTTTGTGCACAGAAAAAATCACAAGTTACAACTGGTCAACTCGACCCCAAATACTTACTCAATCTAAACAAATTTAGCACCATTCGATAGACACGATCAAGGGCTTTCCTCTCGTATCAAACTTAGTGCTGTGGGGATTTTCAAAGCGAGGCTAGAAGTCAGGGAGGGGGACGCGACACACACCCCAAATGTCGGGGAATTTAGTGCATGATTTACACGGCGCGTGGTGATAAATGGGAAAAAATATATTCATTGAAAAAAAAAAGCCCGGACTTATAAAAACTGTCAGCTATGCTTTTGAATCATTCTAGAACTAAAAATGCTAGAGAGACGCGGTTTGTACCTGAGTCATTCTTGGATGTCACTGCATACGAATTTCAAAGTTTTAGGGCGGTTTCCATACTTCTTGATAACGAAAATGACAAGTAGGCGGCTGTGCTCCGAAGTTAACTCAACAAGCCTCCCTATTGGTTTTTTGTGCACAGAAAAAATCACAAGTTACAACTGGTCAACTCGACCCCAAATACTTACTCAGTCTAAACAAATTTAGCACCATTCGATAGACACGATCAAGGGCTTTCCTCTCGTATCAAACTTAGTGCTGTGGGGATTTTCAAAGCGAGGCTAGAAGTCAGGGAGTGGACCCGACACACACCTCAAATGTCGGGGAATTTAGTGCATGATTTACACGGCGCGTGGTGATAAATGGGAAAAAATATATTCATTGAAAAAAAAAAGCCCGGACTTATAAAAACTGTCAGCTATGCTTTTGAATCATTCTAGAACTAAAAATGCTAGAGAGACGCGGTTTGTAACTGAGTCATTCTTGGATGTCATTGCATACGAATTTCAAAGTTTTATGGCGGTTTCCGTACTTCTTGATAACGAAAATGACAAGTAGGCGGCTGTGCTCCGAAGTTAACTCAACAAGCCTCCCTATTGGTTTTTTGTGCACAGAAAAAATCACAAGTTACAACTGGTCAACTCGACCCCAAATACTTACTCAATCTAAACAAATTTAGCACCATTCGATAGACACGATCAAGGGCTTTCCTCTCGTATCAAACTTAGTGCTGTGGGGATTTTCAAAGCGAGGCTAGAAGTCAGGGAGTGGACCCGACACACACCCCAAATGTCGGGGAATTTAGTGCATGATTTACACGGCGCGTGGTGATAAATGGGAAAAAATATATTCATTGAAAAAAAAAAGCCCGGACTTATAAAAACTGTCAGCTAAGGTTTTGAATCATTCTAGAACTAAAACTGCTAGAGAGACGCGGTGTGTACCTGAGTCATCCTTGGATGTCACTGAATCCGAAATTCAAAGTTTTAGGGCGGTTTCCATACTTCTTGATAACGAAAATGACAAGTAGGCGGGTGTGCTCCGAAGTTAACTCAACAAGCCTCCCTATGGGATTTTTGTGCACAGAAAAAATCACAAGTTACAACTGGTCAACTCGACCCCAAATACTTACTCAATCTAAACAAATTTAGCACCATTCGATAGACACGATCAAGGGCTTTCCTCTCGTATCAAACTTAGTGCTGTGGGGATTTTCAAAGCGAGGCTAGAAGTCAGGGAGGGGGACGCGACACACACCCCAAATGTCGGGGAATTTAGTGCATGATTTACACGGCGCGTGGTGATAAATGGGAAAAAATATATTCATTGAAAAAAAAAAGCCCGGACTTATAAAAACTGTCAGCTATGCTTTTGAATCATTCTAGAACTAAAAATGCTAGAGAGACGCGGTTTGTACCTGAGTCATTCTTGGATGTCACTGCATACGAATTTCAAAGTTTTAGGGCGGTTTCCATACTTCTTGATAACGAAAATGACAAGTAGGCGGCTGTGCTCCGAAGTTAACTCAACAAGCCTCCCTATTGGTTTTTTGTGCACAGAAAAAATCACAAGTTACAACTGGTCAACTCGACCCCAAATACTTACTCAGTCTAAACAAATTTAGCACCATTCGATAGACACGATCAAGGGCTTTCCTCTCGTATCAAACTTAGTGCTGTGGGGATTTTCAAAGCGAGGCTAGAAGTCAGGGAGTGGACCCGACACACACCTCAAATGTCGGGGAATTTAGTGCATGATTTACACGGCGCGTGGTGATAAATGGGAAAAAATATATTCATTGAAAAAAAAAAGCCCGGACTTATAAAAACTGTCAGCTATGCTTTTGAATCATTCTAGAACTAAAAATGCTAGAGAGACGCGGTTTGTAACTGAGTCATTCTTGGATGTCATTGCATACGAATTTCAAAGTTTTATGGCGGTTTCCGTACTTCTTGATAACGAAAATGACAAGTAGGCGGCTGTGCTCCGAAGTTAACTCAACAAGCCTCCCTATTGGTTTTTTGTGCACAGAAAAAATCACAAGTTACAACTGGTCAACTCGACCCCAAATACTTACTCAATCTAAACAAATTTAGCACCATTCGATAGACACGATCAAGGGCTTTCCTCTCGTATCAAACTTAGTGCTGTGGGGATTTTCAAAGCGAGGCTAGAAGTCAGGGAGTGGACCCGACACACACCCCAAATGTCGGGGAATTTAGTGCATGATTTACACGGCGCGTGGTGATAAATGGGAAAAAATATATTCATTGAAAAAAAAAAGCCCGGACTTATAAAAACTGTCAGCTAAGGTTTTGAATCATTCTAGAACTAAAACTGCTAGAGAGACGCGGTGTGTACCTGAGTCATCCTTGGATGTCACTGAATCCGAAATTCAAAGTTTTAGGGCGGTTTCCATACTTCTTGATAACGAAAATGACAAGTAGGCGGGTGTGCTCCGAAGTTAACTCAACAAGCCTCCCTATGGGATTTTTGTGCACAGAAAAAATCACAAGTTACAACTGGTCAACTCGACCCCAAATACTTACTCAATCTAAACAAATTTAGCACCATTCGATAGACACGATCAAGGGCTTTCCTCTCGTATCAAACTTAGTGCTGTGGGGATTTTCAAAGCGAGGCTAGAAGTCAGGGAGGGGGACGCGACACACACCCCAAATGTCGGGGAATTTAGTGCATGATTTACACGGCGCGTGGTGATAAATGGGAAAAAATATATTCATTGAAAAAAAAAAGCCCGGACTTATAAAAACTGTCAGCTATGCTTTTGAATCATTCTAGAACTAAAAATGCTAGAGAGACGCGGTTTGTACCTGAGTCATTCTTGGATGTCACTGCATACGAATTTCAAAGTTTTAGGGCGGTTTCCATACTTCTTGATAACGAAAATGACAAGTAGGCGGCTGTGCTCCGAAGTTAACTCAACAAGCCTCCCTATTGGTTTTTTGTGCACAGAAAAAATCACAAGTTACAACTGGTCAACTCGACCCCAAATACTTACTCAATCTAAACAAATTTAGCACCATTCGATAGACACGATCAAGGGCTTTCCTCTCGTATCAAACTTAGTGCTGTGGGGATTTTCAAAGCGAGGCTAGAAGTCAGGGAGGGGGACGCGACACACACCCCAAATGTCGGGGAATTTAGTGCATGATTTACACGGCGCGTGGTGATAAATGGGAAAAAATATATTCATTGAAAAAAAAAAGCCCGGACTTATAAAAACTGTCAGCTAAGGTTTTGAATCATTCTAGAACTAAAACTGCTAGAGAGACGCGGTGTGTACCTGAGTCATCCTTGGATGTCACTGAATCCGAAATTCAAAGTTTTAGGGCGGTTTCCATACTTCTTGATAACGAAAATGACAAGTAGGCGGGTGTGCTCCGAAGTTAACTCAACAAGCCTCCCTATGGGATTTTTGTGCACAGAAAAAATCACAAGTTACAACTGGTCAACTCGACCCCAAATACTTACTCAATCTAAACAAATTTAGCACCATTCGATAGACACGATCAAGGGCTTTCCTCTCGTATCAAACTTAGTGCTGTGGGGATTTTCAAAGCGAGGCTAGAAGTCAGGGAGGGGGACGCGACACACACCCCAAATGTCGGGGAATTTAGTGCATGATTTACACGGCGCGTGGTGATAAATGGGAAAAAATATATTCATTGAAAAAAAAAAGCCCGGACTTATAAAAACTGTCAGCTATGCTTTTGAATCATTCTAGAACTAAAAATGCTAGAGAGACGCGGTTTGTACCTGAGTCATTCTTGGATGTCACTGCATACGAATTTCAAAGTTTTAGGGCGGTTTCCATACTTCTTGATAACGAAAATGACAAGTAGGCGGCTGTGCTCCGAAGTTAACTCATCAAGCCTCCCTATGGGATTTTTGTGCACAGAAAAAATCACAAGTTACAACTGGTCAACTCGACCCCAAATACTTACTCAATCTAAACAAATTTAGCACCATTCAATAGACACGATCAAGGGCTTTCCTCTCGTATCAAACTTAGTGCTGTGGGGATTTTCAAAGCGAGGCTAGAAGTCAGGGAGGGGGACGCGACACACACCCCAAATGTCGGGGAATTTAGTGCATGATTTACACGGCGCGTGGTGATAAATGGGAAAAAATATATTCATTGAAAAAAAAAAGCCCGGACTTATAAATACTGTCAGCTATGCTTTTGAATCATTCTAGAACTAAAAATGCTAGAGAGACGCGGTTTGTACCTGAGTCATTCTTGGATGTCACTGCATACGAATTTCAAAGTTTTAGGGCGGTTTCCATACTTCTTGATAACGAAAATGACAAGTAGGCGGCTGTGCTCCGAAGTTAACTCAACAAGCCTCCCTATTGGTTTTTTGTGCACAGAAAAAATCACAAGTTACAACTGGTCAACTCGACCCCAAATACTTACTCAGTCTAAACAAATTTAGCACCATTCGATAGACACGATCAAGGGCTTTCCTCTCGTATCAAACTTAGTGCTGTGGGGATTTTCAAAGCGAGGCTAGAAGTCAGGGAGTGGACCCGACACACACCTCAAATGTCGGGGAATTTAGTGCATGATTTACACGGCGCGTGGTGATAAATGGGAAAAAATATATTCATTGAAAAAAAAAAGCCCGGACTTATAAAAACTGTCAGCTATGCTTTTGAATCATT
Organism: Asterias amurensis; assembly: GCF_032118995.1. NCBI lineage: Eukaryota > Metazoa > Echinodermata > Asteroidea > Forcipulatida > Asteriidae > Asterias > Asterias amurensis. Next base: position 1,759,937 of record NC_092651.1, read on the forward strand.
CTAGAACTAAAAATGCTAGAGAGACGCGGTTTGTAACTGAGTCATTCTTGGATGTCACTGCATACGAATTTCAAAGTTTTATGGCGGTTTCCGTACTTCTTGATAACGAAAATGACAAGTAGGCGGCTGTGCTCCGAAGTTAACTCAACAAGCCTCCCTATTGGTTTTTTGTGCACAGAAAAAATCACAAGTTACAACTGGTCAACTCGACCCCAAATACTTACTCAATCTAAACAAATTTAGCACCATTCGATAGACACGATCAAGGGCTTTCCTCTCGTATCAAACTTAGTGCTGTGGGGATTTTCAAAGCGAGGCTAGAAGTCAGGGAGTGGACCCGACACACACCCCAAATGTCGGGGAATTTAGTGCATGATTTACACGGCGCGTGGTGATAAATGGGAAAAAATATATTCATTGAAAAAAAAAAGCCCGGACTTATAAAAACTGTCAGCTAAGGTTTTGAATCATTCTAGAACTAAAACTGCTAGAGAGACGCGGTTTGTACCTGAGTCATTCTTGGATGTCACTGAATCCGAAATTCAAAGTTTTAGGGCGGTTTCCATACTCCTTGATAACGAAAATGACAAGTAGGCGGCTGTGCTCCGAAGTTAACTCAACAAGCCTCCCTATTGGTTTTTTGTGCACAGAAAAAATCACAAGTTACAACTGGTCAACTCGACCCCAAATACTTACTCAATCTAAACAAATTTAGCACCATTCGATAGACACGATCAAGGGCTTTCCTCTCGTATCAAACTTAGTGCTGTGGGGATTTTCAAAGCGAGGCTAGAAGTCAGGGAGTGGACCCGACACACACCCCAAATGTCGGGGAATTTAGTGCATGATTTACACGGCGCGTGGTGATAAATGGGAAAAAATATATTCATTGAAAAAAAAAAACCCGGACTTATAAAAACTGTCAGCTAAGGTTTTGAATCATTCTAGAACTAAAACTGCTAGAGAGACGCGGTGTGTACTTGAGTCATTCTTGGATGTCACTGAATCCGAAATTCAAAGTTTTAGGGCGGTTTCCATACTTCTTGATAACGGAAATAACAAGTAGGCGGGTGTGCTCCGAAGTTAACTCAACAAGCCTCCCTATGGGATTTTTGTGCACAGAAAAAATCACAAGTTACAACTGGTCAACTCGACCCCAAATACTTACTCAATCTAAACAAGTTTAGCACCATTCGATAGACACGATCAAGGGCTTTCCTCTCGTATCAAACTTAGTGCTGTGGGGATTTTCAAAGCGAGGCTAGAAGTCAGGGAGTGGACCCGACACACACCCCAAATGTCGGGGAATTTAGTGCATGATTTACACGGCGCGTGGTGATAAATGGGAAAAAATATATTCATTGAAAAAAAGAATTCCGGACTTATAAAAACTGTCAGCTATGCTTTTGAATCATTCTAGAACTAAAAATGCTAGAGAGACGCGGTTTGTACCTGAGATATTCTTGGGTGTCACTGCATCTGAATTTCAAAGTTTTAGGGCGGTTTCCGTACTTCTTGATAACGAAAATTACAAGTAGGCGGCTGTGCTCCAAAGCTAACTCAACAAGCCTCCCTATGGGATTTTTGTGCACAGAAAAAATCACAAGTTACAACTGGTCAACTCGATCCCAAATACTTACTCAATCTAAACAAGTTTAGCACCATTCGATAGACATGATCAAGGGCTTTCCTCTCGTATCAAACTTAGTGCTGTGGGGTTTTTCAAAGCGAGGCTAGAAGTCAGGGAGTGGTCCCGACACACACCCCAAATGTCGGGGAATTTAGTGCATGATTTACACGGCGCGTGGTGATAAATGGGAAAAAATATATTCATTAAAAAAAAAAATTCCGGACTTATAAAAATTGTCAGCTATGCTTTTGAATCATTCTAGAACTAAAAATGCTAGAGAGACGCGGTTTGTACCTGAGTCATCCTTGGTTGTCACTGCATCCGAATTTCAAAGTTTTAGGGCGGTTTCCATACTTCTTGATAACGAAAATGACAAGTTGGCGGCTGTGCTCCGAAGCTAACTCAACAAGCCTCCCTACGGGATTTTTTGTGCACAGAAAAATCACAAGTTACGACTGGTCAACTCAACCCACAATACTTACTCAATCTAAACAAATTTAGCACCATTCGATAGACACGATCAAGGGCTTTCCTCTCGTATCAAACTTAGTGCTGTGGGGATTTTCAAAGCGAGGCTAGAAGTCAGGGAGGGGGACGCGACACACACCCCAAATGTCGGGGAATTTAGTGCATGATTTACACGGCGCGTGGTGATAAATGGGAAAAAATATATTCATTGAAAAAAAAAAGCCCGGACTTATAAAAACTGTCAGCTAAGGTTTTGAATCATTCTAGAACTAAAACTGCTAGAGAGACGCGGTGTGTACCTGAGTCATCCTTGGATGTCACTGAATCCGAAATTCAAAGTTTTAGGGCGGTTTCCATACTTCTTGATAACGAAAATGACAAGTAGGCGGGTGTGCTCCGAAGTTAACTCAACAAGCCTCCCTATGGGATTTTTGTGCACAGAAAAAATCACAAGTTACAACTGGTCAACTCGACCCCAAATACTTACTCAATCTAAACAAATTTAGCACCATTCGATAGACATGATCAAGGGCTTTCCTCTCGTATCAAACTTAGTGCTGTGGGGTTTTTCAAAGCGAGGCTAGAAGTCAGGGAGTGGTCCCGACACACACCCCAAATGTCGGGGAATTTAGTGCATGATTTACACGGCGCGTGGTGATAAATGGGAAAAAATATATTCATTGAAAAAAAAAAGCCCGGACTTATAAAAACTGTCAGCTAAGGTTTTGAATCATTCTAGAACTAAAACTGCTAGAGAGACGCGGTGTGTACCTGAGTCATCCTTGGATGTCACTGAATCCGAAATTCAAAGTTTTAGGGCGGTTTCCATACTTCTTGATAACGAAAATGACAAGTAGGCGGGTGTGCTCCGAAGTTAACTCAACAAGCCTCCCTATGGGATTTTTGTGCACAGAAAAAATCACAAGTTACAACTGGTCAACTCGACCCCAAATACTTACTCAATCTAAACAAATTTAGCACCATTCGATAGACATGATCAAGGGCTTTCCTCTCGTATCAAACTTAGTGCTGTGGGGTTTTTCAAAGCGAGGCTAGAAGTCAGGGAGTGGTCCCGACACACACCCCAAATGTCGGGGAATTTAGTGCATGATTTACACGGCGCGTGGTGATAAATGGGAAAAAATATATTCATTAAAAAAAAAAATTCCGGACTTATAAAAATTGTCAGCTATGCTTTTGAATCATTCTAGAACTAAAAATGCTAGAGAGACGCGGTTTGTACCTGAGTCATCCTTGGTTGTCACTGCATCCGAATTTCAAAGTTTTAGGGCGGTTTCCATACTTCTTGATAACGAAAATGACAAGTTGGCGGCTGTGCTCCGAAGCTAACTCAACAAGCCTCCCTACGGGATTTTTTGTGCACAGAAAAATCACAAGTTACGACTGGTCAACTCAACCCACAATACTTACTCAATCTAAACAAATTTAGCACCATTCGATAGACACGATCAAGGGCTTTCCTCTCGTATCAAACTTAGTGCTGTGGGGATTTTCAAAGCGAGGCTAGAAGTCAGGGAGGGGGACGCGACACACACCCCAAATGTCGGGGAATTTAGTGCATGATTTACACGGCGCGTGGTGATAAATGGGAAAAAATATATTCATTGAAAAAAAAAAGCCCGGACTTATAAAAACTGTCAGCTAAGGTTTTGAATCATTCTAGAACTAAAACTGCTAGAGAGACGCGGTGTGTACCTGAGTCATCCTTGGATGTCACTGAATCCGAAATTCAAAGTTTTAGGGCGGTTTCCATACTTCTTGATAACGAAAATGACAAGTAGGCGGGTGTGCTCCGAAGTTAACTCAACAAGCCTCCCTATGGGATTTTTGTGCACAGAAAAAATCACAAGTTACAACTGGTCAACTCGACCCCAAATACTTACTCAATCTAAACAAATTTAGCACCATTCGATAGACACGATCAAGGGCTTTCCTCTCGTATCAAACTTAGTGCTGTGGGGATTTTCAAAGCGAGGCTAGAAGTCAGGGAGGGGGACGCGACACACACCCCAAATGTCGGGGAATTTAGTGCATGATTTACACGGCGCGTGGTGATAAATGGGAAAAAATATATTCATTGAAAAAAAAAAGCCCGGACTTATAAAAACTGTCAGCTATGCTTTTGAATCATTCTAGAACTAAAAATGCTAGAGAGACGCGATTTGTACCTGAGTCATTCTTGGATGTCACTGCATACGAATTTCAAAGTTTTAGGGCGGTTTCCATACTTCTTGATAACGAAAATGACAAGTAGGCGGCTGTGCTCCGAAGTTAACTCAACAAGCCTCCCTATTGGTTTTTTGTGCACAGAAAAAATCACAAGTTACAACTGGTCAACTCGACCCCAAATACTTACTCAATCTAAACAAATTTAGCACCATTCGATAGACACGATCAAGGGCTTTCCTCTCGTATCAAACTTAGTGCTGTGGGGATTTTCAAAGCGAGGCTAGAAGTCAGGGAGTGGACCCGACACACACCCCAAATGTCGGGGAATTTAGTGCATGATTTACAAGGCGCGTGGTGATAAATGGGAAAAAATATATTCATTGAAAAAAAAAAGCCCGGACTTATAAAAACTGTCAGCTATGCTTTTGAATCATTCTAGAACTAAAAATGCTAGAGAGACGCGGTTTGTACCTGAGTCATTCTTGGATGTCACTGCATACGAATTTCAAAGTTTTAGGGCGGTTTCCATACTTCTTGATAACGAAAATGACAAGTAGGCGGCTGTGCTCCGAAGTTAACTCAACAAGCCTCCCTATTGGTTTTTTGTGCACAGAAAAAATCACAAGTTACAACTGGTCAACTCGACCCCAAATACTTACTCAATCTAAACAAATTTAGCACCATTCGATAGACACGATCAAGGGCTTTCCTCTCGTATCAAACTTAGTGCTGTGGGGATTTTCAAAGCGAGGCTAGAAGTCAGGGAGTGGACCCGACACACACCCCAAATGTCGGGGAATTTAGTGCATGATTTACACGGCGCGTGGTGATAAATGGGAAAAAATATATTCATTGAAAAAAAAAAGCCCGGACTTATAAAAACTGTCAGCTAAGGTTTTGAATCATTCTAGAACTAAAACTGCTAGAGAGACGCGGTGTGTACCTGAGTCATCCTTGGATGTCACTGAATCCGAAATTCAAAGTTTTAGGGCGGTTTCCATACTTCTTGATAACGAAAATGACAAGTAGGCGGGTGTGTTCCGAAGTTAACTCAACAAGCCTCCCTATGGGATTTTTGTGCACAGAAAAAATCACAAGTTACAACTGGTCAACTCGACCCCAAATACTTACTCAATCTAAACAAATTTAGCACCATTCGATAGACACGATCAAGGGCTTTCCTCTCGTATCAAACTTAGTGCTGTGGGGATTTTCAAAGCGAGGCTAGAAGTCAGGGAGGGGGACGCGACACACACCCCAAATGTCGGGGAATTTAGTGCATGATTTACACGGCGCGTGGTGATAAATGGGAAAAAATATATTCATTGAAAAAAAAAAGCCCGGACTTATAAAAACTGTCAGCTATGCTTTTGAATCATTCTAGAACTAAAAATGCTAGAGAGACGCGGTTTGTACCTGAGTCATTCTTGGATGTCACTGCATACGAATTTCAAAGTTTTAGGGCGGTTTCCATACTTCTTGATAACGAAAATGACAAGTAGGCGGCTGTGCTCCGAAGTTAACTCAACAAGCCTCCCTATTGGTTTTTTGTGCACAGAAAAAATCACAAGTTACAACTGGTCAACTCGACCCCAAATACTTACTCAATCTAAACAAATTTAGCACCATTCGATAGACACGATCAAGGGCTTTCCTCTCGTATCAAACTTAGTGCTGTGGGGATTTTCAAAGCGAGGCTAGAAGTCAGGGAGTGGACCCGACACACACCCCAAATGTCGGGGAATTTAGTGCATGATTTACACGGCGCGTGGTGATAAATGGGAAAAAATATATTCATCGAAAAAAAAGCCCGGACTTATAAAAACTGTCAGCTATGCTTTTGAATCATTCTAGAACTAAAAATGCTAGAGAGACGCGGTTTGTACCTGAGTCATCCTTGGATGTCACTGCATCCGCATTTCAAAATTTTAGGGCGGTTTCCGTACTTCTTGATAACGAAAATGACAAGTAGGCGGCTGTGCTCCGAAGCTAACTTAACAAGCCTCCCTATGGGATTTTTGTGCACAGAAAAAATCACAAGTTACAACTGGTCAACTCGACCCCAAATACTTACTCAATCTAAACAAGTTGAGCACCATTCGATAGACACGATCAAGGGCTTTCCTCTCGTATCAAACTTAGTGCTGTGGGGATTTTCAAAGCGAGGCTAGAAGTCAGGGAGTGGTCCCGACACACACCCCAAATGTCGGGGAATTTAGTGCATGATTTACACGGCGCGTGGTGATAAATGGGAAAAAATATATTCATCGAAAAAAAAGCCCGGACTTATAAAAACTGTCAGCTATGCTTTTGAATCATTCTAGAACTAAAAATGCTAGAGAGACGCGGTTTGTACCTGAGTCATCCTTGGATGTCACTGCATCCGAATTTCAAAATTTTAGGGCGGTTTCCGTACTTCTTGATAACGAAAATGACAAGTAGGCGGCTGTGCTCCGAAGCTAACTTAACAAGCGTCCCTATGGGATTTTTGTGCACAGAAAAAATCACAAGTTACAACTGGTCAACTCGACCCCAAATACTTACTCAATCTAAACAAGTTGAGCACCATTCGATAGACACGATCAAGGGCTTTCCTCTCGTATCAAACTTAGTGCTGTGGGGATTTTCAAAGCGAGGCTAGAAGTCAGGGAGTGGTCCCGACACACACCCCAAATGTCGGGGAATTTAGTGCATGATTTACACGGCGCGTGGTGATAAATGGGAAAAAATATGTTCATTGAAAAAAAAGCCCGGACTTATAAAAACTGTCAGCTATGCTTTTGAATCATTCTAGAACTAAAAATGCTAGAGAGACGCGGTTTGTACCTGAGTCATCCTTGGATGTCACTGCATCCGAATTTTAAAGTTTTAGGGCGGTTTCCATACTTCTTGATAACGAAAATGACAAGTAGGCGGCTGTGCTCCGAAGCTAACTCAACAAGCCTCCATACGGGATTTTTGTGCACAGAAAAATCACAAGTTACAACTGGTCAACTCAACCCCAAATACTTACTTAATCTAAACACGTTTAGCACCATTCGATAGACACGATCAAGGGCTTTCCTCTCGTATCAAACTTAGTGCTGTGGGGATTTTCAAAGCGAGGCTAGAAGTCAGGGAGTGGACCCGACACACACCCCAAATGTCGGGGAATTTAGTGCATGATTTACACGGCGCGTGGTGATAAATGGGAAAAAATATATTCATTGAAAAAAAAGCCCGGACTTATAAAAACTGTCAGCTATGCTTTTGAATCATTCTAGAACTAAAAATGCTAGAGAGACGCGGTTTGTACCTGAGTTATCCTTGGATGTCACTGCATCCGAATTTTAAAGTTTTAGGGCAGTTTCCATACTTCTTGATAACGAAAATGACAAGTTGGCGGCTGTGCTCCGAAGCTAACTCAACAAGCCTCCATACGGGATTTTTGTGCACAGAAAAATCACAAGTTACAACTGGTCAACTCAACCCCAAATACTTATTCAATCTAAACACGTTTAGCACCATTTAATAGACACGATCAAGGGCTTTCCTCTCGTATCAAACTTAGTGCTGTGGGGATTATCAAAGCGAGGCTAGAAGTCAGGGAGTGGACCCGACACACACACCAAATGTCGGGGAATTTAGTGCATGATTTACACGGCGCGTGGTGATAAATGGGAAAAAATATATTCATTGAAAAAAAAAAGCCCGGACTTATAAAAACTGTCAGCTAAGGTTTTGAATCATTCTAGAACTAAAACTGCTAGAGAGACGCGGTGTGTACCTGAGTCATCCTTGGATGTCACTGAATCCGAAATTCAAAGTTTTAGGGCGGTTTCCATACTTCTTGATAACGAAAATGACAAGTAGGCGGGTGTGTTCCGAAGTTAACTCAACAAGCCTCCCTATGGGATTTTTGTGCACAGAAAAAATCACAAGTTACAACTGGTCAACTCGACCCCAAATACTTACTCAATCTAAACAAGTTGAGCACCATTCGATAGACACGATCAAGGGCTTTCCTCTCGTATCAAACTTAGTGCTGTGGGGATTTTCAAAGCGAGGCTAGAAGTCAGGGAGGGGGACGCGACACACACCCCAAATGTCGGGGAATTTAGTGCATGATTTACACGGCGCGTGGTGATAAATGGGAAAAAATATATTCATTGAAAAAAAAAAGCCCGGACTTATAAAAACTGTCAGCTATGCTTTTGAATCATTCTAGAACTAAAAATGCTAGAGAGACGCGGTTTGTACCTGAGTCATTCTTGGATGTCACTGCATACGAATTTCAAAGTTTTAGGGCGGTTTCCATACTTCTTGATAACGAAAATGACAAGTAGGCGGCTGTGCTCCGAAGTTAACTCAACAAGCCTCCCTATTGGTTTTTTGTGCACAGAAAAAATCACAAGTTACAACTGGTCAACTCGACCCCAAATACTTACTCAATCTAAACAAATTTAGCACCATTCGATAGACACGATCAAGGGCTTTCCTCTCGTATCAAACTTAGTGCTGTGGGGATTTTCAAAGCGAGGCTAGAAGTCAGGGAGTGGACCCGACACACACCCCAAATGTCGGGGAATTTAGTGCATGATTTACACGGCGCGTGGTGATAAATGGGAAAAAATATATTCATCGAAAAAAAAGCCCGGACTTATAAAAACTGTCAGCTATGCTTTTGAATCATTCTAGAACTAAAAATGCTAGAGAGACGCGGTTTGTACCTGAGTCATCCTTGGATGTCACTGCATCCGCATTTCAAAATTTTAGGGCGGTTTCCGTACTTCTTGATAACGAAAATGACAAGTAGGCGGCTGTGCTCCGAAGCTAACTTAACAAGCCTCCCTATGGGATTTTTGTGCACAGAAAAAATCACAAGTTACAACTGGTCAACTCGACCCCAAATACTTACTCAATCTAAACAAGTTGAGCACCATTCGATAGACACGATCAAGGGCTTTCCTCTCGTATCAAACTTAGTGCTGTGGGGATTTTCAAAGCGAGGCTAGAAGTCAGGGAGTGGTCCCGACACACACCCCAAATGTCGGGGAATTTAGTGCATGATTTACACGGCGCGTGGTGATAAATGGGAAAAAATATGTTCATTGAAAAAAAAGCCCGGACTTATAAAAACTGTCAGCTATGCTTTTGAATCATTCTAGAACTAAAAATGCTAGAGAGACGCGGTTTGTACCTGAGTCATCCTTGGATGTCACTGCATCCGAATTTTAAAGTTTTAGGGCGGTTTCCATACTTCTTGATAACGAAAATGACAAGTAGGCGGCTGTGCTCCGAAGCTAACTCAACAAGCCTCCATACGGGATTTTTGTGCACAGAAAAATCACAAGTTACAACTGGTCAACTCAACCCCAAATACTTATTCAATCTAAACACGTTTAGCACCATTCGATAGACACGATCAAGGGCTTTCCTCTCGTATCAAACTTAGTGCTGTGGGGATTTTCAAAGCGAGGCTAGAAGTCAGGGAGTGGACCCGACACACACCCCAAATGTCGGGGAATTTAGTGCATGATTTACACGGCGCGTGGTGATAAATGGGAAAAAATATATTCATTGAAAAAAAAGCCCGGACTTATAAAAACTGTCAGCTATGCTTTTGAATCATTCTAGAACTAAAAATGCTAGAGAGACGCGGTTTGTACCTGAGTTATCCTTGGATGTCACTGCATCCGAATTTTAAAGTTTTAGGGCGGTTTCCATACTTCTTGATAACGAAAATGACAAGTTGGCGGCTGTGCTCCGAAGCTAACTCAACAAGCCTCCATACGGGATTTTTGTGCACAGAAAAATCACAAGTTACAACTGGTCAACTCAACCCCAAATACTTATTCAATCTAAACACGTTTAGCACCATTTAATAGACACGATCAAGGGCTTTCCTCTCGTATCAAACTTAGTGCTGTGGGGATTATCAAAGCGAGGCTAGAAGTCAGGGAGTGGACCCGACACACACACCAAATGTCGGGGAATTTAGTGCATGATTTACACGGCGCGTGGTGATAAATGGGAAAAAATATGTTCATTGAAAAAAAAGCCCGGACTTATAAAAATTGTCAGCTATGCTTTTGAATCATTCTAGAACTAAAAATGCTAGAGAGACGCGGGTTGTACCTGAGTCATCCTTGGATGTCACTGCATACGAATTTCAAAGTTTTAGGGCAGTTTCCATACTTCTTGATAACGAAAAAGACAAGTAGGCGGCTGTGCTCCGAAGCTAACTCAACAAGCCTCCCTATGGGATTTTTGTGCACAGAAAAAATCACAAGTTACAACTGGTCAATTCGACCCCAAATACTTACTCAATCTAAACAAGTTTAGCACCATTCGATAGACATGATCAAGGGCTTTCCTCTCGTATCAAACTTAGTATTGTGGGGATTTTCAAAGCGAGGCTAGAAGTCAGGGAGGGGGACCCGACACACACCCCAAATGTCGGGGAGTTTAGTGCATGATTTACACGGCGCGTGGTGATAAATGGGAAAAAATATATTCATCGAAAAAAAAAGCCCGGACTTATAAAAACTGTCAGCTATGCTTTTGAATCATTCTAGAACTAAAAATGCTAGAGAGACGCGGTTTGTACCTGAGTCATCCTTGGATGTCACTGCATCCGAATTTTAAAGTTTTAGGGCGGTTTCCGTACTTCTTGATAACGAAATAGACAAGTAGGCGGCTGTGCTCCGAAGCTATTTCAACAAGCCTCCCTAGGGGATTTTTGAGCACAGAAAAATTCACAAGTTACAACTGGTCTACTCGACCCCAAATACTTACTCAATCTAAACAAGTTTAGCACCATTCGATAGACACGATCAAGGGCTTTCCTCTCGTATCAAACTTAGTGCTATGGGGATTTTCAAAGCGAGGCTAGAAGTCAGGGAGTGGTCCCGACACACTCCCCAAATGTCGGGGAATTTAGTGCATGATTTACACGGCGCGTGGTGATAAATGGGAAAAAATATATTCATTGAAAAAAAAAGCCCGGACTTATAAAAATTGTCAGCTATGCTTTTGAATCATTCTAGAACTAAAAATGCTAGAGAGACGCGGTTTGTACCTGAGTTATCAATGGATGTCACTGCATCCGAATTTCAAAGTTTTAGGGCGGTTTCCATACTTCTTGATAACGAAAATGACAAGTTGGCGGCTGTGCTCCGAAGCGTACTCAACAAGCCTCCCTAAGGGATTTTTGTGCACAGAAAAAATCACAAGTTACAACTGGTCAACTCAACCCCAAATACTTACTCAATCTAAACAAGTTTAGCACCATTCGATAGACATGATCAAGGGCTTTCCTCTCGTATCAAACTTAGTGCTGTGGGGATTTTCAAAGAGAGGCTAGAAGTCAAGGAGTGGACCCGACACACTCCCCAAATGTCGGGGAATTTAGTGCATGATTTACACGGCGCGTGGTGATAAATGGGAAAAAATATATTCATTGAAAAAAAAGCCCGGACTTATAAAAACTGTCAGCTATGCTTTTGAATCATTCTAGAACTAAAAATGCTAGAGAGACGCGGTTTGTACCTGACTTATCCTTGGATGTCACTGCATCCGAATTTTAAAGTTTTAGGGCGGTTTCCATACTTCTTGATAACGAAAATGACAAGTAGGCGGCTGTGCTCCGAAGCGTACTCAACAAGCCTCCCTATGGGATTTTTGTGCACAGAAAAAATCACAAGTTACAAACGGTCAATTAGACCCCAAATACTTACTCAATCTAAACAAGTTTAGTACCATTCGATAGACATGATCAAGGGCTTTCCTCTCGTATCAAACTTAGTATTGTGGGGATTTTCAAAGCGAGGCTAGAAGTCAGGGAGTGGACCCGACACACACCCCAAATGTCGGGGAATTTAGTGCATGATTTACACGGCGCGTGGTGATAAATGGGAAAAAATATGTTCATCGAAAAAAAAAGCCCGGACTTATAAAAACTGTCAGCTATGCTTTTGAATCATTCTAGAACTAAAAATGCTAGAGAGACGCGGTTTGTACCTGAGTCATCCTTGGATGTCACTGCATCCGAATTTTAAAGTTTTAGGGCGGTTTCCGTACTTCTTGATAACGAAAATGACAAGTAGGCGGCTGTGCTCCGAAGCTACTTCAACAAGCCTCCCTATGGGATTTTTGTGCACAGAAAAAATCACAAGTTACAACTGGTCAACTCGACCCCAAATACTTACTCAATCTAAACAAGTTTAGCACCATTCGATAGACACGATCAAGGGCTTTCCTCTCGTATCTAACTTAGTGCTGTGGGGATTTTCAAAGCGAGGCTAGAAGTCAGGGAGTGGTCCCGACACACTCCCCAAATGTCGGGGAATTTAGTGCATGATTTACACGGCGCGTGGTGATAAATGGGAAAAAATATATTCATTGAAAAAAAAGCCCGGACTTATAAAAACTGTCAGCTATGCTTTTGAATCATTCTAGAACTAAAAATGCTAGAGAGACGCGGTTTGTACATGAGTTATTATTGGATGTCACTGCATCCGAATTTCAAAGTTTTAGGGCGGTTTCCATACTTCTTGATAACGAAAATGACAAGTTGGCGGCTGTGCTCCGAAGTTAACTCAACAAGCCTCCCTAAGGGATTTTTGTGCACAGAAAAAATCACAAATTACAACTGGTCAACTCGACCCCAAATACTTACTCAATCTAAACAAGTTTAGCACCATTCGATAGACATGATCAAGGGCTTTCCTCTCGTATCACACTTAGTGCTGTGGGGATTTTCAAAGCGAGGCTAGAAGTCAGGGAGTGGACCCGACACACACCCCAAATGTCGGGGAATTTAGTGCATGATTTACACGGCGCGTGGTGATAAATGGGAAAAAATATATTCATTGAAAAAAAGCCCGGACTTATAAAAACTGTCAGCTATGCTTTTGAATCATTCTAGAACTAAAAATGCTAGAGAGACGCGGTTTGTGCCTGAGTTATCCTTGGATGTCACTGCATCCGAATTTTAAAGTTTTAGGGCGGTTTCCATACTTCTTGATAACGAAAATGACAAGTTGGCGGCGTTGCTCCGAAGCGTACTCAACAAGCCTCCCTATGGGATTTTTGTGCACAGAAAAAATCACAAGTTACAACTGGTCAACTCAACCCCAAATACTTACTCAATCTAAACAAGATTAGCACCATTCGATAGACATGATCAAGGGCTTTCCTCTCGTATCAAACTTAGTGCTGTGGGGATTTTCAAAGCGAGGCTAGAAGTCAGGGAGGGTGACCCAACACACACTCCAAATGTCGGGGAATTTAGTGCATGATTTACACGGCGCGTGGTGATAAATGGGAAAAAATATATTCATCGAAAAAAAAAGCCCGGACTTATAAAAACTTTCAGCTATGCTTTTGAATCATTCTAGAACTAAAAATGCTAGAGAGACGCGGGTTTTACCTGAGTCATCCTTGGATGTCACTGCATACGAATTTCAAAGTTTTAGGGCAGTTTCCAAACTTCTTGATAACGAAAATGACAAGTTGGCGGCTGTGCTCCGAAGTTAACTCAACAAGCCTCCCTATGGGATTTTTGTGCACAGAAAAAACCACAAATTACAACTGGTCAACTCGACCCCAAATACTTACTCAATCTTAACAAGTTTAGCACCATTCGATAGACATGATCAAGGGCTTTCCTCTCGTATCAAACTTAGTGCTGTGGGGATTTTCAAAGCGAGGCTAGAAGTCAGGGAGTGGTCCCGACACACACCCCAAATGTCGGGGAATTTAGTGCATGATTTACACGGTGCGTGGTGATAAATGGGAAAAAGCCCGGACTTATAAAAACTGTCAGCTATGCTTTTGAATCATTCTAGAACTAAAAATGCTAGAGAGACGCGGTTTGTACCTGAGTTATCCTTGGATGTCACTGCATCCGAATTTTAAAGTTTTAGGGCGGTTTCCTTACTTCTTGATAACGAAAAAGACAAGTAGGCGGCTGTGCTCCGAAGCTAACTCAACAAGCCTCCCTATGGGATTTTTGTGCACAGAAAAAATCACAAGTTACAACTGGTCAATTCGACCCCGAATACTTATTCAATCTTAACAAGTTTAGCACCATTCGATAGACACGATCAAGGGCTTTCCTCTCGTATGAAACTTAGTGCTGTGGGGATTTTCAAAGCGAGGCTAGAAGTCAGGGAGTGGACCCGACACACACACCAAATGTCGGGGAATTTAGTGCATGATTTACACGGCGCGTGGTGATAAATGGGAAAAAATATATTCTTTGAAAAAAAAAGCCCGGACTTATAAAAACTGTCAGCTTATGCTTTCGAATCATTCTAGAACTAAAAATGCTAGAGAGACGCGGTTTGTACCTGAGTCATCCTTGGATGTCACTGCATCCGAATTTTAAAGTTTTAGGGCGGTTTCCATACTTCTTGATAACGAAAATGACAAGTAGGCGGCTGTGCTCCGAAGCTAACTCAACAAGCCTCCATACGGGATTTTTGTGCACAGAAAAATCACAAGTTACAACTGGTCAACTCAACCCCAAATACTTACTCAATCTAAACACGTTTAGCACCATTCGATAGACACGATCAAGGGCTTTCCTCTCGTATCAAACTTAGTGCTGTGGGGATTTTCAAAGCGAGGCTAGAAGTCAGGGAGTGGACCCGACACACACCCCAAATGTCGGGGAATTTAGTGCATGATTTACACGGCGCGTGGTGATAAATGGGAAAAAATATATTCATTGAAAAAAAAGCCCGGACTTATAAAAACTGTCAGCTATACTTTTGAATCATTCTAGAACTAAAAATGCTAGAGAGACGCGGTTTGTACCTGACTTATCCTTGGATGTCACTGCATCCGAATTTTAAAGTTTTAGGGCGGTTTCCATACTTCTTGATAACGAAAATGACAAGTAGGCGGCTGTGCTCCGAAGCGTACTCAACAAGCCTCCCTATGGGATTTTTGTGCACAGAAAAAATCACAAGCTACAAACGGTCAATTAGACCCCAAATACTTACTCAATCTAAACAAGTTTAGTACCATTCGATAGACATGATCAAGGGCTTTCCTCTCGTATCAAACTTAGTATTGTGGGGATTTTCAAAGCGAGGCTAGAAGTCAGGGAGTGGACCCGACACACACCCCAAATGTCGGGGAATTTAGTGCATGATTTACACGGCGCGTGGTGATAAATGGGAAAAAATATATTCATCGAAAAAAAAAGCCCGGACTTATAAAAACTGTCAGCTATGCTTTTGAATCATTCTAGAACTAAAAATGCTAGAGAGACGCGGTTTGTACCTGAGTCATCCTTGGATGTCACTGCATGCGAATTTTAAAGTTTTAGGGCGGTTTCCGTACTTCTTGATAACGAAAATGACAAGTAGGCGGCTGTGCTCCGAAGCTATTTCAACAAGCCTCCCTATGGGATTTTTGTGCACAGAAAAAATCACAAGTTACAACTGGTCAACTCGACCCCAAATACTTACTCAATCTAAACAAGTTTAGCACCATTCGATAGACATGATCAAGGGCTTTCCTCTCGTATCAAACTTAGTGCTGTGGGGATTTTCAAAGCGAGGCTAGAAGTCAAGGAGTGGACCCGACACACACCCCAAATGTCGGGGAATTTAGTGCATGATTTACACGGCGCGTGGTGATAAATGGGAAAAAATATATTCATTGAAAAAAAAGCCCGGACTTATAAAAACTGTCAGCTATGCTTTTGAATCATTCTAGAACTAAAAATGCTAGAGAGACG
Organism: Asterias amurensis; assembly: GCF_032118995.1. Classification (NCBI taxonomy): domain Eukaryota; kingdom Metazoa; phylum Echinodermata; class Asteroidea; order Forcipulatida; family Asteriidae; genus Asterias; species Asterias amurensis. The sequence goes on from NC_092651.1 coordinate 1,775,959, forward strand.
CGGTTTGTACCTGAGTCATCCTTGGATGTCACTGCATCCGAATTCCAAAGTTTTAGGGCGGTTTCCATACTTCTTGATAACGAAAATGACAAGTTGGCGGCTGTGCTCCGAAGTTAACTCAACAAGCCTCCATATGGGATTTTTGTGCACAGAAAAAATCACAAATTACAACTGGTCAACTCGACCCCAAATACTTACTCAATCTAAACAAGTTTAGCACCATTCGATAGACATGATCAAGGGCTTTCCTCTCGTATCAAACTTAGTGCTGTGGGGATTTTCAAAGCGAGGCTAGAAGTCAGGGAGTGGACCCGACACACACACCAAATGTCGGGGAATTTAGTGCATGATTTACACGGCGCGTGGTGATAAATGGGAAAAAATATATTCATTGAAAAAAAAGCCCGGACTTATAAAAACTGTCAGCTATGCTTTTGAATCATTCTAGAACTAAAAATGCTAGAGAGACGCGGTTTGTACCTGAGTCATCCTTGGATGTCACTGCATCCGAATTTCAAAGTTTTAGGGCGGTTTCCATACTTCTTGATAACGAAAATGACAAGTTGGCGGCTGTGCTCCGAAGTTAACTCAACAAGCCTCCATATGGGATTTATGTGCACAGAAAAAATCACAAATTACAACTGGTCAACTCGACCCCAAATACTTACTCAATCTAAACAAGTTTAGCACCATTCGATAGACATGATCAAGGGCTTTCCTCTCGTATCAAACTTAGTGCTGTGGGGATTTTCAAAGCGAGGCTAGAAGTCAGGGAGTGGACCCGACACACACCCCAAATGTCGGGGAATTTAGTGCATGATTTACACGGCGCGTGGTGATAAATGGGAAAAAATATATTCATTGAAAAAAAAGCCCGGACTTATAAAAACTGTCAGCTATGCTTTTGAATCATTCTAGAACTAAAAATGCTAGAGAGACGCGGTTTGTACCTGACTTATTCTTGGATGTCACTGCATCCGAATTTCAAAGTTTTAGGGCGGTTTCCATACTTCTTGATAACGAAAATGACAAGTTGGCGGCGTTGCTCCGAAGCGTACTCAACAAGCCTCCCTAAGGGATTTTTGTGCACAGAAAAAATCACAAGTTACAACTGGTCAACTCGACCCCAAATACTTACTCAATCTAAACAAGTTTAGCACCATTCGATAGACATGATCAAGGGCTTTCCTCTCGTATCAAACTTAGTGCTGTGGGGATTTTCAAAGCGAGGCTAGAAGTCAAGGAGTGGACCCGACACACACCCCAAATGTCGGGGAATTTAGTGCATGATTTACACGGCGCGTGGTGATAAATGGGAAAAAATATATTCATTGAAAAAAAAGCCCGGACTTATAAAAACTGTCAGCTATGCTTTTGAATCATTCTAGAACTAAAAATGCTAGAGAGACGCGGTTTGTACCTGACTTATCTTTGGATGTCACTGCATCCGAATTTTAAAGTTTTAGGGCGGTTTCCATACTTCTTGATAACGAAAATGACAAGTAGGCGGCTGTGCTCCGAAGCGTACTCAACAAGCCTCCCTATGGGATTTTTGTGCACAGAAAAAATCACAAGTTACAACTGGTCAACTCGACCCCAAATACTTATTCAATCTTAACAAGTTTAGCACCATTCGATAGACATGATCAAGGGCTTTCCTCTCGTATCAAACTTAGTGCTGTGGGGATTTTCAAAGCGAGGCTAGAAGTCAGGGAGTGGACCCGACACACACACCAAATGTCGGGGAATTTAGTGCATGATTTACACGGCGCGTGGTGATAAATGGGAAAAAATATATTCATTGAAAAAAAAGCCCGGACTTATAAAAACTGTCAGCTATGCTTTTGAATCATTCTAGAACTAAAAATGCTAGAGAGACGCGGTTTGTACCTGACTTATCCTTGGATGTCACTGCATCCGAATTTTAAAGTTTTAGGGCGGTTTCCATACTTCTTGATAACGAAAATGACAAGTAGGCGGCTGTGCTCCGAAGCGTACTCAACAAGCCTCCCTATGGGATTTTTGTGCACAGAAAAAATCACAAGTTACAAACGGTCAATTAGACCCCAAATACTTACTCAATCTAAACAAGTTTAGTACCATTCGATAGACATGATCAAGGGCTTTCCTCTCGTATCAAACTTAGTATTGTGGGGATTTTCAAAGCGAGGCTAGAAGTCAGGGAGTGGACCCGACACACACCCCAAATGTCGGGGAATTTAGTGCATGATTTACACGGCGCGTGGTGATAAATGGGAAAAAATATATTCATCGAAAAAAAAGCCCGGACTTATAAAAACTGTCAGCTATGCTTTTGAATCATTCTAGAACTAAAAATGCTAGAGAGACGCGGTTTGTACCTGAGTCATCCTTGGATGTCACTGCATGCGAATTTTAAAGTTTTAGGGCGGTTTCCGTACTTCTTGATAACGAAAATGACAAGTAGGCGGCTGTGCTCCGAAGCTATTTCAACAAGCCTCCCTATGGGATTTTTGTGCACAGAAAAAATCACAAGTTACAACTGGTCAACTCGACCCCAAATACTTACTCAATCTAAACAAGTTTAGCACCATTCGATAGACATGATCAAGGGCTTTCCTCTCGTATCAAACTTAGTGCTGTGGGGATTTTCAAAGCGAGGCTAGAAGTCAAGGAGTGGACCCGACACACACCCCAAATGTCGGGGAATTTAGTGCATGATTTACACGGCGCGTGGTGATAAATGGGAAAAAATATATTCATTGAAAAAAAAGCCCGGACTTATAAAAACTGTCAGCTATGCTTTTGAATCATTCTTGAACTAAAAATGCTAGAGAGACGCGGTTTGTACCTGACTTATCTTTGGATGTCACTGCATCCGAATTTTAAAGTTTTAGGGCGGTTTCCATACTTCTTGATAACGAAAATGACAAGTAGGCGGCTGTGCTCCGAAGCGTACTCAAAAAGCCTCCCTATGGGATTTTTGTGCACAGAAAAAATCACAAGTTACAACTGGTCAACTCGACCCCAAATACTTATTCAATCTTAACAAGTTTAGCACCATTCGATAGACATGATCAAGGGCTTTCCTCTCGTATCAAACTTAGTGCTGTGGGGATTTTCAAAGCGAGGCTAGAAGTCAGGGAGTGGACCCGACACACACACCAAATGTCGGGGAATTTAGTGCATGATTTACACGGCGCGTGGTGATAAATGGGAAAAAATATATTCATTGAAAAAAAGCCCGGACTTATAAAAACTGTCAGCTATGCTTTTGAATCATTCTAGAACTAAAAATGCTAGAGAGACGCGGTTTGTACCTGACTTATCCTTGGATGTCACTGCATCCGAATTTTAAAGTTTTAGGGCGGTTTCCATACTTCTTGATAACGAAAATGACAAGTAGGCGGCTGTGCTCCGAAGCGTACTCAACAAGCCTCCCTATGGGATTTTTGTGCACAGAAAAAATCACAAGTTACAAACGGTCAATTAGACCCCAAATACTTACTCAATCTAAACAAGTTTAGTACCATTCGATAGACATGATCAAGGGCTTTCCTCTCGTATTAAACTTAGTATTGTGGGGATTTTCAAAGCGAGGCTAGAAGTCAGGGAGTGGACCCGACACACACCCCAAATGTCGGGGAATTTAGTGCATGATTTACACGGCGCGTGGTGATAAATGGGAAAAAATATATTCATCGAAAAAAAAAGCCCGGACTTATAAAAACTGTCAGCTATGCTTTTGAATCATTCTAGAACTAAAAATGCTAGAGAGACGCGGTTTGTACCTGAGTCATCCTTGGATGTCACTGCATGCGAATTTTAAAGTTTTAGGGCGGTTTCCGTACTTCTTGATAACGAAAATGACAAGTAGGCGGCTGTGCTCCGAAGCGTACTCAACAAGCCTCCCTATGGGATTTTTGTGCACAGAAAAAATCACAAGTTACAAACGGTCAATTAGACCCCAAATACTTACTCAATCTAAACAAGTTTAGTACCATTCGATAGACATGATCAAGGGCTTTCCTCTCGTATCAAACTTAGTATTGTGGGGATTTTCAAAGCGAGGCTAGAAGTCAGGGAGTGGACCCGACACACACCCCAAATGTCGGGGAATTTAGTGCATGATTTACACGGCGCGTGGTGATAAATGGGAAAAAATATATTCATAAAAAAAAAAAGCCCGGACTTATAAAAACTGTCAGCTATGCTTTTGAATCATTCTAGAACTAAAAATGCTAGAGAGACGCGGTTTGTACCTGAGTCATCCTTGGATGTCACTGCATGCGAATTTTAAAGTTTTAGGGCGGTTTCCGTACTTCTTGATAACGAAAATGACAAGTAGGCGGCTGTGCTCCGAAGCTATTTCAACAAGCCTCCCTATGGGATTTTTGTGCACAGAAAAAATCACAAGTTACAACTGGTCAACTCGACCCTAAATACTTACTCAATCTAAACAAGTTTAGCACCATTCGATAGACATGATCAAGGGCTTTCCTCTCGTATCAAACTTAGTGCTGTGGGGATTTTCAAAGCGAGGCTAGAAGTCAAGGAGTGGACCCGACACACACCCCAAATGTCGGGGAATTTAGTGCATGATTTACACGGCGCGTGGTGATAAATGGGAAAAAATATATTCATTGAAAAAAAAGCCCGGACTTATAAAAACTGTCAGCTATGCTTTTGAATCATTCTAGAACTAAAAATGCTAGAGAGACGCGGTTTGTACCTGACTTATCTTTGGATGTCACTGCATCCGAATTTTAAAGTTTTAGGGCGGTTTCCATACTTCTTGATAACGAAAATGACAAGTAGGCGGCTGTGCTCCGAAGCGTACTCAACAAGCCTCCCTATGGGATTTTTGTGCACAGAAAAAATCACAAGTTACAACTGGTCAACTCGACCCCAAATACTTATTCAATCTTAACAAGTTTAGCACCATTCGATAGACATGATCAAGGGCTTTCCTCTCGTATCAAACTTAGTGCTGTGGGGATTTTCAAAGCGAGGCTAGAAGTCAGGGAGTGGACCCGACACACACACCAAATGTCGGGGAATTTAGTGCATGATTTACACGGCGCGTGGTGATAAATGGGAAAAAATATATTCATTGAAAAAAAAGCCCGGACTTATAAAAACTGTCAGCTATGCTTTTGAATCATTCTAGAACTAAAAATGCTAGAGAGACGCGGTTTGTACCTGACTTATCCTTGGATGTCACTGCATCCGAATTTTAAAGTTTTAGGGCGGTTTCCATACTTCTTGATAACGAAAATGACAAGTAGGCGGCTGTGCTCCGAAGCGTACTCAACAAGCCTCCCTATGGGATTTTTGTGCACAGAAAAAATCACAAGTTACAACTGGTCAACTCGACCCCAAATACTTATTCAATCTTAACAAGTTTAGCACCATTCGATAGACATGATCAAGGGCTTTCCTCTCGTATCAAACTTAGTGCTGTGGGGATTTTCAAAGCGAGGCTAGAAGTCAGGGAGTGGACCCGACACACACACCAAATGTCGGGGAATTTAGTGCATGATTTACACGGCGCGTGGTGATAAATGGGAAAAAATATATTCATCGAAAAAAAAAGCCCGGACTTATAAAAACTGTCAGCTATGCTTTTGAATCATTCTAGAACTAAAAATGCTAGAGAGACGCGGTTTGTACCTGAGTCATCCTTGGATGTCACTGCATGCGAATTTTAAAGTTTTAGGGCGGTTTCCGTACTTCTTGATAACGAAAATGACAAGTAGGCGGCTGTGCTCCGAAGCTATTTCAACAAGCCTCCCTATGGGATTTTTGTGCACAGAAAAAATCACAAGTTACAACTGGTCAACTCGACCCCAAATACTTACTCAATCTAAACAAGTTTAGCACCATTCGATAGACATGATCAAGGGCTTTCCTCTCGTATCAAACTTAGTGCTGTGGGGATTTTCAAAGCGAGGCTAGAAGTCAAGGAGTGGACCCGACACACACCCCAAATGTCGGGGAATTTAGTGCATGATTTACACGGCGCGTGGTGATAAATGGGAAAAAATATATTCATTGAAAAAAAAGCCCGGACTTATAAAAACTGTCAGCTATACTTTTGAATCATTCTAGAACTAAAAATGCTAGAGAGACGCGGTTTGTACCTGACTTATCCTTGGATGTCACTGCATCCGAATTTTAAAGTTTTAGGGCGGTTTCCATACTTCTTGATAACGAAAATGACAAGTAGGCGGCTGTGCTCCGAAGCGTACTCAACAAGCCTCCCTATGGGATTTTTCTGCACAGAAAAAATCACAAGTTACAAACGGTCAATTAGACCCCAAATACTTACTCAATCTAAACAAGTTTAGTACCATTCGATAGACATGATCAAGGGCTTTCCTCTCGTATCAAACTTAGTATTGTGGGGATTTTCAAAGCGAGGCTAGAAGTCAGGGAGTGGACCCGACACACACCCCAAATGTCGGGGAATTTAGTGCATGATTTACACGGCGCGTGGTGATAAATGGGAAAAAATATATTCATCGAAAAAAAAAGCCCGGACTTATAAAAACTGTCAGCTATGCTTTTGAATCATTCTAGAACTAAAAATGCTAGAGAGACGCGGTTTGTACCTGAGTCATCCTTGGATGTCACTGCATCCGAATTTCAAAGTTTTAGGGCGGTTTCCATACTTCTGGATAACGAAAATGACAAGTTGGCGGCTGTGCTCCGAAGTTAACTCAACAAGCCTCCCTATGGGATTTTTGTGCACAGAAAAAATCACAAATTACAACTGGTCAACTCGACCCCAAATACTTACTCAATCTAAACAAGTTTAGCACCATTCGATAGACATGATCAAGGGCTTTCCTCTCGTATCAAACTTAGTGCTGTGGGGATTTTCAAAGCGAGGCTAGAAGTCAGGGAGTGGACCCGACACACACCCCAAATGTCGGGGAATTTAGTGCATGATTTACACGGCGCGTGGTGATAAATGGGAAAAAATATATTCATTGAAAAAAAAGCCCGGACTTATAAAAACTGTCAGCTATGCTTTTGAATCATTCTAGAACTAAAAATGCTAGAGAGACGCGGTTTGTACCTGAGTTATCCTTGGATGTCACTGCATCCGAATTTTAAAGTTTTAGGGCGGTTTCCATACTTCTTGATAACGAAAATGACAAGTTGGCGGCGTTGCTCCGAAGCGTACTCAACAAGCCTCCCTATGGGATTTTTCTGCACAGAAAAAATCACAAGTTACAACTGGTCAACTCGACCCCAAATACTTACTCAATCTAAACAAGATTAGCACCATTCGATAGACATGATCAAGGGCTTTCCTCTCGTATCAAACTTAGTGCTGTGGGGATTTTCAAAGCGAGGCTAGAAGTCAAGGAGTGGACCCGACACACACCCCAAATGTCGGGGAATTTAGTGCATGATTTACACGGCGCGTGGTGATAAATGGGAAAAAATATATTCATTGAAAAAAAAGCCCGGACTTATAAAAACTGTCAGCTATGCTTTTGAATCATTCTAGAACTAAAAATGCTAGAGAGACGCGGTTTGTACCTGAGTTATTATTGGATGTCACTGCATCCGAATTTCAAAGTTTTAGGGCGGTTTCCATACTTCTTGATAACGAAAATGACAAGTTGGCGGCTGTGCTCCGAAGTTAACTCAACAAGCCTCCCTATGGGATTTTTGTGCACAGAAAAAATCACAAATTACAACTGGTCAACTCGACCCCAAATACTTACTCAATCTAAACAAGTTTAGCACCATTCGATAGACATGATCAAGGGCTTTCCTCTCGTATTAAACTTAGTGCTGTGGGGATTTTCAAAGCGAGGCTAGAAGTCAGGGAGTGGACCCGACACACACCCCAAATGTCGGGGAATTTAGTGCATGATTTACACGGCGCGTGGTGATAAATGGGAAAAAATATATTCATTGAAAAAAAAGCCCGGACTTATAAAAACTGTCAGCTATGCTTTTGAATCATTCTAGAACTAAAAATGCTAGAGAGACGCGGTTTGTACCTGACTTATTCTTGGATGTCACTGCATCCGAATTTCAAAGTTTTAGGGCGGTTTCCATACTTCTTGATAACGAAAATGACAAGTTGGCGGCGTTGCTCCGAAGCGTACTCAACAAGCCTCCCTAAGGGATTTTTGTGCACAGAAAAAATCACAAGTTACAACTGGTCAACTCAACCCCAAATACTTACTCAATCTAAACAAGATTAGCACCATTCGATAGACATGATCAAGGGCTTTCCTCTCGTATCAAACTTAGTAATGTGGGGATTTTCAAAGCGAGGCTAGAAGTCAAGGAGTGGACCCGACACACACCCCAAATGTCGGGGAATTTAGTGCATGATTTACACGGCGCGTGGTGATAAATGGGAAAAAATATATTCATTGAAAAAAAAGCCCGGACTTATAAAAACTGTCAGCTATGCTTTTGAATCATTCTAGAACTAAAAATGCTAGAGAGACGCGGTTTGTACCTGACTTATCCTTGGATGTCACTGCAACCGAATTTTAAAGTTTTAGGGCGGTTTCCATACTTCTTGATAACGAAAATGACAAGTAGGCGGCTGTGCTCCGAAGCGTACTCAACAAGCCTCCCTATGGGTTTTTTGTGCACAGAAAAAATCACAAGTTACAAACGGTCAATTAGACCCCAAATACTTACTCAATCTAAACAAGTTTAGTACCATTCGATAGACATGATCAAGGGCTTTCCTCTCGTATCAAACTTAGTATTGTGGGGATTTTCAAAGCGAGGCTAGAAGTCAGGGAGTGGACCCGACACACACCCCAAATGTCGGGGAATTTAGTGCATGATTTACACGGCGCGTGGTGATAAATGGGAAAAAATATATTCATCGAAAAAAAAAGCCCGGACTTATAAAAACTGTCAGCTGTGCTTTTGAATCATTCTAGAACTAAAAATGCTAGAGAGACGCGGTTTGTACCTGAGTCATCCTTGGATGTCACTGCATGCGAATTTTAAAGTTTTAGGGCGGTTTCCGTACTTCTTGATAACGAAAATGACAAGTAGGCGGCTGTGCTCCGAAGCTATTTCAACAAGCCTCCCTATGGGATTTTTGTGCACAGAAAAAATCACAAGTTACAAACGGTCAACTCGACCCCAAATACTTACTCAATCTAAACAAGTTTAGCACCATTCGATAGACATGATCAAGGGCTTTCCTCTCGTATCAAACTTAGTGCTGTGGGGATTTTCAAAGCGAGGCTAGAAGTCAAGGAGTGGACCCGACACACCCCCCAAATGTCGGGGAATTTAGTGCATGATTTACACGGCGCGTGGTGATAAATGGGAAAAAATATATTCATTGAAAAAAAAGCCCGGACTTATAAAAACTGTCAGCTATGCTTTTGAATCATTCTAGAACTAAAAATGCTAGAGAGACGCGGTTTGTACCTGACTTATCTTTGGATGTCACTGCATCCGAATTTTAAAGTTTTAGGGCGGTTTCCATACTTCTTGATAACGAAAATGACAAGTAGGCGGCTGTGCTCCGAAGCGTACTCAACAAGCCTCCCTATGGGATTTTTCTGCACAGAAAAAATCACAAGTTACAACTGGTCAACTCGACCCCAAATACTTATTCAATCTTAACAAGTTTAGCACCATTCGATAGACATGATCAAGGGCTTTCCTCTCGTATCAAACTTAGTGCTGTGGGGATTTTCAAAGCGAGGCTAGAAGTCAGGGAGTGGACCCGACACACACACCAAATGTCGGGGAATTTAGTGCATGATTTACACGGCGCGTGGTGATAAATGGGAAAAAATATATTCATTGAAAAAAAAGCCCGGACTTATAAAAACTGTCAGCTATGCTTTTGAATCATTCTAGAACTAAAAATGCTAGAGAGACGCGGTTTGTACCTGACTTATCCTTGGATGTCACTGCATCCGAATTTTAAAGTTTTAGGGCGGTTTCCATACTTCTTGATAACGAAAATGACAAGTAGGCGGCTGTGCTCCGAAGCGTACTCAACAAGCCTCCCTATGGGATTTTTGTGCACAGAAAAAATCACAAGTTACAAACGGTCAATTAGACCCCAAATACTTACTCAATCTAAACAAGTTTAGTACCATTCGATAGACATGATCAAGGGCTTTCCTCTCGTATCCAACTTAGTATTGTGGGGATTTTCAAAGCGAGGCTAGAAGTCAGGGAGTGGACCCGACACACACCCCAAATGTCGGGGAATTTAGTGCATGATTTACACGGCGCGTGGTGATAAATGGGAAAAAATATATTCATCGAAAAAAAAAGCCCGGACTTATAAAAACTGTCAGCTATGCTTTTGAATCATTCTAGAACTAAAAATGCTACAGAGACGCGGTTTGTACCTGAGTCATCCTTGGATGTCACTGCATGCGAATTTTAAAGTTTTAGGGCGGTTTCCGTACTTCTTGATAACGAAAATGACAAGTAGGCGGCTGTGCTCCGAAGCTATTTCAACAAGCCTCCCTATGGGATTTTTGTGCACAGAAAAAATCACAAGTTACAACTGGTCAACTCGACCCCAAATACTTACTCAATCTAAACAAGTTTAGCACCATTCGATAGACATGATCAAGGGCTTTCCTCTCGTATCAAACTTAGTGCTGTGGGGATTTTCAAAGCGAGGCTAGAAGTCAAGGAGTGGACCCGACACACACCCCAAATGTCGGGGAATTTAGTGCATGATTTACACGGCGCGTGGTGATAAATGGGAAAAAATATATTCATTGAAAAAAAAGCCCGGACTTATAAAAACTGTCAGCTATGCTTTTGAATCATTCTAGAACTAAAAATGCTAGAGAGACACGGTTTGTACCTGACTTATCTTTGGATGTTACTGCATCCGAATTTTAAAGTTTTAGGGCGGTTTCCATACTTCTTGATAACGAAAATGACAAGTAGGCGGCTGTGCTCCGAAGCGTACTCAACAAGCCTCCCTATGGGATTTTTGTGCACAGAAAAAATCACAAGTTACAACTGGTCAACTCGACCCCAAATACTTATTCAATCTTAACAAGTTTAGCACCATTCGATAGACATGATCAAGGGCTTTCCTCTCGTATCAAACTTAGTGCTGTGGGGATTTTCAAAGCGAGGCTAGAAGTCAGGGAGTGGACCCGACACACACACCAAATGTCGGGGAATTTAGTGCATGATTTACACGGCGCGTGGTGATAAATGGGAAAAAATATATTCTTTGAAAAAAAAAGCCCGGACTTATAAAAACTGTCAGCTATGCTTTCGAATCATTCTAGAACTAAAAATGCTAGAGAGACGCGGTTTGTACCTGAGTCATCCTTGGATGTTACTGCTTCCGAATTTTAAAGTTTTAGGGCGGTTTCCTTACTTCTTGATAACAAAAAAAACAAGTAGGCGGCTGTGCTCCGAAGCTAACTCAACAAGCCTCCCTATGGGATTTTTGTGCACAGAAAAAATCACAAGTTACAACTGGTCAACTCGACCCCAAATACTTACTCAATCTAAACAAGTTTAGCACCATTCGATAGACACGATCAAGGGTTTTCCTCTCGTATCAAATTTAGTTCTGTGGGGGTTTTTCAAAGCGAGGCTAGATGTCAGGGAGTGGTCCCGACACACTCCCCAAATGTCGTGGCATTTAGTGCATGATTTACACGGCGCGTGGTGATAAATGGGAAAAAATATATTCATTGAAAAAAAAGCCCGGACTTATAAAAACTGTCAGCTATGCTTTTGAATCATTCTAGAACTAAAAATGCTAGAGAGACGCGGTTTGTACCTGAGTTATCCTTGGATGTCACTGCATCCGAATTTTAAAGTTTTAGGGCGGTTTCCATACTTCTTGATAACGAAAATGACAAGTTGGCGGCTGTGCTCCGAAGCGTACTCAACAAGCCTCCCTATGGGATTTTTGTGCACAGAAAAAATCACAAGTTACAACTGGTCAACTCAACCCCAAATACTTACTCAATCTAAACAAGTTTAGCACCATTCGATAGACACGATCAAGGGCTTTCCTCTCGTATCAAACTTAGTGCTGTGGGGATTTTCAAAGCGAGGCTAGAAGTCAGGGAGTGGACCCGACACACACACCAAATGTCGGGGAATTTAGTGCATGATTTACACGGCGCGTGGTGATAAATGGGAAAAAATATATTCTTTGAAAAAAAAAGCCCGGACTTATAAAAACTGTCAGCTATGCTTTCGAATCATTCTAGAACTAAAAATGCTAGAGAGACGCGGTTTGTACCTGAGTCATCCTTGGATGTTACTGCATCCGAATTTCAAAGATTTAGGGCGGTTTCCTAACTTCTTGATAACGAAAAAGACAAGTAGGCGGCTGTGCTCCGAAGCTAACTCAACAAGCCTCCCTATGGGATTTTTGTGCACAGAAAAAATCACAAGTTACAACAGGTCAATTCGACCCCAAATACTTATTCAATCTTAACAAGTTTAGCACCATTCGATAGACATGATCAAGGGCTTTCCTCTCGTATCAAACTTAGTGCTGTGGGGATTTTCAAAGCGAGGCTAGAAGTCAGGGAGTGGACCCGACACACACCCCAAATGTCGGGGAATTTAGTGCATGATTTACACGGCGCGTGGTGATAAATGGGAAAAAATATATTCATTGAAAAAAAAGCCCGGACTTATAAAAACTGTCAGCTATGCTTTTGAATCATTCTAGAACTAAAAATGCTAGAGAGACGCGGTTTGTACCTGAGTTATTATTGGATGTCACTGCATCCGAATTTTAAAGTTTTAGGGCGGTTTCCATACTTCTTGATAACGAAAATGACAAGTAGGCGGCTGTGCTCCGAAGCGTACTCAACAAGCCTCCCTATGGGATTTTTGTGCACAGAAAAAATCACAAGTTACAAACGGTCAATTAGACCCCAAATACTTACTCAATCTAAACAAGTTTAGTACCATTCGATAGACATGATCAAGGGCTTTCCTCTCGTATCAAACTTAGTATTGTGGGGATTTTCAAAGCGAGGCTAGAAGTCAGGGAGTGGACCCGACACACACCCCAAATGTCGGGGAATTTAGTGCATGATTTACACGGCGCGTGGTGATAAATGGGAAAAAATATATTCATCGAAAAGAAAAGCCCGGACTTATAAAAACTGTCAGCTATGCTTTTGAATCATTCTAGAACTAAAAATGCTAGAGAGACGCGGTTTGTACCTGAGTCATCCTTGGATGTCACTGCATCCGAATTTTAAAGTTTTAGGGCGGTTTCCGTACTTCTTGATAACGAAAATGACAAGTAGGCGGCTGTGCTCCGAAGCTATTTCAACAAGCCTCCCTATGGGATTTTTGTGCACAGAAAAAATCACAAGTTACAACTGGTCAACTCGACCCCAAATACTTACTCAATCTAAACAAGTTTAGCACCATTCGATAGACACGATCAAGGGCTTTCCTCTCGTATCAAACTTAGTGCTGTGGGGATTTTCAAAGCGAGGCTAGAAGTCAGGGAGTGGTCCCGACACACACACCAAATGTCGGGGAATTTAGTGCATGATTTACACGGCGCGTGGTGATAAATGGGAAAAAATATATTCATTGAAAAAAAAAGCCCGGACTTATAAAAACTGTCAGCTATGCTTTTGAATCATTCTAGAACTAAAAATGCTAGAGAGACGCGGTTTGTACCTGAGTTATCCTTGGATGTCACTGCATCCGAATTTTAAAGTTTTAGGGCGGTTTCCATACTTCTTGATAACGAAAATGACAAGTTGGCGGCTGTGCTCCGAAGTTAACTCAACAAGCCTCCCTATGGGATTTTTGTGCACAGAAAAAATCACAAATTACAACTGGTCAACTCGACCCCAAATACTTACTCAATGTAAACAAGTTTAGCACCATTCGATAGACATGATCAAGGGCTTTCCTCTCGTATCAAACTTAGTGCTGTGGGGATTTTCAAAGCGAGGCTAGAAGTCAGGGAGTGGACCCGACACACACACCAAATGTCGGGGAATTTAGTGCATGATTTACACGGCGCGTGGTGATAAATGGGAAAAAATATATTCATTGAAAAAAAAAGCCCGGACTTATAAAAACTGTCAGCTATGCTTTTGAATCATTCTAGAACTAAAAATGCTAGAGAGACGCGGTTTGTACCTGAGTTATCCTTGGATGTCACTGCATCCGAATTTTAAAGTTTTAGGGCGGTTTCCATACTTCTTGATAACGAAAATGACAAGTTGGCGGCGTTGCTCTGAAGCGTACTCAACAAGCCTCCCTATGGGATTTTTCTGCACAGAAAAAATCACAAGTTACAACTGGTCAACTCGACCCCAAATACTTACTCAATCTAAACAAGTTTAGCACCATTCGATAGACATGATCAAGGGCTTTCCTCTCGTATCAAACTTAGTGCTGTGGGGATTTTCAAAGCGAGGCTAGAAGTCAAGGAGTGGACCCGACACACACCCCAAATGTCGGGGAATTTAGTGCATGATTTACACGGCGCGTGGTGATAAATGGGAAAAAATATATTCATTGAAAAAAAAGCCCGGACTTATAAAAACTGTCAGCTATACTTTTGAATCATTCTAGAACTAAAAATGCTAGAGAGACGCGGTTTGTACCTGACTTATCCTTGGATGTCACTGCATCCGAATTTTAAAGTTTTAGGGCGGTTTCCATACTTCTTGATAACGAAAATGACAAGTAGGCGGCTGTGCTCCGAAGCGTACTCAACAAGCCTCCCTATGGGATTTTTGTGCACAGAAAAAATCACAAGTTACAAACGGTCAATTAGACCCCAAATACTTACTCAATCTAAACAAGTTTAGTACCATTCGATAGACATGATCAAGGGCTTTCCTCTCGTATCAAACTTAGTATTGTGGGGATTTTCAAAGCGAGGCTAGAAGTCAGGGAGTGGACCCGACACACACCCCAAATGTCGGGGAATTTAGTGCATGATTTACACGGCGCGTGGTGATAAATGGGAAAAAATATATTCATCGAAAAAAAAAGCCCGGACTTATAAAAACTGTCAGCTATGCTTTTGAATCATTCTAGAACTAAAAATGCTAGAGAGACGCGGTTTGTACCTGAGTCATCCTTGGATGTCACTGCATGCGAATTTTAAAGTTTTAGGGCGGTTTCCGTACTTCTTGATAACGAAAATGACAAGTAGGCGGCTGTGCTCCGAAGCTATTTCAACAAGCCTCCCTATGGGATTTTTGTGCACAGAAAAAATCACAAGTTACAACTGGTCAACTCGACCCCAAATACTTACTCAATCTAAACAAGTTTAGCACCATTCGATAGACATGATCAAGGGCTTTCCTCTCGTATCAAACTTAGTGCTGTGGGGATTTTCAAAGCGAGGCTAGAAGTCAAGGAGTGGACCCGACACACACCCCAAATGTCGGGGAATTTAGTGCATGATTTACACGGCGCGTGGTGATAAATGGGAAAAAATATATTCATTGAAAAAAAAGCCCGGACTTATAAAAACTGTCAGCTATGCTTTTGAATCATTCTAGAACTAAAAATGCTAGAGAGACGCGGTTTGTACCTGAGTCATCCTTGGATGTCACTGCATCCGAATTTCAATGTTTTAGGGCGGTTTCCATACTTCTTGATAACGAAAATGACAAGTTGGCGGCTGTGCTCCGAAGTTAACTCAACAAGCCTCCCTATGGGATTTTTGTGCACAGAAAAAATCACGAATTACAACTGGTCAACTCGACCCCAAATACTTACTCAATCTAAACAAGTTTAGCACCATTCGATAGACATGATCAAGGGCTTTCCTCTCGTATCAAACTTAGTGCTGTGGGGATTTTCAAAGCGAGGCTAGAAGTCAGGGAGTGGACCCGACACACACCCCAAATGTCGGGGAATTTAGTGCATGATTTACACGGCGCGTGGTGATAAATGGGAAAAAATATATTCATTGAAAAAAAAGCCCGGACTTATAAAAACTGTCAGCTATGCTTTTGAATCATTCTAGAACTAAAAATGCTAGAGAGACGCGGTTTGTACCTGAGTTATCCTTGGATGTCACTGCATCCGAATTTTAAAGTTTTAGGGCGGTTTCCATACTTCTTGATAACGAAAATGACAAGTTGGCGGCGTTGCTCCGAAGCGTACTCAACAAGCCTCCCTATGGGATTTTTCTGCACAGAAAAAATCACAAGTTACAACTGGTCAACTCGACCCCAAATACTTACTCAATCTAAACAAGATTAGCACCATTCGATAGACATGATCAAGGGCTTTCCTCTCGTATCAAACTTAGTGCTGTGGGGATTTTCAAAGCGAGGCTAGAAGTCAAGGAGTGGACCCGACACACACCCCAAATGTCGGGGAATTTAGTGCATGATTTACACGGCGCGTGGTGATAAATGGGAAAAAATATATTCATTGAAAAAAAAGCCCGGACTTATAAAAACTGTCAGCTATGCTTTTGAATCATTCTAGAACTAAAAATGCTAGAGAGACGCGGTTTGTACCTGAGTTATTATTGGATGTCACTGCATCCGAATTTCAAAGTTTTAGGGCGGTTTCCATACTTCTTGATAACGAAAATGACAAGTTGGCGGCTGTGCTCCGAAGTTAACTCAACAAGCCTCCCTATGGGATTTTTGTGCACAGAAAAAATCACAAATTACAACTGGTCAACTCGACCCCAAATACTTACTCAATCTAAACAAGTTTAGCACCATTCGATAGACATGATCAAGGGCTTTCCTCTCGTATTAAACTTAGTGCTGTGGGGATTTTCAAAGCGAGGCTAGAAGTCAGGGAGTGGACCCGACACACACCCCAAATGTCGGGGAATTTAGTGCATGATTTACACGGCGCGTGGTGATAAATGGGAAAAAATATATTCATTGAAAAAAAAGCCCGGACTTATAAAAACTGTCAGCTATGCTTTTGAATCATTCTAGAACTAAAAATGCTAGAGAGACGCGGTTTGTACCTGACTTATTCTTGGATGTCACTGCATCCGAATTTCAAAGTTTTAGGGCGGTTTCCATACTTCTTGATAACGAAAATGACAAGTTGGCGGCGTTGCTCCGAAGCGTACTCAACAAGCCTCCCTAAGGGATTTTTGTGCACAGAAAAAATCACAAGTTACAACTGGTCAACTCAACCCCAAATACTTACTCAATCTAAACAAGATTAGCACCATTCGATAGACATGATCAAGGGCTTTCCTCTCGTATCAAACTTAGTAATGTGGGGATTTTCAAAGCGAGGCTAGAAGTCAAGGAGTGGACCCGACACACACCCCAAATGTCGGGGAATTTAGTGCATGATTTACACGGCGCGTGGTGATAAATGGGAAAAAATATATTCATTGAAAAAAAAGCCCGGACTTATAAAAACTGTCAGCTATGCTTTTGAATCATTCTAGAACTAAAAATGCTAGAGAGACGCGGTTTGTACCTGACTTATCCTTGGATGTCACTGCATCCGAATTTTAAAGTTTTAGGGCGGTTTCCATACTTCTTGATAACGAAAATGACAAGTAGGCGGCTGTGCTCCGAAGCGTACTCAACAAGCCTCCCTATGGGATTTTTGTGCACAGAAAAAATCACAAGTTACAACTGGTCAACTCGACCCCAAATACTTATTCAATCTTAACAAGTTTAGCACCATTCGATAGACATGATCAAGGGCTTTCCTCTCGTATCAAACTTAGTGCTGTGGGGATTTTCAAAGCGAGGCTAGAAGTCAGGGAGTGGACCCGACACACACCCCAAATGTCGGGGAATTTAGTGCATGATTTACACGGCGCGTGGTGATAAATGGGAAAAAATATATTCATTGAAAAAAAAGCCCGGACTTATAAAAACTGTCAGCTATGCTTTTGAATCATTCTAGAACTAAAAATGCTAGAGAGACGCGGTTTGTACCTGAGTTATCCTTGGATGTCACTGCATCCGAATTTTAAAGTTTTAGGGCGGTTTCCATACTTCTTGATAACGAAAATGACAAGTTGGCGGCGTTGCTCCGAAGCGTACTCAACAAGCCTCCCTATGGGATTTTTCTGCACAGAAAAAATCACAAGTTACAACTGGTCAACTCGACCCCAAATACTTACTCAATCTAAACAAGATTAGCACCATTCGATAGACATGATCAAGGGCTTTCCTCTCGTATCAAACTTAGTGCTGTGGGGATTTTCAAAGCGAGGCTAGAAGTCAAGGAGTGGACCCGACACACACCCCAAATGTCGGGGAATTTAGTGCATGATTTACACGGCGCGTGGTGATAAATGGGAAAAAATATATTCATTGAAAAAAAAGCCCGGACTTATAAAAACTGTCAGCTATGCTTTTGAATCATTCTAGAACTAAAAATGCTAGAGAGACGCGGTTTGTACCTGAGTTATTATTGGATGTCACTGCATCCGAATTTCAAAGTTTTAGGGCGGTTTCCATACTTCTTGATAACGAAAATGACAAGTTGGCGGCTGTGCTCCGAAGTTAACTCAACAAGCCTCCCTATGGGATTTTTGTGCACAGAAAAAATCACAAATTACAACTGGTCAACTCGACCCCAAATACTTACTCAATCTAAACAAGTTTAGCACCATTCGATAGACATGATCAAGGGCTTTCCTCTCGTATTAAACTTAGTGCTGTGGGGATTTTCAAAGCGAGGCTAGAAGTCAGGGAGTGGACCCGACACACACCCCAAATGTCGGGGAATTTAGTGCATGATTTACACGGCGCGTGGTGATAAATGGGAAAAAATATATTCATTGAAAAAAAAGCCCGGACTTATAAAAACTGTCAGCTATGCTTTTGAATCATTCTAGAACTAAAAATGCTAGAGAGACGCGGTTTGTACCTGACTTATTCTTGGATGTCACTGCATCCGAATTTCAAAGTTTTAGGGCGGTTTCCATACTTCTTGATAACGAAAATGACAAGTTGGCGGCGTTGCTCCGAAGCGTACTCAACAAGCCTCCCTAAGGGATTTTTGTGCACAGAAAAAATCACAAGTTACAACTGGTCAACTCAACCCCAAATACTTACTCAATCTAAACAAGATTAGCACCATTCGATAGACATGATCAAGGGCTTTCCTCTCGTATCAAACTTAGTAATGTGGGGATTTTCAAAGCGAGGCTAGAAGTCAAGGAGTGGACCCGACACACACCCCAAATGTCGGGGAATTTAGTGCATGATTTACACGGCGCGTGGTGATAAATGGGAAAAAATATATTCATTGAAAAAAAAGCCCGGACTTATAAAAACTGTCAGCTATGCTTTTGAATCATTCTAGAACTAAAAATGCTAGAGAGACGCGGTTTGTACCTGACTTATCCTTGGATGTCACTGCATCCGAATTTTAAAGTTTTAGGGCGGTTTCCATACTTCTTGATAACGAAAATGACAAGTAGGCGGCTGTGCTCCGAAGCGTACTCAACAAGCCTCCCTATGGGATTTTTGTGCACAGAAAAAATCACAAGTTACAACTGGTCAACTCGACCCCAAATACTTATTCAATCTTAACAAGTTTAGCACCATTCGATAGACATGATCAAGGGCTTTCCTCTCGTATCAAACTTAGTGCTGTGGGGATTTTCAAAGCGAGGCTAGAAGTCAGGGAGTGGACCCGACACACACCCCAAATGTCGGGGAATTTAGTGCATGATTTACACGGCGCGTGGTGATAAATGGGAAAAAATATATTCATTGAAAAAAAAGCCCGGACTTATAAAAACTGTCAGCTATGCTTTTGAATCATTCTAGAACTAAAAATGCTAGAGAGACGCGGTTTGTACCTGAGTTATCCTTGGATGTCACTGCATCCGAATTTTAAAGTTTTAGGGCGGTTTCCATACTTCTTGATAACGAAAATGACAAGTTGGCGGCGTTGCTCCGAAGCGTACTCAACAAGCCTCCCTATGGGATTTTTGTGCACAGAAAAAATCACAAGTTACAACTGGTCAACTCGACCCCAAATACTTACTCAATCTAAACAAGATTAGCACCATTCGATAGACATGATCAAGGGCTTTCCTCTCGTATCAAACTTAGTGCTGTGGGGATTTTCAAAGCGAGGCTAGAAGTCAAGGAGTGGACCCGACACACACCCCAAATGTCGGGGAATTTAGTGCATGATTTACACGGCGCGTGGTGATAAATGGGAAAAAATATATTCATTGAAAAAAAAGCCCGGACTTATAAAAACTGTCAGCTATGCTTTTGAATCATTCTAGAACTAAAAATGCTAGAGAGACGCGGTTTGTACCTGAGTTATTATTGGATGTCACTGCATCCGAATTTCAAAGTTTTAGGGCGGTTTCCATACTTCTTGATAACGAAAATGACAAGTTGGCGGCTGTGCTCCGAAGTTAACTCAACAAGCCTCCCTATGGGATTTTTGTGCACAGAAAAAATCACAAATTACAACTGGTCAACTCGACCCCAAATACTTACTCAATCTAAACAAGTTTAGCACCATTCGATAGACATGATCAAGGGCTTTCCTCTCGTATTAAACTTAGTGCTGTGGGGATTTTCAAAGCGAGGCTAGAAGTCAGGGAGTGGACCCGACACACACCCCAAATGTCGGGGAATTTAGTGCATGATTTACACGGCGCGTGGTGATAAATGGGAAAAAATATATTCATTGAAAAAAAAGCCCGGACTTATAAAAACTGTCAGCTATGCTTTTGAATCATTCTAGAACTAAAAATGCTAGAGAGACGCGGTTTGTACCTGACTTATTCTTGGATGTCACTGCATCCGAATTTCAAAGTTTTAGGGCGGTTTCCATACTTCTTGATAACGAAAATGACAAGTTGGCGGCGTTGCTCCGAAGCGTACTCAACAAGCCTCCCTAAGGGATTTTTGTGCACAGAAAAAATCACAAGTTACAACTGGTCAACTCAACCCCAAATACTTACTCAATCTAAACAAGATTAGCACCATTCGATAGACATGATCAAGGGCTTTCCTCTCGTATCAAACTTAGTAATGTGGGGATTTTCAAAGCGAGGCTAGAAGTCAAGGAGTGGACCCGACACACACCCCAAATGTCGGGGAATTTAGTGCATGATTTACACGGCGCGTGGTGATAAATGGGAAAAAATATATTCATTGAAAAAAAAGCCCGGACTTATAAAAACTGTCAGCTATGCTTTTGAATCATTCTAGAACTAAAAATGCTAGAGAGACGCGGTTTGTACCTGACTTATCCTTGGATGTCACTGCATCCGAATTTTAAAGTTTTAGGGCGGTTTCCATACTTCTTGATAACGAAAATGACAAGTAGGCGGCTGTGCTCCGAAGCGTACTCAACAAGCCTCCCTATGGGATTTTTGTGCACAGAAAAAATCACAAGTTACAAACGGTCAATTAGACCCCAAATACTTACTCAATCTAAACAAGTTTAGTACCATTCGATAGACATGATCAAGGGCTTTCCTCTCGTATCAAACTTAGTATTGTGGGGATTTTCAAAGCGAGGCTAGAAGTCAGGGAGTGGACCCGACACACACCCCAAATGTCGGGGAATTTAGTGCATGATTTACACGGCGCGTGGTGATAAATGGGAAAAAATATATTCATCGAAAAAAAAAGCCCGGACTTATAAAAACTGTCAGCTATGCTTTTGAATCATTCTAGAACTAAAAATGCTAGAGAGACGCGGTTTGTACCTGAGTCATCCTTGGATGTCACTGCATGCGAATTGTAAAGTTTTAGGGCGGTTTCCGTACTTCTTGATAACGAAAATGACAAGTAGGCGGCTGTGCTCCGAAGCTATTTCAACAAGCCTCCCTATGGGATTTTTGTGCACAGAAAAAATCACAAGTTACAACTGGTCAACTCGACCCCAAATACTTACTCAATCTAAACAAGTTTAGCACCATTCGATAGACATGATCAAGGGCTTTCCTCTCGTATCAAACTTAGTGCTGTGGGGATTTTCAAAGCGAGGCTAGAAGTCAAGGAGTGGACCCGACACACACCCCAAATGTCGGGGAATTTAGTGCATGATTTACACGGCGCGTGGTGATAAATGGGAAAAAATATATTCATTGAAAAAAAAGCCCGGACTTATAAAAACTGTCAGCTATGCTTTTGAATCATTCTAGAACTAAAAATGCTAGAGAGACGCGGTTTGTACCTGACTTATCTTTGGATGTCACTGCATCCGAATTTTAAAGTTTTAGGGCGGTTTCCATACTTCTTGATAACGAAAATGACAAGTAGGCGGCTGTGCTCCGAAGCGTACTCAACAAGCCTCCCTATGGGATTTTTGTGCACAGAAAAAATCACAAGTTACAACTGGTCAACTCGACCCCAAATACTTATTCAATCTTAACAAGTTTAGCACCATTCGATAGACATGATCAAGGGCTTTCCTCTCGTATCAAACTTAGTGCTGTGGGGATTTTCAAAGCGAGGCTAGAAGTCAGGGAGTGGACCCGACACACACACCAAATGTCGGGGAATTTAGTGCATGATTTACACGGCGCGTGGTGATAAATGGGAAAAAATATATTCTTTGAAAAAAAAAGCCCGGACTTATAAAAACTGTCAGCTATGCTTTCGAATCATTCTAGAACTAAAAATGCTAGAGAGACGCGGTTTGTACCTGAGTCATCCTTGGATGTTACTGCTTCCGAATTTTAAAGTTTTAGGGCGGTTTCCTTACTTCTTGATAACAAAAAAGACAAGTAGGCGGCTGTGCTCCGAAGCTAACTCAACAAGCCTCCCTATGGGATTTTTGTGCACAGAAAAAATCACAAGTTACAACTGGTCAACTCGACCCCAAATACTTACTCAATCTAAACAAGTTTAGCACCATTCGATAGACACGATCAAGGGTTTTCCTCTCGTATCAAATTTAGTGCTGTGGGGGTTTTTCAAAGCGAGGCTAGATGTCAGGGAGTGGTCCCGACACACTCCCCAAATGTCGTGGAATTTAGTGCATGATTTACACGGCGCGTGGTGATAAATGGGAAAAAATATATTCATTGAAAAAAAAGCCCGGACTTATAAAAACTGTCAGCTATGCTTTTGAATCATTCTAGAACTAAAAATGCTAGAGAGACGCGGTTTGTACCTGAGTTATCCTTGGATGTCACTGCATCCGAATTTTAAAGTTTTAGGGCGGTTTCCATACTTCTTGATAACGAAAATGACAAGTTGGCGGCTGTGCTCCGAAGCGTACTCAACAAGCCTCCCTATGGGATTTTTGTGCACAGAAAAAATCACAAGTTACAACTGGTCAACTCAACCCCAAATACTTACTCAATCTAAACAAGTTTAGCACCATTCGATAGACACGATCAAGGGCTTTCCTCTCGTATCAAACTTAGTGCTGTGGGGATTTTCAAAGCGAGGCTAGAAGTCAGGGAGTGGACCCGACACACACACCAAATGTCGGGGAATTTAGTGCATGATTTACACGGCGCGTGGTGATAAATGGGAAAAAATATATTCTTTGAAAAAAAAAGCCCGGACTTATAAAAACTGTCAGCTATGCTTTCGAATCATTCTAGAACTAAAAATGCTAGAGAGACGCGGTTTGTACCTGAGTCATCCTTGGATGTTACTGCATCCGAATTTCAAAGATTTAGGGCGGTTTCCTAACTTCTTGATAACGAAAAAGACAAGTAGGCGGCTGTGCTCCGAAGCTAACTCAACAAGCCTCCCTATGGGATTTTTGTGCACAGAAAAAATCACAAGTTACAACAGGTCAATTCGACCCCAAATACTTATTCAATCTTAACAAGTTTAGCACCATTCGATAGACATGATCAAGGGCTTTCCTCTCGTATCAAACTTAGTGCTGTGGGGATTTTCAAAGCGAGGCTAGAAGTCAGGGAGTGGACCCGACACACACCCCAAATGTCGGGGAATTTAGTGCATGATTTACACGGCGCGTGGTGATAAATGGGAAAAAATATATTCATTGAAAAAAAAGCCCGGACTTATAAAAACTGTCAGCTATGCTTTTGAATCATTCTAGAACTAAAAATGCTAGAGAGACGCGGTTTGTACCTGACTTATCCTTGGATGTCACTGCATCCGAATTTTAAAGTTTTAGGGCGGTTTCCATACTTCTTGATAACGAAAATGACAAGTAGGCGGCTGTGCTCCGAAGCGTACTCAACAAGCCTCCCTATGGGATTTTTGTGCACAGAAAAAATCACAAGTTACAAACGGTCAATTAGACCCCAAATACTTACTCAATCTAAACAAGTTTAGTACCATTCGATAGACATGATCAAGGGCTTTCCTCTCGTATCAAACTTAGTATTGTGGGGATTTTCAAAGCGAGGCTAGAAGTCAGGGAGTGGACCCGACACACACCCCAAATGTCGGGGAATTTAGTGCATGATTTACACGGCGCGTGGTGATAAATGGGAAAAAATATATTCATCGAAAAGAAAAGCCCGGACTTATAAAAACTGTCAGCTATGCTTTTGAATCATTCTAGAACTAAAAATGCTAGAGAGACGCGGTTTGTACCTGAGTCATCCTTGGATGTCACTGCATCCGAATTTTAAAGTTTTAGGGCGGTTTCCGTACTTCTTGATAACGAAAATGACAAGTAGGCGGCTGTGCTCCGAAGCTATTTCAACAAGCCTCCCTATGGGATTTTTGTGCACAGAAAAAATCACAAGTTACAATTGGTCAACTCGACCCCAAATACTTACTCAATCTAAACAAGTTTAGCACCATTCGATAGACACGATCAAGGGCTTTCCTCTCGTATCAAACTTAGTGCTGTGGGGATTTTCAAAGCGAGGCTAGAAGTCAGGGAGTGGTCCCGACACACACACCAAATGTCGGGGAATTTAGTGCATGATTTACACGGCGCGTGGTGATAAATGGGAAAAAATATATTCATTGAAAAAAAAAGCCCGGACTTATAAAAACTGTCAGCTATGCTTTTGAATCATTCTAGAACTAAAAATGCTAGAGAGACGCGGTTTGTACCTGAGTTATCCTTGGATGTCACTGCATCCGAATTTTAAAGTTTTAGGGCGGTTTCCATACTTCTTGATAACGAAAATGACAAGTTGGCGGCTGTGCTCCGAAGTTAACTCAACAAGCCTCCCTATGGGATTTTTGTGCACAGAAAAAATCACAAATTACAACTGGTCAACTCGACCCCAAATACTTACTCAATGTAAACAAGTTTAGCACCATTCGATAGACATGATCAAGGGCTTTCCTCTCGTATCAAACTTAGTGCTGTGGGGATTTTCAAAGCGAGGCTAGAAGTCAGGGAGTGGACCCGACACACACACCAAATGTCGGGGAATTTAGTGCATGATTTACACGGCGCGTGGTGATAAATGGGAAAAAATATATTCATTGAAAAAAAAAGCCCGGACTTATAAAAACTGTCAGCTATGCTTTTGAATCATTCTAGAACTAAAAATGCTAGAGAGACGCGGTTTGTACCTGAGTTATCCTTGGATGTCACTGCATCCGAATTTTAAAGTTTTAGGGCGGTTTCCATACTTCTTGATAACGAAAATGACAAGTTGGCGGCGTTGCTCTGAAGCGTACTCAACAAGCCTCCCTATGGGATTTTTCTGCACAGAAAAAATCACAAGTTACAACTGGTCAACTCGACCCCAAATACTTACTCAATCTAAACAAGTTTAGCACCATTCGATAGACATGATCAAGGGCTTTCCTCTCGTATCAAACTTAGTGCTGTGGGGATTTTCAAAGCGAGGCTAGAAGTCAAGGAGTGGACCCGACACACACCCCAAATGTCGGGGAATTTAGTGCATGATTTACACGGCGCGTGGTGATAAATGGGAAAAAATATATTCATTGAAAAAAAAGCCCGGACTTATAAAAACTGTCAGCTATACTTTTGAATCATTCTAGAACTAAAAATGCTAGAGAGACGCGGTTTGTACCTGACTTATCCTTGGATGTCACTGCATCCGAATTTTAAAGTTTTAGGGCGGTTTCCATACTTCTTGATAACGAAAATGACAAGTAGGCGGCTGTGCTCCGAAGCGTACTCAACAAGCCTCCCTATGGGATTTTTGTGCACAGAAAAAATCACAAGTTACAAACGGTCAATTAGACCCCAAATACTTACTCAATCTAAACAAGTTTAGTACCATTCGATAGACATGATCAAGGGCTTTCCTCTCGTATCAAACTTAGTATTGTGGGGATTTTCAAAGCGAGGCTAGAAGTCAGGGAGTGGACCCGACACACACCCCAAATGTCGGGGAATTTAGTGCATGATTTACACGGCGCGTGGTGATAAATGGGAAAAAATATATTCATCGAAAAAAAAAGCCCGGACTTATAAAAACTGTCAGCTATGCTTTTGAATCATTCTAGAACTAAAAATGCTAGAGAGACGCGGTTTGTACCTGAGTCATCCTTGGATGTCACTGCATCCGAATTTTAAAGTTTTAGGGCGGTTTCCGTACTTCTTGATAACGAAAATGACAAGTAGGCGGCTGTGCTCCGAAGCTATTTCAACAAGCCTCCCTATGGGATTTTTGTGCACAGAAAAAATCACAAGTTACAACTGGTCAACTCGACCCCAAATACTTACTCAATCTAAACAAGTTTAGCACCATTCGATAGACATGATCAAGGGCTTTCCTCTCGTATCAAACTTAGTGCTGTGGGGATTTTCAAAGCGAGGCTAGAAGTCAAGGAGTGGACCCGACACACACCCCAAATGTCGGGGAATTTAGTGCATGATTTACACGGCGCGTGGTGATAAATGGGAAAAAATATATTCATTGAAAAAAAAGCCCGGACTTATAAAAACTGTCAGCTATGCTTTTGAATCATTCTAGAACTAAAAATGCTAGAGAGACGCGGTTTGTACCTGAGTCATCCTTGGATGTCACTGCATCCGAATTTCAAAGTTTTAGGGCGGTTTCCATACTTCTTGATAACGAAAATGACAAGTTGGCGGCTGTGCTCCGAAGTTAACTCAACAAGCCTCCCTATGGGATTTTTGTGCACAGAAAAAATCACAAATTACAACTGGTCAACTCGACCCCAAATACTTACTCAATCTAAACAAGTTTAGCACCATTCGATAGACATGATCAAGGGCTTTCCTCTCGTATCAAACTTAGTGCTGTGGGGATTTTCAAAGCGAGGCTAGAAGTCAGGGAGTGGACCCGACACACACCCCAAATGTCGGGGAATTTAGTGCATGATTTACACGGCGCGTGGTGATAAATGGGAAAAAATATATTCATTGAAAAAAAAGCCCGGACTTATAAAAACTGTCAGCTATGCTTTTGAATCATTCTAGAACTAAAAATGCTAGAGAAACGCGGTTTGTACCTGACTTATCCTTGGATGTCACTGCATCCGAATTTTAAAGTTTTAGGGCGGTTTCCATACTTCTTGATAACGAAAATGACAAGTAGGCGGCTGTGCTCCGAAGCGTACTCAACAAGCCTCCCTATGGGATTTTTGTGCACAGAAAAAATCACAAGTTACAAACGGTCAATTAGACCCCAAATACTTACTCAATCTAAACAAGTTTAGTACCATTCGATAGACATGATCAAGGGCTTTCCTCTCGTAT
Source organism: Asterias amurensis (assembly GCF_032118995.1). Taxonomy (NCBI): domain Eukaryota; kingdom Metazoa; phylum Echinodermata; class Asteroidea; order Forcipulatida; family Asteriidae; genus Asterias; species Asterias amurensis. Next base: position 1,803,496 of record NC_092651.1, read on the forward strand.
CAAACTTAGTATTGTGGGGATTTTCAAAGCGAGGCTAGAAGTCAGGGAGTGGACCCGACACACACCCCAAATGCGGGGAATTTAGTGCATGATTTACACGGCGCGTGGTGATAAATGGGAAAAAATATATTCATCGAAAAAAAAAGCCCGGACTTATAAAAACTGTCAGCTATGCTTTTGAATCATTCTAGAACTAAAAATGCTAGAGAGACGCGGTTTGTACCTGAGTCATCCTTGGATGTCACTGCATGCGAATTTTAAAGTTTTAGGGCGGTTTCCGTACTTCTTGATAACGAAAATGACAAGTAGGCGGCTGTGCTTCGAAGCTATTTCAACAAGCCTCCCTATGGGATTTTTGTGCACAGAAAAAATCACAAGTTACAACTGGTCAACTCGACCCCAAATACTTACTCAATCTAAACAAGTTTAGCACCATTCGATAGACATGATCAAGGGCTTTCCTCTCGTATCAAACTTAGTGCTGTGGGGATTTTCAAAGCGAGGCTAGAAGTCAAGGAGTGGACCCGACACACACCCCAAATGTCGGGGAATTTAGTGCATGATTTACACGGCGCGTGGTGATAAATGGGAAAAAATATATTCATTGAAAAAAAAGCCCGGACTTATAAAAACTGTCAGCTATGCTTTTGAATCATTCTAGAACTAAAAATGCTAGAGAGACGCGGTTTGTACCTGACTTATCTTTGGATGTCACTGCATCCGAATTTTAAAGTTTTAGGGCGGTTTCCATACTTCTTGATAACGAAAATGACAAGTAGGCGGCTGTGCTCCGAAGCGTACTCAACAAGCCTCCCTATGGGATTTTTGTGCACAGAAAAAATCACAAGTTACAACTGGTCAACTCGACCCCAAATACTTATTCAATCTTAACAAGTTTAGCACCATTCGATAGACATGATCAAGGGCTTTCCTCTCGTATCAAACTTAGTGCTGTGGGGATTTTCAAAGCGAGGCTAGAAGTCAGGGAGTGGACCCGACACACACACCAAATGTCGGGGAATTTAGTGCATGATTTACACGGCGCGTGGTGATAAATGGGAAAAAATATATTCTTTGAAAAAAAAAGCCCGGACTTATAAAAACTGTCAGCTATGCTTTCGAATCATTCTAGAACTAAAAATGCTAGAGAGACGCGGTTTGTACCTGAGTCATCCTTGGATGTTACTGCATCCGAATTTTAAAGTTTTAGGGCGGTTTCCATACTTCTTGATAACGAAAATGACAAGTAGGCGGCTGTGCTCCGAAGCGTACTCAACAAGCCTCCCTATGGGATTTTTGTGCACAGAAAAAATCACAAGTTACAAACGGTCAATTAGACCCCAAATACTTACTCAATCTAAACAAGTTTAGTACCATTCGATAGACATGATCAAGGGCTTTCCTCTCGTATCAAACTTAGTATTGTGGGGATTTTCAAAGCGAGGCTAGAAGTCAGGGAGTGGACCCGACACACACCCCAAATGTCGGGGAATTTAGTGCATGATTTACACGGCGCGTGGTGATAAATGGGTAAAAATATATTCATCGAAAAAAAAAGCCCGGACTTATAAAAACTGTCAGCTATGCTTTTGAATCATTCTAGAACTAAAAATGCTAGAGAGACGCGGTTTGTACCTGAGTCATCCTTGGATGTCACTGCATGCGAATTTTAGAGTTTTAGGGCGGTTTCCGTACTTCTTGATAACGAAAATGACAAGTAGGCGGCTGTGCTCCGAAGCTATTTCAACAAGCCTCCCTATGGGATTTTTGTGCACAGAAAAAATCACAAGTTACAACTGGTCAACTCGACCCCAAATACTTACTCAATCTAAACAAGTTTAGCACCATTCGATAGACATGATCAAGGGCTTTCCTCTCGTATCAAACTTAGTGCTGTGGGGATTTTCAAAGCGAGGCTAGAAGTCAAGGAGTGGACCCGACACACACCCCAAATGTCGGGGAATTTAGTGCATGATTTACACGGCGCGTGGTGATAAATGGGAAAAAATATATTCATTGAAAAAAAAGCCCGGACTTATAAAAACTGTCAGCTATGCTTTTGAATCATTCTAGAACTAAAAATGCTAGAGAGACGCGGTTTGTACCTGACTTATCTTTGGATGTCACTGCATCCGAATTTTAAAGTTTTAGGGCGGTTTCCATACTTCTTGATAACGAAAATGACAAGTAGGCGGCTGTGCTCCGAAGCGTACTCAACAAGCCTCCCTATGGGATTTTTGTGCACAGAAAAAAATCACAAGTTACAACTGGTCAACTCGACCCCAAATACTTATTCAATCTTAACAAGTTTAGCACCATTCGATAGACATGATCAAGGGCTTTCCTCTCGTATCAAACTTAGTGCTGTGGGGATTTTCAAAGCGAGGCTAGAAGTCAGGGAGTGGACCCGACACACACACCAAATGTCGGGGAATTTAGTGCATGATTTACACGGCGCGTGGTGATAAATGGGAAAAAATATATTCATTGAAAAAAAAGCCCGGACTTATAAAAACTGTCAGCTATGCTTTTGAATCATTCTAGAACTAAAAATGCTAGAGAGACGCGGTTTGTACCTGAGTTATCCTTGGATGTCACTGCATCCGAATTTTAAAGTTTTAGGGCGGTTTCCATACTTCTTGATAACGAAAATGACAAGTAGGCGGCTGTGCTCCGAAGCGTACTCAACAAGCCTCCCTATGGGATTTTTGTGCACAGAAAAAATCACAAGTTACAAACGGTCAATTAGACCCCAAATACTTACTCAATCTAAACAAGTTTAGTACCATTCGATAGACATGATCAAGGGCTTTCCTCTCGTATCAAACTTAGTATTGTGGGGATTTTCAAAGCGAGGCTAGAAGTCAGGGAGTGGACCCGACACACACCCCAAATGTCGGGGAATTTAGTGCATGATTTACACGGCGCGTGGTGATAAATGGGAAAAAATATATTCATCGAAAAAAAAAGCCCGGACTTATAAAAACTGTCAGCTATGCTTTTGAATCATTCTAGAACTAAAAATGCTAGAGAGACGCGGTTTGTACCTGAGTCATCCTTGGATGTCACTGCATGCGAATTTTAAAGTTTTAGGGCGGTTTCCGTACTTCTTGATAACGAAAATGACAAGTAGGCGGCTGTGCTCCGAAGCTATTTCAACAAGCCTCCCTATGGGATTTTTGTGCACAGAAAAAATCACAAGTTACAACTGGTCAACTCGACCCCAAATACTTACTCAATCTAAACAAGTTTAGCACCATTCGATAGACATGATCAAGGGCTTTCCTCTCGTATCAAACTTAGTGCTGTGGGGATTTTCAAAGCGAGGCTAGAAGTCAAGGAGTGGACCCGACACACACCCCAAATGTCGGGGAATTTAGTGCATGATTTACACGGCGCGTGGTGATAAATGGGAAAAAATATATTCATTGAAAAAAAAGCCCGGACTTATAAAAACTGTCAGCTATACTTTTGAATCATTCTAGAACTAAAAATGCTAGAGAGACGCGGTTTGTACCTGACTTATCCTTGGATGTCACTGCATCCGAATTTTAAAGTTTTAGGGCGGTTTCCATACTTCTTGATAACGAAAATGACAAGTAGGTGGCTGTGCTCCGAAGCGTACTCAACAAGCCTCCCTATGGGATTTTTCTGCACAGAAAAAATCACAAGTTACAAACGGTCAATTAGACCCCAAATACTTACTCAATCTAAACAAGTTTAGTACCATTCGATAGACATGATCAAGGGCTTTCCTCTCGTATCAAACTTAGTATTGTGGGGATTTTCAAAGCGAGGCTAGAAGTCAGGGAGTGGACCCGACACACACCCCAAATGTCGGGGAATTTAGTGCATGATTTACACGGCGCGTGGTGATAAATGGGAAAAAATATATTCATCGAAAAAAAAAGCCCGGACTTATAAAAACTGTCAGCTATGCTTTTGAATCATTCTAGAACTAAAAATGCTAGAGAGACGCGGTTTGTACCTGAGTCATCCTTGGATGTCACTGCATCCGAATTTTTAAGTTTTAGGGCGGTTTCCGTACTTCTTGATAACGAAAATGACAAGTAGGCGGCTGTGCTCCGAAGCTATTTCAACAAGCCTCCCTATGGGATTTTTGTGCACAGAAAAAATCACAAGTTACAACTGGTCAACTCGACCCCAAATACTTACTCAATCTAAACAAGTTTAGCACCATTCGATAGACATGATCAAGGGCTTTCCTCTCGTATCAAACTTAGTGCTGTGGGGATTTTCAAAGCGAGGCTAGAAGTCAAGGAGTGGACCCGACACACACCCCAAATGTCGGGGAATTTAGTGCATGATTTACACGGCGCGTGGTGATAAATGGGAAAAAATATATTCATTGAAAAAAAAGCCCGGACTTATAAAAACTGTCAGCTATGCTTTTGAATCATTCTAGAACTAAAAATGCTAGAGAGACGCGGTTTGTACCTGAGTCATCCTTGGATGTCACTGCATCCGAATTGCAAAGTTTTAGGGCGGTTTCCATACTTCTTGATAACGAAAATGACAAGTTGGCGGCTGTGCTCCGAAGTTAACTCAACGAGCCTCCCTATGGGATTTTTGTGCACAGAAAAAATCACAAATTACAACTGGTCAACTCGACCCCAAATACTTACTCAATCTAAACAAGTTTAGCACCATTCGATAGACATGATCAAGGGCTTTCCTCTCGTATCAAACTTAGTGCTGTGGGGATTTTCAAAGCGAGGCTAGAAGTCAGGGAGTGGACCCGACACACACCCCAAATGTCGGGGAATTTAGTGCATGATTTACACGGCGCGTGGTGATAAATGGGAAAAAATATATTCATTGAAAAAAAAGCCCGGACTTATAAAAACTGTCAGCTATGCTTTTGAATCATTCTAGAACTAAAAATGCTAGAGAGACGCGGTTTGTACCTGAGTTATCCTTGGATGTCACTGCATCCGAATTTTAAAGTTTTAGGGCGGTTTCCATACTTCTTGATAACGGAAATGACAAGTTGGCGGCGTTGCTCCGAAGCGTACTCAACAAGCCTCCCTATGGGATTTTTCTGCACAGAAAAAATCACAAGTTACAACTGGTCAACTCGACCCCAAATACTTACTCAATCTAAACAAGATTAGCACCATTCGATAGACATGATCAAGGGCTTTCCTCTCGTATCAAACTTAGTGCTGTGGGGATTTTCAAAGCGAGGCTAGAAGTCAAGGAGTGGACCCGACACACACCCCAAATGTCGGGGAATTTAGTGCATGATTTACACGGCGCGTGGTGATAAATGGGAAAATTTATATTCATTGAAAAAAAAGCCCGGACTTATAAAAACTGTCAGCTATGCTTTTGAATCATTCTAGAACTAAAAATGCTAGAGAGACGCGGTTTGTACCTGAGTTATTATTGGATGTCACTGCATCCGAATTTCAAAGTTTTAGGGCGGTTTCCATACTTCTTGATAACGAAAATGACAAGTTGGCGGCTGTGCTCCGAAGTTAACTCAACAAGCCTCCCTATGGGATTTTTGTGCACAGAAAAAATCACAAATTACAACTGGTCAACTCGACCCCAAATACTTACTCAATCTAAACAAGTTCAGCACCATTCGATAGACATGATCAAGGGCTTTCCTCTCGTATTAAACTTCGTGCTGTGGGGATTTTCAAAGCGAGGCTAGAAGTCAGGGAGTGGACCCGACACACACCCCAAATGTCGGGGAGTTTAGTGCATGATTTACACGGCGCGTGGTGATAAATGGGAAAAAATATATTCATTGAAAAAAAAGCCCGGACTTATAAAAACTGTCAGCTATGCTTTTGAATCATTCTAGAACTAAAAATGCTAGAGAGACGCGGTTTGTACCTGACTTATCCTTGGATGTCACTGCATCCGAATTTTAAAGTTTTAGGGCGGTTTCCATACTTCTTGATAACGAAAATGACAAGTAGGCGGCTGTGCTCCGAAGCGTACTCAACAAGCCTCCCTATGGGATTTTTGTGCACAGAAAAAATCACAAGTTACAAACGGTCAATTAGACCCCAAATACTTACTCAATCTAAACAAGTTTAGTACCATTCGATAGACATGATCAAGGGCTTTCCTCTCGTATCAAACTTAGTATTGTGGGGATTTTCAAAGCGAGGCTAGAAGTCAGGGAGTGGACCCGACACACACCCCAAATGTCGGGGAATTTAGTGCATGATTTACACGGCGCGTGGTGATAAATGGGAAAAAATATATTCATCGAAAAAAAAAGCCCGGACTTATAAAAACTGTCAGCTATGCTTTTGAATCATTCTAGAACTAAAAATGCTAGAGAGACGCGGTTTGTACCTGAGTCATCCTTGGATGTCACTGCATGCGAATTTTAAAGTTTTAGGGCGGTTTCCGTACTTCTTGATAACGAAAATGACAAGTAGGCGGCTGTGCTCCGAAGCTATTTCAACAAGCCTCCCTATGGGATTTTTGTGCACAGAAAAAATCACAAGTTACAACTGGTCAACTCGACCCCAAATACTTACTCAATCTAAACAAGTTTAGCACCATTCGATAGGCATGATCAAGGGCTTTCCTCTCGTATCAAACTTAGTGCTGTGGGGATTTTCAAAGCGAGGCTAGAAGTCAAGGAGTGGACCCGACACACACCCCAAATGTCGGGGAATTTAGTGCATGATTTACACGGCGCGTGGTGATAAATGGGAAAAAATATATTCATTGAAAAAAAAGCCCGGACTTATAAAAACTGTCAGCTATACTTTTGAATCATTCTAGAACTAAAAATGCTAGAGAGACGCGGTTTGTACCTGACTTATCCTTGGATGTCACTGCATCCGAATTTTAAAGTTTTAGGGCGGTTTCCATACTTCTTGATAACGAAAATGACAAGTAGGCGGCTGTGCTCCGAAGCGTACTCAACAAGCCTCCCTATGGGATTTTTGTGCAAAGAAAAAATCACAAGTTACAACTGGTCAACTCGACCCCAAATACTTATTCAATCTTAACAAGTTTAGCACCATTCGATAGACATGATCAAGGGCTTTCCTCTCGTATCAAACTTAGTGCTGTGGGGATTTTCAAAGCGAGGCTAGAAGTCAGGGAGTGGACCCGACACACACACCAAATGTCGGGGAATTTAGTGCATGATTTACACGGCGCGTGGTGATAAATGTGAAAAAATATATTCTTTGAAAAAAAAAGCCCGGACTTATAAAAACTGTCAGCTATGCTTTCGAATCATTCTAGAACTAAAAATGCTAGAGAGACGCGGTTTGTACCTGAGTCATCCTTGGATGTTACTGCATCCGAATTTTAAAGTTTTAGGGCGGTTTCCTTACTTCTTGATAACGAAAAAGACAAGTAGGCGGCTGTGCTCCGAAGCTAACTCAACAAGCCTCCCTATGGGATTTTTGTGCACAGAAAAAATCACAAGTTACAACTGGTCAACTCGACCCCAAATACTTACTCAATCTAAACAAGTTTAGCACCATTCGATAGACACGATCAAGGGTTTTCCTCTCGTATCAAATTTAGTGCTGTGGGGGTTTTTCAAAGCGAGGCTAGATGTCAGGGAGTGGTCCCGACACACTCCCCAAATGTCGTGGAATTTAGTGCATGATTTACACGGCGCGTGGTGATAAATGGGAAAAAATATATTCATTGAAAAAAAAGCCCGGACTTATAAAAACTGTCAGCTATGCTTTTGAATCATTCTAGAACTAAAAATGCTAGAGAGACGCGGTTTGTACCTGAGTTATCCTTGGATGTCACTGCATCCGAATTTTAAAGTTTTAGGGCGGTTTCCATACTTCTTGATAACGAAAATGACAAGTTGGCGGCTGTGCTCCGAAGCGTACTCAACAAGCCTCCCTATGGGATTTTTGTGCACAGAAAAAATCACAAGTTACAACTGGTCAACTCAACCCCAAATACTTACTCAATCTAAACAAGTTTAGCACCATTCGATAGACACGATCAAGGGCTTTCCTCTCGTATCAAACTTAGTGCTGTGGGGATTTTCAAAGCGAGGCTAGAAGTCAGGGAGTGGACCCGACACACACACCAAATGTCGGGGAATTTAGTGCATGATTTACACGGCGCGTGGTGATAAATGGGAAAAAATATATTCTTTGAAAAAAAAAGCCCGGACTTATAAAAACTGTCAGCTATGCTTTCGAATCATTCTAGAACTAAAAATGCTAGAGAGACGCGGTTTGTACCTGAGTCATCCTTGGATGTTACTGCATCCGAATTTCAAAGATTTAGGGCGGTTTCCTTACTTCTTGATAACGAAAAAGACAAGTAGGCGGCTGTGCTCCGAAGCTAACTCAACAAGCCTCCCTATGGGATTTTTGTGCACAGAAAAAATCACAAGTTACAACTGGTCAACTCAACCCCAAATAGTTACTCAATCTAAACAAGTTTAGCACCATTCGATAGACATGATCAAGGGCTTTCCTCTCGTATCAAACTTAGTGCTGTGGGGATTTTCAAAGCGAGGCTAGAAGTCAAGGAGTGGACCCGACACACACCCCAAATGTCGGGGAATTTAGTGCATGATTTACACGGCGCGTGGTGATAAATGGGAAAAAATATATTCATTGAAAAAAAAAGCCCGGACTTATAAAAACTGTCAGCTATGCTTTTGAATCATTCTAGAACTAAAAATGCTAGAGAGACGCGGTTTGTACCTGACTTATCCTTGGATGTCACTGCATCCGAATTTTAAAGTTTTAGGGCGGTTTCCATACTTCTTGATAACGAAAATGACAAGTTGGCGGCGTTGCTCCAAAGCGTACTCAACAAGACTCCCTATGGGATTTTTGTGCACAGAAAAAATCACAAGTTACAACTGGTCAACTCAACCCCAAATACTTACTCAATCTAAACAAGTTTAGCACCATTCGATAGACACGATCAAGGGTTTTCCTCTCGTATCAAATTTAGTGCTGTGGGGATTTTCAAAGCGAGGCTAGAAGTCAGGGAGTGGACCCGACACACACACCAAATGTCGGGGAATTTAGTGCATGATTTACACGGCGCGTGGTGATAAATGTGAAAAAATATATTCTTTGAAAAAAAAAGCCCGGACTTATAAAAACTGTCAGCTATGCTTTCGAATCATTCTAGAACTAAAAATGCTAGAGAGACGCGGTTTGTACCTGAGTCATCCTTGGATGTTACTGCATCCGAATTTTAAAGTTTTAGGGCGGTTTCCTTACTTCTTGATAACGAAAAAGACAATTGGGCGGCTGTGCTCCGAAGCTAACTCAACAAGCCTCCCTATGGGATTTTTGTGCACAGAAAAAATCACAAGTTACAACTGGTCAACTCGACCCCAAATACTTACTCAATCTAAACAAGTTTAGCACCATTCGATAGACACGATCAAGGGTTTTCCTCTCGTATCAAATTTAGTGCTGTGGGGGTTTTTCAAAGCGAGGCTAGATGTCAGGGAGTGGTCCCGACACACTCCCCAAATGTCGTGGAATTTAGTGCATGATTTACACGGCGCGTGGTGATAAATGGGAAAAAATATATTCATTGAAAAAAAAGCCCGGACTTATAAAAACTGTCAGCTATGCTTTTGAATCATTCTAGAACTAAAAATGCTAGAGAGACGCGGTTTGTACCTGAGTTATCCTTGGATGTCCCTGCATCCGAATTTTAAAGTTTTAGGGCGGTTTCCATACTTCTTGATAACGAAAATGACAAGTTGGCGGCTGTGCTCCGAAGCGTACTCAACAAGCCTCCCTATGGGATTTTTGTGCACAGAAAAAATCACAAGTTACAACTGGTCAACTCAACCCCAAATACTTACTCAATCTAAACAAGTTTAGCACCATTCGATAGACACGATCAAGGGCTTTCCTCTCGTATCAAACTTAGTGCTGTGGGGATTTTCAAAGCGAGGCTAGAAGTCAGGGAGTGGACCCGACACACACACCAAATGTCGGGGAATTTAGTGCATGATTTACACGGCGCGTGGTGATAAATGGGAAAAAATATATTCTTTGAAAAAAAAAGCCCGGACTTATAAAAACTGTCAGCTATGCTTTCGAATCATTCTAGAACTAAAAATGCTAGAGAGACGCGGTTTGTACCTGAGTCATCCTTGGATGTTACTGCATCCGAATTTCAAAGATTTAGGGCGGTTTCCTTACTTCTTGATAACGAAAAAGACAAGTAGGCGGCTGTGCTCCGAAGCTAACTCAACAAGCCTCCCTATGGGATTTTTGTGCACAGAAAAAATCACAAGTTACAACTGGTCAACTCAACCCCAAATAGTTACTCAATCTAAACAAGTTTAGCACCATTCGATAGACATGATCAAGGGCTTTCCTCTCGTATCAAACTTAGTGCTGTGGGGATTTTCAAAGCGAGGCTAGAAGTCAAGGAGTGGACCCGACACACACCCCAAATGTCGGGGAATTTAGTGCATGATTTACACGGCGCGTGGTGATAAATGGGAAAAAATATATTCATTGAAAAAAAAAGCCCGGACTTATAAAAACTGTCAGCTATGCTTTTGAATCATTCTAGAACTAAAAATGCTAGAGAGACGCGGTTTGTACCTGACTTATCCTTGGATGTCACTGCATCCGAATTTTAAAGTTTTAGGGCGGTTTCCATACTTCTTGATAACGAAAATGACAAGTTGGCGGCGTTGCTCCAAAGCGTACTCAACAAGACTCCCTATGGGATTTTTGTGCACAGAAAAAATCACAAGTTACAACTGGTCAACTCAACCCCAAATACTTACTCAATCTAAACAAGTTTAGCACCATTCGATAGACACGATCAAGGGTTTTCCTCTCGTATCAAATTTAGTGCTGTGGGGGTTTTTCAAAGCGAGGCTAGATGTCAGGGAGTGGTCCCGACACACTCCCCAAATGTCGTGGAATTTAGTGCATGATTTACACGGCGCGTGGTGATAAATGGGAAAAAATATATTCATTGAAAAAAAAGCCCGGACTTATAAAAACTGTCAGCTATGCTTTTGAATCATTCTAGAACTAAAAATGCTAGAGAGACGCGGTTTGTACCTGAGTTATCCTTGGATGTCACTGCATCCGAATTTTAAAGTTTTAGGGCGGTTTCCATACTTCTTGATAACGAAAATGACAAGTTGGCGGCTGTGCTCCGAAGCGTACTCAACAAGCCTCCCTATGGGATTTTTGTGCACAGAAAAAATCACAAGTTACAACTGGTCAACTCAACCCCAAATACTTACTCAATCTAAACAAGTTTAGCACCATTCGATAGACACGATCAAGGGCTTTCCTCTCGTATCAAACTTAGTGCTGTGGGGATTTTCAAAGCGAGGCTAGAAGTCAGGGAGTGGACCCGACACACACACCAAATGTCGGGGAATTTAGTGCATGATTTACACGGCGCGTGGTGATAAATGGGAAAAAATATATTCTTTGAAAAAAAAAGCCCGGACTTATAAAAACTGTCAGCTATGCTTTCGAATCATTCTAGAACTAAAAATGCTAGAGAGACGCGGTTTGTACCTGAGTCATCCTTGGATGTTACTGCATCCGAATTTCAAAGATTTAGGGCGGTTTCCTTACTTCTTGATAACGAAAAAGACAAGTAGGCGGCTGTGCTCCGAAGCTAACTCAACAAGCCTCCCTATGGGATTTTTGTGCACAGAAAAAATCACAAGTTACAACTGGTCAACTCAACCCCAAATAGTTACTCAATCTAAACAAGTTTAGCACCATTCGATAGACATGATCAAGGGCTTTCCTCTCGTATCAAACTTAGTGCTGTGGGGATTTTCAAAGCGAGGCTAGAAGTCAAGGAGTGGACCCGACACACACCCCAAATGTCGGGGAATTTAGTGCATGATTTACACGGCGCGTGGTGATAAATGGGAAAAAATATATTCATTGAAAAAAAAAGCCCGGACTTATAAAAACTGTCAGCTATGCTTTTGAATCATTCTAGAACTAAAAATGCTAGAGAGACGCGGTTTGTACCTGACTTATCCTTGGATGTCACTGCATCCGAATTTTAAAGTTTTAGGGCGGTTTCCATACTTCTTGATAACGAAAATGACAAGTTGGCGGCGTTGCTCCAAAGCGTACTCAACAAGACTCCCTATGGGATTTTTGTGCACAGAAAAAATCACAAGTTACAACTGGTCAACTCAACCCCAAATACTTACTCAATCTAAACAGGTTTAGCACCATTCGATAGACACGATCAAGGGCTTTCCTCTCGTATCAAACTTAGTGCTGTGGGGATTTTCAAAGCGAGGCTAGAAGTCAGGGAGTGGACCCGACACACACCCCAAATGTCGGGGAATTTAGTGCATGATTTACACGGCGCGTAGTGATAAATGGGAAAAAATATATTCATTGAAAAAAAAAGCCCGGACTTATAAAAACTGTCAGCTATGTTTTTGAATCATTCTAGAACTAAAAATGCTAGAGAGACGCGGTTTGTACCTGAGTTATCCTTGGATGTCACTGCATCCGAATTTTAAAGTTTTAGGGCGGTTTCCATACTTCTTGATAACGAAAATGACAAGTAGGCGGCTGTGCTGCGAAGCTAACTCAACAAGCCTCCCTATGGGATTTTTGTGCACAGAAAAAATCACAAGTTACAACTGGTCAATTCGACCCCAAATACTTATTCAATCTAAACAAGTTTAGCACCATTCGATAGACATGATCAAGGGCTTTCCTCTCGTATCAAACTTAGTCCTGTGGGTATTATCAAAGCGAGGCTAGAAGTCAGGGAGTGGACCCGACACACACCCCAAATGTCGGGGAATTTAGTGCATAATTTACACGGCGCGTGGTGATAAATGTGAAAAAATATATTCATTGAAAAAAAAAGCCCGGACTTATAAAAACTGTCAGCTATGCTTTCGACTCATTCTAGAACTAAAAATGCTAGAGAGACGCGGTTTGTACCTGAGTCATCCTTGGATGTCACTGCATCCGAATTTCAAAGTTTTAGGGCGGTTTCCTTACTTCTTGATAACGAAAAAGACAAGTAGGCGGCTGTGCTGCGAAGCTAACTCAACAAGCCTCCCTATGGGATTTTTGTGCACAGAAAAAATCACAAGTTACAACTGGTCAATTCGACCCCAAATACTTATTCAATCTAAACAAGTTTAGCACCATTCGATAGACATGATCAAGGGCTTTCCTCTCGTATCAAACTTAGTCCTGTGGGGATTATCAAAGCGAGGCTAGAAGTCAGGGAGTGGACCCGACACACACCCCAAATGTCGGGGAATTTAGTGCATGATTTACACGGCGCGTGGTGATAAATGGGAAAAAATATATTCATTGAAAAAAAAGCCCGGACTTATAAAAACTGTCAGCTATGCTTTTGAATCATTCTAGAACTAAAAATGCTAGAGAGACGCGGTTTGTACCTGAGTTATCCTTGGATGTCACTGCATCCGAATTTCAAAGTTTTAGGGCGGTTTCCGTACTTCTTGATAACGAAAAAGACAAGTAGGCGGCTGTGCTCCGAAGTTAACTCAACAAGCCTCCCTATGGGATTTTTGTGCACAGAAAAAATCACAAGTTACAACAGGTCAATTCGACCCCAAATACTTATTCAATCTAAACAAGTTTAGCACCATTCGATAGACATGATCAAGGGCTTTCCTCTCGTATCAAACTTAGTGCTGTGGGGATTTTCAAAGCGAGGCTAGAAGTCAGGGAGTGGACCCGACACACACCCCAAATGTCGGGGAATTTAGTGCATGATTTACACGGCGCGTAGTGATAAATGGGAAAAAATATATTCATTGAAAAAAAAAGCCCGGACTTATAAAAACTGTCAGCTATGTTTTTGAATCATTCTAGAACTAAAAATGCTAGAGAGACGCGGTTTGTACCTGAGTTATCCTTGGATGTCACTGCCTCCGAATTTCAAAGTTTTAGGGCGGTTTCCATACTTCTTGATAACGAAAATGACAAGTAGGCGGCTGTGCTCCGAAGCTAACTCAACAAGCCTCCCTATGGGATTTTTGTGCACAGAAAAAATCACAAGTTACAACTGGTCAACTCGACCCCAAATACTTTTTCAATCTAAACAAGTTTTGCACCATTCGATAGACATGATCAAGGGCTTTCCTCTCGTATCAAACTTAGTCCTGTGGGTATTATCAAAGCGAGGCTAGAAGTCAGGGAGTGGACCCGACACACACCCCAAATGTCGAGGAATTTAGTGCATGATTTACACGGCGCGTGGTGATAAATGGGAAAAAATATATTCATTGAAAAAAAAAGCCCGGACTTATAAAAACTGTCAGCTATGCTTTCGACTCATTCTAGAATCAAAAATGCTAGAGAGACGCGGTTTGTACCTGAGTCATCCTTGGATGTCACTGCATCCGAATTTCAAAGTTTTAGGGCGGTTTCCGTACTTCTTGATAACGAAAAAGACAAGTAGGCGGCTGTGCTCCGAAGCTAACTCAACAAGCCTCCCTATGGGATTTTTGTGCACAGAAAAAATCACAAGTTACAACTGGTCAATTCGACCCCAAATACTTATTCAATCTAAACAAGTTTAGCACCATTCGATAGACATGATCAAGGGCTTTCCTCTCGTATCAAACTTAGTGCTGTGGGGATTTTCAAAGCGAGGCTAAAAGTCAGGGAGTGGACCCGACACACACCCCAAATGTCGGGGAATTTAGTGCATGATTTACACGGCGCGTGGTGATAAATGGGAAAAAATATATTCATTGAAAAAAAAAGCCCGGACTTATAAAAACTGTCAGCTATGCTTTCGACTCATTCTAGAACTAAAAATGCTAGAGAGACGCGGTTTGTACCTGAGTCATCCTTGGATGTCACTGCATCCGAATTTTAAAGTTTTAGGGCGGTTTCCTTACTTCTTGATAACGAAAAAGACAAGTAGGCGGCTGTGCTCCGAAGCTAACTCAACAAGCCTCCCTATGGGATTTTTGTGCACAGAAAAAATCACAAGTTACAACAGGTCAATTCGACCCCAAATACTTATTCAATCTAAACAAGTTTAGCACCATTCGATAGACATGATCAAGGGCTTTCCTCTCGTATCAAACTTAGTGCTGTGGGGATTTTCAAAGCGAGGCTAGAAGTCAGGGAGTGGACCCGACACACACCCCAAATGTCGGGGAATTTAGTGCATGATTTACACGGCGCGTGGTGATAAATGGGAAAAAATATATTCTTTGAAAAAAAAAGCCCGGACTTATAAAAACTGTCAGCTATGCTTTCGAATCATTCTAGAACTAAAAATGCTAGAGAGACGCGGTTTGTACCTGAGTCATCCTTGGATGTCACTGCATCCGAATTTCAAAGTTTTAGGGCGGTTTCCTTACTTCTTGATAACGAAAAAGACAAGTAGGCGGCTGTGCTCCGAAGCTAACTCAACAAGCCTCCCTATGGGATTTTTGTGCACAGAAAAAATCACAAGTTACAACTGGTCAATTCGAACCCAAATACTTATTCAATCTATACAAGTTTAGCACCATTCGATAGACATGATCAAGGGCTTTCCTCTCGTATCAAACTTAGTCCTGTGGGGATTATCAAAGCGAGGCTAGAAGTGAGGGAGTGGACCCGACACACACACCAAATGTCGGGGAATTTAGTGCATGATTTACACGGCGCGTGGTGATAAATGGGAAAAATATATTCTTTGAAAAAAAAAGCCCGGACTTATAAAAACTGTCAGCTATGCTTTCGAATCATACTAGAACTACAAATGCTAGAGAGACGCGGTTTGTACCTGAGTCATCCTTGGATGTCACTGCATCCGAATTTCAAAGTTTTAGGGCGGTTTCCTTACTTCTTGATAACGAAAAAGACAAGTAGGCGGCTGTGCTCCGAAGCTAACTCAACAAGCCTCCCTATGGGATTTTTGTGCACAGAAAAAATCACAAGTTACAACTGGTCAATTCGAACCCAAATACTTATTCAATCTAAACAAGTTTAGCACCATTCGATAGACATGATCAAGGGCTTTCCTCTCGTATCAAACTTAGTCCTGTGGGGATTATCAAAGCGAGGCTAGAAGTCAGGGAGTGGACCCGACACACACACCAAATGTCGGGGAATTTAGTGCATGATTTACACGGCGCGTGGTGATAAATGGGAAAAAATATATTCTTTGAAAAAAAAAGCCCGGACTTATAAAAACTGTCAGCTATGCTTTCGAATCATACTAGAACTACAAATGCTAGAGAGACGCGGTTTGTACCTGAGTCATCCTTGGATGTCACTGCATCCGAATTTCAAAGTTTTAGGGCGGTTTCCTTACTTCTTGATAACGAAAAAGACAAGTAGGCGGCTGTGCTCCGAAGCTAACTCAACAAGCCTCCCTATGGGATTTTTGTGCACAGAAAAAATCACAAGTTACAACTGGTCAATTCGAACCCAAATACTTATTCAATCTAAACAAGTTTAGCACCATTCGATAGACATGATCAAGGGCTTTCCTCTCGTATCAAACTTAGTCCTGTGGGTATTATCAAAGCGAGGCTAGAAGTCAGGGAGTGGACCCGACACACCCCAAATGTCGGGGAATTTAGTGCATGATTTACACGGCGCGTGGTGATAAATGGGAAAAAATATATTCATTGAAAAAAAAGCCCGGACTTATAAAAACTGCCAGCTATGTTTTTGAATCATTCTAGAACTAAAAATGCTAGAGAGACGCGGTTTGTACCTGAGTTATCCTTGGATGTCACTGCATCCGAATTTTAAAGTTTTAGGGCGGTTTCCATACTTCTTGATAACGAAAAAGACAAGTAGGCGGCTGTGCTCCGAAGCTAACTCAACAAGCCTCCCTATGGGATTTTTGTGCACAGAAAAAATCTAAGTTACAACTGGTCAATTCGACCCCAAATACTTATTCAATCTTAACAAGTTTAGCACCATTCGATAGACACGATCAAGGGCTTTCCTCTCGTATCAAACTTAGTGCTGTGGGGATTTTCAAAGCGAGGTTAGAAGTCAGGGAATGGACCCGACACACACACCAAATGTCTGGAATTAAGTACATGATTTACACGGCGCGTGGTGATAAATGGGAAAAAATATATTCATTGAAAAAAATGAGTGGACCCGACACACACCTCAAATGTCGGGGAATTTAGTGCATGATTTACACGGCGCGTGGTGATAAATGGGAAAAAATATATTCATTGAAACAAAAGCCCGGACTTATAACAACTGTCAGCTATGCTTTTGAATCATTCTAGAACTAAAAATGCTAGAGAGACGCGGTTTGTACCTGAGTCATCCTTGGATGTCACTGCATCCGAATTTCAACCTTTTAGGGCGGTTTCCATACTTCTTGATAACAAAATGACAAGTAGGTGGCTGTGTTCCGAAGCTAACTCAACAAGCCTCCCTATGGGATTTTTGTGCACAGAAAAAAATTACAAGTTACAACTGGTCAGTTCGACCCCAAATACTTACTCAATCTAAACAAGTTTAGCATCATTCGATAGACATGATCAAGGGCTTTCTTCTCGTATCAAACTTAGTGCTGTGGGGATTCTCACAGCGAGGCTAGAAGTCAGGTAGTGGACCCGACACACACCCCCAAATGTCGTGGAATTTAGTGCATGATTTACACGGCGCGTGGTGATATATGGGAAAAAAATTTATTCATTAAAAAACAGCCCGGACTTATAAAAACTGCCAGCAATGGTTTTGAATCATTCTAGAATATAAAATGCTACAGGTACGCGGTTTGTATCTGAGTCATCATTGGATGTCACTGCATCCGCATTTCAAAGTTTTAGGGCGGTTTCCATACTTCTTGATAACGAAAATGACAAGTAGGCGGCTGTACTCCGAAGCTAACTCAACAAGCCTCCCTAAGGGATTTTTGTGCACAGAAAAATCACAAGTTTATGTGTTAGCTCAAGTGCTTACTTACGAACACCTTATTAAAAAGGATAGTAGCATTGAAAGAAAATCTCAGAGCGTTAAATGTAGTTTTACATCCTGTAGTATCGGTTTTCCCGAGTGGAATGAACCATATCCAATTTGTGGCTGTAAGGGAAATAACCGGACATTAAACTATTTATATGACTTCACGCTATTGCTGTGAGGGACCGTGTTCACGTAGGGACTGTAAGCAACAACTTTAAAGATTGCTGAAACGTATTCACTACATGTATCTTTTCCTGGTTCTCACATCAAATGGTTAGGCCCACTTCTACTATTCTATGCGTTGGGCCGTTATATAATCACAGTACATGGCTTCGGTTGTCTTGGTTAAGCAAAACTTAATCCTCATTGTTTTATAAGCTGCGTCCTATCCTTCAACAAGTAGACCTGTGTGTTAGATGGTCTGTCCTCTATGCTTTGGTTAATTGTTAATAACAATGGTGTGCTTTGCCAGTTGTAGAAAGATACCACAACATGTCCCTGTCAACCAGTCGATTGGATTGATATATTATGTGTTAACTCAAGTGCTTTACTTACGAACACCTTATTAAAAAGGAAAGTAACACTGAAAGAAAATCTCAGAGCTTTAAATGTAGTTTTACATTCTTTAATCTAGTTTTTCCCCCATGGAATGAACCATATCCAATTTGTAGCTGTAAGGGAAATAACCGGACATTAAACTATTCATGTGACGTCACGCTATTGCTGTGGGGACCATATTCACGTATGGACCGTAAGCAACAATTTTAAAGATTGCTCAAATTTATTCACTACATGTATATGATATATTTTTTCCTGGTTCTCATATCATATGGTTAGGCCTACATCTACTAGTCTATGCGGTGGGCCATTTTTTTATAATCACATAGATGGCTTCGGTTGTCATGGTTAAGCATTGTATACTTCAACAAGTAAACCTTTGTGGATTTTTAAGGTCTTTTGACTCTCACCTCTGCCTACAGAAAGAACAAACTTCTACTGATAAATTTCAGTTTATTTTGTTCCTTAAAATATATAATCGTTACATCATTCATATTTATTGACGATTAATATTTCACAAAGCAATAAAATCCATCGTCAGACAAATTTTCAGTATCACCATAGTGGTTTGCATTGTGACATCACACTTTACTAAGCAACTACGACTGATTTGCAGTTGCGACCACTTTTAGCTCTTTGTGAAATCGACCCCTGTAGCCGCAACCTTCGAGGTAAAACGATGACGAAACAGTCAAAACGCACAGATTTGCACGCGCGGCGTTCAGGTTGGCCAATGGGCGGCCGCCTGTTTTACCTCTACGTGAGGGCGCCCTAATGACATGACATCATCAAGTTCAACGTCCTGCGTTTGGTTAATGCGTCACAATAAATGAGAACAAAGCTGAGCGCGCGTGATAGCGGGCGTCTTTGCATTGCTGTTTTGTTTTTCATCAAAGCGCAGCTAAGTAACTACACAGATTTTGTTCTGCTTCAGTTTAGTGAGTATCGTTTTGCGACTTTCTTACAGCGAATTCTGATCGAGCGAACTTCCCAACGAGGTATTATCTACGTTTGAAGAAACAAACTTGATAAATATGGACAATGCAACATTGGTGAGATATGTTTTTATTTAATTTATTGTTTTTTAATTTAAAATCAATGTGGCATGCAAACAATATTTTTGGTTCAAACAGTAGGCTAGGCCCTACTATGATTATGAAATTATGTGAATGTACACACAACCTTTCGCTTTTGTATGTTTTTAATGCGTAACCCTTCATCGTAAATTAAGTTTTCGGTTTCCTGAGTCTGGTGGAATGCATTTTATAGTAGACCTTATTACACAAAGTAGTATTTTTGTACAATTTCGTTTAACTTTTGTGTTTTGTTTTTACGGGAACGATCGATTGCATTGTCTTAATTGAATTGCAGACATTGAACCACAGGCACATTGCCGCTTGGATACGAGGACATGTTCCATCAGCACATTCATCTCCCGTGTCTCACACTAAAGTGAAGGTATAGAAACTCTTGCATACGTTTTTTCTAAGTTTAGTTGTTCACAAAAAGTTTTATGAAACAGTAGTGTTTTCCCACATTAAATCAATAACTTTGAAAATATCGCACAGACAAATTAAATTGTACAAACAACAAATTTGTAACTTAATCATCGTATACTCGCATGCTTTCATATATTTTTTTATAATTTTATTCATTTTTCCAGCTTGAACAGAAAAGGGCTGACGTTGAAATTGTTGTGGACTATTTTACACTAAACTAACTGCAACTTGCCATTTTCTTTTCTCTATTTATGTCTTTAATAGGTGTTGTCGAAAACCCAGGTCACTGTCCCCAAGGATCATGTACATGATCGACCCCTTGATGGGAAATGGACCGAAAATGGTCCCAAGCCCAGACGTCATTCTGGGAAAAGGTATTGCATCAAAAGAAATACAAAGCTGGTGAGGGTTGTTGTGTTATGTTGCTTCTGTTTAATCAAATGTTGTTACTTGCCTATTAAAAAAATACGCTCATGTAATATCTCCTGTCTTTGATCCCATTTCACAGACTGCTGATGAAACTTCCCATATCACCAGCCACACCCAAGGAGGGAAAGACAATGACGAAGACGCCGCTCCTTCATCTTGCATTTGCTCACCGTTGAAAATGCATATCCGCAGATGGAGAAAGCGTAGACAGTCAAAGGTTGTCCCTCTCTCCAAAAACCTTTCAGACAACAACATGATGAGGGTACATGGAGGAGTGGCTACACCAGTTACACCGATGAAACCAGATACCAACCCGTTTTGTCTGGGTGATGTCCAGAAAATTCAAACACCAGAAGTGGCAATAAATGCCTCAAAACTGATGATTCCAAACCTGTTGGGATTGGTTACCACGGAAATTGACACTTTTGGACAGGAATCCCATCCAAGCAAGATAGAAGTGCTGTCGAATGAGGGAACAAGAGGACAGATCTTTCCAAGCATTCTTGAAACTTCAACTGCCAAGGATCTCCCACTACAGAAACACAAACCCATCTTCAAAGTGGCACCAGCTCTCTCAGATTATCAGCAGGCGAAGACAACCAAGATGTCTCCAAATGAAGATCATCTCGTCAGTGATGTATCCAGAGAAAGCATATGTTCTCTTCGGCCTAAGACTTCCCGTGGCACCAAACAAGATCTTGACCTGGTAATCAAGACTGATGACATAATCAAAATTCAAGATTCGATGTTCAATGTCTGGACCAGAGAAGAAAATAAACAGGAACACATTGATTCTGATGATGAGAATCTAGTTGTCCCGGGACTGGAGATAACCGGTAATGTCTTGAGTGGTGATGAGCTAAACTTAGATACAAATACAGATGAAAGTGATGGTGAGAATAATAATGAGCTGGCCGATCTCAAAAGCAGTGATGACGAGTACGACAGTTGGGTACAAATAGAGGAAGCAGTTGCTGCCTCAAGGATGTCTTCGAGAATGAACGTTGAAAAACAAAGGGATGAAGTATCCCAAGACCAAGGAGAAAGGGGAAATGATGTTGTCCCAGGAGAGATTCAGTATGAGCTGAAACAACGAGAGCAATGGCAACTTGCCGCCATTGGCGAATGGTCAGTCATCTGTCAAGATGATGATGAAGTGAACGATGATTACAGTCAGAGCTACCTGATGAAAGACGAGTTCCAAAAAGAGCAAGAAATTCGTGAAGACTGGAGACCCATCCTAGATCGTCATCAATCTCTCAGCATCATACAGGACCTTCGAACAATGCAAACCCTCTCAAAATGTACCATCAGTCAAAGCGAAAGGGCGATGCGCCAATTCGCTCGTATATGCCGAGGTCCGGTGCCCTTTTCCCACTCCGGTCAAACCAAGACCGAAGCCATCGCAAGTCTTTCCAGAAAGGTACAACGACAGACCAAGCGAATCTCCGAGGAGATATCCAACACTTTTATGGAGTTCTACCACATATTCGAGGAGATAGATGACTTGAGAGAAAAGCAGGATCGAGTAGAAGACTTCTTCCAGAAAGATCTCGTAAAGAGAGATTCCGAAAAACAGAGGGCGTCTGCACCTCCTCCAAGAAGTGCAACCCCAAGGAGGTCTTCTAGTCGGCTTCAGCAATGGGAGCTTGACATTAACCTGATGGACACATACTCCGAGGGCAGGGTGAGGTCATCAAGTCTCATCACAATTATGCCAACCATTGGCGAGAACGATATTTATACCGTACCCGAGAGGAGCAGCCAACTCTCACGGTCACAGTGTCAAGAAATTGACTACGACTCGGACGACTTTCCTGAATATAATGGAATGGATTACGTAAGCCCGGTTGAAGGTGATGACGTCACGCCAGTTGACGATACCGACAACAAAGATAATGACGTCACATTCCATAAAATAAACTGAAGACTCTGTGAATAGATAAACGAAGAGATGATCATGGTGAATTAATGGGATATCTGCAATCCACTGATGATTAAATAATATTAATAATAAGAATAACAATAATAAAAAACAGTAGGGCAATATGAATAGGCATTCCTCAAAGCGCTTAAAGGAACACATTGCCTTGGATCGGTCGAGTTGGTCTTTGAAAAGCGTTTGTAACCGTTTTTTATAAAATGCATATGGGTAGAAAGATGTAAAAGTAGAATACAATGATCCACACAAACATGCCTCAAAATTGCGTGGTTTTCTTTTTACCTCGTCGACTAACACGTCGGCCATTTATGGGGGTTAAAATTTTGACTCCCATAAATGGCCGACCGTGTTAGTTCGCACAGTAGAAGGAAAACCACGCAATTTCGAGGCAAACTTGTGTGGATCATTGTATTCTACTTTTAAAACATCTTGCCAACCATATGCAGTATATAAAAAACGGTTACAAACGCTTTTGTTTTGACCAACTCGTCCGATCCAAGGCAACGTGTTCCTTTAACAGAACAATGAAAAGCATTACTAGAAAATCAAAAACGTATAATTTTATATTCCCCAATTAAAGTCCAAAACAACTTTAAAACAAAATTAGGCCAGACCAGCTGTTACCTTAATGAAACCTTTTGTATACAATTGTTTTGTTTGTTTACAAATCATGAATAATAAATAAAAAAATATTGATTCGCAAAACTAATGATAATTGCTTGAATCTGCCTAGGTTTTTTGTAGTTTAAACTATTGATTACCAGAAATGAAGAACGTTAACCAGTTCAAATCCTTCTCTCGGCCAGCATCTCGGGGGGGGGGGGGGGGGGGGGGGCTGGGTAATCGTGCAACCATCCCCACCCCCCTCCCCCCCCCCCCCCCCCGCAGATTCAACCCATCCCTACATTTCATTCACAGGCTATTTCCAACTTTCCAAAAATATGCGCATTTCTTTAAATCTTGAAACCAAAATTATCATTGGAACCCCCCCCCCCCCTGTTCAAATAACTTTGGAGGTCCCTGATGGGCCAGCCTACCCTTGAGAAAAAAAAACTGCCGTCCGTGTACGTGTAGACGACCGTTTATTCACGGACGATACTGCACTGAAATTACATTGTGGTGCAGCATCCGCCCCAACGAACCTAGCGCCCTCAGTTGATAAATGCACTTGCCGACGTAAGATGTAACGAGGAATTTGATTGGCTAATAAAAATGAGTTTGTTGGTTATTTTAATTGAACAAATAATCATTATATGCTCAAATTTTATCCAAGTTAAATATTTTTTTAACAAATATTTATGAGATTAACGTTTCTATAATTTATGGAGGTAAATACTTTTTTTAGGGGGTGAATGGCTTAAAAAGCTGTTTTAAAATGTTGAATCATTTAGCCAATGGGAGTTGTCGTTAGTAATAAACGTGCTGAGTATCACTGTTGGCGCCATTGTTTTTTCGAAAAAGGGTAACAATTTTGGTATTGCTCTACTAGCAAAACAACTCAAATCCCCATCTTTTGTCGGCAGCAATTATAAAGTGTACGTCTTGTGAAGAATTCTTTGTCCAATTCTTTCAAGAGCAGTCAAAGGTATATTCTTATTTATATGTGTTTTTAGTTAAAGTGCATTTTTAATTTTGACGGCTTGTTTGGCCAAAAAAAGTGTCCACACGACGACGACGAACGTAGCGAAGCAGGCAAATTTGGCCGACCGGGCGGATGTCGTCCGTGAACGCTCGCTGCTTGTGGTTGGGTTGGTCGACTACGACTGCCGGTGGGTGTCCACCTCTACCTCCACCTCTACCTCAAGCCAGCTAGCTGGTCGGACACTCGCACTCGGTCGTTCCATGAAAGGAACTACCCATGCTACCTCTCCAGTGTACCACTATCAAGGCCAGTACCAGGAACGCACCACTTTTTCACTCATTTTTAGTTTAAAAAAAAAAAAGGGATATATCAATCAGGTAAATTAGATACTATATAAGTATATTACTTTATTTCGAATGAAAAAGTGGTGGCGCCATACAGGAACTTTTCCGTTTATTTAGCCTATAATAAATAATCATATAATATTTAATTGATATGAAAAAAAGTAGCCGGGGCCTGGACCACGCTGGATAACTTTCCGTATGACGGCACCACTTTTTAAATAATTTTTGCAAAAAGGAAGGAGTCTCATTAAGGTAAATTAGACTGCTTATACTTTATTATTTCATATCGAATGAAAAAGTAGTTGCGATAACGTAACCCTCCTCCCGACAGCCACCAGGCCGAAGGGTTACAAGATCGGTTCGAGCGGCAACGGTTAATCTGGTCTATTTGCGATAACGTAACCCTCCTCCCGACGGCTGCCAGGACGGAGGGTTACGAGATTGTTTCGAGCGGCAACGGTTAATCTGGTCTATTTGCGATAACGTAACCCTCCTCCCGACGGCTGCCAGGATGGAGGGTTACGAGATTGTTTCGAGCAGCAATGGTCAGACTGTTAATCTGGTCCAACATGTACAATTTTGTCAGCTAGTCACCAGATATGCCCCATTTTTACCACTTTCAAAAACCATGACACAAATTTTGAGGGTACGAACTCAATCAGAAATGTCTAATGCAGCCTGCCATAATACTCAAAACACCATTGAGGAAATATTTCGAAGAAAAATTGACAAAATCTTACCAGAACCGGAGCGAAATTCACAGGTTTTGAGTATTATGGCAGGCTGCATTAGACATTGCGGATTAAGTGCGTACCCTCAGAATTTGTGCCATGATTTTTGAAAGTGGTAAAAATGGGGCAAATCTGGTGACTAGCTGTCAAAATTGTACGTGTTGGACCACAACGTGTTGCGGCTCGAAGCAATCTCGTTACCCTCCGGCCTGGCGGCCATCGGGAGGAGGGTTACGTTATCGCAGCTAAATCTGGTCCAACACGTACAAATTTGACAGCTAGTCACCAGATTTGCCCCATTTTTTACCACTTTCAAAAATCATGACACAAATTCTAAGGGCACAAACTAAATCCTCATTGTCTAATGAACACTCAAAACACCATTGAGAAAATATTTTTGAAGAAAAGGACAAAAACTTACCAGATCCCGGAGCGAATTCCCAGGTTTACATTTTGAACCTGTCGCATCGCTTTGCAAACGCATTATTTTGTTGTTGGGCTAAACCATTCTGTGAAAGGGGTGTTACAATGTTGCAGTGCTGCAGTGCGTGCACGCCATTATGAGTGAACCGTTTCCGTTTCATTGCTTGTTGAGGTTCGAGTTAAAATTATACTATAAAATACAAATGCAGATCTGTACAGGCAGTTTGTGTAAACATGTCAGCAGGTCAATAGACCTATATCTAGCCTTATTTTGAGCCCATGAATTATGTCCTAAGTTGAAAAATCTAAAAGCTATTATTTTCTTCATTTATTTTTTCAGTTGGATGAGTCAAGATGTCAAAGAGCAGAGGGCACCAGAGACTGGTGGTGTCCCCCATTGTGTACCCACAAGGATCTAAAGATATCACCCAAGACCTCCCTAGAGATGAGCTTGTTAGAAGACTCAAGGTAGGAATAAATAGTATGTGTTTGCCTCCAGGGCTCAAAGTTAACTTTCTACCTCAGACCCGATATTCAGCTGAGTTGTTTCTCATTTGGATGTCTCTTTTGGATTCTTGTCTCGTACAAAAAAGTGTGGTCCTTAAAAAAAGGTTGAGCTACAACCTCTGTGCGGTCTTGTGGATTTTACAACACATTTGAGCCCCCTGTTACATAGTACATCTCTGGATGGTCATGATGGTGCTTTTATTGTACTCAGGTGCTTGCTCGTTCCTTCCAAGACATGGAACAGGAGGAAGAGGCCACCCAGTATGAGCCCCTAGCTCTCTATCTCATCAGTAACTTCTTCTTCAAGCATGCCAGCAAGGATGTCCGACTGCTGGTGGCATGCTGCATTGCTGATATCTTCCGTGTCTTTGCCCCAGAAGCACCATATCGAACTGCTGAACAATTGAGGGTAAGCTATAGGGTTCTACAAGTATCTCTGTTCAACAACTGGGCCTTTAGATCGATTCGTTTTAGCCCGTTCGTGCAAGTGCCTTGCTATGCGGTCATTACTGGGTCGCGGTAGTGCAAGATTTCTGTACACGAAAACATTGCTAAACATTTTAACTGTTTATGTGAATTAGGTGTCTTTCTCATCAATTTACACAATTTCCCTGACAGAAGTCCTTCTGATTTGAGGTGTGCGATCGCACCCACACGCCATCGCACGCCTAAATAAAATCTTTCCGAGGAGTGCGAATAATCACACGCCTGAATCCCTGAAAACGCATCCCTCCCTTGGCATTAAGTTTTGTCGTAATTATACTGCATAATTTGTACAGTAACATAACGTCAACAAATTAATTTTTGTAAAATTGTTATATATGCATACTAAATGTCCGGTTGTATGTTTACACTTTTACGGTTGAGAATGGTTGAGATAAACATCGGAAAAATTCACTAGAAATTCCCGCAAAACACAGACCTACTACTCCACGATGTCACTCAGCGATACAACGCATGCAGCAGTCACATGGTTTCCAATAAAGGCTCGTAGTCTTTTTACTTTGCATTCTATAATAAAGGCAAATAACATTGAACGCTAGCTTCAGAACCATGCAAAAGAATGATAGTAAACGCCCTGTACTGGCAAAATATCACAGTGCATCACGCGATACCGCCTTGACCAAAGACTGCACTTGTCTGCGCATGCTTGGGCAAATGGGTTTTTTCCCCGAAATGCAATAGCCACCAACGCTAGGGTGCACGCTTAAATCGTACAACAGCATAGTCTTCGCTGGTATGCACGCATTAGCCGCCGACAGCATGGTCTGCGAATCCTGTAAATATATTCCTCGGAAATGTAAGCTTTTTTACGAAAACAACACAATGTGTAAAATTGTTTAAATTAAGTAAACAATTAATTATTATATAAGTGGTTAATCACTCTCGATATTTTGATTAGTTGCAAATAATTTTGTGAAAATTATTTTACTTTAACTAATTCATTTGTTAAATACATTAGTTTATCAAATACAAAATAATTTCAGCTTCTCGATCAATTAATTCTTAAATCAAATGGACAACGGATGGGAAATAGACATTGTTAAATGATAAGTTTAATTTCTTCAATAAGGACTGTTCAGAAATTACCTCTTCATTTAATTTTGTTTAGTCTTTAAGCAAAAATCTGTATCAGGAGTATCACAGCAAGGCCTGGGCGAATTATTCGAATATCCGGTTAATGGCGAATTAAAGGTTTTCCTATCCGTAACCCGATGCCTTTTTTTTCTTAACCGGATATCTGCATAGGGCGCGAATACCTATTTACAAACCGGATAATTCTGTAATTACAAACGAGTAACGGGATATTCTTTAATATCCGAATATCCGCGGATGTCGGGCGACAACTGATATGAATGTTTTCTCTGCATCCTTATGAAACTTCTATTATGACAGCATAATACAGCATATATTAAGAGCCCCTGCCTGTAAGAATGTACCAAATTAGGGGGGGGTGTGATTCATGGGTTCGCAGATCTTCTTCCAAAAAATTAGAGTGATACACCATCATACCAAACGAACAAATCCAAAATTTTAGTTTGCTGACGCTTTCGGTTTTGGAGTTACCAGTTATCAAAGTTTGGGCCAAAAAGCCCTCAAGAAACGAATAGTACATTCCCTGTAAACACAAAAACGTGCGCCAAGGTCATCCCAGAAAAAGTAAAACATTTTTTGAAACCTCCAGTTGGGCTTATAACAAAAGTAAAAAAAAAAATTTGGGATCTCGTTGGCGCGTCATGTTACGCGCACCTGAACCTTTGACGAACAGTGCCCTCGTGCCATTTTCAACGCCTCATAACTCAACGCGCCTATAGGATCCCATGAATTGAACAAGTTCAAATGAAAGAGCTTGCATCCCTAAAACAAATTTAAGTGCAAAGTGAGTGGGATCTCGTTGGCGCAGAGAGATAATAGAGGTCAAAGTTCAAATTTTACCAATATATTGCGTTTTCGCACCTCCGTAACTTCGCGCGCCAACAACAAAACATTTTTTTTATGGCAACTGGGTATTGGAACAGTTTTCTTCTAATGATAAATGAAAAAAGAATCTTGGGATCTCTGCAACTTGCATGTCGAAAGATTTTTTGAAAATTTTCTAAAGTATTGTCATTCCACACATTTTGGCCTAAATTGGCACAACATTCACTTTTTTCATCACTGTAAGTATCTGTGCCAACAAGATCCCATCAATGTTTTCTTGTATTTGGTTAAGTTGAGTGTTCCTAAACAGATTTCAGTTGAAAAATAATTGGGATCATGTTGGCCCACCAATATAACAAAGGTCAAAGGTCATATGAAACTACACTACTGCCTATTTCGGGCGATTTTGCGTCGTCTAGAAATCCACGCGCCAATATGATCCCATTAAGTTGTCTGCGTTTTATGATTATATAGATTCTCAGCAACACATAAAAAGCAAAAACCAAATGGGATTTGAGTGGCGCTAACAAATATTACAGATCAAAAGTTCACAATACATGCCTATACACATTGTACTTATGCATTGCTGTGGCAACCGAAAGTGAGAAATATCCCCCAATTTCAAAATGTTGGCAAACCATGAAGGGGATAGGTCTCCAAAACGAATTTTGGTCAAGAGATACACTGGACTTGTTTTTACAAATGGTGTTAGTTTAATGTTGGTTGGTAACTGTTGCCAAGGTCAAAGGTTACAAAGAATATGGGTGTTTTTTATATTTTCTGTCAAGAGCCAACTTCGGAGCCTTTTCAAGATTTTATTTAACGAACAAGGGCTCTTTCCTTTATGTTGGGGAAAACCACTTATTTTATCTAGGCACATGTGATTGTCCCAAATTAATTATAGAGCCCTTGTTCATTTGATAAAACGATGACATGGCTTTGAAGTTGGCTCTCCACAGAAAATATTGGTGTTTTGTAATACATTTTCTGTCAAGAACCAACTTCGAAGCCCTGTCAACATTTTATCAAATAAGGAAGGGCTCTATAATTAATTTGGGACAACCATATGTGCCTAGATATTATAAGTGGCTGTCCCAAACTGAAATGATAGAGCCCTTGTTCTTTAAATAAAATCTTGAAAAGGCTCTGAAGTTGGCTCTTGACAGAAATATAAAAAACACCCATATTCTTTGTAACCTTTGACCTTGGCAACAGTTACCAACCAACATTAAACTAACACCATTTGTAAAAACAAGTCCAGTCTATATCTTGACCAAAATTCATTTTGAAGACCTATCCCCTTCATGGTTTGCCAACATTTTGAAATTGGGGGATATTTCTCACTTTCGGTTGCCACAGCAATGCATAAGTACAATGTGTATAGGCATGTATTGTGAACTTTTGATCTGTAATATTTGTTAGCGCCACTCAAATCCCATTTGGTTTTTGCTTTTTATGTGTTGCTGAGAATCTATATAATCATAAAACACAGACAACTTAATGGGATCATATTGGCGCGTGGATTTCTAGACGACGCAAAATCGCCCGAAATAGGCAGTAGTGTAGTTTCATATGACCTTTGACCTTTGTTATATTGGTGGGCCAACATGATCCCAATTATTTTTCAATTGAAATCTGTTTAGGAACACTCAACTTAACCAAATACAAGAAAACATTGATGGGATCTTGTTGGCATAGATACTTACAGTGATGAAAAAAGTGAATGTTGTGCCAATTTAGGCCAAAATGTGTGGAATGACAATACTTTAGAAAATGTTCAAAAAATCTTTCGACATGCAAGTTGCAGAGATCCCAAAATTCTTTTTTCATTTGTCATTAGATGAAAACTGTTCCAATACCCAGTTGCCATAAAAACAATTTTTTGTTGTTGGCGCGCGAAGTTACGGAGGTGCGAAAACGCAATATATTGGTAAAATTTGAACTTTGACCTCTATTATCTCTCTGCGCCAACGAGATCCCACGCACTTTGCACTTAAATTTGTTTTAGGGATGCAAGCTCTTTCATTTGAACTTGTTTAATTCATGGGATCTTATAGGCGCGCTGAGTTATGAGGCGTTGAAAATGGCACGAGGGCACTGTTCGTCAAAGGTTCAGGTGCGCGTAACATGACGCGCCAACGAGATCCCAATTTTTTTTTTTTACTTTTGTTATGAGCCCAACTGGAGGTTTCAAAAAATGTTTCACTTTTGTTGGGATGACCTTGGCGCACATTTTTGTGTTTACAGGGAATGTACTATTCGTTTCTCGAGGGCTTTTAGGCCCAAACTTTGATAACTGGTAACTCCAAAACCGAAAGCGTCAGCAAACTAAAATTTTGGATTTATTCGTTTGGTATGATGATGTATCACTCTAATTTTTTAGAAGAAGATCTGAGAACCCATGAATCACCACTTGGTACACTCTTACAGGCAGGGACTCTTAAGTATTTAACTATGCTCAGCTCCGTGAAGAGTTAAAGCAATGACATTTCTGATGTAATTTGTTCAAAGATTACAAAAGTTTTCCTTCATGTAGAGTCAATCACGATCAAAAGAAGAAGCAAATCGCCATCTTTAAATTAGATCCGGTCATTTTTATGAATGAACCAAGTGACACTGTCTAAAACTACTATCAATCCGCCCGTATGATCTCATTCACAAACAAACAGCGCCCTAGTTGGCCAGCTGTATCCGAATAACAAAATTTCACTATTCGCCCAGCACTAATCACAGCAAAGGGCCCAACAATATTTTGTGGACAAACTTGTACTGCATTATTCGTATTAGACCAAATTAAAAAAAAAACCAGTTGATCGTCCCCCCCCCCCCCCATCCTTTAAAAAAAAAATTAAAATCCTTTCAAAAGGACTGGCCTAGGACGTTTACATACCTGAATCTAACGTGATGCTCTCGAAAATGTGTAACCGTCTGTTTCATAAAACAATATTAGTGAATGCCTAGCTGGCCTAGCAGGTGTAATAATCCGACCCTGTTGACACGGGTCCGCATGTAACAAATAGGGGAAATAGATATTTTAAACTAAGTTTGTGATGGATTCAAACTGAAGAGTTGGTAGCCTGTTTGATTTGAAATACTTAGCTGCCATCTTGGAAAAAAAAAAAAATAAATAACAAGGCCCTCATCCTTCTCCTTTTTTAAAAATCCGGATGATCAACTGGTTTTTTATTTATTTGGTTTACTTTAAAATCATTTCAGATTAATTTAATGGGTCCAAGAAATGTCTCTGAAATGACCTTAGATTGCACCAGAGAGCATCTAGGACGTACAATTTTCCCGGGGTCTAAAGAGGGCCCCAGACCCCACGCCGCAATGGCGTCGCGCTACTCTCTCACATTTTCTGATTTCTGAAAATCACACCCCTCGGGAAAATTCAGGGGTGCTTTTTTCCACATGCCTGTGATTTTCAAATTAGAAGAACTGGTAGAGAGAGTGATTCGCATAAAAAGTTCAAACAAAAATGATTTTTCTATGTCTTTGTGTACAAACCTTTGTGCTGCCATGACCCACTCGGCAGTATGCAGAACTTGCTTGATGGCTTGGTCTATATCTATTTCAGGATTTGTCGCTTCAATTTCAGATTTTCTTGAATGAGGCCAAACTTGCCATCACATACATGTAGATGAGAAAACTTGGTTTACCACCACACCTTCAGATACGTCAGCCAATCCCAGGGCCTTTGGTTCAGCCGCTGAGCGATTACAACCATTCACTACTTGAGCTTCATTTTGTTCTGTTCCTTACAGATAATATTCCAGTTTCTTAACAAGCAGCTGTGGGGTCTGGAGAATGTGGATGGCCCTTCCTGGAAGCGTTACTTCTACCTCCTAGAGAATCTGGCCATGGTGAAGTCCTATAACATCTGCATGGAGCTGGAGGATTGCAATGAAATCTTTGTGGAACTTTTCAATGTCTTCTTCAGCATCGCAAAGTGAGTAGATGAGAACCCTTGAGATTCTTATCTTTTTTTGTGATCTTTAAAAAAAAAACGTGATGGGTAAGTTTTACTTGTCACTGGGGAAGTCAAAATTGCAAACCTCCTTCATGTTTTTAATAACTATATGAGGATTTTTCCTGATTTTAGGATTTAATTGTGGGGTGAACAAAGAAAAGAGCAGGATTCAAATCTTCAGCTCTGGGCTTATGTGACGGTGCTCTACCAGATGAGCTATATAGCCTTCCCTTTTTCCTTAATACTTCTTTTGGGAAGAGCCTCATATTGAGGTATTTGTGCCAATTTGGGTAAGAAGCCATTTTCAATGAAAAATCAAAACCCGTATGTGTGTACACAGGACCTCAGATTTGAATGCTCTTTGAGATACATTTGGACTGACAATGGCATCCAACAATCACTTCACCAAAGTAAACTGATGCAACGTTCTCCCCTAACACAACTCTGTTAGGGGGTTGCCAGTTAGAAGTTGTAAACTAACAGTATAACATGTATTCTCGTTTTGCAAGTGAGTATCACTCGCCCAAGGTGCGTACCTTCATGTTGGACGTAATGTGTCCCCTCATCAGCGAGAATGACGCAGTGCCCCCTGACCTCCTTGAGGTCATTCTGGCAAATCTACTGGATTCCAAGAAGGCTGAGAATCCACATGCTTTCCAAATGGCCAAGGAGCTGGTCAAAAGGACAGCTACCAGTATTGAGCCATCTATACAAGCCGTGAGTATTACTACATGTAGATTGCAAGATTGTTATCTTTTAACAACAACATTTATTGCACACATGCTTTTAAATATTCTTGTACAAAAAAAAAACACATTTTTGAGTTCATGTATTCATATCATTAAAAGCTTTTGGTTGTTTGTAACTCATGCTCTTTCTTAATTCAATTCTGAATTCAAAATTATTAGAATAAAGACTCAAATTTACCAAAATGCCTGTATTAAAAGTGAACTAAATGTTCATGTGTGGTACGCATTCAGTTTGGGATTAATTGCATAAACAAATCTGTGTTTGTGCTTGGGCTTGTGCATATGAATGTCTGATTATACACGGATTTGGTGTATGTTTTATATTGAATATCATTATCCATTTTTTTTTCCATTTTTGTGTTGGTTATTTCTCATGACTTCTCGCATTAAATATGGCCACTTTTTTTCACTGTACTGCCTGCAATTGGATGCAATGATGCCGAATTTGCAGAGTTTTCCCCTGTTTAGGTAGCCTTGCTCAAGGCAGTCGAATTATTCACTCCGAAAAAAGACCGCTGCTGTATAAAAACCCACCCGTATTCACTGTGCGTAAAACCCACCCGTATTCACTGTGCGTAACATCGCACGACACGATGCCCCCGTACACTATCCGCATGCGGAGGCCGTCAGGCCGACAGCCTTGTAGGATCTGTGTTGAAGCCACTGACCTCATTACTATAATAAGCGAAGAGTTCCCACGGTCAGCTCATTACCATAATGCCCGCGAAAGACGAGACATGTTTACCTCACACACCACCACCACAGACGCATGATAGGGTCCAAAGGTCGTGATAAGGGAAGTGCGTGATTGGACGTCAAAATGAATAATTCATTTGCCTCGCATCCTGTGTTGTCTGATAGGTCTGACGAACGATATACATATTCATGAGCTGCATACTAGCATATCCTCGAGCCCCCCCAATTTCGTCCACTATTGGAATTTTTTCAATACAACACATTAAAACGGGAAGATACAGATCCGACAAGGCTGTCGGCCTGACGGCCTCCGCATGCGGTTAGTGGTGTACGAGTGCGATGACTTGTGTGAACAGTATTCGTGCGATGTGACAGTGTGTATACGTGTTGGTCATTCGGTGTGATCGCACACACCATGCACAGGGTATACGGCGGGTGGGTTTACAGCTGCGTCTTTTCGGAGCGAATAATGCGACTGCCTTGAGCAAGGCTACTGTTTAGGTTTCAAAGTGCATTTTAATTATTTCCTGCATTTAGTTGTTTACAATGCTTGCATTTTATATATAACATATGCATTTTCCTGTGAGCTCCAAATTCAATTTCTGTGTTTATTTGATGTGTTCTCTGTTTATGTTTGGATTTAAGTCCATGCAGCATGTGCAGTGCATTTGAATTAGGCTTGTCCCTGCATTTAATATCTCACAGTACTTGCATTGCATTATGATGTGTTTTTTATCTCTTTTACATTTCCATTTATAAATATATATTTTCTTGTTAACTCCAAATTTAAAGGTTGTTGTTGTAAATGCACTGTCTTTTAACTTTGTTTCAATGCTCAGTAACTGCATTTTAGTAGTCCATGATGATGTGTATTGATTCTAATGTAAAGTGCATTTTTAATTGCTACCATCTTTCATTGTTCTATTTGTTTGACATGACCATAACATCATTGAGTTTGAGTCATTTGTTTTGTTTAAGATAAAGATAAACCCTTTTGTGAACTATTGCATCAAAAAGAACAACAGTTCAAAAAAGGGTTTACATATACTTTTTGTCATAGTTTGTTTGCATTAGTAAAACAAATTAATGGAAAGAAACTATGACAAAATGTACATGTAATAACACAAATGCTCTGAACATTCGTTGTAGTTCTTCAACAATGTTTTGATCTTGGGGAAGACGACTGAGACGGAGTTAGCTAGCAATACCTATGAGCTCATCTATCAGCTCAACACCATATCCAGCACACTGCTGCTGTCAGTATTACCACAGCTAGAATTTAAACTCAAGGTAAGGGTCTTGAACTATTATTTTAGTAGTACACTATAATTTAAGTAGCATCCCAGGCGACACTAGCCTGGCGATATTGCCACTGTTGGCTATCAAACACCACTTTTCAACTTGCTCCATGGGATACTAAAAGCCAGTGTGCTACCTACATTATTGTACTAGCCACACGAGGCAAGTATTACAGGCAACTTGGAGGCAATTATTTGCAGTGCATTATACAAGACGACCAGTGTCTTACAATCCCCAAGAAAAATATGTGAACATTAAAATGTGACCACATTTCTTCTTGCCTCAATTTGCCTGGTTCCTATAGTTCGCGTTTCTTAACTATGCTGTTGGAAACACAGCATAGAGTCTTGCTGTGCCTGGAAAATGTCCCCCTTTATTTGACAAACTGCAGTTGCATGCCTAATACAGTAATAGCTCTGTATCATGGATTATACGTTTACAGCAAAAGTGTCGGACAAAATAATTTTGTTGCTTGGACTTTTTTCTACTTAGAATTTTACATTCCTGGTACAACAATTTCACATGTGATTGAAGAAATTTTTTGTTTAACTGGACTCTTAATTGACTTGCAATTCTCCTATAATTGTTTGCATATAGAGCAATGATGAGAGGGAACGGCTGGCTGTCACCAACCTTCTAGGGCAGATGTTCTCCAACAAAGACTCTGACCTTGCATCCCAGAACAAACCCCTGTGGAACTGCTTCCTTGGCAGGTAAGGGACAAGATACCAGATATATTGTATGGAGGTTTTTGTGTTTTTCTCCTTTTAAAAAACCTTTCTAAAAGACAGGTGATTGCAAGCGTGATGATCAAAACTATATGTAGGTATTCAAGTTGAACTAAATTTTCCAATTGTTAGTTTTCTTTTTGTAAAGGGATCATCCATTTGAAAAATTTGTTGTGTAATTTTAAGAGGGCACATACACAAAGACAGTGGCCTCTGTATGAAGAGAAGCCTAAAATATTTGTGGTAGTAGAACTCTAAAATTCTACTAAGACTATCCTCTTTTAATGTACCAATGACAGGTCTGACATTTTAAAAAAGTAAACTATTACCATTTTGGATTGCGGTGAGATGCTGTATGTGTTGTCCTCATTGGCATCTTTCCTATGCTGGGAAGGCTCATTAGACTGATCTTTTTTTCACAGTCAGAAACTAGAATAAATGTAAATGAGTAAAATGCAACAAACCCTCAGCATTGATAAATTCTGAGTTAACTGTCCTATCTCAAACTCTTAGCATAGGCCATGCTGCGTGATGATCGTAAACAACGCTGTTGAGTGACGTATTTTACATAACTGTCTTATTCAGGTTCAGTGACATCAGTGTAGGTATTCGGACAGCGTGTGTCCAGTTTGTGTCGGATTTCATCATACATCATTCCTACCTCCTCCATGATTTGATAGGTAAATATAACAACCAACAGTCTGTTTTAGAGCCTGTCCTTTTGTTTTCATTTCTGACTTTGAAGTAATGTTCCCGTTTTTTTTTGTTGCAGAGTAAAACTGAAGATGAGGGAAAGGTTACAGTTTTTGTACTGTGCATTTCACCTTTTTGCTTTGAAAGACTTCTCTTTGGTATTAAACAAACATGAACAATTTCCACCAGGCCTCTGTGTTCTACCATGTTTAGGGAATTGCCGGATCGAATTGCTACACAATTGCTAGACTGCTTTCTGAACATTTCCGAATGCTAAGTTTTTTTAATTTGCAGTTTGTTAGACCTCCCTTGTTCTTAGTAGAAGAGTTCTGCCTGTGTCACTGGTTAAAACTGATGATGAAATCAGTTGTGTCGTTCATGTACATGTACTGTTCATATCCATTTAATAGTGTTTTTGTTTGTCTTCTCAATTCAGAGAAGTTACGAGAGCGCGTCCATGATGTTGATGAAGGGGTGAGGCAAGAGGTGGTTGCAGCCATAGCTAAGGCTGCCAAGAAAGACATCACCAACATCAGCGATGAGATGCTGACACTTATCAAAGACCGCACTCTTGATAAAAAAGTAAGTCTTGGATTTATTCTTCTTCATTTCAAGGGTTTCGGCTAAATGTGCTTTTTGTTGAAGTAATTGGCAAAACTGTCAATGAATGTGTTTTTTTATTGCTAATTTTGTTAAACTCCATTGTCCACAATATTCTCAGTCAGGATATTCTTCCGACTGTAGTCTGAAAACTAATTTTGTTTGCCTTTGGGAAAATGTGATTAAAAAGGCTGAAAATCATTGAAAGCCTATTCCATTTGTACATGTACATGTAGGTCATCTCTTGTACACCCGTTTTCTAATCTTTGTTTCAGTGAAGTATTTGTAAGTTTTACTCAAAGAAATGTTTGCCGTTTTAATTTTTTTCAGTGGAAAATTCGCAAAGAAGCAGTGTTAGGCCTGGCACACATTTATAAGAAGTGGTTCAACAATGAACAGTTGGTGAGATCAGAATACAAACGAATCATCTGGATTAAAGATAAGGTTCTACATATGTACTACCAGTCCTGCATTGAGGACAGGTAAGCTATTTAAAATGTTATCGTGTTTGAACTGTGACTTAATTCCACTGATGACCGCTTCACACAAACTGGCTGTAACTATTACCAGAAGGAAATGCATAGAACTACTTAACATACAGCGTTAATTTTTATACTTGGTGATTAAAGTCCTTTTTTTTTTCCAATACAACAAATAAAAACCACCATGGCTAAATGGGAAGATGTAAACTCAGTCTTCAGTTGGCTTCTTGCCCACAGATAAGTAAGCCTTGATCGACAGAGAGTCGGTACTCTGGCTTTTGTGTCGACCAAACCCCAACAAAACTTGTCTCCAGATGCATTGACTCGCTGTCCTTATTACTTGTTGGCAAATGCGTCATCTAGAAACCTTTAGCGGAACATTTTAAAGACTTTATAGGTTATGAAGGTGGATTTTTGTTTAGTGTTTTTGTACAAGGCCAAGGCTCAACATCAAGTTGCTACATCAACGGTGATAGTAACAAGTCCTTTAAAATCTTGGTGCTTTGCAGGCCTCAACCTTTAGCTTCAGAGGGGCAAGGCCACTTGGCCTCAAAAGCTCTCAAAAAGAAAGGGGCACCAAGGCCAACTGAAAGGGCACCAAGGCCATTTTCAAATGTTGATGGTTATGTTAAAATACTTTCCACTGATTTCAAGATGGTGGTCAACTTTCCAACCCATATTTATTTCATTGTCGCTGACATTGAATAAAAGTTAAAAAATATTTGTCTCTGAATTATTTACAGTTTTTTTGCAACACTCGAATTGCAAACAATTACCCCA
The DNA here is from genome assembly GCF_032118995.1 of Asterias amurensis. Lineage (NCBI taxonomy): Eukaryota > Metazoa > Echinodermata > Asteroidea > Forcipulatida > Asteriidae > Asterias > Asterias amurensis. Next base: position 1,841,841 of record NC_092651.1, read on the forward strand.
GTAATTAACTTACCCCCTAACCCTTATTCATCGACTTAATTAAACTCCCTTCTGGTCATCTGAAAACAAATCATTGGTCCAGAACAAAGAATTGTTGAAAAAATCATACAGACAAAATATTAAGAAAAATAATTCCCTGCGTGCTAATCTGAAGAAAAAAGATCAATTAGTCTCTGGCTCACCACTACCCCAGCTCTGCGAGACAAACGAGCCCAACCCACCCCACGCCAACAACCCCCATCATACACCAACAACCCGGAGGCTCAGCTAAATCCGATGATTGGGAAAAATATTTATTTCTTTTTTTTCCCTTCTTTTTTTATATAAATATGATTAAGAAAATTAAAAACGAACCCCCAACCCCTTGGCACAAAAAAATTGGCCTAGCATTTAGCTAAACTTGTAAGTTGTATTTTGCATGCTGGCGTTTATGCCATGCTAGACTGCGCTAAATAATTACTATAAAAAAAGTAAACAAACGCACCTAATTAAAAAATGCTTCTAAAGTTGGCACTTTGCTACCACTCTAGCCCTTTCGCTTCCCTGCTTATTTTTGCATCTTTTGTGGGATGGCATGCTGATAATCAATAATTAACTTGATGGAGTATGATGATTGCCAAATTAGGGCTCTGCCGTTTGACGTTTTACAATTCCACGCTTGTTGTGTGTACACAAACATGTGTTTGGCAATGAAAAACAAAGTCGCAAGGCAGGCAGATCACTGGTAGTGGTCGGTCACAAACATTAATCCAGTACAAGCCTTGGACACCAGCGAAATAGCCAGGGGAAAAACATAGACTGTATCCAGCCCCCGGCCGCGCGCCTCCCCCGCCCCATCCGCTACAAATACAGATCTCAATGGACAAAATCAGTGCGAAAATGCGTAATTTAATGTAGGGACTTGCAGCGAGTTTATACATTGGAGTAGTCTGGTGCTGCGTTTTTAGTAGAAAAACAAAGTCGCAAGGCAGGCAGATCACTGGTAGTGGTGGGTCACAAACATTAATCCAGTACAAGCCTTGGACACCAGCGAAATAGCCAGGGGAAAAACATAGACTGTATCCAGCCCCCGGCCGCGCGCCTCCCCTGCCCCATCCACTACAAATACAGATCTCAATGGACAAAATCAGTGCGAAAATGCGTAATTTAATGTAGGGACTTGCAGCGAGTTTATACATTGGAGTAGTCTGGTGCTGCGTTTTTAGTAGTAAACAGCTCAACTACGTTTGATATGGTTACCATGCCACATTCTCGACATATTTTTTATTGCACAGAAGCAGCATTGTGAAAAACTTGTGTGCGGGATCGTACGTTCCGAATTTTACCTCCATAAAAATTAAATGGGTCACAATGTTAACATTAAATAACTTTTTCGAATAAATAATGTTATGGAATCAATGGAAAAGGGCACGACGGCCAAGTGGCCGTAAGGTACGTGATTTTTAAAAGGGCTTCACTGCAATTGGCTGGGGCATCGCGGCAATGGCCGCTGGTGGCCGCTGTAGAGGTCGAGGCCTGGCTTTGTGAAATCAAGCCCTGGTTTACAACCAGTGTTCTAGCCAGAAAGAAATTATAGGGTAGGGGTACTAAAGAAATGTTGTCATTTATGTGCGCGTAGCGCAATGTCATTACGGTGTGGGGTCCGGTTCCCGCTTTAGGGCCCAGGGAAAATGTTTATGTAGATGCTCTCTGGTGCAATCAAAGGCGAATTCACAGACATTTTTTTTACCCAATAAATTCATCTGAAAGATTTAAAAGTAAACCAAATAATGCAGTAAAAGTTTGTTCACAAAATATTGTTGGGCCCTTGTGATACTCCTGATACCATTTTTGGTTTAAAGACTTTAAGCAACATTTAAATGAAGATGTTAAGACTAATTTCCAATCTGTTGTCCATTCGGTCTAGAATTATTTGGTCATGAAGCTGATATTTTGTTTATTTTTTATTTATTTCAAACAAGTAAATAAATTTATTAATGTAAAATAATAAACACAAGTGTGTGCAACCAATCACCATATCAAGACTTATTTACCATAGTAATTATCGTTAGAACTTTTTGATAGCGTGTCGGCCTGTCACGCTATTTAATGCCTTGCTAGAACGCTGTTTACAACTTAGGTGAAAAATTAACTTTTGTTGAATAGGAGTTTCACATGGAATCATTCCATTCTATTTAGGATTTTTATTTTTGTTATTTCTAGGCTGCTTGTGGAGAGAATCTTCACCAGTACACTAGTACCTTACACCCTGGAGGTGAAGCCACGTATGCAGAGATTGCTCCAACTCTTTGCTACTGTGGACCGCTTTGCCGTCAAGTAAGCTTTCTCTCTCCAATCAAACATCAATCTCTAGATCTATGCATGGCCATGCTAGATTCAGTATTTAACTTTGTTACCCAACTTTTTTGAAACCAGCAACCCCAAATTGACAAAGTTAGCCAATCAAATATATTTTGGCACAAAAATCCAGTTGATATGTTCAGTAGTGCACAATTGAAGCAATAGCCTTTGCCAAATTTTTGGCTCATTAGAACTCTAGGATATGATACCTGAAGGTGGAATGTCGTCACGATCATGGCAAGCCTGTGGCTGTACATGGAATTCCGAACTCTAAACCAGTTCCTGCTTATACCTGCTGGCCATCACATCTAGTGCTGGGCGAATAGTGAAATTTTGTTATTCGGATACCGCTGGCTAACTATCCGAAATTAACCGGATATTCGAATAGTTTTTTTCGCCGCTAGAGGGCGCTATTCGTTTGTGAATGAGATCTTCTGGGCGGATTGATATTAGTTTTAGACAGTGTCACTCGGTTCATTCATAAAAATAACCGGATCTAATTTAAAGATGGCGATTTGCTTTTTCTTTGATCGTGGATGACTCTACGTGAAGGAAAACTTTTGTAATCTTTGAACAAATTACGTCAGAAATGTCATTGTTTTAACTCTTCAAAGAGGTAAGCATAGTTAAATACTTAATTTATGCTGTTTTATGCTGTCTTAATAGAAGTTTCATTAGGATTCAGACAAAACATTCATGTCAGTTGTCGCCCGACGTCCGCGGATATTCGGATATTAAAGACTATCCGGTTACTTGGTTGTAATTACAGAACTATCCGGTTTATAAATAGCTATTCGCGCCCTATGCGGATATCCGGTTAAGAAAAAAAAGGCATTCGCGGTTACGGATAGGAAAACCTATTCGCCATTAACCGGATATTCGAATAATTCGCCCAGGCCTAATCACATCATTATATTATAATAAAAGCACCGATTGTTATGTGACGACCAGTGTAACTGGGTTAGAAATAATTAATATCAATTTTCAATCCCCTTTTAAGGTTTGATCTCCAAGCAAAGAGAAGGCCAGTATCTTTTTTTTGTTGGGGGAGCTATTCATCTTTATACAGGTTTATACAGTTCTGTCAGTTTAGAATGTATTTTTTTTTACTGACACATTGCCGTCTATTCATATACAGGGCCCTGATTGAGATGATGAAATGTCAGCACACCGTTCGTGTTCAAGTCCGAGAACTGATGGAATGCTTTAAGAAAGGAAAAGATGAGAAAGTCAAATTAATTGATCCCAAGCTTGTTGCCATCTCAAGTAAGTCTTACTTACTAACCTTATTGATATAATTCTTTTCTAGTTTGAATCATGTCTTTGTGGAAAAGTTGCAGTCTTGTGCTACAAATCTTTACCTGAGCGATATCTGTACTATTGGCTGTCCATCCTCCTGGGCCTAATTTCTTTTAGATTGGGATATTTGTAGCTTTGTTTCAGATTTTTTAGTTAACTTTTTTACCACTATTGATTGTGTTTGATTTCCTATTAGAGCATCTACCCGAACCAGCCAAAGCTGTTGATCATCTCAAGAAACTGGCATTAATGCTTGAGGAAGATCTTAAGGTCAGATCTGCGCTGGAGAAGCTTGTTGACCCCAAGGTCACCTGTAAAAGAGCGCTACAGTCTGTTGTAAGTACATGAAGTAACACTTCATGCTTTTTAATTTAATTCAAGAGACATTGGGGAATTACCTGTTTCTTTTTTAAGCTTCTCATATTTTTCTGGTTAAAACAAAAATTTATTTAGTTTATACAGTCATTTTTAATGTTTTTTTTATATATAAATTAAAAGTCATGTTTTGTTTTTCCTCCTTGCTGTAAAACGGTTTTCAGCTTGCGATTGAGCCATTGTTGTCCAAAGTTGTCTAAAGGGCACTTTAAATTTTCAAAAATCTTCAAGAGTAAGCTTGGGTGATATTGCTTTTATTGTCCCACGATGTATCGTCAAAAAAGTATCGCGATATTCGATTATATCGCGATTCATATTTGAAGTCTAAAATTCTGACATCTTACGACGCCCAATTTAAATACTTTAAACTACTTTCAAATTGAGGTGTGGATCTTTGGGGTGTACTGTCTACCCATGGTGTGAAAACATGGGCTTTTCAGTTACACCATAGAGCTGAATACATCTATGAGTTACATACACATAAAGTGTCTATTAAAGTGTTTACTGCGCATGACTGTTCTTACATGTGTGCATATTTAGCTAGATCCCTCCCATTTCATTCTAGCTAACCAATAAGCATCCATAACAGTACTGATGGGTTGTGGTTTGTGTAATATGATCCCAATTGTGTGCATTTCGCGGCACACACACCATGCACACAGGGGAGGTAAATGATACATTGTGTTACCTCTGTAGTGTCTGCGGGAGACCGCCTGGGCGCTAAAGTCTTTTATATTTTATTTTGTCCAAGAAACCCTGTCATTTTGGGATCAATTGGGGAATCTTCCGGTTGGTTTTGCGACTTAATATTTTTTGATACAGCCCTGTGTGTTTGCAAGACAGGGTATCACAACATATCTTTTATTGTATATTTGCTGGTTTTTGATGTTTGAATGTGTTTTTATATTGAAAACCTAAACATAATTCAGCCTTTTGGCTGCTCCTTTTGATTTTTATTAAACCAATAATAATAATCACGATTTTCAATTTATATCGAGATATCGCCCAAGCTTATTCACGATGTATCGTCATATCGGCGATATTTACCCAACGATATACATGTATTGCCAGTCAAAATTTTCCATATCGTCCAGGGTTTTTGGAAGGTAGAAAATCGTTTGGGACTACTACTTGAGCTAAATAAGATCGTTCATTATTAACTTCACTACTGTGGAGCAAGTTCTTAATTGGTCTTATTGTTTTGACTAGCCGTCACTACAGAAGATTGGTGATGTTCTATTTTGTTTGCAACTGATTTATAAACCACATCCTTGTTTTGAAGGGTGAGGTCATGAAGAAGTTTGGCACGACAGGCACACAGAAGACGCCTACATATGATACCCTGAAGACCCTAATGGAGAGAATCTCCCCGTTGGTGGTAGATGCCAACGCAGTCAAGGAGCTAGTCACTATTGTCTATGACCATGTGGAGGGCATAGCAGATGACTTTGAAGACAGGGCTGAGGAGCAGACTGAAGTCAGGGGCCTTAAATTACTACAGGTCAGTGTACTGTGTGCAAGTCTTGCAGTTATCTATATACTTGTTTGTGTAATTCTTGGATCACTTTATGTGTGCAGCATGTGTGCTTAGTCTGATATCTAATAATAATAAAAGTAATAGAAATGACAATTTACACAGCTTCCATCCATGCAACAGATAAAAACAACATTCATAAATACCCCAGACAGTTTCTCTACTCCTATTGGTGGAGAGCGCGTCACGTGGGTGTGCACAAACCTTTTGTTAATGCACACTGGAGCTCTGTTTATCCACACTGAGCTGGCTTCCGCGTGTCGGGCGCGCAAGATTATCACAAGGAACGCGCGAATCAAAGCTATCAGCGCGTAATCTAAGCGTGCGCGCCTACACACAACCCACGTGCCTTGAACAGATTCTTCACAAAGTTTTGGAAAAAAATATTTCAAACCTCAAATTTTCAATTGTTAAAGTGTCTATAACTGTATTTGTTTCACAACCTTATTTTGTTTTTTAACAAAAGGGCATTTATGCATGGGAATAAAAGAGTAGTGACTCGTTCTTCAACGTCCATTTAAAACCTTGCAGGGTCGTTGCCGTGCGATAAAGGCCCTCGCCTTCGGCTTTTTATCACATGGCCGCCAACCCTGCCGGCTTTAAACGTACGTTGAAGAACTCGTCGCTACCCTTTTATTCCCTTATTAAAATCCAAACAGTTGTAAAACCTTAAAGAAAATACAGTTAAAATGTAATTATAAACAGTACCTGAACCATAACAAATCAATCAAGTAAAAACAGTAAGGATTAACAGAACTAACAGACTAAAAGCAGTTTTGGGTAGAACTTCCAGAACTGTGTAATCTTCCCAAGTAAAACAAATATACAATCATTTAAATTTTCTTTTAAACTTTGTTTATTAAAGTAGCAAGTAAGGTTTGCATAGAATCATGTGGCATATCATGGTCAAGTGGTTAATCGCACTGGAAGAAAGTTGTGATAATTCTGATCACCAAAGTGAGGTTCAAGTTATTGTTCTCATTGCTTCGTCTTTTGGATGGGTTGTAAAGCCGTACATAGATGCTGTGTGCCATGTAATGCATAAAAATAACCCAATACCCGGTGTTGCTAGTGTGGTTGGCTGCAGATTGTGCCACATTATGTTATTAACCATTACATGGTTCTTTGTAAATAAATGGGTCATATATTTAAGCATAGCTGTGCATGCCTTACAGTGCCTTAATGATAAAAAATAACAAGTGCTTTGAGACCCCCTCAGATGTTTTCCCACCTTACGTCTCAATTCCTTATTACCTAAGCTGTAGACTTCATTTGATAGTCTGGAGTAAAATAATAATTTAACCAGTTTTTATTTAGCGCTTTTTACATCCAAAGGGTGTCTCAAATCGCTTCCAACATCATAACCAATGGTCACTGGGCCATTTAATTAACTCTTTAACGATTTCAGCTCCCTATGGAGTATAAAGCCTGTGCAACAAATATGCGCTACAAAGCTTAATCAGTCACAAGAACCATCTCTGGTCTCACAGGTACTCATTTACCCCTGGATGGAGAGAAGCAATTACAGGTAAGTGTCTTGCTCAAGGACACAAGTGTCACGACCCGGACTCGAACCCACACTCTGCTGTACAGATTCACCAGAGCTCTTATCTGCTCGGCCACGACACCCTATAGTAATAGTTGTATAGTCTTACAATCAAACCTAATTACTATTTGTATTGCAGATTCTGTCCATGGTGTTTCCCAATGCCTATAGGAGCGAGGGTTGCTTCAGCCAGCTCATATCCATGCTGAAACACGACGACGACACCGTGTCTGATGTTGCACTCCAGATCTTCATCAACACTGGAGAGAATCTGGACAAAGAATTCTCAAACATTTCATCGTAAGTTTGTTCAAGTTCAATGTGAGATTTTAAAATCCATTATGATGATCCTGTGTAATAAGGACACCCCTGCTCCATCCTACATTCTAGACTGTTTTAAAAAGGAAATCAATTCCTACCTTCAGCTCACCTGAGTTCTTTTAACATTAAACAGTTGTTCTTTGAGCCTTGTTTGGGGCAACTTGCATTTTTTTAATTTTTTTTATATTTTATATTATACTTTTGATCACCTTACATGTTTTTTTTGCGCTTATTATACAGGTGCCTCTTACCCATCTTGTTAAGCAAAGCTAAGACGGGGACTCCTTCCCAAGCCAAACATGCCGTCCGTTGCATTAATGCTGTCTTAAACAAGAACAAAGTAGCTGTGTTCCAGCAGCTGTATGACGTGAGTAGCCAAGAATGTACTTCTATTTTGGGTTATCGTTTTCATTTTATGCTTTGATTTTGAATGATGTTTTGGTTAATGTAAGACTTTGCATCACATTTGGGTTGAACACGGACAAATTGATTGGAGTGGGATTTGAACCTGCAGGATTTTGCAGTCCTATAATGGAGGTCTCCCTAACTTTTGTTCAGGAGCCATTCAATCGGTAACTGCAATATTTGTAACCAGGAATCACTTCCAAGTTTACAATACAATGTTGGTAGTGTAAGGAGAGGGTCACCGTAAGGGGAAGCTACTTTGTATAACTATGAACTTTTGGGGTTCTGATCTGGGTTTAAATTCGTGGGAGTTGTTTGCTTCAGGAAGCTGTGCTTACAGCTGGTACTTTACAGGGCTGTTACATAAACATTGCGTAAGTGGACTTACACAGTTGCGTAAAGAATCGTGAAATCGGCCGCATGTATTATCCTTTTGTGTTTATGATCCTTTGTTAAAACCATCCCTTCATTTCTTGCACCAGTCATGCACTAGTCATTTTTTTTTTTAGTTTGGAACCAGAGACGAGTGAGAACTACATGTTTTTTGTACTCCCAAGTTTGTTGGTCTTAATAAGGGCACTGTAAACGTGCAATCCCTTGTAATTTGGCCTTGATTACATGTATGCTCAACACCATTGTTCTAGCCCTGGACGATATCGAAAATTTTGACTGGCGATATATCGTCAGGTAAATATCGCCGATATGACGATATATCGTGAAGATTTTTGAAAATTGAAAGTACCCATCAGAAGGGGACAACAATGGCTCAATCGCACACTAAAAACTGTTTTACCGCAAGGACGAAGACAAGACAAACAAAACATGACTATTGTGTGTAAAACAAAAAAAAAAATAAAAAAATAAAAAAATGGACTGCGTAAATTACATAAATTTTATTCAAACCGCCTTGATGAAAACTACTGAATTAACATTACATCCATATTCAATGAAACAGAAAACGTAATATTTTTTTGTTTTACATCACTGGCTCTTAAGCAATTTTCCAAATCATATTTGTACCTCAATCGATTGGAGTGTTGCGATCTCTAAAAACCCATGGAGGAAAAACCTGGTGCCGCTATTTTTGATCAAATGCGTTCACAATCATCACTATAGCTGTGCATTGATATTCACAGTCGATTCGCTTGTGTTGGTCAACTCACCGTCAACACGACCGATGCTATTTTATATAGCTGTATGGCCAAAACAGTTCCAAATGCAGGAAAGCGCCCTCTGTTGTCCATGATGTACAATACAAGCTATGTGAAGAAGCAAGATGGCGGCCGACGGCTTTTGCCGCCTCAAGATAATCATTTCACGATAAAAAAAACCCCTCAATTTATTACCGAAATGTAACCAAAACTAGTAAAAATTCTCTTTTGGTTGATACTTTACATTTCTGTGACTCTTTTGTGGATTTTAAATATATTACTGGAGGTTTTGATGGTGAGTTTACAGCACCTAGCGAGTTGACATTGAGTTGACGGCAAGTAGTTTTCAGTGCGTCCGACATCTTCTGACGACAACGTGTTGATTTCTGGTCAAGGGAATTTCCCCTACAGCTTTGCACCCACTTGTGGGCACGGAAACACTCGGTTCATTCATCCCCTAATAATAACTTGTAAGAATAACCGTGGGATCGAGGTGATGGATACTGCTACGTGGTGTTTCTGGCCTAGGGAAATTCCCCTACAGCTTTGCACCCACGCTTGGCCACGGCAGCACTCAGTTCATGCATCCCCTAATAATAAAGTACCATAATAACAGTGGGATCGAGGTGATAGATACTGCTCCGGGTATTCACACAGCACATAAACGGTTCAAGAACGTTGGTCATGCTTCAGCGCTGCAAAGAGAGACCACCATGTCTAGATATGATGATGTTTACAAGGTATGCGTTCATTCACAACTTTCATTCGAAGTCGTAAAAGACGGCATCAGCCCTAACAAATCTTATTTACCTGTGAGATTGTAAGAAATCCGTAGGAAAATACTTGATATTTTGAAAGATATCGTCTATGAAAAAAAATATCGTTTTGAGACGATATTTGGATAAATTCAAAACCAACATCGATATTGGCGATATTGTTTTCAATATCGTATCGTGACGATATTATCGTCATATCGTCCAGGCCTACATTGTTCTAAAGTTTTATTGAATGTATCTAACTCAGGCAAGTTCACTGTTGCCAATTTGGGGTTTAATTTGGTTAATCCAGAACCAATTATGCACTTCACCCCAAAAAATATATTTTTCTGGGAAGTTTTAACCCGGATATGTTTTGATCGACTCTTAATTCAGAGCCTGCACAAATGCTTAAATTTGGACCATGAGCACCATCTGACTGCCTTGACAGCTGTTGGGGAACTGGCTAAGCTGGTCCCAGAGCAGTTCTGTCTGAGTATGAAGCCAATGATAGCCAGCTGTATCGTGAAGGGACTCCTGATGCAAGACCAGACTGAAGGGACACCGACTAAGGGCATCTGGTGCCATGACAACCAAGTTGCAGAAGAAACGCTGGCTAAGGTATGGGTTAGGATTGCCAATAAACGACAGTCAATGACTGGTCAACTTTGCTTATCAAAATGTGTCATTTGTATTGGTGAAGACTTTTGTGCTGTTTTTCAGGCTTGTGATTTCCCTGATTTTTCATGAATTTTCCTTGTCTCAAAATTCCTTGAATATATATTTATGTGCTGTGCATTTATAATGATCATTGTATATTATGTACAAGTAAACTATATTCTCCAATTGCATTCTAATGATTCTGAAAATTGCATACAATTTTAGCTTAAAACTATTTCATTGATTTTCCACCTTCTATCATTCCACATTCTATATTGGATATTTTAAATTCACTGTTTAAAACTAAGTCATCATTGTGGATATGCATGTTTTATCTCATCTAATAATTAATGTTTGTATAATTTTGAATTTTGAATCTCTTCCGCAAAACTAATGCAATGTTTCTTGATGAATGATCATAATTTGTTGTTGATTTTGTCCTTTGCATCTATTTTTGTATTTTGATTATCTTGAACTTATGTACAATTGTCAACATTATAATTTTGCAAATCTCTTCCATTACTGTTATTGTGCCAGTCCGATGTACCTGGCTTCGCTTAACATGACAAATTGATGATTGTTTATATTATAAATCAACCTGTTTGATTTTGAAATGTTGATAAGACTGATTTAATGATTGCTTCATGTTTTAGTATCTTATTTTTAACTTTGTGACATATGTTTAAACATTTCTCTGAACAAATTCTTTGCTTTCCTACATTCTTTAATCATTTATTTGTTTCATTCATCAGCAATGATAATTGATATACCCAAACTTGTTTTTTGGTGATGTATTATTTTGTCAATTTTGATTTGGTTATTCTGTTTGCCCATCTGATTTTAACATGTTATGGAGATGACCTTAACTATTATCTTTTATGTCAAACGAATGCATACTATTTTTTGTGGATGTTTAAGGCAATTTAATGCAATCCATTTGTGGCCTCTTTGGTCTCAACAGGGTTGACTTTAATGTGAACATCACTAACTCTTGTTTGTTAATGGGCGATGTCCTTAATGCCATTTATGTAGATCCGAGCGATGAAGTTGCTGGTTCAATGGTTAGAGGGACTACGTAACACCCAAGACACCTCACCCTGTGTCTCTACCATCCGTCTACTCATGACTATGATTAAGAATGAAGGTGACTTGATGGAGAGAAAGGCTATCAGGTAACTCACTCATTCTTCTTACTCCCCACCCCTTTTTTCTTCACAATAACCCATCCATGACCCATCCTTTCTCAAAAACTTAGAGTCACTGCTGTGTTTCTGGCATGGTGTGGTAGCAGTTTGCACCGCAGGGCTGAAATGTTACACTGGACCGCAGTCCCAAGTCTTATGGCTAGCTCAACATAATTGAAAGACATTTAACAGACTCAAACTTTTTGAACATCATTTGGTTTATATTAAAAATATTTCAAAGTTAGGTATTTCTCTTATAATTGAAAACCACAAGACCATTGGACTTTTCTGGTTATGAGTTTACTCTCCTGATTCTTCAAGAACTAGCCTGTGGTTCAGTGTAAATCTTGAGCCGTTATAGTGTTTTTGATTGCAGATCTATAACCATTATGTTGATTTGCCAATAAGTTCTACCAATCATGTTGTAGTTTTGCGTTACGGTTTAAAATGTCTCCATTTTATTTGCCTGTGACCTGCTATGATGGAAACATTTTATGCCAAACACACACAGCAGAAAGGTGTTTGCATTTTATGCCTTTCTTCGAAGCACCCAATGAAATGTTCTTTATTTGTATACTCTTTTTGCAGTAAAGCCGATATGTCTCGTTTGAGGCTAGCTGCTGGCTGTGCCATGTTGAAGCTGGCCCAGGTACCTGCCTACAATGATCTTATATCTATGGAACAATTCCAGATGCTTGCACTCATGATCAATGTAAGTAAACATGTACTACACTCGGATAATACAGTTGGTGACATTTTCAGTAGCATTCAGCTTTGAACATGACCTATATCTTATATTGTTTGGTTTTTGCCCTTTCACCGATGAGTATTAACCACTGTTCAGGAATATCTACATTCGTCAAATCTCATTTCTCATGTAATAATTATAATATGTTTTGTTTTGGGGATTTTAAAAAAGGTATTAGAAGCTTTTTATTATGCTTTTCGTTTAGGCCTCACTGTAATTGGGCATGTAATCTTTATTTCTGACGATACATGTGTTTGTTTACCTCATAAATGGTTACATAAGCCCTCAGATATTCTTATTAACCCTTAGCACGCTACGAGACTGCACACACAGTATTCCCCTGGTGCTGAATTTCCTGTGTGGCGCTTAAAATGCACATACATTTGTGAAGAAAGTGTTTTGGGCTAAATTGCAAAATAAGTTTTATACTCGGTATTTTACTTCCCATCTAATGCAGTAAACATTATGTTTTTTGGATAAAGAATAACCGAGATACGCTTGTTTCATTACCACTATTCTATCACCGGCCGCCAAGCCTAGTTGCTGTTGATTTTTATCGGGCCCATCTTCCGATCCAGACCCATCGCTGCTGCCATCCGACCCATTGTCGTGTTCATGTACATCGTTATCGTTGACACATACACAGTACACAGTACACGTACAGCATTCTCAACACATCAGAATCTCTCGAAAAAAGCTCTTCAAAGTCTGATTCTCCGAAGTCTGAGTCCTGAAAATTTTCCAGAAATGCTGCATGGACGTCCATTGTGTCCCCATTTTGTCTTAGCGTACAGCTTTTTGATCGGAAATTGTGAGAAGATTTGGTACAAAAGATCGTTTTTTCCAGATGAAATATCGTTTCATAAATGTACAGCTACATGTAGATACATGCAGCTGGATGAGGGTCAGGGGTCAATAGTTTCCCAGAATTCCTCATCTATTTACTTGCAGTACTGCTGGGCGACTGGAGTCGCCGACAGCGCGCAGGGAATAAACACGCTCGGCGACTGTGGTCGCCGATAGCGTGCAAAGGGTTACAAAAAGATAGAAATCATTACATTGTTAAGTGAAAATTTTTCTTTGATAAGAATATTAACTTAGATAAGTCCAATACCAAATGGGAGCCTTTTGTATTGCTATGTACTAACTAAATGCCTTGCACTTTCTAAAATTTTCTTTTTTTGTCATTTGCCATTTTTCTTTTTATATCGTTCTTTAAGTAGTTGGTTTTTCAAGTAGTTTGTGTAGTTTTTTATATTAATGGGATGTTTGTAGTTTCATGAAACAAATTAGAAGCTTTTTGCAATACTACCAGTTTATTTGTAATTGGTCATTCTTCTGTGGGCATTTTTGAAGGTTGATCCAGTAGAGGTTTAGAGCATACTGTTTGTGTAAATCTCGTGGATCTGTAATCGGTTAAACACTTCCGCTTGAGAAAAGCCCTGAAAAAACTTTTTTCTACATACAATGAAACTTTGCATTTTTCCTCATCAGGATGAGTGTTACCAAGTCCGAGAAAGCTTTTCCCGTCATCTGGATAAGGGGCTGAGTTGCCTGCGTCTACCCCTCAGCTACTTAGCCATTTTCAGCCTTTGTGTCAAAGATCCAGTGAAGGAAAGTCGAGCCAAGGCTAAGCAGTACCTAGTCAAGAATATTCAGACCAGGAGGGACTACATTAAACAACATAATGTGGAAAATGGTAAGGAGAAAATAGTCTGATAGCTTGATCCTTTGCACTTTTTGTTAGTCTAAACAATATCAAAATGCGCCGCCCGCTCCTCTTTTTGTTTTATACCAAAGAAAAGACGTGATTACCGTTGCCTACCCCGCTTGCTAGGCGAAGAGGAGCACGTACCTGCTCCTCGCACAATTCTCCTCGTACAGCATACCTTCTATATATATATTTTTTTGAAAGTCTGGCTCGCTAATGTTTTTATTGCTCGTTGCATAAGGGGATGCAGGGGGAACCATACGCTTAAAGGTTCCATTATGCAGCTAGGAAACAATTATCCACGTATATATTAGCATCTACACTATTTTCTGCACAGTCTGGCTCAAGTGTTTTTTTTGTATTGCTTGTTGTATATGAGGATGCAGTGGGGGAGGGGTGGGAGCAACCAGACAAAATGGGACAATACTCAGCTAGCTCAAGTACACGCGATCAATGGGAAAATTATTTTCCATGTTTTTTTTTTTCGCGTTAGAATTGCATGCCTAATTTTTGCTACATCAAAATTTTCAGTATTATCGAAAAATTCTGATAGGGATATGGTTAAAAAAGTGACATCAGCGATATCGATTTAAAAAAAAACGTCAAGTATTTTAGTATTTTCTTTAACAATAATCTTTAAGCATGTGCCAGGTTTACAACTACTGATCTGCTCTTAGATTTGTTGCTTTGTCATAGCCTGCTGCCTCTAAAAATGGTTACAGGGATCACGCACTGCACACATGTCATGTGCACAGCGCCACTGGCGAGAACTAGGTCAGACATTGTGCCCCCAGGCAATTGTTTTGCCACAATAATACAATATCCATATTTTTTTCCCTTTTTACATTGTAAAATACATTGCATTAAAACAAGGATGAAATCATACACTTCTAACTTCTTTGTTCAATATTTCCCCCTGCAGCCCTTGCATTGACTCTTCTACCAGAGTATGTCATTCCTTACACCATCCACCTCCTTGCTCATGATCCAGACTTTACTAATCTTAAGGATATGGAAGGATTGCGGGACACCAAAGAGTAAGTTACCACATGCATCTCATTTGGAAATTTTTTCACTACCTCGTGATCTGTGATTTTACATGACCTCTTGTCTTTTTTTTTTTTTGCAGAGACCTGTTCAAAATTTCTTTGACAAAGTGTGGTTTGAACATTTATTTAGTAAGGTTTCTTAATTGTTATGGTTCAAGATGCGAAGTTTCGCAGTCAAGTATTGGTCTTAATTTAGCAATGTGGGCTAACAATTTAGAAACGGTTAAAGGTTTGCAGTGACACATTGTAAATAATGTCAATGAGTTATGGTTGTTTTGAAAATAACAAGTGGTGTAACAACGTTTTGATCAGTATACTCTTTCTTAATGAAGGCGTACCTGTTGCACATAACGATGTTAAAGACCAATTTTTCCTGACATATTGGTATTTGTATCAACTTTATAAAAAGTAATACCTTCTGAAGATGAAAAAATAATTTGTCATTTTCAATATCACGTCATACTGTAGTAAGTACTTTACATTTACCATTTACAGAAATAAATGAACAGTATTAATGTATTCACCACCACATAATGGCTTTCCAAAAAGTATATTTTACTGGCTTTTATGAAGATAAAGAAAGGTGTGATTATAACTGTTTTGTATTGTCTTCCCCTTGTGCCCAGGTGTGTGTGGTTTATCTTGGAACCTCTTGTCAGTAAGAGTGAGAACTGTAGCTTCTTAAGGAAGCTGATCGAGGCCATCAAGCAGATGAAGGATGCACAGAAACCTGAAGACAGAGGAATCAATAGGGTATGATACCAGTACTTACATCCTTTGGACAATTCCTAGGTTTGATCAAGTCACATTGACCTACAAACCAGCTTCCAACACATGTTAGGAATGCGAACATGCTAGAAGAGTTCATTCAAAATCCTTCTGTGCCAAATCTTTTTTTTTTTTTTTTTAATATTTGTTTTGTCCTTTGTTATTGATGTTTTTCCTTGTATATTTGGTTTACGGTAACACCATGTGTGTATCTACTTGCCAGGTAGAGTTGTTCTTAGGGAACTGTCTTGCTTGATTCTACTGACGCTTTATTCTACTGCCGCTTTATTCTACTGCCGAGTAGATAATCGGAGGTTCGGGAGACTTCTCAGTTCTGAGAAGTCTCCCGAACTTATCTACTCCGCGGCAGTAGAATAAAACAAGACAGTTCTCTAAGAACAACTCTACCTGGCAAGTAGATACATACATGGTGTTACCGCAAACCAAATATACATTGTTACCTCACCATGCAGTGCCTCAAATCCTATAAATGTTTTTCCTGCTATCATCTTGCTATTCTTATTATCTATAAAACATTTGCATTGGGGATACAGAATATTCATTTTGGTTTTACCCAATGCACTGATGTGTGTTAGCACTGTATACTCAGTACTGTTCTGAGTTCTGTGAACAAAATCACAGATATATTACCCAGGTGGGCTTCGAACCCACGTCCTTTGCAATTTTACAGCAGTGTCATTAATGTCATTGTTCTTTGTAAGATGTTTTATTGAACATTGCTCAATTTTCTTGATGCAGAAACTCTATGCAGTGTGTGATATCGCCCTTGGCCTCCTCATGAGCAAGACCCCCGCTTTCTCTCAGAAGGAGCATCCTGGCAAACCTCTCCTCCCTAAGCAGTTATTCCTCCGCCCTCGGAAGCCAATCCACAACACAGACAGCGTCCTCCCCAAGAAGATGCAGGAAGAATTCACCCAACAGCTGGAGAAGAAGGTGAGTTCATCTTTGTCTTGGGTTCCGTATTTTCCCATTTCAGATATTTCTTTATCCATGAGGGAAAGCAATGCACACGTTTGTCCATGTTTGTTGTTATGGTCAAGATGCAAGGGCACCAACTCACAGACTAACTGTTAAAGTACTGAGCACTCTCATTCCCTCCTGGAGTCCAGTTCAACTAATAAATCTTGTGAGGTCCATGTTGCTATTTTGGTATCGTGTAAGGACTTCAGGAGGAATATAAAGTTCATGCTACTACTATTTCTTGTCAACTTATTCTTCACTAAAAGTTTCTGCTACCTGTATATATTATAATTTGTTCTTTTGCAATGCAATATTTATTTATTTTTTTGATTTCCTCTTTCTATTATTAATTCGTTCTTTAATGAAAATGTGATCATACTTGTGTACATTGAGTGCTGTTTTTTGTAAGCTGCGCTCTGTTTCTGTATGCAATAACCATTGTATCATTACTCACTGACATAACATTTTATGAATCAAACAATTGTTGCTTGTACTTTGTGCATTAATTTCAATCGGTGTCATGTCTGATTGTCACATGAATTTGGTTGGAGTCAATTATATCAACCACATTATTATGTATGGATTGTATATTATGATGGTTGGTATGTTTACCATTTTTACCATTTTTGCATTGACGTGTCAATAATACTGTTCATTTCTTCTCAAATACTTTATTGTCCGTTCTTGTCAACACACATCAACTGATATTATTTCTGATCTTTTGTCTATTGCATTTTTATTGGTGAATCATTGTAATACATTGTAACTTGTTTTATGATATCTGCAATATTTTCAATGCCAATACTATTCTTGTCAACACACAATAACTGATGTTTTCATGTTGTTTTTCTTGTGCATTTTTATTGTTGAATCGTTGTAATCACTTTTCAGTATTTTCATACCTACACTGATTTAATTTACTATGATTTTGATGATTGTTTCACCCCTTTTCTCCTCTTTGCACATACTTCATATTCTTCCTAGTTGAGTCTGATTTTTCATTTGGTTTTGCCCTTTTGAAAAACCAGAATATTAAGTGTAATTGAAAAGCCTGAAAATTTTATTTAATCCTATGTCATGTCGGTCAGCCCCTTGTTGCTAAAATGATCCTACTTTTTCCCAAGTGCCAGATCCCATGCCTGTTTACATTATAATTTACGATTTCTATTTGTAACTGATAGTTGTGATATTTTGTGATACATCATTCATGATTTTGCATTAGTTGTTGTCTTTAATCAGTAATGTTTGTTCTGGAAAGAGTTAGTGACCCAACGTTAATGACTTAGATTTAATGTTTTGAGTAAAAATTACTTTCAAATTCTACATTAGTTTAAGGCAAATCTAAGTCTTAGATTGTCTCTGATGCAAAATTACATTGTATTGCAGTTATATAGTAGGCCTACATAGTAATACTTTTCGCCATAGTATGTAAATCAGTTTTTCATTTTGAAGTGAGAATAGTTTATCCCAACATTACTATTAGTGTCATTAAATACTTTCAATAAGATTTGCTAACACTACTTTTTGTACACATTTTCTATCAGAAAAAGAGTTTAACCGATAAACTCTTAGAATCGCCACAACAAAAAGGCTCCAAAGCTGGCAAGAAGACTGTCAGAGCGGATTCTGCAACTCCTGCCAGCCCTACCTCACCAAGTCCTCAGAAAACCCCAAGTGGGGATGAGAACCAACCTAACCTGGGAATAGGTCTTCGTTCATCTCGTAAAGGTTCTGCAAGTAATGGGCAGTTAAATGTCATTGGCACAGAAAGGTAGGTTTTTCGTGAACTTTGCATTGTGTTAATGGAATGTACAAAAAAACATCTATCCTTTGGCCAGTACTTAGGGAAGTAGAAACCATAATTGAGAAGGGTGTTTCTTATTGGCCTGCCCTTTGAGAACTAGAGACACTACTCCTAGAAATTGAGAAAGATGTTTTCCTTTGAGAACTAGAAATCCTACTCTCAGAATAGAGAAGGGTGTCTTTCCTTAGGCCAATCCTTTCGGAAGTAGAAACCATACTCCCAGAATTGAGAAGGGAGTTTTTCCTCTGGACTGCTATTTTAGAACTAAACCTTCTCCCAGAATTGAGAAATTTGTTTCTCCATGGTCTGCAATGTAAGAGCTAGAAACCTTACTCTCAGAATTGAGAAAGGTGTTTCTCCTTGGCCCTGCCCTTTGGGAATTACAAACCTTACTCGCAGAATTGAGAAAGGTTTTTCTCCTTGGCCTGCCCTTTGGGAACTACAAACCTTACTCGCAGAATTGAGAAAGGTGTTTCTCCTTGGCCCTGCCCTTTGGGAATTACAAACCTTACTCGCAGAATTGAGAAAGGTTTTTCTCCTTGGCCTGCCCTTTGGGAACTACAAACCTTGTTCCAGAATTAAAAAAGGATGTTCTCCTTTTGCTTCCCTTTTGGAACTAAAATAATACACCCAATAGTGGAGCAATATATTTCTCCTCTAACCAACCCTATGAAACTAAGCTTGACTTAAGTGTATGCAAAATGATCTAAACATTCTTTACTCTCTATATTTTTTTTAAAGGAAAGGGATGACCCGCTCGAGGGGACGTGCTCTCTCTGAAAATAACGCCAATAGTGAGCCATCATCGTCGACATCATCCCCATCGCCAAAGAAACCTCAGAAAAAGAGAACAATTCAGAGGCCGATCAAAGAATTTTTGACTAGAAGTAAAACAGGGAATCAGTCATCACCAGAATCAAGTCCTTCCAAATCGCCTCGTAAAAGACCCACCAGCCAATCCTCATCGGAATCTCCAGCTGCTAAGAGAGCCAAAACCAAAAGTGCTCAGACCAAACTTGCTCAGGCTAAAACAGCACATGCCAAGAAACTGGCACTGAAGAAACTCAAGGCCACAGCAAGTCCATCCTCGTCATCTTCAAGTAGTCCTGTGAAAGCGATTGCTAAAACCGTAAAGAAAACTGGAGCCGGTGCTGCAAAGAACAAACCTGCTAGTAAAACAAACAAACCAGTGACCCCTGTCAAAAAATCATATGCCACTAAAAAGGTGAACAAATCACCTAGTCCTCTCAAGTCAAAGCCAACAGTTCGAGTCGAGAAGAAAAAAGCGACTCCAGTAAAGAAAAAACAAGCCAGTCCAATAAAGAAAAAGACAACAGTTAGTCCGACCAAGAAAACAAATCCAAAGGTTGCCTCTAAATCACAATCAAGTGCAGGGAGAAAAGCTATGCCCAGGAAAACCCCAAGTGGCAGGCTAAGTAACGGGTTAACTTCATCTCCACTAAAGAGGTAAGCTTTATCATTATAAACACATTAAATTTTTCATGGTACTAGTACAAATTCTTTTACAGGATTTACCCAGGATTGGTCGAGCTGACAAAATAGTCACAGACTATGTTCATGTTTTGTGTGATCAACCATGCATGAGATAACAAATCTGTGGAAATTTGGGTTCAGTCTTTTGTTTGATACGTATGTGAGATGGGGAAAAAAAAAAAACCAAAACATGCACATATTTCAGCATGTAATGTATTTAGGTTTTCTGGTACAGTTTCCTTGAAATAATTTTATTAACTTCACAGTGTAATATTTCACAGAAAAAAATTGTTCTAGTATGAACGTCCATAATCAGTAAGTTTTCAGACTGAAATTAATTTTTTTTATCTTGGCAATCATGTGTAGAACCTTTCAGTTTATGTTCCCTGTACTTGACGTTGATGTTAGTTTTGCATTGTTTGAAATTTTATTAAAAGTTACTGTCTTTGTAGATTAGATATATTGCCAAATGGGCTGCTTCTTCAAGTCTTCTTTTATTTAATCTTTTTTTCCATGACCATGTTTATCGTACTTGATTTTTAAACATTTTTATTTTTTCCAAAACCTCCTTATAGAAGTACCTTGAGACGAGACAGTCTGAACAGCCTGACTAGAGCCAGTAAACCTCAACGACCCAGCTCCTCTTCTTCCCCTCAATCCTCACCTGTCAGGTACTCACCAAGGAAGTCGGTCCTCGCTGGGCCTCTCGTGACCTTCCAGAAACGAAGGACTCCTTCAAAGCCCTCGCCGAAGAAGGCATCGGCTTCATCTTCACACAAAGCTGGAACGTCGTCATCGTCGCCCATGAATGGGAGAGAGAGAGTGAAGAGAAAATTAGCTGAGGTTGAGGCCTCGGACGAGAGGTCATCATCGAGCAATGCCGCCTCATCGGCAAAGAAACTTAAACAGACTACACTGAAATTCCAAAACCTGTAAGTGAAATCTTTTCTTGTCGTCTGGGTCCAATTTCATAGAGCTGCTTAAGTACAAAAAAGATGCTAAGCACAACAAAATTATGCTTACCCGAATAGTGATACCAGCCACATGCTACCAGCCACCATGGCTGGTAACGTTGGCTGTAAAACTACCATGTCGTGTATACTGGTATCCCGGTCAATTGTGCTTTGCAGAGAGTTGTTGAACAATATTTTTGCTGCTAAGCAGCGCTATCAAATTGGCCCCATGTTTTAAAATGCTTTGAAATTTGTAATGTCTTAGTTTGATTTATACACAATGTTACTTTGAAGGTAAGGGTAATGTTAAAAACTGTGTTTGTGGTAGCTGCTTTGGATGGTAGGAGAGTATATTGATAAAGAAATTTACATGAATTTTTGTTTTGTTTTTTTATATCGAAGGAGGAAAACCAGTCGTAAGGTGACACCCCCAGGAGTGAATGGTGTGCAGAATGGTGATGATGACAACAATGATTCATCAACAAGCAGCTCATCGGGACGCCCAAGCAGACAAGGGCGTGCACTGGTCAAGGCCATCAAGTCAGCAGGGAAACAACAGGATTCATTGAATGTAAGTTTCTTCTTTGGAGTTTTTGTAGAAACCAGTCATAAAATTTTCTCTTTTTCGCCTAATATTTTTTTGAGCCAAAAAAAACACTGCACAATTTTTTTTTTCTTTGTTAAAGTCACCAGCACCTGGAAATAGAATTTTTATTTTTTTCAAACATAGGAGTATGATTAGTAACAATAAAACAATTTTTTTAGTAATTGTTTTTCACGTTTATATGTTTAAAAAATAGTTAAATTTGTTTGGAGTTGACTCCGCCTACGGTTGACTTTTGTTCAAATGTTCTTGTAAAGTGCATTTGTCTATAAAATTTGTTGTCGTGAGTTTTCGGTCTTTAGTGCGACCGCTCCTGTGTGTTGTATTAAACATATAAAAACACAGTGCACTTACATGTATCAAAAATACCTGGGGTGCGTTCCACTCACGCAAATGTTGCCAACAGTTGCGCATGTTGCGCACGTTTGCAATCTTACGTGCAGAACATACTTACGTGAGTGGTTTTTAAAACAGCGGCCAAGAATACGGTACTATGTCTTTGTCACAAAATAACATTGTATTTATGGTGAATGAATGCAGATTTGAAATAAAAAGAGTTAATAAGTTGATGAAATGATGTCAAAAAGAGGACTATTACAGCAAAAACAAAGTACTAAAAAAAACACTACGTATTGTAAGTGCCATCTTCAATTCAGGGCGGCGCCACATTGACATCACGTAATGCGCACCAATCGTTCCAAAGACAAACAGAGGTTGCGTGAACTGTTGGGATTTGTTTGAGCGAATGGTATACCATTACATTTTCATACTTCAAAGATATTGCTCCACAAAGGAAAAAATAATGACTGTTTTGATACTCCCCTAAGGGGTTTGACATTGCTATATTAAGAACCTAGTATTATTATTATTACTATAATATTGTGTTCTTGAATATTGAATTTGTGTGATTTTGTTTCTTTACAGGTAAGCCGAAGAAGCCATCGACGAAGCAAGCCCTGAGGTTACAGCAAAACCTTAAAAGATTGTGGTCTTCTGTTTCATGGTAATTTCTCAATGGTTTAACATTACTTTTCTCTCGACTCTACTCAACATAAACACTTTGTCCCATGTGATTTGTATGTGATTTTAGTATGGGTTTTGATTGGGGACTGTTAGCTACTCATGTATTCCTGAGCCAAAGTTTTTAAAGGGGTTGGGCACAAAATAATACGTAACACTTTACTTGGCCAAAAATATGGCAAGGTATCAGTTGAAAGACTGAGTAACATGGACATGCACAAGGTATTTTACCTGGAATGACATTTCTGCTGAGTAAGACATTTATCCTTCAAACAGATTTATAGGCTATCATCTTGATTAAATTGGGCCCCTGTATTCATTGCTAGATCCAATCAAAGTATTCAAATACTCGTCGTCCAACAATAAAAGTTGCACCCCAGCAAACTCAGTTGGGGATTGTTGTGTATACTGTACATTAATATTCCTTTCTTTTTGTGACTTGGTCCCTGAACTCGGTTTTGCTTCCCAACCTGGACATAGTGGTATTACTAGACGCAGGTCTGGATATTCAAAGAGGTCACGGCTGTAGCCTTGGCCTTGATGCCCCTTTCAAAGTTAAACAAACTTAAAGATTTTCCAACCAAAATACCATTTGCAAAATACAAAGAGCCTCGCTGCGTTTAAGAAAAAATCCATGGCCTTTAAGCGCACACCAGCTTTTCATCAACACTCATAATGAGTTATTACATGTATATATTGTACATATGTTAATATCCCTGGAAATTATAGTCATTTTATTAAATAAGCCTTGAGACAACGTTATGCAATGTTTTACACCATTCAAATGATGAGAAGATTTTGTCACTTCACTGTGGCTAAGGGGGAATGCACTATTTCAGATTTCAGTGTGGGTGTAAGCATCACAGGTTGTCATATTTTGGACAAACCAAATGATGCACGTACATGTATACGAGTATATTGGTGAGAATTTGTTTATGGGTCGAAAAATAAAATGTTTGTTTCAATGAGATTTGAATGGAACATGTCGCACCTTTCACCTTTTATACAAATGCTAAACATTCATTTTAAATTGTTGTTGAATGTAACACCCATGTCGATTTTTTAGTCATTTCAGTGGAGGATATAACTATTAGAATGATTTGAGTGTACAATATTGTGTTCTGCCATCCACAAAAATGCTGTTTTGTTATGTTGTGTAAAACAGATGGCTGGTGTGGAGTTGCATAAATAATGGGGAAAATGATGGGACAAAAATAGTGCTATGGTTATTTATGAATGCCATGTGACTTACAGTCCTCCAATCAAATGACATGATCTGCTTAGGCGTTACATACTACAAACCTGTGATTTGAATAGCTATGTGTGAGAAGAACGTACAGAAGCGACCAAATGTTTGGGTGTTGGGTAATAGTGCGTTAATATTATTGGAACCAGTAAGCCTTGTGAAGCAACTTGGATCTATCAATGAAACTCAGCCCCTCATATCGAATGCCTTCCCATGAACATTGGTCACCTGGCTTTATGCTAGATTTTTATGACTTGCATATTATAAGCATGAATGAAGCCTTAAAACCTATCCTGGGTTTTTCTTTTTTGACTAGATGGAAAGACCTTTGCGGATGTGTATTTTTTTCTTCTTTTTTCTTTCTACTGAAGATGCACGTTTTACTAAATTATTATTCTTTTTACCATGTACAGTTAAATCAATTTCACTCTTAAACAAAGACAATTCTATCACCAAAATGTGTAAAATAGTATGATGCCATTCCCATACAACCTGTGGAGATCATGGCTTTGTTTTTAAGTGTACACTCAATAATGTCTATCATGGTTAAATGTGTTGGAAGGATTTTGAGCAATAATGCACTTTGACTTTTATGTTGTTTGACCGTTCCAGTGTAGCAGGAGAGATTCTGATCGTCCACTCCAAATGAGGTGAATGGTCTGATAGCGCCCTCTGTTGAACCATCTTCTTTTAGTTTAACTAGACCAGGGCTCAATTTCAGAGAGCTGCTTAAGCATCAAAAGTTGCTAAGCACAACAAAATTAAGTATACCAGATTAAGGTCACCAGCGAAACTATCATTCCACGTGTACAATCCAATCTGTGTCTGGTATCCTGCATATTTCTGTTAAGCAGACATCGTTAAGCAATATGTTTGCTTAACCAGCTCTATGAAATTGGGCCCAGGTTAATTTATTGTGTAGGAGATACACATACCTGGGGACAAAATCACCAATGACACTGACGGTGATAAATAAGTTTGGTTCCTACAGCATAATGTTACCTTTAAAAGGTGTTGAATTTTTTTAATATTACATGTATTAGTATTATCATGACTTTGTTTTCACACTGAATTGTTGGAAACCTTTGCATTTATTTCATTTGATGTGTAAATATTAATATTTCAGTGAGTCTGTTCATAAGTTAATTTCACTTTTAAAAATATCAAGAATTATTGCATTTGTAAGGGATTGTCGCAAGGTAGCACTGCTCAATGACAGTTACTTTAGTTGGACTAACCATGGATTTTTTTTTAGTACAATGTCCCTGATTGAGCGAAAATTGCGTGATGTAGAACGGCAAAATGTATAATTTAACTCTTCTTTTCTTTTTATTTGCTTTGGGATTGTATTTAAATCATACTGCTCGGCATCCGAGGAATGTTGGCCCATTTTGCAAATATGTTGTCAGAACAAGGACACATGTTTTGCACTTACGCTCTCAGGTAGATACTTTGCACACATCCCAGATGCAATTAAATAAAATCACTACCGCGTATTGGTAAATGTTCTTAAAATATCACACACAGGAAAGTGTGTAGGTAGTAGTTGTTTTCAGTCGAAATGGCCGCAATGTTTGTTTGCGCATGACCAGTATGTTAATGTGTGACATCACTTATTGAATATTCATAATCTTGTTCGATGGTACTTACATGTTCAACTCTTACCGTGTTTGGTGAAACCGCAGTTGCTGTTGGATACAGTTATCTTTATAGTGTAAATAATGCACAAACTGTTTGGTTGAATAAAGTTGTATTCGGTTGTAACCGATTGGCCTTGTGTGTTACAGTTGAATTTAGATTAGTTTTCGACCTAAAGTTTTTATCAAGTTGTTTGTAATGGACCGTTTACTACATGTACTTGCCCATTGTTTTAGCATTGTACACATTTTAATGATACCCCAACTGCGAGAAAAAATAAGTTAATTATGCGGAAGACCATTTAATGATATTAATTCTGTACATATTTATTTTAAGCCAAAATAATCACTGGCAGGTTGTAAAAATAATCTTTTTTTATGTGTGTGTGTTTTTTTTGTTCCCAGTAGTTGACTTAACCCTGTTCTACATTTTCATGCAAGATTAAATGAACCATGATGATACATGCACATCGTCGAGTACATTATCTGTTGTATGTGAAGAGTATAAGGTTGGTCTTCATTTAAATATGGCGTTGTAATGAACCAGTAGCCGATTTCACAAAGATTGATCATAGATGCAATTCAATCGTAGTTGCTAAGTAAAATGTGATGTCATAACACAAATCACTATGGTGATACTGAAAATTTGTCTTGCGATGATTTTAGTTGCTTTGTGAAATCGGTCCAAGCCTGTGATTGGTCAGGCTTTGTCAAATTTTACCGAATTCAATGTCAATCACTATAGCACTGATTTATTTTTATTTTTTAGGTCATATTTATTTACACATTTTCCCCTGTGACTCGACTAAGTTAATTCGAAGCAACATGGTTTTGTATAGACTCTTCCAGTTGTTCCACTCCAAAAAGGAGGTTGCCAACAGGTTGTTGTGGCCCCCCCCCCCCTGGAATTGTGAGTCTTTAGGTAAATCTGAAAGGGGGTTCGCCCACCGTGACAATCCCCAACTTGCTGTCCATTTGCTTCCATTATCCAAAGCTTCCATTGTATTGCAGAGTTGCAAACTTGTCATTTTTCTGCAGAAAGTTCCCTGAAAATGAACCAATCTTATCATGTTCTGATGAACAAAATTGAGAATTTTATCGCTACCCTTGTCTTATGAAATAGGAATACAATGTACAGTATAAGGTCTGTAAGTCGCGTACATTTTTTTGCGGGCAACTAATCTTTTGCAATAATGTTAAACATTACTTTTTCCCTGCAATTTAAAAAATTGCAGAAGAGTGAGCAAAAAGATAACAAAAAAAGTATCAAAATGATGTAATTTGCAGGCTTAATGTTTTGTTAGGGTGAAGGCACCAAGGCGTTTTCTCCTTTGCATAAAGGGCACCTTTGTGGGGAAATTGAACATTCAATTTGTGTGTGGAACACTTAAATGGGGACAAAGGCAATGACGAGGGCAACGAAGGTAACCGCTTCCATTGGGCAACAGGCTTGAAGTTGCACTTGAAACTTAACTCGGTGTTTAGGCTAAACTGGAAAAAATATAAAGCTGTAAATTTGGACACTGGCAAATGAGTTGACCCCACATTGGGGAATATCTTTAAAACTTGGTTTATTAATTCTGGGCTGCAGTATCATGATATGAAATCATTCACTGTGAAACTACAGTAAAGCCTTAGGCCTATATATTCATGAAAGACGATCAAGGAATAGGAGTCCCTGTCTGTAAAACTTCAGTAATGCAACTACCAGCTGCATTGAGGATTTCCTTCAAACCTGATTCAGTCATCTTGTTTTTCTTCCACTCAATCTAATGTAACCAAACCGAGGCTTATAGATTGAAAAGAAATTGTTAAGAGTCCCAACTTCTTTGACGACACAGTGTTAGTTAGTTTTTTTCTATATTCATCCGTCTTTCTTTTTTTTCTCATTCCGGTCTCTGTGAACTGTGTTGGTTCTTGCTTCCTATCTTGAAAAAGCGCCTCAATTCCTGGGAAAAAACACATAAACCTGTGTTTACTGAACCAAATGAATAGTTTGAAGACTTTTAGTGCAAGGAACACCAAGTCATCTCGTAACTATCCCCACCCCCACATTCACGCACCACAACCCCCCCCCCCCAACTTTCACAAACCTTAACTCCACCCATATCCCCCTTTACAGACAATTCTTTCTTTACCGACAAAGATATGTCGATAGAAATGTATTAATTGCGACTGCTGTCCAGTACCCACCCCCCCCCCAAGTCCTAATTGTTGTATAATAATTCGTACCAGTCAATATCCGTATTTTACCTATATATTTACGTAGCCTTTTTGGCTCTGCTAGTCCTCATGATGGCAATAATGAGGGAGCCTACAAACATCCCAGCTCCTACTGAGAAGACAAATGTCATGATGCAGTCAGCTATTAAGAGATAAAACTGCACATCATCCTTGAAGAGGTCGGCCGTGGGTTCGTCTAGTACAGAACTCTGGTCATGGGGAAACAAACAAGAAACTTTTTGAAAAAGTTCACAAATAAAACCACCAACACAACCCAAAGATGCAACAATGTAAAAAGGGGATAAAAAAAGGAAAACGTACAACCATGACAAACAAACAAACAAACAAACAAACAAACAAACAAACAAACAAACAAACAAACAAACAAACAAACAAACAAAGTTAAAGCCATTGGACACTTTCTGTAAACAGTATTGTCTAAAGGCCCACACTTCGTGTATTACAACTTCTATATGAAAACAAACCTGTGAAAATTTAGGCTCAATTGGTCCTCAGAGTCGAGAGAAAATAACGGGAAAACCCACCCTTGTTTCCGCAAGTTTCGCCTTGTCATGACGTGTGTTTAAAATAAATCCGTAATTCTCGATATCGAGGATTGATATTGTTTTAATGTTTTCTCAAAAAGTAAAGCATTTCATGGAATGATTTTTCAAGAGAAGTCTTTCACCATTACTTTCTGTAAACAAGGTTATTTGTAAATCTGCGAATTTTTTTTCTGTACTGAAAGTGTCCAATAGCTTTAACAAACAAACAAACAAACAAACAAACAAACACACACCCCAACAAACAACAAACAAGCAACCCATCAAACAACAATTTAAAGCATTTTACCTCATTGAGCCAGAAATACGGAAAGTACGTCGTGCGGATGTTGAGGGATTCCCTGAGCAAATCAAAAGAATCAGAAAACTCTAAATAACTTTACCTTTTGCGATTTATTTTATGTGCACTTAAGATTCCTTAAAAAATCTCTCAAACTCGGCAAATTGTGGACTGTTTTTGTTGAGTGATAGTTTAGAAAGTTTCTAATTGTTTTCAAATGTGTCACTTGTCTTGTGAATCTTTAGCTTTCAGATTGAAACACAAGTTTACAAGATAATACCAGCTTGTACTTTTCTGTTTTAATGACATGACACCAAATAATTGAACCAACCTAAGCTGTCTGTGTGGCTCCACTTTAAGGTTGACTTGTAGTCGATTTGAAACTTGCATTGACACTCCTGTAAGCTGCAATCGGAAAAACACAACATTATAATTAGAATTTGAATTAGAATTGTCCTCATCATTAGTTTACAGAAATTTAGTTTCCCTTTGTCACAGTAGTAGGCCTACAGGCGAGTAATGACTGACTATTCCTGGTTTTTAAGAGCATACACCCTACGTACCATTTCGACGTCAAAGTCCACTTTATGTTGTTCTTGTATAGGATTCATACCCTTCACACTGCTCTGTAATTTCTGGCTCCCATATAGAAAATGAGGTGAAGAATAGAAGATAGGAGCACCTATGATGACAAAAAGGGGGAAAGCATTACCACTAACAGACCTGGCACATTGAGTTTAGTTTGTTTTTTTCCCTAAAAACTCCAGGGCCAAAAGTTGACCTACAAATGTAAATTCCGAGGACGAGGCGTCTTATTCATTTCTCAGTTTGAACCGTAGCACCAGTGTCATAATGATCCGGAATTCGAGTAAAATGCCCACATTTTAACAAAATTACGGGTCACACTGACACAGTCTTCGGGTCAAACTGACTCTGAAATGGTTCAGGCCCCCAACACTAAAGAGTCTGCTCATTTCCAACCCTGGGCGTTTCATAAACAGGAGTTCACTAGTCAGAGAACATGCAATGTTTCTTAAGTCTCTCAGCAAGTAGGAATGCTAAGTGATTGATAGTTATGCTTTTAAAATGAGTTCTTTGGGAACGAAAACTGGCCCTCTTCGTGTTGTCAATTTTATACCTTTACAGTTTGTAGCATTTAGCAATCCAGTAGGTGTACAGCCGCTCTCATCAGGCGTACAGAAACCTATGTTGTCTGGATATTCTTCCGCGCTTGCATACTGGAAGGCAGGGGCAGAGAATTTACCGGTCGGAATACCCTCTAGCTCATTAGGACCTGTGTACTCAATAACACCAGCTCTGGAAATAAGAAATCAGAAAATACAATCTACTGTTCTTGTAAAGGTGTAATAATCATTTACTCTAAAAACTCTTGGGTCAGGTCTGACCCGCATTCAGGGTCCAAGCAGGCCTGGAATGGAACCTTAACCAGATACTAGTTTAAAAAAAATGGAACTTAACCTGGATTCTGGGTCAGTTTGACCCTTTTCTTGGTTACTTTGACACAGATTCAGGGTCATATTGATCAAGAAACGGGTCAGGCCGGCCATCTATGGATCCCAATCCAGGAAGTGTGTGTTTGAGTAGAGAAATGTTTGTGTGTGTGTGGTTGTGGGCTCCTGCCACATGTTGGGCATGCTGAGAGACCTAGTTTTACTCTTTGATGACACATTGGGCAGTTGTTGCTAACTTGCTGAAGAGCTTGTAATCAAGAATGTGTAGTTTACATAAGCAAACAGATTATATAATGATTCACATACCTGCATATATCTGGCACATAGATGTAAAGGGCATCATCCTTGGTAATGAATGGTTGGAATGCTTGACCATCTAAGTTAGCATTGAAAGAAGAAAAAAAGCAAAATATAAAATAATTTAACACATGAAGGCAATGCTGGACGCTTGGCTCATTTGACTCCAAGCATGGCGGAAATGTTACATGCGCTGCTCAGCTGACTCCCACCATGTCGGCGATGTTAGATTCTTGGCTCAATTGACTCCCAACATGACGGTATTGTTAGACGCATGGCTCTTTTGATCGTAAACATGGCGCCAATGTTAGACATGCACCTCACCCCAACATGACGGCAATGCTAGATGCTTGGCTCACTTGACCACCGCCATGGCGGCAATGTTAGATGCGCCGCTCACTTGACTCCCAACATGGCGGCAATGCTAGACACTTGGCTCATTTGACTCCAAGCATGGCGGAAATGTTAGATGCGCCGCTCACTTGACTCCCACCATGACGGTAATGTTAGACGCGTAGCTCATTTTGACTCCCACCATGGCGACAATGTTAGACGTGCAGCTCACTTGACTCCAAACATGACGGCAATGCTAGACGCTTGGCTCATTTGACTCCAAGCATGGCGGAAATGTTAGATGTGCCGTTAACTTGACACCCTCCATGACGGTAATGTTAGACGCTTGGCTCATTTTGATTCCCACCATGGCGGCAATGTTAGATTGCAGCTCACTTGACTTTCAACATGGAGGTAGTGTTAGATGCTTGGCTCATTTGACTCCCACAATGGCAGCAATGTAAGATGCACAGCTCACTTGACTCCCAACATGGCGGCAATGTTAGACGCATGGCTCACTTGAGTCCCACATGACGGCAATGCTAGACGCTTGGCCCATTTGACTCCCAACATGACGGCAATGCTAGACGCATGGCTCACTTGACTCCCAACATGACGGCAATGCTAGACGCTTGGCTCACATACTCCCACCATGGCAGCAATGTTAGACGCATGGCTCACTTGACTCCCCAATATGTCGGCAATGCTAGACGCTTGGCTCATTTGACTCCAAGCATGGCGGAAATGTTAAATTTTAGACGTAGGGCTCCCTGGCTCACTTGACTCCCAACATGACGGCAACATTAGACGCTTGGCTCATTTTGACTCCAAGCATGGCGGCAATGTTAGATGCGCCGCTCACTTGACTCCCAACATGGCGGCAATGCTAGACGCTTGGCTCATTTGACTCCAAGCATGGTGTAAACTTAGATGCGCCGCTCACTTGACTCCCACCATGACGGTAATGTTAGACGCTTGGCTCATTTTGACTCCCACCATGGCGGCAATGTTAGATGCGCCGCTCACTTGACTCCCAACATGGCGGCAATGCTTGACGCTTGGCTCATTTGACTCCAAGCATGGCGGAAATGGCGGCAATGTTAGACATGCACCTTACTTGACTCCCAACATGACAGCAATTTTAGACGCTTGGCTCATTTGACTCCACGCATGGCAGCAATGTTAGATCCGCAGCGCACTTGACTCCCACTATGGTGGCAATGC
Organism: Asterias amurensis; assembly: GCF_032118995.1. Lineage (NCBI taxonomy): Eukaryota > Metazoa > Echinodermata > Asteroidea > Forcipulatida > Asteriidae > Asterias > Asterias amurensis. The sequence continues at coordinate 1,873,818 of NC_092651.1, forward strand.
TAGACGCATGGCTCACTTGACCCCCACATGACGGCAATGCTAGACGCTTGGCCCATTTGACTCCAAGCATGGCAGAAACGTTAGATGCTCCGCTAACTTGACTCCCAGCATGACGGCAATAATAGACGTGCAGCTCACTTGACTCCCAACATGACGGCAATGCTAGACGCTTGGCTCACATACTCCCACCATGGCGGCAATGTTAGACGCATGGCTCACTTGACTCCCAACATGATGGCAATGCTAGACGCTTGGCTCACATACTCCCACCATGGCGGCAATGTTAGACGCATGGCTCACTTGACTCCCAACACGACGGCAATACTAGACGCTTGGCTCATTTGACTCCCAACATGATGGCAATGCTAGACGCTTGGCTCACGTACTCCCACCATGGCGGCAATGTTAGATGCTTGGCTCACTTGACTCCCCAACATGACGGCAATGCTAGACGCTTGGCTCATTTGACTCCCAACATGACGGCAATGCTAGACGCTTGGCTCACATACTCCCACCATGGCGGCAATGTTAGACGCATGGCTCACTTGACTCCCAACATGATGGCAATGCTAGACGCTTGGCTCACATACTCCCACCATGGCGGCAATGTTAGACGCATGGCTCACTTGACTCCCAACATGACGGCAATGCTAGACGCTTGGCTCATTTGACTCCCAACATGACGGCAATGCTAGACGCTTGGCTCACATACTCCCACCATGGCGGCAATGTTAGATGCTTGGCTCACTTGACTCCCCAACATGACGGCAATGCTAGACGCTTGGCTCATTTGACTCCCAACATGACGGCAATGCTAGACGTTTGGCTCACATACTCCCACCATGGCGGCAATGTTAGACGCATGGTTCACTTGACTCCCAACATGACGGCAATGCTAGACGCTTGGCTCACTTGACTCCCACCATGGCGGCAATGTTAGACGCATGGCTCACTTGACTCCCCAATATGTCGGCAATGCTAGACGCTTGGCTCATTTGACTCCAAGCATGGCGGAAATGTTTAATTTTAGACGTGTGGCTCCCGGGCTCACTTGACTCCCAACATGGCGCCAACATTAGACGCTTGGCTCATTTGACTCCCAATATGGCTGCAATGTTAAATGCACAGCTCACTTCACCACCAAAATGGCGACAATGTTAGACATGCAGCTTACTTGACTCTAAACCCGGGGACAATGTTAGACACGCAGCTCACTTGACTCCCAGCATGGAAGCAATGTTAGGCGCCCAGCTCGCTTACCTCCAAACATGGCGCCAATGTTTAGGTGCGCAGCTCACTTGACTCCCAACATGGCAGCAAAGTTAGATCCCAACTTGGCAGCAATGTGAGAGGCGCATCTCATTTCACTCCGAAAATAGCTGTAATGTTAGACGCGCATTTCGGGAGGTGGGGGGGATGTAAAAGGACTGTTCGTACCCACCTGTACCGTTGATCATGTTTGCATATTCGTTACTCCAGTAAGAAAGTGAAGACCCATTACTCCAGCTTTTAATCTGGTTGACTGTTGACACGTCTTTCTGACCTGTGTACACAACCCATTCCTCGTAAGTTGTGTCATTGTCCTGGTGATTGAAAACAGACAGCTCAGTGCATTCTCCACTTGTTCAATTTAAACAGATTCGTATAGGACTTATTTTGTTTTCCTTTTGTTTTGAACATTTTTTTGTAACAACTTGTGCAATGAACATGGCTTATGACTTCATAGCTCACTTCCTCCTCTAAAGAAAAACATAATAATTTTTACCTGTGTTTACAAAAGTAAAATTACTGTAGATTGATATATTGATTGATTTTGAGTCATTTCACCGAACAACCAAAATGATTCTAGACCATATGAACATCATAATCAGTATTAAGCTAAGAAGATTTTCTTACCAAATAAAGCAATAGAAAGGCTAGGTTGTAAATAATTAACTATGAAAAATCTAAAATACTCACGCCATAGAAAACACCATAGTCAGTTGGCAATGGGAGGCCTGTGAAGTCCTTTAAAAACTGCAAGTATGGCTGAGGGTAGCCCCATAGAAAACCATCAACCTATGAATTGAATTTTGTAGTTCTCGGGTCACTGCAGTATTCTTTAAAGAGACTGTGTTATGGTTTTAGACTTATAATATGTCATTTTCGGCAAAGAAGTCTCGTTGTTTTTGTTTTGCCCGAAATGAGCTCCTGAAAGGCTCAAATACACTGACTTATTATTATCAATCTCGCACAAACTTGTAACACTAAAATGTTGTTATTGTAGGCATAAAAAATTGCTTACCGTTACGTCCACAATGATATTTGACGCAGTTGCTCCATGCATCATCTTCTGCAGATACCGAATCAGATCAGAGTATCTTCCTAAATTACCAAATGTCTGCAATAACAAATATCAGGTCAGTAAAGATCACGAAAAAAAATCACGAGAGATGTATTGTATACATCATTGTTTTGGGAAGTAGATTAATCTCTATCCAATAGTTGCCCCTCCGCCCGCCCCCCCCAAAAAAAAATATATATATATAAATAAAATAAAAAAATAATGATAATAATAATAACAATAATAATCTGAAGCCCTTAGTTTATGATGCTTCATGGGTTGTTTTTTTTTCTTTTCGTTTTTTCTTTTCTTGCAACTGCGATGACCAATTGAGTCAAATTTTTTACAGATTTGTTTTATATATGAAGGGACGCACAGAAAAAGTGAGAGCAAAAAGTCTTTGACAGCTACCAAAGGTGTTCAATGCCTTGTCCCCTCATGGGATATAACTCCAGCAGAAGTTGAAGGTTGAAGCTGAAGCTTTTATACAAAATATGGTGTTGGCAAACAGATTGAATGGTTCCCTTGCCAAACCCTGGGTGGGGAGACGGATAACTTACGAAGGCTAGCAGGTCGACCGTGGTGAATGTGTCCGTGTCCGGCCCGACTGATTTCTCTCGATCGAAGATGTAAGCTTTGTAGTTTTTGAACTTGACTGTCCCTTCATCGTCGTCGAAACTTATATTTGTCTTCCTCCTTATTTCTCTAGAAGTGGAGAATAAACGGACAAAACAAACTTGATAAGTCTCAAAGTACTCGGATCCTTGCACCCAAAGCTTCGCTACATCCACACTATTCAGATGTGATTGCAGGAAAATCAAGCGCATTAAGAGGAAAATGTCACCTGGAAGGGTTTGCACATGTTTAAATGAGGGGGTTCCACTATGGATATGTCATGTTATTCAATAAATCAAAATATATACAATTACATTGTTTTAACTTCGTAACAAAATATGATCCTAAAGTGGTACAATAACTCAGGATTTGTAGCCTTTTCATCGCAATTTATATTTAAATAATGAAACGTCATGTCTCATTTGCATACTCCTTTGCATACGCATCTAGCATAAAAAATTGCTTATCAGAGAAAAATATCGCTTTGCAGAAACAGGTTACAAGCAAAAAGGTAATTCAGAGTTATTTTAGATAAGAATAGATGGATTGCACATGACGCCATGACCACCATCTTTGATGTAAAACAATGGAACAGTTCACGCTTGTACGCGCTGCGAACGACTCTCAGACAATGATAGGCTTTCACGCATGCACATTAATTCATCAAAGATGGTAACCAATATGAGGGGGTCTGCTGTGTGCGCGCACCTGTAGGTGTAGGGGCCAACGTCTTTAAACACAGGTATCCCTCCGTTCAGGAATTCTTCCCTATTGGTCAGGTTCCACATGTAGTATTGCATGTAGACTGGCGTTGGTGTCTCTTTCCATGTGTCATACGCAATGGTTCCTTCCACTAGAATGGTGTCCTATACACAAAGGAATTACACAAACACGAATCATGAACTTCAGAATTGACCTCGGGTCCTGGGGCCTGACCCACTACTCAATCAATCTGACCCAGAAATGGGTAAAATTGACCAAGCAACAGGGTCACACTGACGTAGAATCTGAATAAAAATCATAATTGTAACCAGTTTTTGGGACAGCTTGCATGGGTCAGGCTTGTATGGAACCCACAATTCGGGTGAACTCTGATCCGGGAAGCATTTACTGTGAATGAACGTGCAAACAAATCCCTGCCGTTTCCCAGTGTTTTTCACTGAACGCACATGGTGCTCTTATTGAAAACCTACAAATGTGATTAATTTTACTCCTCCATAGACCATTGGTGTTAAGTACCCCAGAGGTACACAAATCAATAATGTATTTCCTGGTTAACAAAACGGCCTAAATTGTTGGAGTCTGTAACTAAACCACACGGTACTTTTAACCTCAGCCTTAAGTCAAATAAGGTTCAAATGTGGTTTTATTGAAAACCAAAAAATGTGACTAACCCTACTTCTTCAAAGACCAATTTTGAATATCACATAATGGGAAACTAGTTCGTTTCTCCCCTTACGGATATAAGTCTTTACATATCCAAGAGATGCATAAATCAACAATGTATTTCTTGATTTACAAAATGGCCTAAAGCAGTCTTCCAGTCTGTAGAACTGTGTACCAACAAATCTCAGCAAAAGTCCATACCAAGGTCAAATCATAATCAAATAGTAAACACACCCATGTTATCAGTATTGTTCCAGTTTATAGATAAATCAACACAGAATGTAAGTTACATCAAAACATGATCCCATTTATTAACGTTAATTGGTTGATAAAGGGTTAACGGGCGAGCAACTTTATCTTTCAAGGCAAACAAAAAAGGGTTGAGCCCTCTTTGCTGTAGAGCCTACTCAAACAAAATGTGTATTAGTTTCGATAATGATAGTTTTATTTAGACAGAATATTTCAAGGCACTGGACAATATTACTCAAAATGATTGGTAAATCATAAAAACTTGCTTGTAATATAGAGCAAATGGATAGCTGATGATTTTAGCGGCACCTTTTGAAGTAGCTTTGTTTTTGAAAAAGAGGTAATTTCTCACTCAATAATATTAACAAAATTCAGGTATAAACAAGGCTGTGCAACAAGGGTGCTTTTGCATACATAACTTTGTTGCAACTTCATGACCAAACTGAGTTACATTTGTACAGATTTGTTATTGTGCATAGTTTTGGAATACACCAATAAGTGAGAATACTTCTCTTTGACAAATACCGAACGTGGCTGGGCCTTATATGGGATCATTATGAGCTGCAAAAATACCACCATTGGATCCAAACCACATGTTGTATTTTTTAGACATACATTAACAATCAATGCCGCTGAATCTGTTTTGAAGTTTCTCTTACCGATTTGACTGTGCTTTCAATAAATATATCCACCACAACGACTAGAGCACCTCCCAGCACCACCAGCAGTGCCCCAACCACACCGATCACATACACGCAGCCGACCGAACAGCAGCACTTCCGTAAGCCCATATCAGTAAAATACTCCGAAAAACAAAATGACAGCTCTTGAACCAAGCTTAAGTGCCCCTGTTCTGACGGCTCTTCAAACGGCTTGAATCTCGTGGCATTAGGAAGTTTCAGACCCTCTCCTCCGTGCGCCGCTGCGCTGATCCAACGATTAATCACCACGGTTTTCCATTAAGACTTATGTATCATGAATGATGTCTATTCTGTTTATTTTTCCTTGAAGATAAAAGTTCGTTTCAGTGCCACTGGCGTGTAGATGTGTTGCCCGGCAGCACAGCGTTGTAAACATTATAGGCGAATGCATCAACTGTTGCATATCAATTCAAATTTCCAAATTTTTATATATAATACAGACGGTGACCACGGTTAGTCTCTTGTTATCTCTCTTGTTGACTGAACAAAGTGATAAGCTAAACATGATAGTAAATTTGTTTGCCTTAAAGGAATACGTTGCCTTGGATCGGTCGAGTTGGTCTTTGAAAAGCGTTTGTTATAAAATGCACATGGGTAGAAAGATGTTGTAAAAGTAGAATACAATGATCCACACAAACATGCCTCGAAATTGCATGGTTTTCCTTTTACCTCGTCGACTAACACGGTCGGCCATTTATGGGAGTCAAACTTTTGACTCCCATAAATGGCCGACCGTGTTAGTTCGCACAGTAAAAGGAAAACCACGCAATTTCGAGGCAAATTTGTGTGGATCATTGTATTCTACTTTTACAACATCTTTCCAACCATATCCATTTTATAGAAAACGGTTACAAGACGCTTTTTATAGACCAACTCGTCCGATCCAAGGCAACGTGTTCCTTTAAAGGGTAGCAGTTGTTTTAACTGAGACAGTAATATAATTACCATGTTACAAAATGATTCGAATTCAAAACGTTGTTGGAGGCAGGATAAGAAAGATTCAGCTTGCTCGTTTACTTATCAACACAATATTTCATTAAAATGTAAGGTAAATTTTTGTCTAATTTTTAAATTAAAATAGTACTATTTCGTTAAAGTTTAAACATCCTACTGACACTGTATAACAACTGCAATGTCCGTTTAGTGTTTTGATCCACCGTGACAGAGGGTTTGGGTGATATGACCTTCCAAGATAATACCGTAAATTATTAACTATGTCTTGCAGCGATTAAGTGACCCCTTCGAAGAGTTCAGAACTAAAAGTAATACTACTCATTAAAGGTATAACAATGCTACAGTATGGGTATTTGCAACAGTAAATTCATTTCCGTAAAAAAAAAAAAAAAAAAGCATGATTCAGCTTTGGAGAAGGAACCTTCCTCTACGGATAAAGGAGCCCTTCTGTAATTGAACGAGTCTTTAATAGACCCTTAGGCTAATTATAGAAATTGGCTAAATATAGAAGCCACGTCTTCTGGGTCATATTACCTCTAGAGGGCGCTGTTTAGATTTGTTGAGAGTTGTGTCACTGACGATGTACATCATTATAAGCATAATTCATAATTACACTGTAGGCCGAACAGACCTTTGAAATGTTTCATCATGAATGTTATGCTCTTCATAACTTTGAATTCATTTTTGGAAATTATAAAAACTGTTATGATGCTCCATACAACGGTACTTTAAAATATTTTACTTGCGAGCTGTTAGTGAAATAATAAACAAATTTAGGAAAACTGATTTGTCAACAATGCCAGTGCGAATTCCCCCGAGTTTGACCCACGTGTTTACCGTCTCTTTCTTCGTCTCGTCTCGATCCACATACATGCTCCATTTAGTCTCAACCAATCTGCAGCTCATCATAGCCCCTTAACATCTCGAGACCACTTCACTCCTACTGAACCGAAACCGCGGATTGAAACTCTCTCTCGGTCATAGTATCAAGCTCCTTAAAGGGAGAATTCATCCTTGGTTTTTGAGGGAAAGTAAATTCAAGTTGCGTTCGATGATTGCTACAATCGATGTTTGCATTCGATGATTGCTACAATCGATGTTTGCAAAGTTGGTTCTGGAGCTTCTGATCTTTCTCGACTTTTTAAGTCAGTGGGGTAGTGCTTTCTGCTCTTACTACCAGCCAGGCTTCCGATGGATAATACCCAAGCCTACATCCGTTTGGACCGTAAAGGGGTCACTCTGTTTCTTCAGCCCCCAGGAGTTGGTTGCAATGGCCCCTGGAGTAATAGTTTTTTTGTAGCCCACACCGTGTGTGTCTGGCGACACTTGAAGGAAAAACACCAACACACAAAAACAGATGGACAACGTTCACTTGATATTGTGTTGATTATGACCTTTTTAAAAGTTAATAAGCTTTCAGGTTTATACTAATCACCCACCACCATCAAGTTTATTAGACCTGTTTTTCATCTTTAATTGGTGCTCATTGCTCTTTGGACAGCATCTTGTCATCAGCGTACTTAAGCGGAGACAGATGATGTCATTTGGGAGACCGCTTGAGCATTTGATGTTGCCACTCCCCCTTCTTGTCCCTGGGTAATTCTACAATCAGCGCCATATATCCTGCCGGTCTTCTTGTTCCAAGTTGTTCTGTTTGCTCTTTATTGCCTAAGGTAGCCCAAATCAACTAACAACATCTGCATCATCACTTGAAACTGGACTGCCACGATTGAAAACATTATTTCAAGCTGTCCATTCTTTGAGTAACACCAACTATTCTTTACCCAAATTGTTTTGCATTGGGTGGGGGTTCAAGTTCCCTGATAAACATCATTGGTTGACATGTTTTGCCGTCAAGCCTAACCTTTTAAACGTGCAACCAGTGCATGCACGTTTGTCGTGTGAGATATATATTTAGAACAGCAAGGACCCAACCTCAGGTTGTGTGAAGTTGTGCTGATTGCATCGGTGAGATGAATCTTAGTGTGAACCCACTTTTTGTGCTTGTGTTTTCATGTCGACTGTTTGAGTAGATTCAGCTGCATACAGACATGGGTCTCGCACCTCACTTACCATTACCTTCCAATACCGTCACCGTGGTCGAGTGGTTAGACTGCTGGACTTGCGATTGCAAGGTTGTAGGTGTGAATCCCCTCCAACAGCTGATTTCAAATGACTAGAGTTATTGTCTTCAGTACTGAATCTCAATTTCTAGATGGTGCATAATACACCCAATTACCCGCTATCGGTTGTCATTGCTCCTTGTCAATTGATCTAGGTCTAGTTTAGAAAGGGGGGGGGGGGTGGTGTAGTTTATGCATCATTTTGGAGATTCACAGTTATAATTTGCTGGCGTTTTGCTACTCAACCCCAAAACTAAATAGTGTACACAAACGCCATAGAGTGAACAACAGACGTCGTCGTTGGTTTGTTGTTGTTGTTGTTGTTATTGTTGCTGTTGTTGTTGGGCATGGTGGTGGTGGTGATTTAAAAAAAAGTGTTATTATGGTGTAACATAGACAGTGGCTACTGTTGAAGTGCAGCGATATTTATGTAAGTCACTGACCGTGCTTGGTTCTTGCAAGCTTGAAATGGATATGTATAATAGTCAGCACTCCCTCCCCTCCCTCACAAGTTGACTCTTATAATAGGTCAGGTTACCATTAGTGTCATTGATTCACAAGAAGTTGTTTTTTGGTCGTTGTACTTTTTTTGCCAGTGTTCGTACTTGGCAGAGACGGTAAAAAGTTCGATCATCGGTCGTTGGCCAAAAACCCAACAAAAGACCAGTCAAGCCAGTTTTTTCTCCTTCAAATAAACCTTTCAAAGTCAACATCGATTATAAAATTGTGCCGATGATAATCGAGTTAAGTGAAGGGGACACACTTTCCACTGCCACTCTTGGCGGATTGAATAATTTAATATAGACATTTTTGTTTGTGCGGTTTTTGAAAATTATTTCTTTATCGAATAACATGACAATTCGCATCTACGAAAACGGGTCAGTGACTTATAGGGGATGTTTGCTGAAGAAAGTTACTCAAAATAAATAGTTAGTGTTATACACCCTACATTTTGTCGCAGGGTGACGCTGAATATTCGCCTACTATTACCATGGGAGCAACTAGCGCGAAAACAGGGCATTACTTGAGTTGACGCAGGTTGATGTCCAGAGCAGACACTAACCGAGTTCTGATTAATGTATGGCTGCTGTAAACGTGATTTGTTTAAACGCTCCGGGAAACCATTACACAAAGCCCTACCGTAAACAACTTCATAAATCTCTAAAGGTGCAATTAAAACAAGATCTTTATAAAAAAAAAGTTGAACTATACGCACAGTTAAATTTAATGTTCTTTGCTGTCTGAGATCGGTATGACGCCAGACATAGCCAAGGGGTGTTCGGTTTGAACATACTCACATGGTGGCGCCCTGCTTATTTAACATGGTATAAAAACACTAGCTGTTGGGCCTGCCTTTTGTAATTTTAAAATGGTGAGCAAACTTTTTTGGTTAAAAAATAGATCTATGAAATATTTCCCGAAGGAACCTGATAAGACAACAATAAACTGCCTGAGGTTATCAATACACAAACAAATAGCTCCCGTTACCATTTCTCCTTTGATTGGTTTTTAATGCGATCACACATTTCCACTTTGTTACTTCTACGTGTTTATAAATGCAAAATGCAAGTTCACCTTTGTGTTAAGTAGTGTCTTTCTCCTAAAAACGAGCAGAGTATACCTTTTCAAAGCCAACTCTCCAACAATAGAGATGTAATACATGGCCATACGAGCAGCTTGCTATTAATTTCTGAATTATTTCATAAATTGTTTGTTTTTGTAAATGGATTGGACGGAGGTAGCACTTTCCCCTCCTCTTTCAGCAACGTATACCACTCGTTAGCCCCGTGAACCGTGTGATACATAAGTAGTTAGGAGTTTTCGGTCAATATGAGATGTCATTCACCATCTCAATAATGCCCAGAGAAACGGAGAGTACAATTTTGATGAAGTCTATTACTGCCGACGGTCAATTAACTGTTACATCTCATTTATACACAAATTAAAGTTTCATGCCCTTATGAACACATTACTACATTGGCTGTGACTTTTCAAAGACACATGTTTCAGATACATTTAATTTAGTCTCTAAACTTAGCAAATGTTGCCCGTGTGTTTGTCCGACGGGTAATGGTTCCAGCGCCGGACCCTTAAGGGTCTGTCCGTTTTCACATAGCGGGTTGACGCAGGGAGAAAATTTGCTAATTCAGTCTAGCAATTAGGAGGAAAAATATCAGACAAATTGAGTTACTTAGAAGTCAAACAACGGTGTCTCTTAGAGATGGGGACGTTTTGAGGTGCACTTAGTAAATGGAAATTGACGACAAGCTAGCTAGCTGTGGGCGTGCCAAAATAAATGCAACTTTACTTTAGAATAAGTACTTTGTACAAGAAAGTGGGCTTGACAGTTTGCCAAAATGCCATTATTGTTGCGATAGAAAGTTGTTTAAAAGTTAGCCTGTTTATTTTGCTTGTTTGTTTCGTTGAGTATGTTTTCTAAATTTGATTTTTTTTGTCTCCATGACTCGGCAATCGGTGGTCTAGTTTTAAGACACTGTTCTGGAATTGTGAAGGTCGCGGGCTCGAATCTACCCGAGTAATAATTGACTTTTGTGTTCACAGGACTCGGGAAAGTACTCAGAGTATACAGTGCTGACACATCGGAAAACACATTAGGAGATCAAAAACGGGCCCTCAATTCGCTTTTTCATTCTGAAACAAAATGGAGAACAACTTTATATACGAACATATCAAAAGCATTTAATCACAAAGCTGTTTTCAAACCAATACAGACAAAAAACTAAGTAAAAGTAGCTTAAAGACCTTAGTTCTGTTTTTCCAAAACTTCTGGAACAAAATTAAATAACCTTGTTTACAGTTTATCAAAATGCTCTACAGCTGGCAATTTGACGTGATATGACGTACCATTGGGGTTTTTCAAAAAGTATAATTACTAAATACTAGCACACCAGGGAGTTTTTTCTCACTCTACGTCACATTTAATAAAACAAAACGGAAAGTTTAAGACTAAATAGATTGAGCCAGAACCTTTGGGTGTTTAATCAAATCGCTTAACTCATGGGAATTAAATCAGTAAGAGTTGAACATTGTCCTTATTAGTAGTTTTGATAATCATTGTGCACTGAATGGCGCATAGTGACAGGACGAGGTCGAAACTCATTGCTAAATTGGTTATTTCTGTTTCATCTACAGTTACGCACGGAGCTACCACTGGTGAATTACACGGAGCCCCTTAGGCTATGGCCTCTGTATCCAATCAACTTAAAGATAACTCCAATGGAAGTACCCCTTGGAAAATGAAAAACCTTGCCCGCTCAGAGATGAAATTCCAGGTATGTCATTGTCAGAAGCTTGTATGCTGTATTATGAACATCTCTGTTACCCCTGAAAGAGGGCAATTTAACATTACTGTGACCCAATATTCATCTTCACCAAATTATTGAAAGTTCACAAACAAATCTTTTTAGAGTTCGTTTTTGCAGAAATTTATTCCATGTGTAAGGGAGTTGTGAGATAATGTCCTTCAGCAGATATCATGGTCAGATTGATTGGTATGACTCGGGCTGACCCGGGACCAGATATGGGTCAGTTCTGAAGTTGGATTTTATGGTGTAAGCTGGTTAAAGAAAATATTGTACTAATCTTGTAATTGAAAACATTTTATACAAGTTGCTCTACCAGCGGCAGCAAATCTCTTTGTCAATACAATTTTTTTAATAATGCTGTATCACTTGAAACCAAAATTGGTCCATCGGACAAACCAGACTCACGTAGTACCTGAAAATGGCATCTTCATTTTTTGAGGGTTAAGTAAACAAAATAATGAAATTACTTTCCACCTATCCTTGTTCATTTATCAAGACAAGTCGAGAAAACAAACTATTTCACGGTTAAGTGTTTACTCCCTGTACCGATTCGCCTGAGGTTATTGACTCCATAGTCAATCAATAGCTCAAAATATTGGTTTGTATTTCGGGTCCCTGCTCTGGTAATTGAGTTAATGCTTCTCTACGGGCCTCCCATGTTACACGTCTGGGAAATGAGCAAGGAGAAACGCTATCATCCGTGTGAATATGGTTCTGTCTCGTGGTGATAGCACACACTGCGTGTGGGTGGCTGCTTCGGGAGAGTCATGTTAAAGAGACACAGTGCCATGAGATTAGGCACTTTGGGCTATAAAAACGTCTGACACTAATGATTTGTGGTTAGAAAGATGTTTTAAGATTCACAAAAATCTTCCTCAAATATGTGTGGTTTGTCTTAAACTTATTGGACGAACTGAATCCGCCAATTAGTAGAACCTGAGAGAATCTCCTGAGAAATATTATTTATTTGTAAACATTCATTTTTGATAAACGTCATGTTTTTGACATCGATGCACAAAAGCCATCAAAATTAAATGAGTTTTCTTCTGTCATAGCAACATCACTTGAACATGCTGATGTAGTCATCCTCGACGTTGCAAACACTTTGTTTTCTGCGCCTATAATAATTTGCGCGATCGGAGGTTCTTGAACGTGAAAGAGGAGGTTGTCATAACATCATTTGTTTTCCCTGTATTTTTGTGATTGGTGTCCAGCAAAGAAGTCATTTCATCTAAGCTCGTTTCATTTTCTAACCTTATAGAAAACGTTTGGTGATCGGATAAGTGGCATGGTGTACCCCCTCCTATTGTGTCTTCATTTTGTTATTGGCATCTTAGCAATCATTAAGATGAATTTAAAGAGGGTACTTATGTACATTCCAAGAAGAAAAGAGTGTGTTAAAGTAATGTAGCATTAAGGGGACACACTCTCTGCCATAATATCTTCATGGTATACTCCAGAAACGAGTGGTCTTAAAGTGCACTTTCAAATTACTATTTTGCCCCAAATATGACATATGACATAAACCCTCCCATAATTTCTATAAAAGAGCCCTGGGCTACAAACTGCACCTCCATGTCCCAGAGCAATCCTTCAGAAACCAAACCTGCTTTCACGCCTCCATCTATTGACATTGTAAGCTAATATTCCCGGTTAAATTTATGCTTAGGTTTCAGCTACTCCATACCAGACCTATCTTTCTTGACAGACCCAAGAAGTAACTGAATCCTGTATAGTTGGATGACACTGTTAAGAGGTAGGGCCTTAATTCCCGCACTGCGATCCTCTTGCATCCCTCGTGGGAATCTAACCCAGGCTGATTATACGCACCATCGTATTATATTCTCCAATGAGGAGGAAAATGGCAAATACCACCTTTTTTAAGGAGTTATGAATTACATAACGAAGTGCATTATGATTATTGATTTTAGGCACACTTTCGTGAAGGGTACTTTTTCATGTCATTATTCTGGTTAAGTTCTGGATTTTGTTGACGGCCCTCTGAGTCCTTCTCTATCTTTATATCCCTCTTGATCGTAATTGAAGATCGCTGTACTTTTTAAAATCATATTTAAACTCATGTAAACTAAAACTTCTTCGCATGAGCTTCATCTAACAGTGGTAATTTCCATTTTTGTATTTTTGGAAATAACCCTTACAATCACTAGCACACTTTGACCATTGTTTACCACAAGAAGGAAATGTTTACCAAAGTGGAGAAAGAAAGTTTGTAATCGGTAGTGTATTTAAAGCTGAAGATTATTCTTGGGGTTGGAAATATATATATTGGGGGTTGGAAAGTATTATTTTAGCGCTGATATAAAGTCCACTCTAATGAAATAAAATAGGTAATTAAAACAATATTCACATTATTCATTTTTCATTTTTTATTCATAAAAAGGCTTTGGAAAACATTTTAATTTCCTAGTTTCATACTTATGGAAAGTGATCTATGGTATACGCTTTAAACGCCTAGCAATTTCATAACGTTCCACCAATTTTGTTAAAACAACATTATAATAATTGAGGCCATCTTGAACTTCTTTGTGCTCTGATACCAATATAACGACCTGCAGTAATGCCAATTGGAGAGTCATCCCAAGAATTTGAATTCAAGGATTTGTTGTTAATAATGTCACCAGAATTCCAACTGAAGTGTAGAGTGACACATATTTCAGGGGATACATTCATCTTAATATAAACCCATTAAACATTCCAATACCGTAATGGCATAACAATAAACTGATGTATGTTCCTGACGCCCTTTGAAACTGCACCGTAACAGACCCAGGACAGTTGGCAAGCCTTCCTTGTTTTCCTGATGAGGTGTTAAAACCAGTAGCTGTCTCCCTTAAAGCTGTCCTTAAAGCGAATGTGCTACATTGGTTTCAAATCATCACCATTTCTGGGGAATTGGAAAAGAAAAAATGCAAATACAGAACAAGTCTTTGAACAAATGATGACATGATGACCCCCAATACAAATATCCAAATCTGAATAGATTAAGCTAGCCTATGAAAATAGACCTCGATTTAATAAAAACCATTTACAAAACAATTAAATGAAATACGAAGCTCATACTTGTGGGTTCTGAGTTGGTTTGACCCCCTTCCCATACACACACGGGGGGGGGGGGGGGGGGCTGGAAAGGGCGAAAGACAGAAATTAAAATAAAACATAAACAACTCCCATGTAAATAAATAAATAAATTTGCGAAATAAACAAATCTCACTCGGAGAAAACAATAACTAAATAATTAAATATAATAATTATAAATATTTTTGTTGATAAAAAGAAAAAGAAGCGCCGTCTAACTTCAATACAAAACGAAGATAAACCCTGACTGTCATCTTGACATGAAGATGCTGTCAATCTATTTACCCAATGACCATTCCAGTTCTCTGAGGTCATAATTGCCGTATAATTTTTATTTGATTGGCTACTAATTCCAACTTGACACTGGGAGACAGTCTTACGACAGCTGTGTGGAACACTTGCTCTCCGCAGTGAGCCTTTTCAGTCCACCTCCTCCCCTCCCCACGGAGTAACTCTCAAGAAATGCTTAAAGGTACGATACAATTGTTGTGATTGAAACCGCAATCAACAACAACACAAATAGACAAACAAACAAACAAACAAACAAAATACAGATGCAATATCTTCGAAACACAATCCTCTGAAATACTATATGTTGGCAAGAAATTGTATCTTTAACGAAGTTGTTATTTCAAATACCACGTCAAAATAAATGCAGCATTTTCCTCTTAAATCAGATCACCTGATTTAATGTTAAATTCAGAGATAAATTAAATTATATGTGTTCATTGTCAACACTAAACTTTTCTTTTCAAAACAATCACTAAAATACGGACTACGTATGGAAAAAAAAGCCTTGTCTAATATCACAGATTTACATGAAACGTACACGGTATAATGATGTTTGATAGTAGAAAACATCCCTTAAAATATTTTTGACTGAAATGTCGTATTTGTTGAGAAATATATAAAACTAATTTACCATTCGGAGTTTATTGTTCAGCGAGCGTTTTTCATGAAAACAAAAAACTAAGGTCATGCAGAATGTGTAATCGGATTTTCATTATTTTCTCGTGACCAAGATGGCCGATCAATCTCAAACGTCTACAGATTTGTCAGTTTTAACATGAAGTGCTTACACTGCCAGCAACAGTTTTGTAAGCAAAAAAATATATAAAAAAATATGTAAAATGTTCCTTTAAAATGTCATGTGGTTATACATTTAATGCTCCATCAATCATTATTGAGAGGCAACTGCGTTGAGATCCTGACATTCTTGCACCACTCTTCATTTCCAAGTCCTACCGGAAAGACCACATTGGTAATCAAATCAATTTCAACAATTTATTGTTGGAAACGAACAGCGTGTACTATTTGCATTACAAACTATGCCCAAAACACTGATGCAGTGACACCAGTCTTTAGGAATTAGCAGGTCCATCAGAACTGCGTGTGAACTGTATATTATTTTATTTTCAACTGCAAACAAGGCCCTGCAAGTGTTAGGAGGGGCGGCGAGGGGTAATTTTTGTAGGATGCTTGTACCCCAAATGCTCCAGTTTGAAAGCCAACAACCCCAGGGACATAATATTGGACCATTTTCTTAACAATTCATAAAAGCAATGCCCTTCAATTCTTTAAGTTACACAAAAACTTGTGCGTTTACGTTACATTTATGACCATTAGGCTATGCGCATATCAAGGTCACAGTTGAGTGCTTAGACTGCAGGACTTGCAATCACAAGGTTGTTGGTTCGAATCCCCAGCTTACCAATGATTTCATGACTTGAACATAATTATGTTGTCGTCTAGTTACTGAATCACAGTTATTTCTTGATTTGTGCAATTCATAATCATAGACGTTAAACCAATGTTTGCGAGAGAGGTTAACCGTTGCCAGTTTGCTGAGTTCCCATGATGGGAAGATCATCTAAACAAACAAACAAACAAACAAACAAACAAACAAACAAACAAACAAACAAACAAACGAACAAACAATCATAATATTTTCCTCTCTATCGTCGTGCATATAACGGCTTTAAAGGCAGTGCGCCCCCATTCGGCATATATAAGTGTATATATTTAATGAATGTTGTTTATACCCCGAAATAATTTAAGGTTTATAACCAGTTGTTAATGAAATTAGATCACCCCAATCAAGGCTAAAAGCCATTTTTGGAATGGGGCTACAAGGAAAAAACTTTTAAAAGATGAAAAGACGAGCTGAATGTATGTGTTGACATTCCTCCTAAAACAGCCGAGTCTAGATTGTAGAGAGGAGAGAAAAATTCACTACTCAAGTTGATTCAAAGACGATACAAACCCCTAATGAATTCAGTAAGTGGCGTATCACCTAACAGCTGGAGAACCCACGCAGGGGTCGAGGGAATTTGAACCCAAACCCACCCCTTTGCAGTTGGCCACTGGTCAAAGACAACCTCCTCCCCCACACTGTGGGCAGAGTTCACTATCCGCCCACATCGTTTTCCCTCACTGTCCGAGACAACTCGATAACAACCTGTGGGAATAATCAAAACGGCGCTCCCTTTCGTTTTCCAAAAAATAATTGATACAATAAATGTAAAGGTTATTGCCGCATAAAGAAAAATCAGTAGAATACTGTAATATAATTTCTCGGTTGGCAATAGTTACAAATAAAAATTGATACTCTAAACTGCATCTAATTAGAACACAACAAGGTGTTGTCACGATTGTGGAACGTGCTAAGTAAATGGCCAGCCTGCACTTGGGGCAAGATGGGTATGTTTAAAATCAGGGTGTCTGCCTTACAGTCGCCTAAAGTAATGTGGCTCTCACAACGAGCAGGGAGCCTTTTTTGAGAGAGGGCTAAGGGTTCATGTCAAATTGTTGTCATTGCTCACCCGGTCGCACCTTGTGTTCTTTTACGGGGTTGTAACTTTCAGCGGGAATTACGAGCCTTAGTAGGCCACCAAAGTGCATTTGTTTCAAGCTTCAGTTTACAATCCTCTACGCCATAGGCCTGTATGTAATTGACCTAATTTCTGTTCATTTAGGTCAAGCTCAGAGGCGGTGCTGTAAGGGGTTTGGGGAGCGAAAGCACGGGGAGTTGCAACCGAGACGGGACGGCTATATTCCCTAGTGGGCAGGAGCGTTTTAAGGGAAGATAATATTCTGGCTTGTGTGTATTCGATTACGGACTACAGTTTTAAAGCATTAGGCTATGTAGAGCCAATATTGGAAATAATAGGTTCTAAAAACTTGGCAGCAGCAAAGTTCTTTACAACAGCACTAAAGGAACACCGATTACCAAATTTGATTTATCTATTTTTGCTCTTGTTTTCTTCTGAGTGATCCAATTACTGATTTACCATGGATCGCAGCTCATGTTAAAGCTATACTTTCATAATGCAATACTATTATAATTAAGAACCCAAATGTTTTCTATGCAGATACATTAACAAATTGATTACAAATACACAAATAACAGCACGAAAAACACCAGACAGTCAATAATACGATAACATATCAGTGGAAATTGCTTTCACATTGAGAGGGTTGAGTTGTTTTACAACAGAGTGATTTCAACATGTTGGCTGCGGAGTTTCAAATATTGCGGCAACTTGTTAAAAGATTCAAGGTACCCCTGAAGTTAAAAGCTCGTGTTCGAGGCTACATTGCTATATATGCATTTGGTAACAGTATAAAGACCAAGCCAAGTTTCTGTTCTTGCGGATCATAAAACCAACAGAAACTCAAACCGTATTTGAATTTGCGGCTAAGGATGCCTATACTTCAATGCATTGTAACGCGGAAATTTAGTCGTATAGCCGTATAGCATGCAGTAGCCGCCAATTCGGACAGGGCCTCCCACACAGTATTGAGATACTCATTTGGGCCTTATAGTCTGTTTACGAATAATTTGTTTTTGGCATAAATCTTTTTCCAATGCATTAAATGCCCTGCAGTGATTGTTTTCAGCAATTTATGTGTGTACACACAAGGGTGTGTTTACATCAGGCTCAAACAACAGGAAACAGATTTGCAGTGCAATTTTGTTAAACAATAACCATCCTGGCAATTCTGTCTCTAATGGTCCAGTCTGAGATTCATGGGTTGTCAATCTCAGATTACACACCGAGTTAATGGTCCTCGATGGAAAAATAGATGAAACAAAACTAAACACTACTTAATGAGGTATATTCAACAAAGTGGCAGGGCATAGTTTTAAAGCGGGGTCCAAGCGGAAGCCGATGTTTACAGAAAGTCAGCTGGTTGCTATGACGCTCGTTGCATAAGAAAGCCAACATAACATGGTTAAAACATAATTACTGATCAAATTGGCACGAGTTAACCCAAAGGCTGCTTTACCGGGAACCACATCCCATGCAATGCCTCAAATCATTTAAACCACAAACGAGAAGCACAAAATACACAGAACGCCCCAAAAATTTCCAATTATCTGCTTGTATGGAGCAAACATTTATTTTATCCGGTCGGCCCTGTGCCAGTTTGCGTAGTTGTATGTAGATTGTTGAATTGTTATCAACAATTTTCGCCTATAATTTGCAGAAGAAATAATCTAACATGATGGTACAAGCATCAAGCAAGTACCTTCATGTTCTTGTCATGATCAGGCTTATGTGATGTTCCAGTGAGTGTATCAATTTGTGATCGCCTTCTGTTGCCTTGTCTGGCTGGTGCATTTTTGTCAGATAACGAAGATTTCTACCTCCATGGATAAAAGTAGTATTTTGATGACTGTATGGGTAAAACTCCAGAGGAAGAATAAACTTGAATACAAACGACTGTTCTTTTTTCAATTGTTAAATATTGTTATACCTCGTGTTCTCCAATCCTTAGAAATAAAGTTCATTTGAAAGCGATAGCCACGATCAACCTTTGCATCTAATTCCCAAGACTGTCCTCCCTGTATTTTCAAAGAACCTTTCAATAGCTGGTTCAATTTTGTTTGCTGTGAGCATAGACCTGGGTGCTCATCAGGGAGTAAGTTTTCTCTCTCTGTTTTCTATGGATAGGTACATTGATCATTCGGGAACGCGCATCGAAATGATCGCACTGTCTTCTCCCCTTGGCAGACGAGGTACAGTGTAGTGTTTTTACCCTTGAGAGATATCCCCTTATCGTCATCCATTCTCTTCATCAAACGCTGTCTCGGTATCTCCAATACAAGACTAGGGTTGTTTTGATTGCACTTTCTTTTCAGAAGCTCTATTAGAACCGATTGTGGTTAGAAAATTACGTCATAAACCTCAGACTCCTTTGTGATGTAATGTTCTTTCTATGTTGGACACAAACGCATACCAGCTTGTATACACCTGCAACACTTGACCTCCTGTTGTCCCCATTTTGTTTATAATTGTTTTTGCTACAGCTCCCATTGGTACACGTTCGGACTGTGTTGTAAACCCAGCAATCGAACCATTGACTGGTATCTTTATTGACAGAGTTAAGGTTTGTGTACTTTGACACAGAAGTCAAATTTCCAAGAAACAACACAGACTTGAGGGAGAGTCGGTCCAGCGCTGAAGTACTTGCCCTTCAAGGCTTTTATCTATGTGGATCTGGGATTCGAGTCATGTCTCCAAACAGACTTGTTTTGTTTTTTGTTATCTCTGATTATGGGGGCGTGCCCCATCGGCGCAATCCTCCCACACCAACCAATGGACGTTACTTTCTCATAATTAGTGTGTTTTATGGTGCCCTTGGCTCAAGCTAACATGCCATTTGGCAAAGGCATGAGACCAGGACAAAAGAGATTTGTTCTTCAATAATAAACAGAAATCACCAGCGGTTCTTTACCGTACCATAACCCATACTTAAAGCGATAGACAAACAACCAGTGCAGGCATAGTGTCCCAAACAGTATTGACTGAATACCTTGGTGCATTGCATAAAAAAGATGATGGAAAAACAAATTGATTTTTAAGTTCATCCATGTAATATGAAATGTCAATAACAGGGTTCTTTTAAAGTTAGGACAGACATAGGAAAGTGTTTATGATGGAAAGCAACACTCAGGCGGCGACATTTATAACGGAACACTTTGCCTTGAATCGGTCGAGTTGATCTTTAAAGCGTTTGTAATCGTTTGTAATAAACAGCATATGGTTAGAAAGATGTTTAAAAAGTAGAATATACAATGATCCGCACACATTTTGCGAGCTAACACGGTCGGCCATTTATGGAAGTCAAAAAATTTATAAAGTTTATATAGAGTAAGCGTAAAAGGGAGATTACAGAGTTGTTTTTTTCTTTCTATGTCAATCATCATCTTGTAGTTAACGTGTGAATATCAAATGAGTTTGTTCATTTACTTTAAGTGACCGAATTTTTATAGGGCCGACTGCTGAAGTCGTCGTAAAGCTATAAATTTAGCAATGTTTACCTACAAAAACGGTAACTTGAGAGTATAAGGTGACTTGCTGAGAGATGGTCACAATTAGAAAGTACCATTGGTTTGAATACGATTTGGTTGGTCAAGTATGTGGACAGTGCGAACATCAGGACGTTATCTGTACGTTACGGTACCACACCACAGAGGACCAATAGTATATGGAAATGTTTTTATAATTGTCACAATATCTATTTTTAGTATTCACAATATCCTGATTTCCCGATAGTCATTATTAAAATACCTCCGAAAAGACAAAGCTCTTTTTCAATGTTTACGCATCAGTTTTCATCCGAGAATACCGTACCGGTATGATGTTACGTAATTTTGAGATGTAGAATCATACAAAATTTGCGTTAATAACCAGATAACAAACAAAAATACACAAAGATCAGCGTGAAACTTTACAGCAGCTGCAAGCGCACATATTAAAATAACAAATCTTGTTCGGATAAAACACAAGACTACAATCTTTTGCTCGAAAATTGCAAAATTGGAAAAGCAAATTTATTGCATCCCTGGAAGACCCCTTGGTCATGTTTGTCTCGATTTCTCAGCCAAAAATAGTTCCAATGAAGCCAGTGTGTCCCTGGAACATATCCCCCTGCCTCATTCGCATTCCAAGGCATGAAGTACCGTTTCGATTCACTACTTACTACGCTCACACGTCTAACCATCCGTGCGTTCGCAAAGCCAACTTGAATGTAACGGCCAGGGAGTCCATAATGTTATCAAACAAGAAACACAGAACACAGTGGCCAGGAGGGCTGGGGGGGGGGGGGGGGGGGTTGTGAGTCTGCTCGGTGCATACAGTATGCTAATACGCATCTGAATACTACTTTGAGGGAAGTCTTTACCGCTATAGGAACACGGGTCGACTTGGTCCACATGGGTCGACTTGGTTCACATGGGTCGACCCGGTTCACATGGGTCGACTTGGCTTACATGGGATGATTTGGTTTATTTGGGTTGATTTGGTTCACACCTTGGTCGACTTGGTTTTCATGTGTGACTTGGTTACAGGGGTCGACTCGGTTCACGTTGGTCCACTTGGCTTTCATGTTTCCTTGGTTTACTTTGGTCGACCTGGGTCACATGGGTCGACACATGGGTCGCCTTGGCTAACATGGGACGACTTGGTTCACTTGGATTGACTTGGTTCATATCCTGGGTAAACTTGGTTTTCATATGTGACTTGGTTACATGGGTCGACTTGGTTCACGTGGGTCGACTTGGGACACATGGGTAGACTTGGTTTACATGGGTCGACTCGGTTCACATGGGTCGACTTTGGTCACATGGATCGATTTGGTTCACGTGGGTCTACTTGTTTTACATGGGTCAACATGGTTTAGTTGGGTCGACTTGGTTCATATGGGTCGACTTGGTTCACATAGATCGACTTGGTTCACATGGGTTGACTTGTTTCACATGGGTCCACATGGGTCGACTTGCTTCACTTAACGTTGCATTGCGAACTGTACATACATGCAGGTTTTCTTTGATTTAACTCAATTTAATGTGCGTGCATTGGTTTGGAGTATCTGTGATTGCTGTGATGTTGTGCAATTCAACATTGTCTACACTAATAGTACACAGTGACTTCAGTGACTTCTTGGTTGGGGCTTACAAATTTGTAAAAGTGTTTTATTGAAATTAAAGAGTAGCATGCTTTGGAAGCTTTCTTGAAGCTCCCCCTTTTCGTGATTTTCCCCCCAGAACAGTGAGGGAAGCTATAAATATAGTAACCAGTCCACTGTTACATGGACTGTGGTGCTACAGCCAGCCAGAAAATATGTATACGAGTATATATATAACAGCTTGCAACGTAAGTCATGCTCCTATAAACTTCATCATTGAGGCAAACCACCTGCATAGATTGCATTTTACGCTACTCTCAGCTTGACGGAGACGCGTAGAGGGTAACCGCCTCACAATAATTCATGCTCTCTTCCCTTTTCGCTTCAAAATTACATTTTGCATGTAAGTTTTTTTTAGTCTGATTTTATTTCCGCGGTTGTGATGTCTTTGATCTCAAACTGCAAAAACAGCCGGCAGTACGGATTATTCGTTGTTAAATTTGTACCTTTTTATATTAATTTTCTGGTTCAATTTGCCGAATGGTTTGACAACTGGGGCTGAGTACTTCCCCCACACTTAACCTCATTTACCCCTTTCCCTTTCCCATGCCGGTATGCTTTCTGCTCGCCGAAGTTGTGATTTGTTCCGATTCTATAATTCTTAGTCTGCGTGTCTTTCAAAAGGTCCCAATGTGTAAATTTGTAGAAGTTCATCTAAGTTGAAGTGTGTGCCTCTTCAGCATGATAGCACTCACGATTTAAAATGAGCTAAATGGACACTTGGGGAACTTCATAGACTTGTACCTAGGCTACTTGTCGTTTCCATCCTTCTTCCATCCCGGTTTCCTAAATTCATGCACAGAAAACTAAGATTTTTTATTGATTTATGTTTTTTTTTTTTTTTTTTTTTTGGGGGGGGGCAATTTTACAAGTGTCCTTTTAGATCATCAGTAGACAAATCGTTAATGCATCGGCCTTTTGCACGCTCTCCAAGCAGGGACCCACCCTGTTGTCCTATTTTGATTTAGGTCCTCAATTTGATAAGATAACATAAGGGCGATTCCGCGGTAACACGCGTTACGCTTTTGAGGGTCCTTCATCATTCTCCATTCTCTGGCTGCAAAACTACTTTGATTTAAGTGTTCATCTTTTGTATTTTAAAACCTGAATATCTAGGCTAGATCCCCATGTTCACACAAAAGTGAAAGATCAACTGGTTTAGCTGAGAGAGCTCTGCGAATATCGGTAACACGCGTTACGCTGAATGGAATGACCAAAAAAATACCGAACTTCATTTCAACTTTGTCCTCAAACTAACCAGTCTACTACAAATTTGTTTCTATTGTCATCAAGTACTATGCTGTAACTTTTTTAGTAAATTGCTAAATAGTCGGTAACACGCGTTACGGTAACACGCGTTACAGTTTTTCCAAGCTACATGTTTATATGTTATTTCAATTGTTGAGTTACAAATTCTCAAAAATTATCAACCAATATCAGTAGCACATCATATTTAAAGAGCAAAAAATTAAATAGACCTTTTTCTTAACGTTTTGCTCTACATATCACAAAATTTAAGGTAACACGCGTTACGGTAACACGCGTTACAATTTGTCTTGCTACATTATTGATGTTATTTCAATTGTTGAGTTACAATTTCTCAAATTTATCAACCAATATCAGTTGCACATCATATTTGAAGAGCAAAACAGTAGCTATAGACCTTTTAATTCATTTATTTTTTTAGTTGCTCTACTTATCCCAAAATTTGTAGTGCATGCGATTGTTTACTATCACGGGTTCTCCAGTTTCCTAATAATATGGTTCCTAAAATAAAATGTTTTGTCATCTTTAGAACTTGCCAACTTCCAATTCCTTCAAGCAGGGGGCATCCCTAAAACACTGAAGTAATTTTCTTCACTTACTTGCACTACTTCACCACGGAAATAATCCCAATCATTAACCACAAAAACAACTCCCCACGCTTAGAATCGTTAATTTGACTCCCCATTCCATCGACATGTCCTTTGCCGTGGGATGTTGAAAAGTATAATTCCACCTCATTCACATTATGCTTGCCTACCAGGCCATGGAACATGGCAGGAATATTTTAGTTTTTAAACTGTGTGATGTGCCCATCTGATCATTATATACAGTGTATTGGTCTTGGTAACACGCGTTACATTGGTAACACGCGTTACATGGTAACACGCGTTACAGTTTTCGGAGGTTCATTGTGAAGCGGTGGTTAAGAATTCATTTAAGTTTTTACTGTTTTTACATGAGCCCTTATTAGTAGGAGGAAAATTAAAAGTTGCAGCATTTGAAACCAGGCTGTTTAGTAATTATATTTAAAAGGGTGTGTTTTGGTAACACGCGTTACGCTCTCTGAGAGTACCTCAAACCAAGTGTTGACACAAGTGTACATTGAGTGGTATTGAAATTTTACATATTTTTTCTGAAAGAATACTGCCCATACTTGCTCTCATTTATACTTTTTTAAAGAAAATTGATACTGACTATAAAAGTAGGTCAAATTGATAAAACCATAAAAAACATTACTTTTTTCCAACCAAAGTGCACTATTGGAAAAGTATTTTTTTTCACAGTTAACAATATCCAAACAGAATAAAAAAAAAAAATCCCCTGACACTTGGACATGTTTGGAATGAAATAAAGATAAAAATTCAATTCTGGGAGCAATTTCATTTTTCTAAGAAAATTCCACCTTTTCATGGAATCGCCCATAAGATAAAATAACATAAGATAAGGACTTTATCATCCCACATTTGGGAAATTAAAACTGGCCTTGATTCAAACAGTATCTGACAAAAACACTAAATATTGTATAACAAAATACAGACAGATTGATTAAAAATATTAATTAAGAGTATTAGGTATAACAATATGTTTCCGGTATAGATTTAAAATGTCAGCAATAATTATATACAGTGTAAAATGGACACGAGTGAGGTCCTTAAAACCGCAAACTTAGAAAAACACAGCAGCTGCGTATACCGGGCACGCGTATGGTTCAAACGAATGTTTTTTAACAACCCAAAAATAAAACAATTTCATGCTTTCCTTATGTTGTTTTTGACCACATGGATATAATATGAAACAGCTATTGATCTGAAGGTTTATAAATGTTTAGTTTGTCTTTTTTTAGTATCAAACTAATTTTGTTATCAGTGATGCATGCATGGAGTCAGCTGGCAAATGTTGTTGTGGAACGAAAGGAAACCTTACTTTATATCAATCTGAGCTAAACGATTTTTTACTTTCTTACTTTGATCACATTCCTTGGATAATGTTAGCGTGGTTGTCTATCTACAAACATAAAACAGCAATCGATGGTTCTTTTGAGGTATTCCCCTCAAAGATTTTATAACAATTCAATGATTCATTTGAAGCTGTAGTATTCATGCTGAATCAACTCTTGGTTTTAATTTCTTCTTGTCTCTCCATATTAGATTTATTAGAATAAGTACTTTCTCAAATAGTTTTTCTTTTCCCCTATAACAATGATCTTAGACCCGTATACGTATCTTTTTGGTATTCTTCTCTAACATGTTTGATGTTTTCTGTTGACTGGTTCTAAAGGCTTTTAGACCCATGTTGATAATGTTGATAACCGTTAAAGTGTTCTTGACTTTTCGCCACCCTGCCCTACCTAATGTAAATTTGCCACTGCTTTCCCATCGAGCACTTGTAACTTGTACTGATATCTGCTGTTTGGAGATTGAGGCAACTGGGGTAACGATTTGATTTAGGGAAACGTCCACGTACATTTCCCCATGTTTTACCAAGGAAGGTGGTTACGCTTCGCCAACAAAATTTACTGTTACTTAATGTCATAAAAGCTATACTGCGTCGCACTATACAAATTTGCGTCTACAGCTATATTATGGCTACGGCTGTTGCTAAGGGTGTTGCGAAGGACGCAATGATGACGAGAAAATCTAGCAATAGCCCTAGCTGTAAGCTGCAAATTCAGACACGGCCTTAAACTGAACACTATAGAGGGAGAGAGTAATAGACTGGTTTCATTCTGGTATTATGAAAATCAATATACTATAGCTCGTCGTGGTGGCTTTTGGATATGGGGAACATGACCAAGATGGATGCGCATTTAGGCACAGGCTACATTGTGTGTAACTGTGATTCAAAGATCTAATGTCAAATGCTGACGTACCATGCTATTTAATGGATCAGGCCTGTATGTTTCTTTATTGAAAGGGCAAGGGCACCAAGGCATTTTCTCCGTGGCAAAGGGCATCCTGATGAGGAAATTGTAAATTTATACTGGAGCATTTCAAGGGCACAAAGGCCATGACCAGGGAGCATGGAGGCAATCGCCTTCGTTGCCTCCCTGTGATGGATGTTACCATCAACTAAATTATGGTGAACGTTTTCTAATCAATATTTTCCAGTCTGCTTGGATGAGTGTCATAGCAACGGTTTCTGAGGGCTGGGGGCGGGTTCTGACCAGAGAACTAGAGAAATTTGACTTCCACATCTGTAGCTCAATCGGGCATTGTACTTCCATTTAGTTTTTGCGTAAGGAAATTCAGAATAATGTGCGACAATGCTTCATTGATGCATTGTCGTTATACTTTTGGTCACATAAGACGTAAGATCACCACCCACAAAGGTTGTCATTGGGCTCGTATGGTTTTAAACTTTGACTTTTGAAGAAGTATCGTAACTGCCCAAGTTACCATACTCAAACAAAGTACCGCTATGTACTGAGTATAGTCATTTGACAGAATGTGTGCTTGGTGTTTGAAGCATTGGGTTGCGCGTGAGTTCCTAAATGTCATCGTTGGACCGCTTTTAAGAAGTGTTCTTCATCGATTGTTAGGGGACATGATGCCAACGTGCACTTAAAAGCCGAATAAGGAAACAGCCATCCAATCTACCATTATATGTCTCATGCTAGGGGGAAAGTTATTACACAAGCAGGAACCAGCAATTAGTAAGTGTTTGCAGAGGAATTGTGTTGCATCGTCTACAACGTAATCAACACCCGTACCCTTACGGGTTGCTATCACACCAAAGGCTTCTTGATATCTCTTTCTGGAAAGATAAACATGCATCCCTTGAAAACATTCTAACACTTTAATTGCTGTTCCCCTGTTATTTATTCATGTTTGAATACAGGGATGTTTGAGAGAATCCACTGAGACAAGGTATTTCTTTATGAGGGATATTATTACTGTAGTGTAGATGCTGTGACGATGCAGTTGCCAAAACAAAAAGTGAAGGTTTCGTCCATAAAGAGAATGATGTTCGCTCTTTAAATTAATGGCAACTAACAACATTGCTTAGAAGCCTACTGCGGCTTTCGATAGTATTAAGTAGTTTGAGAAACAGTTCACTTTCCGATAGTTATGTATAAACATTTAAGTTTTAATGCCCCGAATTCTGAGCCCGAATGCGTTACTGCAGTAACACGTCTCAGATTGTGTATTCCTATTAGGGATTACACTTCTAGCAAACACAAACCGAAGTTTTTTCTCCTTCTTTTGAATGTCAGCCTGAAGTCGAGACGATGTCAATCAGTTAAATCTGAGAAATAGTTGTCAGAAAACATCTTTATGAAATAATGAAATTTCAAGTCGAGAAAATTTCTAAGACACCAATCTTCGTCATGAAAACAATAGTTTAGTTAAATTAAGAAACTACAGCACATTTTTTGTTTTCTAAATTGTACCCATTGGCCCAAGCAGAGCGTTTTTGTCATTAGTCAAGCCTCGTATCTATTAGAGACAATCAATTTTCTTTTCAATAATTACTTGACCTAATTGTGCTGGTTATGAAAGATAATTTTAAACCACTCAACAACCGTCGTGTATGGACTGCAGGCTTTCATCTTCATGATGATATTGAGTTCAAGCAAACAAACGGATGACAGCATTTTGCAAAGTAAATATAATTTGAAAAATGACTGCCAAGGTCTGAAAGGGGCTACTCAAGCTACAATCGACGGAAGGATAAGTTACAGATTCCTAGTAATAATTCTGGCGAAGATAATTAGTATACAGTCATGGATGATTCATAATTGTGGCATGTACATGTAATATTACTAGTGAAAAAAAAAACTTGCCTATAAACCCCGCCAAAAATACGTTGAACAGAATCTCAAGAGGCAATTTTACTTCCGACAGTTTCAATTTTATTCCTCGTTATATTTTAAATCCGACATCAGCGCTCTCAAAGGGTCTTACTAAAATGACGACGAAACTGTTTTGTATTTGTTTTTTGATCTAAAAGGCTAATTTTGAAGATGTGGTAGGAAGCACCCTGCCTAATTCTTCATTTTGAAGTTCCTATAACTATAAGTTGATTAAAAATGAGAATCACCAAAAACAGGTGACGTTTTGGGATTCTAATTCCCGTTGTGTTTGTTTGTGAATACTGCAGCCAGAGAGATACGGTTGGTACCCGCTTTCACTCCACTAAGCGTGGATGATGTAGAAAACTATATATTCAATTGAAACTTTTAAAGTCTTCTTTTATTGTACACTTTCTGATAATTTGGTCTATAAATCAACAGTACTGCGTTAAACAGTGTCTGTCATCTGCCTTTAAATATAAATTGTAGACATGGCTGCGTCAAAGTAGCGCCAGTCTATGTCTCTGGAAAACTATTAACTTTGCTTGGCTGGAGAGAAATGATAAAATAATGTGTACTTTGCAGATGAGTTGGTTGTTGTCGCGCATGTCATGGTTGTTTTTCTGAGTTGCGTGATGATGCAGTTAGGGTTGTTCCCATAGCAACGTCTACTATTTACTGAAACTGACTAGTGTGTGAGCGATAGATACGAAGACTTGGATATTGGGGACTGCTTACTTACAGCCGCGTTCTATTGTTGAAATATGCACACAGTTTCATATACAAACTTTTCATTGTTTTGTATGTAAATAAGCAAACTGCTGAAAGGTTTGTCAATCAAATATTGAGAACTTGCTTGTACTAATACATTCGCGTTCTGTTGATGATTTATTCGCACAGTTTTAAATACAAACTATTCATAGGCATGTGTAGCAAAGTGCCAAAAGGTTCAACAACCAAAATGAATCACACATGTGAGTATACATTTAGCCAGCATGGGCTTTGGTCGAAGAAGCTCCCGAAATACAATTTGTTTACAACCTTCAGGGATTACTCCCGAAACACTACTAAGGAACACAAATAATCTTGATGCCTAATTTTTACATATTCCCTGGAAATATATATTTGAAGGCAATTTCTGAGCTAAAATACGGACGATCAAACTACACGAGTCCGCACTTTTCAATTTTGTGCCCAAATGACGATCCTTACATTATTGGGAATCCGTTCAATTATATCCGTGCAAAATGATTCTGTATTGGGCAGTTTTCACAAACGTCTTCATGTTTGGATGGCTTTCGGATATTTTTACATGTATTCACACACCCACACACTTGCAAAGGTATCCGAAAGTTACCCAAACATTGATTGTGTGCACACGCTGTGGGAAGACCTACATCGTTAGGTTCGGCAAGCCCACCATTGACCCCCTTCAGTCTCCTGTTTTTCTCAAAATGGTATCGTGAGTAATGCGTAATGCAAAGTGTTACCAAATATTATAATATAGAAATGATTTTAAACACAATCACCTTCAAAAATACAGTTTTTATGTCTGTGGCAGTGGGTTGAGTTTGACACACTAGCCAACGTGGTTAAGATTAGTCTGGTGACTCGTCATATCTATTGCGTGTTTTA
The DNA here is from genome assembly GCF_032118995.1 of Asterias amurensis. NCBI lineage: Eukaryota > Metazoa > Echinodermata > Asteroidea > Forcipulatida > Asteriidae > Asterias > Asterias amurensis. The sequence goes on from NC_092651.1 coordinate 1,904,258, forward strand.
TACATTGAGACACAGGTTACACGACTGATTATGCCCGTATTATTGTTTAAAGGAACACGTTGCCTTGTATCGGTCGAGTTGGTCTTTGAAAAGCGTTTGTTATAATATGCATATGTTTATTTTGATGAGTTTCGTGTCACTGTGATAGTGTCAAATTTTCGTTTGTATGTGATGAATCTGGAAGCAGTTCGTTGAACGTCATTAAGCCTCCTTTTTTATGTATTACTGCATCACTTAAAAGCTGGATGTCGGTAAGAGGCGGCCTCCTCTGTCTTTATGCATTAACGAGATGACTCAAGGTTAAACCTATTCACATGTTCATTCCTCGCATTTCCTCTCGGAGGCGCCCAGTGTTTTTCTTTGCCAAAAAGCATTAAGCAAATGTTTCCAGACGCCTCCCCATTTACTTCATTTACAGACCACGCAACAGGAAATGGAACGTACAGAGAGTGCCTTTTTACTGACAAACATGCTTTCAAGATGGATGGGCCGTGGTTTGATATCAGACACGTTTAAACCTTGGAGGAATTCCGAAGGTTGGGAATATTGCTTCTTCTCAGGAAGAAACTATAAATAAACAATGAACTTGCCAGTCCAATGTGTAAATCTCTTTTGTGAGTGAGTGTTGGCTTTGAAATGAGCCGGTGTGGTCTTGACGTTTCGAACAGTACTCGTCTTTTAGCTTGTATTGATCACTCAATTAAAGCCATGACAAATCCACATGTATGGCTACGACTCGCCACTGGATCGCGACATAATCATACATTGAAGTGTAGGGCGTCCTTAGCAACTCCGTTAGTAACAGTTATAGCCATATCTGCAGCCGCCAAGTGGGATATAAATAAACAACCTCACTATTTGTTGTCAGAAGGGAATGGTTACCCATTATTTGGTTGTAACGCACTCATGGTAAATTGTCTGCTGACAATTTTTTAACATTGGTTAAGAGAGTTGGTTTTTGCATATTTTTTTCAAACGTTCAATGTTTATTAGAACTAATTTGTTTGCTCCATTAATGAATTTTGATAGTTTGGTTTCGTGTCCTATTGACAATATTTGACATGCCGATTGTGTATATAAAGGATGCTGTCAGAGTTTTGTCCTGCCCCCTCACCAATTCACCGTTTCTTGTTGAATAACAATAACATCCCCTGTGGGACGTGTGGTATGGTCCAGCTTAAGATAGCATGGTACTTATGAGCTGACCAGTATCTAAGATGTGGTTAAGACAATGGAAATACTGAAATATGCCAGCACATGATCAGCGGCCCTTAGGCAGGGTTTAAAGGTGTTATACATGATAGATTTGAAAGAACAGTTCCAACATACAGTGTTATTTAACCATAGCCTTTGAAATAAACCTCTGAACACTTAGTGCGAGTCAGGATAAACTATTTGGAAAGCATGCACAATGCTTAGCATTGTACTTGGTTTTGGATGTAGGCCTAACACCCGAAATCAGTTATTGTTGTTGGTGTTTTTAATGGTTTTTTAGATACAGTTTATTCGATTATGACTTCACTTTAGAGTGACATGTTTCACAGAAAAGAATGATTATAAAGTTTACTTTATAAACAGTAAGCTTTCAGACTAAAATGAACCCGCTCATTACGTTCAGGAAATACGGTTGCTTTACCACCAATGACATGTTATCCCTTTAAGTATAGCGAATGTCTCTGCTTTCATGCCCGTGTTGTTTCCTGCCATATCGATGAGAATGCATTAGTCGTCACTCCCAGAAGAGTAGAGAAACAGCGCGTAGGAATTAAGTGGCATCAATTTACGCGCCAAAACCGGCCCACAGCTTTTGGTTAAAAAACAAAAAAATAAAGGAAAAAGGGGAAAAACACAATTTGGAAACTGTGACTATTTGTGGTGTGTGACTTACATGAGAAGCATGCAATCAGCGTCTTACACTTTCCCCCTTGTCTATCAGAAACACGTATGTTTACCAAAGAGTGGGAACAATATTGCCCTTGGAAAAACTTTGTTCTTCCTTTGTTGCTTCCGACTGTATTGTTGTGGGGTATAGAGCTGGCACAGCACGAACCTCTGACAGATACATCACTGCTACAAGGATTACAGTTTCCTGCAGTGGTTGTTCTAAAAGGATGTAGCAATTTGGCATTTAGGAAACTACACCTCCTTTATAAACGAGTTTGGGTTTGAGTGAATGTTGGTAAATATCTGTTGAATATTTCTGATATAAAAAGCCTTTAGTACTTGATCATTTTCTTTCTCTCAAGTTGAGATGTTGTCATTTATAGTTGAATGGTCTAGTTTTGATCGTTGAAATGTTTCCTTTAGTTAGTTTTTGGTTTAATTGTGTATAAGTGTCTTGCGTGTCTGTGTCCTTTGTCTATTTTCTGTTGTCCTCTTTGTTTGCTTTGGGGGCGTTGCTTGTTATCATGTTGTGTATATTTGTTTTGTTCTAAAGTTTGTTTGTTCGATTGTTGTTTTTCCTAACTGCGTGATCGTTGTTTGTTTTTGTATTTTGAAACGACCAGAAAAAGTTGTAAGTAATTTACAACAAAACGGCCTCAACCCCTCTCAGTCGAGCACCAAACTCTTTTCTTGAATTTGAGTGAATTGTGCATTGACGGACAATACATCCGGCCGTTCGTTAAGTTTAAAGGGGCACTCTGTTCCCGTGATATAATTAAAGGGCGCCTCGTAGACCAGTCGCAGATGGTTTAAAATGGCCCTCATTGATTTCCACGCTGCTCGGAACTAAATCAAATTGTTGAAAATCTAATAAGTTCCTAACATATGTCACTCAGATGGAACCATTCCTTAACGTGTGGAGTCATCGGTGCATTAAATGATACCCATTCCCATTTGCATCCACTGCTCGTCTCAAATAAATGATTGTATAAGATTGGAAAAACAAAATGTACTCACCGTGAAAAAAAGAAGAAAATATTTCATGATCGATTTCTTTTGCAGCGATTGATTTTTTTTCCTTCCCCGCTCTTTTTGTTATTCTATAGGTTTCTTTTTTTTTACACCCTTCTTTTTAAGTTTAGGCCTAGGAATGTCAAGTCAAGTGACTACACAAAAAAGAGGTATCGAGTGAACAGTCTTATTTAATTGTATTATTATGGGTTGTGTCTAGCATATCAAGTGCATCATTAAAATGGAAACTGTGCATTAGTGCGAGATGGGATAAGGGCAACGTTTGCTGATGACTTCTGGGTCACTCAGTGCACTCCAGAAAATGACTTGAATAACTAACAGGGAAGTTTTGTAACTACTGACTACAAATGTTTAATAATCCCGCTAGTCTGTTCATGAGCGTGTCACGTTTTTGTGTAACAAAAGCCCCTTTTACAACTTGAAAATTCATTTCCTGGAAAATTTGGGTGACCTTTTTCACGGGAAACGGAATGGGGCCAATTCTGACCCGGGAGGTTTTTTTTTTAAGAGTGACTAAACCCATCGTGAGTTTACAGAACCCAATTTCTCCAATCTGCTCTGTCTCTTTGTCCAGACAGAAATGTTTGGGTTCGAATTTTAACATAGATGCCTCTCCATGGAAATCAAAATAGTGCTTTTGAAATTGTAGTAATGTTAAACCCAATTTCATCGTACGAAGATGATGAAATGCACATACGCTGCCAGGACAACGTCATTGAGTTGAATCAGAACTTGTCACACGTCAAGCTTATACAAATATTTACATGAAAAGCCCTTTTGTGAACCTCAGTTGTACTTTACAAGGGAAACAATTTCTGGAATTAAATTTTACGGGTTATTTTTTATTTATTCCGAAATTTGTAAGGGTAAACGGGCAGAGCGTTGATAATGGAGTTTAGCAAGTTCATTGATTCGAACCAGATTGTTTCAAATTTTAAGACCAGGTTCGAATTGACGGCTACTTGGAAGCAATTTATTGAAGACCAGTGAACTGAACATCAAACAGAGCAGATTTTATGAGTAAAACGCCGTACGTTCATATTAAACTTGGTGTATAAGGACATCGACGGTAATCATGCGTATTAGTACTCCCATTTCTTTTTAAGTTGTCTAAGAGTCAATTAATAGGTTGACAGCGCCTTAAAGCCATTGGACCCTTTCGGTAAACAGTATTGTCCAAGCCCCACACTTCGTGTATCACAACTTATATATCAAATAACAAACCTGTGAAAATTTAGGCTCAATCGGTCATCGGAGTCGGGAGAAAACAACGGAAAAACCCACCCTTGTTTCCGCGCGTGTCGCCGTGTCATGACATGTGTTTCAAATAAATCCGTAATTCTCGTTAACGAGAATTTATATTGTTTTGCTGTTTTCTCAAGAAGTAAAGCATTTCATGGACTAATATTTCAAGAGAAGTCTTTCACCATTGCCTTTTGTAAACACTATAAGTTATTTGTAAATCTGTGAACTTTTTTATTTTTGTCTGAACCGAAAGGGTCCAATGGCTTTAAACAACCAGAAGTCCCTAATGTAGGATTTTCTCAATTGAAAAAAAAAACCTATGGCTTTTAATGTGATTACATTTAGTTTAGCACGCTCACATATTTCTGTTTTCAGTATAACACAAACTTATGGCTCAGTCACAAATGAAAGCAATGCTTTGTATCCCCTTTCGAAAAATAGTGTATTTTTTTTAACTTTTATTTTGTTAATAACTATTCCTTTGCCTTTTTTTTCTCTCTTAGTGTGTAGGTGTGGGTGCGTGTGTGTGTGTGGGTGCTGTAGCACATAGAGAAAGTTATTACATGGTGTTAACGCAAACCTTTCCATATCACTTTGTTTTAGGACAATCTGAAGTCTACATTAGATCTTGTTTTATGTCAGTTGTTCACTAAGCAACCATTATTTTTTACTTTAATAGCAAATGTTTAATCCGAGATGAGGATGACCTACTTTATCAAGTGGTGTAATTACACAGTTACTAACTGTAAAGATTCTTTTTACACAACTAATGGCTCGTTAAGGGGAAATTACACTACGGGGAAAATGTCAAACGAGTACAATCTCCTGAAATTGCTGTAAATGACCCATTTCATTTTTTTCCCCGTAGCCAAAAAACTCCAAAAACCTCTGACATTCACTTGTTATTGATAATTCCGTCTTGATAAAAATACATTATTCATGCAATTTGTCCCTCGATTCAGCGTTCATTGCATTAAGTCTGCACTTTACTTGGAAGACGAATGATGATCGCCACATATTATTTAGGTAAATGCTGGTTTAGCGGGAGACAAAAGTGGTTGTTAGAGGATTTTTTTTCTAGCCCTGATGTGCACATTATTGTGCAATTCCGCCTCTGCAGAAACTCCTCGTCACACCATTGGTACTTTGAATGGATTAACCGTCAGCCATTGTCGTTGGATTGTATCAAAGGAAATTTTGAGGTCAATCAGAAATCAAATTATTATAATTTTGGCTCAGTTTGAAGACAGTGGCACGACGCGAAGACTTTAATTTTGTGTAAGGAATAATTTAAACAAACAAAATTTAAACGGGTCGGACAAAAATAACATAAATTTTGATATTTTGGGCCCAGTTTGAAGACAGTTGGGGTGTGAAATCAAGAATTTCCAGGGGAAAGATGCTGGTAGAAAATAAGCAATAACACAAAACGTTAAAGGGGAAAAATTACCTAAAATCGATATTATTACGCTCGCCTCCAGACATGGGCAGGATCGCTCAGTTTTGTCTCCGGAACCTTGGACCGATACACGCATTGATAACACGGGTATGAATATTAGGAACATGAGATAGTATCACCCGGATTGGATGGCACAACATCCGGAGTACGGATATAAACCCTTTTCTTTTGTGTTGGTGTGTGTCTTGACGCTTTTTCCTGTACCATTTTTTTATGATGCCTTGAAGGGTGTTAAGAACGTTGGTCATTTGAAACCATGATTAGAAGGCTAATATGTCACTCCGATGGCTTTGTAGATACACATTATTGATCTGAATTATACACTCTGGTCTGAGGCAATTGAGTTACACGTCATTCTTCGTTGTACTTCTTTAAAGGGTTAGGAGCAATGTTACAGTGTTTATTTTGGAGTGTTTATTTTAGTGACTCTTTTGATCTGGTATTTATTTGTTTATTTTTTACGACCATCTTAGCCTTGCTCAAGGCAGTCGAATTATTCACTCCGAAAAAAGACCGCCGCTGTATAAAAACCCACCCGTATTCACTGTGCGTAAAACCCACCCGTATTCACTGTGCGTAACATCGCACGACACGATGCCCCCGTAAACTATCCGCATGCGGAGGCCGTCAGGCCGACAGCCTTGTAGGGTCTGTGTTGAAGCCACTGACCTCATTACTATAATAAGCGAAGAGTTCCCACGGTCAGCTCATTACCATAATGCCCGCGAAAGACGAGACATGTTTACCTCACACACCACCACCACGGACGCATGATAGGGTCCAAAGGTCGTGATAAGGGAAGTGCGTGATTGGACGTCAAAATGAATAATTCATTTGCCTCACATCTTGTGTTGTCTGATAGGTCTGACGAACGATATACATATTCATGAGCTGCATACTAGCATATCCTAGAGCCCCCCAATTTCGTCCACTATTGGAATTTTTTCAATACAACACATTAAAAAGGGAAGATACAGATCCGACAAGGCTGTCGGCCTGACGGCCTCCGCATGCGGTTAGTGGTGTACGAGTGCGATGACTTGTGTGAACAGTATTCGTGCGATGTGACAGTGTGTATACGGGTGGGTCATTCGGTGTGATCGCACACACCATGCACAGGGTATACGGCGGGTGGGTTTACAGCTGCGTCTTTTCGGAGCGAATAATGCGACTGCCTTGAGCAAGGCTACGACCATCTTTATTAAGAGTTGCCAATCCAACACATCAGCCAATCTTTTTTGGGGGGCTGCACTGCTGATTCCACTGCTCTGTACCCCCAACAAATATATAATGAAAACAATTTTCTGTACGCCAAAATTGAATTCGCCTGTCGCCTTGGTGATCTTTTTGGCGTTTATTGTGTGTTCTCGCAGTGTAGGTGTAGTTTTTTTTCCTGTCGTATTAATATGTTTTCATTCATTTTTGATGATTTAATCATATGAAAACGTGCGGATATGAAGGTTCTTGTGGCAATAAATTTGCTCAGGGTTGCACACTCGTACATTTTATGATAATGTTCTATTATTTAATTTTTGATTATCAACACATTAAAATTGAAAAAGGTAACCCGAAGGCCAACATTGATTAGATGTACAAAATAAAAAATAAATACATTAAAATAATAAAGTTACAGTTACAAAAATACAACAAATCCAAGAGCCAAGTTTTATTTACATGAAATGAAAGCAAGTGTCATCTACAACGTGATTGTATTTAATAATGTGCCAAAAACTCTGCAAGCGGAGGATTTATTCAGAACCAAATTGGTATTGATTGCTCCTGTTTTCAGTAGCTGAAACTCAACACATAACACGTCCCTTTGGGAAGCAGACATTCAAGGAACTTTCTACCCCTGGGGAAAAAATGTTTCTTCATCCTCAGGTATCACGACGAATGAATTAAATGGATCAGTTGGCTGATCGGATACTGCTGGAATTAACCACGTATTAGAATGTCTGACGCGTCTGTGCGGCCTCTAAATGTAACTTGACTCCTTAGTGTATCCCCGACCAGAGATGTGCCGTAATTTCCTTGATGAGCCCAAACATGTATAACCAATCTTGTACCTTAAAGTAGCCCAAAACTTGTACCTAAGTGTAGCCCTAAATTTGTACCTCAATGTAGCCATAAACTTGAACTAAAATATAGCCCCAAACTTGTACCTAATTGTAGTTCCAAACGTTTAGCTAAATGTAGCCCCAGTGACTTGTACAAATGTAGCCCCATGTTTGTACCTAAATGTAGCCCCGAACTTGCACATAGCCCTAAACTTGTGAACAAATCTAGCCCCAAACTTGTACCTAAATACAGGCCTAAACCTGTTAACAAAAGTAGCCCAAAACTTGTACATAGTAGCCAAAAACGTGTACCTAAATGTAGCCCCAAACTTGTAACGTATGGGCTACATTTTGGGCTCGGGTTTCAATTAGGGATTGCACACATGTCATTAAAAATGCAATTGGCACGTTTTCTAAAACCTTTTGAAATGCCGTTTTTTTAGGTTTGGCTTCTGTCTGTATCTTGATTGTGTCAATATCATTGTGTTTGATATTATAATATTCTTACATCTTGCATCTTGATCCCATAAAAGCAACACTGTTGTTTTTGAGAGGCCCTGTGATGGCAATTTCGTGTGTGCTCTGTCAAGCCACTGTGTTTGTGTTAGTTTGGGGTACTTATCAAATTGTGGTATTGTCAATTTAACCTTGAGAGAGATTTTTAGCTTCATCCTCCTATACTAGCTGGCATGAGCTTCTTCGTGTTGTTGTCATGGTTATCACTCATTGTTTCAACTTCAAGAATCTTCAAAGGGTTATTGTAGTGTTACTGAATAACCTGCTCACTGTTAAATCACGTTGCTGTGTTACTCTTTCACATTTATATCGGGCTTGTTTCAATTGTAACCAGCGAAATAAGAATAGTTTTGTGGGTTTTATGTTGTCTTGACGAACAGACTTCTCTTTGGAATTGATTCTGATATAAATTATATATAGTCAGTGCGTTTTTAGATTGGCATTTATTCCCCCGGTACGTCACGAGAAATAATCATAATTTCAATGTTTTTATTTTATTTAATGTAATAAGAATGCCATCCACAATATTGTTTGTTTATTACTTAATATTAGACTTTTTTGGCCTTGGTCATACTGCCACTACGAAGCTAAAGCAATGGTATAGAAATGAGGTTGTCATATACTGTTCTACATTTTTGGCATTTCTTGCAAGTTGACTGCTCACAAACTGATTACAGGCCTTGATTTCAACGGAAAGACTGACAAAGAATTGTTTGTATAGGGTATGGTAATGTCATATGAAAAAGATACTATAAATAAATAGTAACTCAAGAATATCCAAAGAAGCAATGATATGTTGATAATGTTGATGTCAAATACTGTTCTACATTTTTTACACTGCTGGGTTTTTGATTGTGTACAAACTGATTACAGGCCTCAATTTTAAAGAAAAACTGACAGAGAATACTTTGTTGTAGATGACCATGAAATGCAAAATAACATAATTACATACAAACTCGGGACTTTCCATGATGCAATAAGTATCAATGGCGGTTCGCTAGATACATTTAGTTCAAGATAGAAAACATCTAGAAATTTCGACTAAAAGAGCCGCCAACAAATTCTTTCTTAAAAAAATAATACGCATGCTCCTTTTTTTTTTAGAGATAATGTCTGGTCAAGAGCATCAATGAAAGGAAGATTTATGCGAAGGAAGTGCAATTATTTGATTTACGGAAATCGAGGACAAGTAACAATATAATTTATTGTGACGGTTTTAACGATTGTAAACAAAAATCAGGGGTTTGCTGCTACAAATAAATTATCCATTCTAAAGAATATATGCGTCAAGGGGTACAGTGCCTGCTTTACCTAAACACGCATAATCTGTTTATATTTTAGAAATACTACATACGGAATTTCTCCTTGTAACTTATCAAAATTAAAAAATAACGTGTTATTCCTTTTGATGTTTTTTAATTTTGTAGGTGCAGAGCGACACTCGGAGCAAATTGAACTGACATCCCTTCAAATTGTGACATTTGGTAAGTCACTTTTCCTCTACACTTCAGATGATGGCATAGACAAATTAATAACGTTTTTAAAGTGGTAAATACAATATTGATTTTCGTTTGTTCGGCTTATATGAAAGAAACGGCCTCTCTGTTTGACCGATCAATGAAAATGGACTCAGAACTGACCTCTGTGGCACGAGGAGAATACACAACCTTGACTTCATCACGTCTTCAACCAAAATCTTACCTTATTGAATTTTTAATTTGGGTTGAGGTGCAGTCACGTTTTTCCTGGAATAGTTCGTCTGTTAAGAATCGAGCTGCTGTTAACATTAGTCTGATTTTTCCATTTTATCCTCTGACTCAACCGCGTTTATACAGACTCCACACATAACTACAAAACTCATGTGTTTTAAGCGTTATGATTCGTGCAGAAGAGATCTACGTTTTAAGATGTGTAATATTCCAATAATTTGTGTGAGATCGTTGCTTATCTCACAGGCCATAGAATCGTAATGTTTGGAACTTGCTCGCGTGTGTATTGCTCGTTGCATGCCTTCAAGCTTCCAGCCCCTCGTACTCAGTTGGCTCAACCTTATGCAGGAATGTAGGCCAAGTTTTTGTAAGGGCAAGAGCACCAAGGCATTTTCTTTTAGGTGAAGGGTACCCTATGAGGAAATTGTAAACTTCTACTGGAGCATTTCAAGGGGACCAAGGCAATAACCATGAGGCATAAGGGCAATCACCTTCATTTCCCCCGTAAAGGAACAGGCCTGCATCTGAAAATTTGAATGCGAGTACCTGCTTTATGTGCACACAGTTTCAGTAATTTTGAGACCTTATGTGGTTACTTCGCGTCCAGTTTATACTTAGCGACACAATTAGTAACGTTCGTAATGACTTTCGGTGAGTTAAATTTTAACAATTTTAAGTTTGTGATTTAATCAGTCATGCTGGATGATTTAATTTCGTCGCAGTTGATAATAAAGACATAAAAGTATAATGATATTATGTTGTCATATTACAGTATATTACCATTCAATCTAAAACATAGACACCTGCATCACGTGACCAATATGCAGGCAAAGAGAATTACTGCATGAAATATTACCTTTCATCAGTTCTGCAAAAATAATTATTTCAAATTAAATTGCACGTCATAATGTAATTTATCCGTTCTTCTGAACAGCACTTATGGTTGTATTGAGCTTTTCTTTCTGTGACGGATCAACCTTTGTCTTTGTCCACAGACATATGTTTGAAGCCATTGCACTGTGAGTGATGGTCAGTTAGTAATTGTAATTATTTATCAAGGTGCTATACACGGAGCTCTTGTCAGCCTTACCCAACACAACGATCATTCAGAAATATTCAATCAGTTAAGAGACAATTAATTTGGAATCAATCATTAATTTGTGCACCTGTTTGTCGTTCACGTTTGTGTCATGGCGTGTCGGTTCCCATAATGGTCATTTTTGAACTCATAGCCTGTTCGTAACATGTGTTTCCTTGAGCAAGGACATATATTGCTACGCTGCATCTCGGAGTAAAGATGTATTTGTATGGTTAAATGGATGTCTGTGGCTTCACATTAGCAGAGATACCAACATACACGATTTGGGCGTAGCAAATACGATTTCGAGCCGTGGCTACGACGCTACGATAATACTCAATAAAACACGCTAAACAAGCCGCCCAATATAATTTTATTAAATCGTACGATACATGCAAACAACGAATGAACTATTAAGTGGAAATAAAAATTAAGAAAAATATCCAAATAATTGTAACAAAAGAAAAAACACTTTTAATTTTAGAACGCAGTGTTGAATAACAGCGGCGAATTCACTCGAACAATTATACGTGTCTCAACGTAATGATTGTTGCGTGCCCTCTGATCCCCCGCTGGCTGGCCGGATGAGTATTTTTACGCTAGTGCATTGCTGCAAGATCGTACCCATTGATCTCTATTACACCATGGGGAATAGTGCACACGTGCGTGGGGAATGAGGTCGTGTGTGAGCTAACGTGTCACAGTAACCTCATTCCTCATGTATCCACTATTATTGTGCCCACGCTGTCTGTACATGTACTTCATCGAAGCTTGGCACAAAAAGTAAGAAATAATGGCGACACAAAAGGAGACCTTCTGAACAAAAATACCTTCAACTGAGTGGCCTGTGAGATCTAAGCTAGATAGTTTCCATGTTTTCTTACTAGTAATTGCAGCGCCGATGTCCAGACAATGCCCAAAATCCGGACACGTATTTTTTGCCCAAAATCCGGACACGTTTTTTTTTTCTGTTTTTTTTTCTCTCTCCCAATAGTTTGTTGTTGCATTTCTGACCATTAAAACAAAAACATTTAAGTAAGGCCACCCTTTGTTATGTTTTTTTTTTTAAACAAAGTCAAAAGATGAGGGATTTTTTTTTTTTTTCCAGATTTTTTTTTCACTGGCCATTATAAACATTTGTAGCTGTTCTGGTGGTGCATACAGAGGTAATTGTTATTTCACGACAATGCCTGAAAATGAGCTAATTAGCATTGTAGAGAGTAATAGAAAGATCGGTTTAGGGAGCCCAAGCCACGCTCGCCCTTAACTGTTGGGAGATGCTACTCTTTTTTAAAGTTCAATGTTGACATCTCTGCATTAGCCTTTTTTGATAACGGGGACTCCATAGGAACGTCGCACACTGGTTCGGTTTGGTTAGTACAGACAATTTCACCCAAATCCAATGTATGTCATAGTGCTGTGTCCACCGTTTACCTCCCTACTGTCTGTGGCAGTCTCGCGCGTATGTTCAAATCATTAATTACGCACGAGTTTGTTTCCTTTACACGTTAATAAAGAGGGACCGAAGTGTTTCCCAAAATGTTCCAATACGTACTATACTTAAGCGGTCTACAACAGAGGTAATAGTGTTTGCGCACCCTTTACACTGTGTATCGCAATGGTGCATCTGCAATAGAATATCAGAATAGGTAAAAAGAAAACGTAGAAATGCGACCCCTTTTGCAATGATTCAATTTTGTCCAAACCGAGCGATCACGTTTCACCAATAAGTCAGGTGTGTCATTTACCACAGTGCCATGTGTACACAATGAATTTAGGACGGGGTTCCGTATGAAATATCAGCGTGGCTGTCACTGCAAGGACTGTATCATTAAAGATTAACAACCGACTTTGAAAGCGTGTGTAAAGGAGGAAATGATCTTTGTAAATCAATCTTCATATATACCCGTAATCTTAAATGGCTAATTGCTTCCGTGCGGCATACCTTAGAACCTGTTGTTTAGCTGGTAGAGTACAGTGTTGTTACATAAACGACTATACATGTGATATCATAAATGCACAAGAAATCCACAATAGATCTTATGCACATGACGTCATTTAAGTAGGGCGCCCTCACCTAGAGGTCAAAAGGAGGTTGTCCATTGGGCAAAACTGTGCGCCGTGCGTAGAAATCCGTGCGTCTCGAACGTTTCGTCACCGGTTTTCCTCTAAGATGGCGGCTGGATGACGTCAATGCATAAGGTCTATGGGTGAGAAAACTCTCCCCTATTACTCGGAACTTATTTCGATTTGTGAGACCTCCTTAATTAGTGTTCCTTTTTTTGTGTACAGAAGCACCCATGACAAGGTTTCAGACGTCACTTTGTCGTCACTCCGAATTATGAAAAATGTGTGTCATATTTGTGATGAGTAAGAGCAAAACCAAAACTAACAAACTACCTTGTAAAAGAACTTGCATAAGGCTTTCGTAGAAACAAGTACTTCATCAGATGCAGTTGTTGCTAATAGTAACGCTCTTGAAATTCGGTATGTGTGATGTGTTATTTTAAAGCGCATTTTCCTTCCTTGTTTTATTTTTTCGACTAACTTTTGAAACACCCTACTGAATCAGCAGATTGGATCATGCATAAAACGCAAAATAGGTCAAATAAATAAATCATGAGAAAGTTTTTAAATTATGAAACACAAAACGATAGTTTAAAGGGGCACTCCGGGCAGCCGTAAACAATTGACTCTCTAGCCCAATAGGACAAACCAAGAAGGATCAGGTGCTGAGCATATTTTTTGCCACTCTGAGATCCCCATTAGGGAAATAAGACTAAATTAAACTGCACGGTTGACTAGATATCTCTAAAAATAATAACAAGAAAGAGTGGGGGAGGGGCGGCAGATTTAATACAACCCTTTAATGAAACAAAAGTGGAAATTAAAGGCACTGGGAACCCTTGTTCCATAATTTTTTGTTCTTTCAGATTCCTAACAAAGGGCTTCAGCTGAAGTATTTATTATTTGAGTGGGAAATTACCTCTTTCTTAAAAGCTACGTTTCTTCAGAGGGAGCCGTTTCCCACCAATAGTGTCAAGTGCATTTTAAAGCGCATGTATGTAGAAAAACAATGTTTTGTCTTAAAGAAAGCCTTGGGGAAAAACCCTAGGATAATGAATTATGACGTCATGATTTGAAGACAAATTAATCTTTGTGAAACATTTACCGCCCGGTGTGGAGTCTTTAAGGGCTTATTAAGGGCACCTGGAAATACTTTTGTGACGTTTATCGAGGAAGACTTTGCCTCGATCGAACATCGAACACACGTACGGGCAAATACATTCAAGTCCTAGTCGTTAGTTTGTACGTTTTGAAAAAGTTTTTTTCTTGCATTTTTCCGGCAATGTCGACCAGGTGTATTGCTGCTGGGTGCAGCAAAACAATTAAAGATGGTGTCAGTTTGCCAAGTTGTCCGGTCCGACGTCTTTTCCAGCGCTGTGCAGCAAACACTTCGTTCGAGCCGTCGTGCTTCGAGAATACACTACACATTTTGACATGAACAGGAAAGTTCTTTTCTAAAACATGACGCCACCCCAGTAATTTGTCCAGCTAGTGGGGAAGTCGAAGAAGGTATCTGAAAGACGTAACGAACCTAACAGAGCATTTGCGAACGTGAAAAAAAAATCAGGTATTGTTTCAACTTTGAGGGCATTTTTTTAGCTTGCGCCAAGCGTCACTATGTTGTTTTGGCACTGCATGCGATTCATCGCGCCTCGATTGACGTCACGAACAGCGCCCTCTCGGGTCGTTTTTTTTTCTTCAAATTTGTAAATAACATGGTAACTAATTTTGTTAAACCTTAGTTAATTGTTTATTCAAATTCCACTCATCAAAACACATATTTTAGTGACAAAAGCTTTATTTTGACAAAATACCACTTCCAGGTGACTTTAACTATTAATTATAGAATCTTCGCTCAGAGTGAAGTGGCAGGCTGTGGCTGCATATAATAGTTTGAGTGTTTCGCGAGGTAGCATGTGGGGGAATTTAGACCTGCGGACTTTTTTCCAGCCTCTGATGAAATTAGGTATAAAAGATTCAGCGGCACAGTACAGAGTTAGGGCGACGGAATGTTTGATATAAATACCGCTATAGTAGGGGATAGCTTACCTTATAAAAAAGTGCAAGGAGTACAGCGCTATGAATAACGTAATAACCAGATCATGCTTGAACGGCAAAATACCAAAAGCGAACTTTGACATCATGGTATACCGACAAATAAAATTCCCCCAAAAGTTTACACAGCTTTCGGTGTGTAGTCATTCATTTGTGCAATTTAAGGATCTACACTCGAGCATTATAATTGTAAGATATAATGCCTTTTGTGTTGCAGTAGTAAAATATACTATTTAAGCAGTTATAAGTACAACTTTACTTGGTTGAGTTACTTCTCTAAAAACAAAAACATACATATGACACCAGTCATGAATACCAATACTTCGGGATGCATTTGTTTGTTTTAAAATCTTTTATTTCCTTTCATTTAATTAAAAGAAGAAAACAAATTATAGCTAAAAAACAACTCTTTAAAAGCACCAGTGCGTAAACATGACAAACCCAACATGGGAAACAAAATTGATGAATTCCATGTATGTGAATAACAGATCAATACGTTACATTCCAGCTCTTCCAATTGTTATTCTGTTATTACTGTTATCAAAACGTTGCACTAATTAATGTTATTGCTTGCTCAGCAAATTCAATACCTTGTGCTGCAAAAATATAAATAATGTTTTTGTTATTTTTGTCGATCTGTAGTCACAGTAATTAAATAGTCGTTCAATCAAACAATGGACGTGTTTGGTTTTGATTAGAAACCAATTAGTAGTAATAATTAAAATTAATGCTTTACAGTATACATCGTGTTGAAATAATATCACAGAAAATATTATTGGCTTTTATTGAGAAGTTTTGCTTTTGTTGTTTTGTCCTCAACATAGTTCAGTTCAGTTTGCAAAGCATTCCTTGGCTGAATAGTGACGGTACGGCGTACAGATGATGACATTTTACATTTTTGTAATGACATCTTCATCCCAAAACGGCTGAAGTCGTTTGCAATTGTGTAGAAATTACAGAGTTGGTGCGCTGAGAAACACACTAAATTGTAGAAGCAGAAAGACAACACATATAACAAGGTAACACATCAGAAGAAGAAAAAATTCAATACAAAATTTCCACATGTTTCGTGAATGAATCAGGCTTGATGAATAGGGGCAGAAAAATATGACGCTTCGATACTCAGCAAAAAGAAAACCCATGAATTTTTATTCATAATGCACCTTGATATTCCATGGAGACCCTATATACATATAGAATATCATATTAAATTTGATCGCCCAGATAAGCCATCACAGTTACTTATCAAGGTCAGTATTGGCGAAAGAGGTAACCGCGTCTTTAAGACGAGTGGGAACATTCAACATGCCTTCCCGAAGCCCGAACGAATAAACCTTTCAGTGACTTCTAAAAGATGACAAACGTTGTAACTCAAGGAAATGGAGGTTTCATGTTTCCCCAGAATTCTGATCTTAATTACATCCTAACCCACGAGAGAGGGTTTCCGATGTCCTATGGTAAACACTAAAGGTTTGCAGTTTTCTTTCACGATTGGAATTGGGTTAAGCACAAATGTCACACTGTCTGCGAGATCTTCATAGTAAAAGCTCATGAATTGAGTTTTATGGAGGGTTTTTTTTCCGACTGAAATTCAAGATGGACGGGTTGTTTAAATTGTAGTTTGAACTATATTCTGAATGCCTCTTGCTGAAATCAGAAACTGTCACATTGCCGGCCACGTAACATAATGTGACTAACAAAATCATGAATTTAAACAATTTTAAATATCGAAATGACACAACTGTGTTTGATAATTCGCTTCCTTTGCGATATGAAAATTTGGAACAAATTATACCAAAATAAGACCAGCAACTAAAATGAAGACCAAGCAACAGTATCAACGTCCCAAAAGAAGCTCAGCTCACAATAGCCTGAACATCTGACGTCACACTTCGAGGCTAGTGAATAACGCCAGAGACCGGCAACAAAAACTGGTATGCGGTTTAACCTTTGACCTCATCCATTTCACATAGAGATACGCAGTCAAATTATATTGCGGACTTGACAGCAGTAACTATTTGGGCATCTATGGGTGCGTTCGTTTAGCTTCCCTGGGTCGACCCCGGTGTGTGACGGTTTTTTTTCCCAGGACGAACGTGTGCAGATAATTACCCACGTTCGTCCTGGGAAAAAAAAACCGCCACACACCGGGGTCGACCAAGGGAAGCTAAACGAACGCACCCTATGTTACTGAACATTGATCGTATCATTGTACTTAATGGAATCTAGCGGCAGGGACCCAGACAGGTGCCTAGTCTAAGCTCACAGCTGCCCAATGAAATATACATGACGTCATTTCAATAGGGCGCTTTCAGTCAGAGTTCAATGCTCATTGGCCAGTCATGCACGTCGCGCGTGCATTATGCACCAATGGGTTCTTATATATAACTTAATGGCATTCATACATCATCGTCTTCTAAGATGGCGGTGTGATTGTGATGACGTCATTTGGTGGTAAAACTTAAAGCCTGCTGTCATTGTGTTAGAGAACGAATAAAGTACTTAGCATGATTACACCCTCCCTAAATAAATAAATAAATAAATAAATAAACAATAACAAGACGTGTCTTTACTCTTCTCGTGAGGTTTCATTTGTTTGTGATCCGGCATACGGTGTAATTAAGGGAGAATAAATAACCCCTGTGCACAATGACCTTATATTACAAAAAAGAGGGCCGTGCGATTCGTGCAACTCGTTTAGTCAGCTGTCGCAGTTTGTAATTAGATACAACGCCAGTTGTTCACCAGCAAATAACAAGAATATACACAAATATAATATGAATTATTCGATTCGTCGATCGATGTGTTTGTTGATATAGAGCGAGCAAGGTGTTGCATTTTATAATCCAATTTGCACTTGTTGACATGATCAGTTTGATGTACTTTGGCAACAAACTATACGTTCCAAATGTATGATAGGATAAATAAATAGTACACTTGCGGGTACAGCCATGTGTACATCTCTTTTGTGCTCTGCAGTCTCGACGCTTCGAACAGTATACTCTACTCGTCTGGCATATGGTTTAATTAAGGACGATGTTTTGGGGTTGTATGGTGATTGGTGTTGTCTTTTCGAGCACCTGACTCAACCTCTTTTGATTCTGATAAGCAGAGTGTGGGTTCCAGTCCCGGTTGTGGTACTTTAGCAATACGTTACCATAAGTGATTTGTCCTTCGGGTGGGACTTAAGTCCGTTGGTTCCGTGTACCAGGATTGTTGAAGAGTATGGTTTAACACCGGTGTTTCTGGTTCACATTGTAAGAACCTTTGTTTACTGGTTGTGGTACTTCAGCAAAAGGTCTTTTACCATAAAAGATTTTTCCTTCGGATGGGACATTCAGACGTCGGTTCCGTGTACCATGATTTTTGAACAGTGGGGTCAACCCCGATTTTTCTGATTCACATTGCAAACACCCTTGTTTACAGGTTTCCTCGGGCTTGCGAGTTACGGTGATTATTCCTTGGTTTCATCACCAGAGTAAATCATTTAACAATCTGAGCGGTATCCTGTGTAATATGCAATTTATTCAATTACTTTAGCAAGCGTTTGAACATGCTCAATACAATCCCTTTCTGTGGAAATACATCAAGGTACAATTGGATGCACTTTGATCAAGTTAGAAAACACCGATCACCTAGCATCGCGAGCTGATTTCAAAAGCACATGATTTATGAATGTTTCATCCTATTATACAATGAACAATGAATGCACTTTTTTGAAAGACTGCGCCTAAAGCCCCGATGTTTTTTTATTATATGAATTCCATTCTGATATAAAGTCCTTCGGTTCAATAGACGTGCATTATTGTAAGCAATGACACAAACATAATACAACAAACTGTAGTCGATGTCCTTTTAGAAAGATTCCTGAAAATTAAACGAATGGATTAAAAAGTGTTCAATGTTTAAACACACAACATTTCATTAATATCATATGGGATAGAGACCTTTTTGTTTAGTGCTTTAATAAGTTACTTTTTATGTGTCGTCTACGAGTGTCAATTCAGTTTCCATTTCATCCGTCACGAGCGAGGCTATACCCTCCAAATCAATATTATTTCATTTCTTGTAGATACCCGGATACAACAGAAATCATATCTGCGGTTTTTGATTAAACACTTAGTCCGAGGAGTGAGGGGGTTGGGGCTCGTCCGTTCACTGCAGTGTGGACGGTCAATGTTATTACAGTAACATGGAACGTTTATTGCATAGTGTAACGTGATACACGCGGATTCGTTGTCATCTTTTCCAACAGCGTTAAACACCCTCATGCTGTCATATCTTGATGGAAATTGTGTAGCACCCACTGAATTCATACTAGAATATTATGTGTGGAGGACGGACCGGTAGTTGAAATATTGAAACTATATTGAGGTAGTGTATGGGGAAATGTTGCTATACTGTAAGGTCTACCAAACGCACCCAAAGCCAGTGTTCTGCATCTGATGAAATAAGAGTTTAAAAAAATCTACTTGAAGTATGCCCCTATTTGTTAATCAACAAACACTAGGTGTTCGGTGCAGACAAGTTGAAGTGACCGTAAACATGTCTGTGTACGAAATTATTATTATGTAATACGGTTTTGTTCTCGACGTTTCGAACAGTATACTCCGCTCATCTTCAGGAGAAAGCTGATGAATTGTTGCTACAAAAGCTCATGCAGCTCATGCACTCACTACCTTCTTCGTATTGAATCAAGAAGTAAATGTTATCAGAGAATTAAAACAAGTCAATTCGCCAAATCTTTCGGGGGGGGGGGGGGAAAGCTCAAGTGAAATATTGTCTTAATAGTGAAACGAGGATCTGTAGAAACCCCTGTGCAAATCAACAGCCAAGTGAGGACCTATCTCCGTTAATAAGTTGTAAAACTGCAGCTTATACTTAATACGGTATCTGATAATAATGATTCTGTAACAAGATGTAATACGGATGGTAGGACGCTTTTGACTGAAGTGATGGGTTTAAAATATGGTTTCGGTCTGAGTCCGAGGTTCCAGCCAGGAAAAATAATAAACGCTTCATACCCTTAGTTTTTGTCTATATATATACTTAAATAGACGCACTCTGGCAGTATATTTCCGTAAACAGTTGCAGCTCTGGGGCAAACTGTGAATATGTACGGAAATATTTGTGTAAATGTATATGTTCAGAGTCCCTTCGGAATAATGGAAACGTTGCGCGGGTAGTGACTTCTTATAATCAATGTAATCAGGAATACTGTTTAGATGGAAGGAATAAATTAATAGGCTTGACTATAGTACGTTAGTTGTAGTTGGCAATCATAATACACTGTAATAATATTCTCGGGTAATAATGTCGTTATATAATGACCTAGGGGTCTTTGCTCCATGTGCTAATAAAACCTTTTCAGAACATCGATTAATAATTACTTTACAGTTCCACTCCCAAGAAGATTATTTTGTCATGAACATTTTGGATAATTACTTGACTGTTCTATTTGTCACTATTTGAGTTTGGACTTTTGATCGGATCATCTGTAGGCGCTTAGGAAATAGGTGCCTGATAGAAATGTTTATATGTATTTACGGAGAAAGTGCGCAATAAATCATCAAGATCACTTGTAATCAAGAAACTTGACATTACATAGAGGATGCACTCTATCAAAGTCGGTGTTGGAACACTTCCTCAGTGAATGCTGGTTTGTCCTCCAATACACAACTTAATTATATTCTCCAGTCAGTTCCTGTCCGCCATGCAAATTTACACTCTTCTATTAGCGTAAAACATTACTGCGATACAAAATATTGGTCTATACTGCCATTAAAGGCACCGAAAAAGTCGCTTTATTCTCTCCTGTCATGCCAAAGTGCTGTAGATGGTTTAATTGTTACTCTTTGTCAATGACTTGATCAGGAAACTTCATTATAGGATGGGATTTGTAATTGAGTTCATTATTTAACCAGTGTCACTCGCTGATAAATCATTGCGCCAGATCCAGATAATTGACGGTTATAAGATTGTACACAGCGTTAGTTTACGATGACGAAAATGCCTGCTTTCCCCCCAAATCAAACAAGAAATCAGCCATACTGTCACTTTTGGAAACCAACTGTGAACCGAAAGGAAAACAGCCCATAGATTAACAAACAAAAATGACTGAATACAATTTTAAAAAGCAACGAGGTTAATGCTTAACAATATCATTGTGATTGAAGTATATATTAGATAGAAAAAACTAATCATCCGAAAAAACAGGCAAATCGCCCACGTAAGACAGTACAATAGTACGCTAGGCAACTCACAGCAGGCAATTTAGAGTTTCATTAACAAAACGCAAGAAAATAGAGGATGGAACCTCAAATTACTATAGCAACCGTTTCATCCTTGGTTATTGAGGGGAAAACACGCTTCAAGCCAACCCTTCTGTTCTTACATCGAATGACAGCATCAAATATCAAATTCATTTGCTTCGATGCATACACAGTTCACTGCGGGGAGTATTTCGAAGAAAACAAATCATAAACACACTCTTTCCGCGCTCTATTTCTCGGGCAATCGTTGTGGGTGATTGCACACGTAAAGACAAAAGTTCTAATAATAATAATTAAAACTTATAAAGCGCCATCTATCTGAGACTAAACTTATTCCGAGATGCATAAAAAACAAACAAAAAACAGAGGGTAAATTTTTTTTCTTCAATAATGTGTGTTGTTTTCACAAACTGGAGCACTTTTGAAATATACACCACCTTCAATATATAGATGAAGTGCCGTCCAACCTCTATACAACCTCTATACTATTTCTCGGGCAATCGTTGTGGGTGATTGCACACGTAAAGACAAAAGTTCTAAAAATAATAATTAAAACTTATAAAGCGCCATCTATCTAAGACTAAACTTATTCCGAGATGCATAAAAAACAAACAAAAAACAGAGGGTAAATTTTTTTTCTTCAATAATGTGTGTTGTTTTCACAAACTGGAGCACTTTTGAAATATACACCACCTTCAATATATAGATGAAGTGCCGTCCAACCTCTATACAACCTCTATACTATTTCTCGGGCAATCGTTGTGGGTGATTGCACACGTAAAGACAAAAGTTCTAAAAATAATAATTAAAACTTATAAAGCGCCATCTATCTAAGACTAAACTTATTCCGAGATGCATAAAATACAAACAAAAAACAGAGAGTAATTTTTTTTTCCATAATGTATTGATGAAAAAAATTGTATTGATGATTTTAGTTTTGTCCTACACCTATATGATAAGTATACGCTCATGATGCGAGCTGCTAATGACATGTAGTGTTCAAAACTATACACGCAAGGTATATGTGTTCTGAGAGATATGTAATATAAGACACACTTCATACAAAATAAACTCATCAAGAAAACATTTTACACAATAATGTGTTTTAAGACTAGTGTCTGGTTAGGTTATTGGAGTGGGCGCACCCGAACATCACATTGATATCATTGTGTTGTTTTCACAAACTGGAGCACTTTCGAAATATACACCACCTTCGATATATATATGAAGTGCCGTCCAACCTCTACAAAAACAAATCAGGGTAACTGCTAGTGTGCACAGAGATGATATTAACATGTTGATCCCCAAAAACAAATCAGGGTAACTGCTAGTGTGCACAGAGATGATATTAACATGTTGATCCCCAAAAACAAATCAGGGTAACTGCTAGTGTGCACAGAGATGATATTAACATGTTGATCCCCAAAAACAAATCAGGGTAACTGCTAGTGTGCACAGAGATGATATTAACATGTTGATACCCAACTTCGCAAGAGGTCGTGATTTCATACCACAACCAACAATCCTGACGAAAGCATAATCGTATTTGGTGAATTAAGTTAGTGTTTCATGCTTTTTGAAGGTATTACGCCGAAAAAAAGTTTATCCTAAAAACTTACCTGGTATTGAACGAGCAGAGGAGAGCTGTTGATATAAAACATTGTGAGAAACGGCTCCGTCTGAAGTAACGTGGTTTTACGAGAAAGAGGAATTTGTTCACTCAAATAATTATTACTTCATCTGAAGCCTTTTGTTTTGCATCTTTAAGCAGACGTGTGGTAATGCAACAAGGGTATTTTTCTTTCATTGCAAATTGGATGACCAAGTGAGCCCAAATGTTCACAGATTTGAGAATACCCGTGCCTTTAAGTGCCCTCTTTTTATTCTCACAGTTCATCTACTACGTGTAATTATTACTCATACATTGAAGCCTCTTGTTTCTTTTTAAACAATGTATTTTGTTTGTATTTGCCCGGCCATGATGGCGGCACTGTAAACCTTTTTAGGATCATGAATTTCATATAAGCTGCTGTCCTCTTTCTTTCTCTCGTTTGCCGTCTCTCTTTCTCATTTTTTAATTTGCGCGTTTGGGGCGAATGTACTGCGATGGCATCTCTTGCAAATTGAGTTACGGTCTAGTTAGTATTCTCGGTCCCGTAGAGGATTGGTGTATCCACACTGTCTGAAAATGGTGTACAAGTTAGATAAATATACAAGGACCAATGGGAGCGCGTGGACTGGCCCCAATCATGAGTACAACCGTGACTACTGGTTAATCCATCACACCAGGACGTGACACGCCTGCGCTCAGACCACACAAAGTGGTGTGTGGAAGGGATATGGGCGAAAAGTTGGCACACTGTTCGCTAAGCCAGACGTGCTGTGAGTATTTCCCTCTCAAGGCACTCTCAAGATATTGGTGAGCTTCAAACCGAAAGCCTGAAATCACCGATCTACTGTTGATGATTTTATGCAGATGACTCGACCACGAATCACAGAGACACAGCCACAGACATGCGCAGTGCAGCCTCCTCCGTTGTCATGCCAAACCCACGCTCGTCTTAAATAGACAACGGTGTCTCTCTGCTACACACGCTGATATATTGGCTTTGCATTTGGCGGGATTTCAACCCAGAGGTGTATATCAGTGCAACATCTGGCACTGGGTTCTCATATTGTGACTGAGCAGAGGTAGCTGTGAGTTCGAGATTGATGTGCAGTGGATGGTGATTTCACACACCATGGAGTCGGCGGTGAACGAAACCGAAGTGAGCTGCTTCAACGTGGATGAGGATGCCGTGGAGTTGCTCATGTACTCCCCAGCACAAAAGTGCACCATAACGGTCATCTTGCCAATCGTACTGACTTTTGGTATCCTCAACAATGTCGCCTTTCTTTTTGTGGTTTTCCGAGTGCGGGGCATGAAAACAGTCACAAATGCCTGCCTCGCCAACTTAGCAGTTGCAGATATGATTTTCCTAGTGACAGCAATAGGACAACGCCTGTATACTTACTGTAAGTCACCTATTTATCCAGACGCTACACCCGTTGGTTTGGTCGGGTGTGAGTTGGGAAACCTTACCAAGAGTACGACATATCTTGCGGCACTGTGCTCGGTAACACTTGTGTCTATGGAACGCTATGAAGGTGTCTGCCACCCGCAAAGGAGCCACAACAGAACGGGGAGGAAAACATTTCGCTGGTTGATCGTGTTCTCATGGCTTGGTGCTTTCTTCGTTTCGGCAACTTTCATACCAAGTTATCTCAAGTACACGACAACCTGTGTGATATGGCCGGAGCAGTACAGCCACTGGCCGACAACTTGGAGTACGTGCAACCCTTTAGAGTCCTGGTTGACGATTTACAAGCACGTGGTGCAGAGCATACCGTTCATAGTGGCTTTTGTTGTCAATGTGGTGCTCTACGTGAACATAGTGCGCGGGCTCAACGCGTCCGTGAGACGGGGGCGACTGACCAGCCTAAAAGACAAGAATGTCAAACTTCGGAACCAGATAGCCTGGATGCTTATCGTGAATGGGTTGGTGTTTTTCCTGTTGCTGTCTCCATACGAGTGTCTATCTTTAGTAAAGGCGATGACAGCAAGACACAGTGAACCCCCAGCGGTCATGATCGAGGAGATGTTCAAATGCTTGTCGTATGTGAATTCGGCCATTAATCCAGTGATTTATATCTCTATGAGTAGCCGATATAGATCTGCGTTCTGTGCAGCTTTCCTCCCGCCATTCGGTAAGAATAAATTCGGCAAGGCGACAACTGTGTCTCAGAACAGCGCCATATCGAGCCTTCTGGACATTTGCAGGGATTCTCAAGTGTAATAATAGACGGCAAAACGTATTACACATAGAAACAAACACCTTCACTCGTTCGTTACTAAACCGGGCGACTTTCTTTGTACCCAGTTTTCATACGTTAAATCAACAACACTTTGTGACAAAACAAGTTCGCAAGTCTTGAATACAATTACTGTCAACTTACCGCTTAAAACAAAAGAGAAACGCCTAGACAAACCAACAAGAACTTTGTGTTCATTATGGAGTTGTTCACACTATGTGTTGTTTGTTAAGGTAAGTTTTACACCAATGCACGCTCCACATAGCCGCTTCGTGATGACTTGGTACGGTGCGTTTAATGTTGTGAATAGTGCAACCACAAATGCATACACGTGGGCGATTGGACCATTAGTTTATACAATACAATACACGGATGTAACTACGTCACACTATGTTAAATCAACCGGGGTCAACACTTGATCTGATGGACTCATGCATGGATCGGTTTGACGGGAAAGATACAATTACAGCAGCAAGTTCAATCCTTAAACTAGCAACTCTGCCAATATCACAAAGCCCCGTTGTGTTTCACAGCTACAAAGAGTCATCGCACGAGCTTTCATCACATAAACTGTCAATTTGAAGGGACCAAAATCTATTCCGGATCAAAAACTTCACTGGAAAAAGACAATTTCGTCATTTTCTTTCAACCAGAAGTTAACTCAATAACGCGTGCATTTGCATTAATCAGTTTGATGATGAAAACTGTTCAAGAGAAGTGACTGAACTGACAGTAATTTGATGAGGTCCATAAATTTGCGTTTTGTAGATGTACAATAACTCACTGCTGCTTCGAGATGCTCCATGGTCAACAGATTAGTGTCTTTAAAATCAAAAGGGTAAAAATAAACAATTACTGGGAAGTGTGTTTGTTCAGCAAAACACAGCAGGGAAAGTAGTTTTTATACAATTTCTACAACCCTTTTGTGATTTATTATATAGTAAGTGTGATTTCATATGTAGTAATTCCTATATGTAAATATAGTAATTACTATTTTATGTACAAATTACTAAAGTAATAAATGTACGAAGTAATAAATGAATACAATTATCTGCTTGGGTCGAAACGTCAGGTTATAACTATTTTTTGCATTTTAACAACAGGTCATTTTGGTTGGTAAGCAGTTTGCAAGAGCTATACAATTCTATTTTCTCATAACAAAGTACTTATATTTATAAATATTTTAATTATTTATTTTTAAAATACCTTTTCCCGCACCAGTGTCACTCAAAAGGTTTCTAAAAAATGAGCACGTCTCAACCTTGAAGATCGGTAATAACTTATTTACAGTTTGACCCCTAGTCATAAATTATATGGTTTTTTAATAATTACCTCACTGTTTCACGTTTGGTGTCAGCAACTTCGACTAATTTTATGGTAACATGTATCGGTTTGAAGTCATGCCGATAATGCATGATAATTAGCAAGGGTGTAAAAGTCTCATTTCAATGCACGAGCTGCACTTGGTGTTTCTTCCGCCATGATGTTATCAACACCTTTGTGGTGGTCGCCATGGAGGTTCTTCCTCCATGGTAGAGCACAGTTCATAAAGTTGTTTGAGCTAAATGTTTCTTAACAAAGGTTACTGGCCAACAAACCGTTGATTATAAGCAAATAAACTGTGACACCCTATACCAAAAATGGACACCTCTTGAAAATAATGTTGCACATTATTAGAGGACAATAGAAAAATAGCGATTCTGTCGATGTGATCAAGTGTTTTATCTCATCTAAGCCTTTATCTCATCTATTTGGTGACGAAACCAGTTTGGAGTTTGGATTTTGTTGACAAGACGTTCCCGTTTTTGGTATAGGTTTTTACATGTTTGATGTTGTTGTAAACATGGTGCATTTTAATGTAAACTGCTATTATGTTCTCTTGATATGTAGTGAAGCATTTATATGTGTGATACTCAGTTAGTCATGCGTGTCTTCTCTGCTGGGAGTTACTGCCAGGAATACAAACACAACTGCTAAAAAAATGGGGAAATTTACTCTGCTATTTTGTTATCATAAACGAGCATTTTAATCCAACTCATTTTCTAATCAACAAATTCATATGTGTCAAATTCGTTGAAATTGACAGGCGTGTTTCACAGAAAACTAAATGTTATCATCATGGTCCAACACGTGTGTTGGATAAGTCCATCTTTTTTATCTTCATTGCTTTGTTTTATTGCTTGGCAATTCCAAGGAAATTTAATGGACTTGCAATTTGTGTGAATATGGCATCGTAATAGATGGAAAGTCATTAAGGGAAAGCATTGTTTTCATCGTCCTGATTGTGTTTGAGCTTTGTGTACGGTTTATATTAACACATGTACTGCTCAAAACAAAACTGTCAAGACCGCATGTTTTTTACGACCAAAATAATAAAGTAGATTGAAAAACAATTTTCCTAGATTGAAAAGTCCAAGAGATTTGCTCTTGAGTTTCATTATTGGATTGTAATTTATAATTTGACTAGAACAGACACGTGCGCCTCAGATCTTCAGTTTCAACTCAACTCTGTTTGAGGTAAAAAAGAAAAACAAAGAAGGAATTGGTAAGAAATCATGTCTTTCTCTAGTTGATGATACATTAGTATGCACAACTTCACATGTCGTTGAATATGCTGAAAACACTATCCTCAAAATCCCAGTTTCCACTGAAATGCTCTCTCTGATTTTTGTTGGGGGCATTTAAAAAAAAAATTGTGTTTCTTCCTTCGTTCTTTTTTTTCTTTTTTTTTTCTTTTTAGTTTATCGTTTTTTTCTTTTTTTTTTCTGTATTTGATATTTGGTAATTATTTTTTGGTGGTAGTTGACTTCAAACGAAGACAGTTGGGGACAGTTAAATTTAGTTGACGAGCCGTTTGTGAGTTTCTTTTACAAAAACATGATTGAAAACATCTACAGTTAAATAGAATTTCGCAGCCTATGATGTGTCTATTTTTACCTTTGTTCCAAATTCAATTCTCTTCTATACTTCCGGGGTACTTCCTGAAAACAAGTTGAAATTAATCTGACGATCAAGACAATACTTTACTTTCCCTTTTTGCCCGGAAGATATCGCGGCTCATAAGGGAGACGAGAAATATCAAAACACTTTCTGTATTATTCTGTTGAACTGAATGACCTGATTTATCACTGTCAGGATGCTGTGATTTAGCAGCTAACCCACATACACGACCTGTAGTAAAGAGCTACACTTGTATTTCCATATTTGGCATAATCTTGCAAATTTTCTAGTTCAGTTTAAATTATTTGTTAAGTAAGAATACACTGATGATGTTATTTTGACTTTTAATGACAGTTGTAATGGATTAGCAGCAGGGATAATTGTACTCACTGTCAGTGGCCATTGGATTTTAATCTAGTATCTAATTGGTACATTCAATGTTTTACGGGACAACATCAATGCTGATGTATATACACTTACGTGAAAACATATTTTTCCCTTTGAAATGTGGTGGCACTTGTAGTTTACATGTTATATTCGGGTTAATTTAATTATATTACAATTATCAGTATACTATTTTAAATCTGTTTTAATTTTAGGGGCCCTGTTGGGACAACCATTTGTTTTTACTGGAAGATTAATTTTTAGTAATATGAGAACACTGGTTTAGATGAGCGTTTTTGATAATCGGAAGATTTTAGAACTCCTACTACTAATTCTCGACCCATCTCTTTAAACAATAAACACGATTTCGTGCCTCAATTTGCAAAGCAGATCACGCTGACAGATCTAACGCCAAAGTAACCCAAGCGTCCCATTCAAATACATAAAGGGTCCTGCCGCTCAAACCATCGGATATGACACACGAAACCTTCCCGTATAACTTCGTATCATGCACGTACTCTCACACAAGACACATAATTTACAGCTAGCTGATGAAGAAGATAGAAAATAATGCAGATAAGAGGAATTTTGTGTCTCCATGGTGGGTGATACTTAGGAGAGTGGTTTATTTTATCTCGGAGCTTTCTCCATCTCAGTGAGATGAGGAACATTATGCGGTTTGGAGATGTCAACACTTAAGTGTTTAGAACCAATCTTCTAGCGTCTGTTTATCCGCTTCTCCATTCCATTTTAAGCATCGGCAGATTTGGAATCTACGTTTGATGATGTGGATTCATATTGGTGTCAAATTAGGTCTCATTATCATTTCTGGTGGCACACTGCATCGGGTTCGATTATTACACCCTTTCATTAGCAAGGTTTTTGGGGAAAAGCAGGTTTAAAGGCACTGGACGCGTTTGACCAGTATTCTCACTTGATGTATCCTAACATTTGCATAAAATACCAACCTGTGAACATTTGGGCTCAATTGGTCATCGACTTGCAAGAGAATAATGAAAGAAAAAACACCCTTGTTGCATTACTCTGTGTGCTTTCAGAGGCATTATAAAAGGCTGAAGTATCTTATTATTTGAGTGAGAAATAACCTACATTACTTATAAGAGTGAGCCGTTTCTTACAACTGGTCGTTACCAATTATTTTTTTACGGAAAAAAAAGTTTTTTTATGATGATTTTTATTATTATAAACTAATAACCAATAGTGTCCAGTGCCTTTGTGGGACGAGTGCCTTGGTGCGAAGAATGCGTATAGGGCCAGTAACAAATTCACGTCCGTGTTAAAATACGTCACAACTACTAAATGAATTATTGATGAGTTTGCTGCTTTTCACGAAAGCCGTTTTTTTCAGGCGTGTAACGCTGATTAAACTGAGCTTTTTGTATTAAAAACTTAATACTTTCAAAGATATTCCTTGAAGCCTCAAAGATCGGATTAAACACTTGGTTTCCCCCGATAAGTAAAGTCCAACTTTAAAGGAACACGTTGCCTTGGATCGGTCGAGTTGGTCTTTGAAAAGCGTTTGTAACCGTTTGTTAAAAAATGCATATGGTTAGAAAGATAATTTAAAAGTAGAATACAATCATCCACACAAATTTGCCCCGAAATTGCGTGGTTTTCCTTTTACTTTGCGAACAAACATGGGCGGCCATTTATGGGAGTCAAAAATTTGACTTCCCAAAATGGCCGACCGTGTTAGTCGACGAGGTAAAAGGAAAGCCACGCAATTTCAAGTGATACTTGTGTGGATCATTATATTCTACTTTTCAAATATCTTTCTAACCATATACATTTTATAACAAACGGTTACAAACGCTTTTCAAAGACCATCTCGACCGATCCAAGGCAACGTGTTCCTTTAACTCAAAGAGAATTGAAGAAGTTATCGAATACTGTTTCTTCGAAGATATTTGAATTAAGTCAATCGAAGAGCAAACTCGTAACCAGAACATTAACAACATAACTATGGGCTAAACCCAGTGTAAGAATTTGCCCGAAATCGAACATTGCCGCAACTTATTCCAGTATAATTAAAGTGAATGGTATGGACGCCTAAAGAAGAAATAAATTCAATGCTTGTTTTCTAAACTGGACTCATCTTGTCTTGGTTGGTCGCCATCCCTGTTTGAGACACGCTTATTGCGTTATTGATGCCCTTATCCACACCTGAAACAAAACTTCACACAATCTATACATTGTATGCAGCTTTAAGTGTTAAGCCCCCCCCCCCCCCTTTCCAACCAATTTGCCGCATATGATGTTGTTATTTCATAACTCATGTGCTCATGTGTTTACTTCTTAGCTCACCAATCACCATGAGAACCATTTTTCGGGAAAAGTGCTTCTAACCTAGAGGCTACGATTTATATAGATCTGTGTTTAACAACCTCGAAAACAACACTGACGTACGGAGACTTCCAGCTAAATATATTCTTTTCTTATAAACTTAGGGCAGCCTATCGGCGTATTATTACGAAACTTCGTAGTAGGTTAAAGAGAAAAAGCTTCGTTGTGACTTCAATGATGCTCATTTGGTTATGATATAAGTTAACAGTTTTGGGTTGAACTATCTGTATTAATTCATCTAACTTTGCTGATGATACGTACAGTACGGTGTATAAATTGTTGGTAAATATTGGATTAACTCTCAGTCTCAATTATCAGGTTAACTCTCATGTTAACTCTCAGGTTTAATTACCATGTTAACATTGAGTTGTCTCTCAGTCTCAGGTAACATTGGTTTAGCTCTTAGTTAGCATTGGGTTAGCTCTTATGATGGCATTGGTTAGCTCTTAGTTAGCATTTGGTTTACCCTTAATGCAGTTAACATTGGTTTAACTATTAGTTAACATTGAGTTAACACTCAGTCTCAGTTAACATTGTGTTAAAATGGTGGAATACAGTTAACATTGAGTTGTCTCTCAGTCTCAGGTAACATTGTTTTAGCTCTTAGTTAGCATTGGGTTAGCTCTTATGTTGGCATTGGTTAGCTCTTAGTTAGCATTTGGTTTACCTTTAATGCAGTTAACATTGGGTTATCGCTCAGATAACATTGGTTAACTCTCAGTTATTGGGTTAACTCTCAGTTATTGAGTTAGGGTTAGGGTAAGTTTCAGTTAACACTAGGTTAACTCTAAGTTAACACCGGTTTAACTCACACTGAACTGAATCTGGGTCAGGATCTACTCTTAACCGGTTTCAAAGTACGGTAAGATTATTGGGTCAGATAGACTCAATTCTCGAATTTCATTAAAGAGCATAGTTTCAGAACAATTTGCTTGGCAAAACAACTAAATAAAAACAACCATTACAAATGATCTAGTAAACACCTCCGCACATGCCTGACGCATAGGTTTGTCCCCATTTGCACTCGCCACTTATTTGTTTGGCGTAAACGTCAAGTGCCCTACACATAACTGATATTGGAAATGCCATTTGAGACACGAAAGGGAACTTGTTTTAAAGATGCGGGCGAGTGAAATGCTGATGGACTTATGGAAGCCAAGCTTAGTGACCCGTAGAAGTAGGACAAAAGGGTGGAATGCAAGCATTTACTGACTTAGGGCTTTGAACCTTTCATATGGCTAAGTGCATATGTTTTAAGTATGTTTGTCTTCTGCATAAGAACGAACGGGTATTTTTGAAATTGAAGTGGCGGTTAGATGTGGGCGGCCTTTAACTTTCTGTCCATTGGTTGCTGTTCACGCTTGGTTTCCATGGTTTAGCATTTCCCCGATATATGAGGCTATATATACTGCCCTAATCCAATTTGGATTTATTGACATGTAGCGAGAGGTAAGAGCTCAGCAAACATGGCCGTTCCGCCTTCTGAGAAACAGATTTGTGCAATGATCCCACTTGTATGCTACTCCTAGAAATAAGTCAATTAATAATGACATGCCACCCAAAGCCGGTCGGCTTTAATCTATACACACAGATGGACTGACGGACAAACGAAACATAAATTGGCAATATAGATTAGTGAAGGTATAGGTGACATGACTTCAGAAAAAAACTAATGCGTTCTTTAAAGGGGCTTCCCAATCTTTAAATTTATCTCAGTTGGTTGTTCAGTGGATTGAAAATGAATTGTTTTTTTTGAGCGTCTGAGGGGTATTGGTGTGGTTTAATCAACCGCAAAGTGCATCCTGTAGAAAGTAAGTCAACTACAAAGGAACAAATGCTGGTTTGGAATTCAAACTGCCACCTTGTTAATCAGGAATTTGCCGAATGAACTCTCTCCTAGATTGAGATAGGAAGGGACCGTATGACAAAGACTTAATAACAGAAACCGGAGACTTGAAACCCAGAAAAAAATACTTCAATGCCTTCTTGCTACAAAGGAGTATAAATCCCAACCCACGCTGTTTATTAATATGGTGGGAATAAAGTGCAAGTATTTCCATATCACTGGAATGCGGCATATTGTTAGATTTTATTTGTATTTGTAAACAAATTTAAGATGGAATGATTTTGTCCTCACTAGCCAACTTCCTTTGAATCAATTTGACTTAACCATTTAGCCACTGGACCGCCCAGCCGCCTATCGATATACAGTATGTGGTAGGAGGAAACCTTGCTAGCTTGTGTTTGTAGAAAAAAAGGAACATCAAAAGAATCCTCGATAGTCATTATTAAGCTAATGAAGCTAATGATGGTAACATATATTTAGCTCTTACCCACACAAAACGCTCATTAGTAAACACAAAGGAAACTGTATTTATTCATCATTCATGATAATATTGTCGAAAACTCACGCCTCCGCATTTAATCAGTATAATCATTGAGTCAGATAAAAGCCTTGAAAAGCTATTGTGTCCATTTTATCATTACAAACAAATATTCGCCATAAAAATTACCGTAGCCGTTTAACGAGAGACATTTTATTGTTTTCATGCGAACTTGTACTTTTATACAAATATCAAGGTTCAAATTGTGCATAAAAATTAAGCTGTTTTTATCTTTTAAAATTTGAACTACGATTCCAGTAATTAACTGCAAGAATCTTGAAGTATTAGTTTTCAGCAAACTCGGGCGGTGCAGGGACTAGAGGGTTAAGGAAAGGTCATTTGAGCAGGCGATCTTATCCGGTAGTTAAACTAAAAGAAATCAATATACAGATTTTGCATTTCAAAGCCATACTCACCCCATAAACTCAAAGGTAAAAGGTTCTATCTGAATTTCATTATAGGAAAAGAGTTTTGAAATTGTTTGTGGGAATTCTGTTTTAGTTTGTCTCATATAGAGGACATTTTTAAGCAAGCGATCTTAGCCAAAAGCTAAAATGATATCCAACATTCAGTAAAGAAAAATAGTTTTTTAGTTGTTTTGGGAAACAATTTTTTGTATCTATCTGTTCGGTTTAATGAATTGGTATGTCTCACTACAGAACTGACAGTTACAGACAGACATCAAGACAGACCGACGGACAAACAAACACTGACCCAATCGTTGGCTACGGACGAACATGTGTCAGTTCCATTGAAAACCGGACTAAAGAGATTTCGTCCCAACCAATTATTCAATAACCATACCATTATGTTGTCTCTTAGATGCATTCCATGAATATACCCCTACCCTGTGGTGATCTGATAAACAAACTAAATTATTCAGCTTTTCCACGCGAGATGAAGAGAAAAAACCGCCTGAAAGAGTGAAGAATAAAATCCATTTTAATCGAATCTGCTTTAAAGCTAAACATGCGTATGCGCTTGTAAAACGCGATAATCTTCAGCTCTTTGTACATATGCAAGCAATCTTGCAGGCGTACAGAGAGAGCCGCCGGCACGCACTCACACTAGGTGTTAATACTTTCTGGCGGGAAATGATTATCTCAAGAATTTAGACTACCCGCCTCTCCTACAAATTTGACCGTATATAACAAAGACCCGGGTAAGAAAACAGGTGCAAGAAACCCTTTTTCCCGGTTATATCGTGAAAGATGAGGACGCTGTCCTCATAATAAACAACCCCTTCTCCCCTTGGCGTTTGTTTGAAGAGGATTGTCTCGTATCATCATCTCTTTGAGATGGATATGTATGATCAATACGCCTCTGGGTTCCTTGTTGACGTAAAATGACGCCCCTTTTGTATCAGATGCGCTACAATATTTCGAGTTCAAACACATATCATAAATCTGTCATCTATGGTTGTAAGTGCATGAGGTCAGTGCACTTTTAACTGTTTTATAAAATACAAAATTGTAACAACAAAATGGACACCTTAAACACATTATTACCCAAAACTAATTGGATTGTTTGAAGATTTGTCATGCAGTAAACTATGATTGTGTCTGAAGAGGGTGGAGATGAACATTTGTGAACACAGCTCTGTTTTGCAGTCACTGTGCGGACATTTCCTTGTTCTAAACACACTTAGAAGTGCAAGTCCATATAGTGTTTCATGCAGTCACTCTGTGTGCATTCCTTTGATCAAGACACTTAATACACTGATTAGACGTGTCTGAGTCCATTTAGTGTTTCGAGCCCCTTCATTATGTGGCCCTCTTTTCATACCCAGGTCCACACTCCGTATGTAGCGTTAAAACAGAATGGTAACTCTATTCCTATTCCCGCTAACCTCTCACGCAGTTCGTAAATGGCCACCTAAGCGCTGTCTTTACTATGATTAAATTTATGTTATATCGTCATGGACGAGTCATGGAACTATACCTTGTTCTCTGTTTCAAACGATGTCATTCTTGAATCGAGATAAATACCATGTTGTGCTGCCTTACCTGTATCTTTGAAGAAAAAAAAAATTTCTTTTGAAACATTGCATGTAAGAATTACGATCGTACGATTTGCGTTAACACCATGTAATGATGACCTCCAATTGAGTTGGGGTCGTTCTAAAAAGAACCGTAGGTTTCAACTCGACGTTTCGATCAGTGTGTTCTCATCGTCTTCTGGAGAATGTTCGGGAAAAGGATCTGAGGGTGGTATAGGGCAAACATTCTCCTTAGATCTTGATGTATGTGTACATAAACCTTTTAAGAAAGTCGTCAGTCTCAATGTTTTTAAAAAGCCACTCATAGCGTTGAAGGCAAAACTGAATGAACCTCATAAGGTGGTTCCTTGCTCTATGTTCGAATAAAGGTATATATTATTATATGTATATGTTGGCACTTAAGACTGATGTGTTATGACGAAAAGGGCATCAAGCCTCGTGTCAATTGAATTATATGTAAATATATTGCTAACTTAATCGAATAAGCTTCAACTTATCCACAATAAGTTTTTGCTATGCTGTACATTTCTCTTGATTTGAAAGGAGGTTGGAACCTTTAGCAGAACTTTTGTAAAAACAATAACACTTTCCGGGTTCATTTGAAGGATGCTCTGACACCACAGTGTTAATGATATTTATTTGTAATTAAATGTAAATAAAATTTAACAAAATGGTCCAACATGCGTGGATCCATATTCCGGATTACCCGGATCCGTTTGAGGCCACAAGTTGACTCTGTTCAAAAGTGGACCAAGGTCAGTGTCAGAATTATCCTTTTCTTATAGTACACTTTAAATGTAAATAAAATTATACGAAATGGTCCAACATGCGTGGATACATATTCCGGACTACCCGGTTCCGTTTGAGGTCACAAGTTGACTCTGTTCAAAAGTGAACCAAGGTCAGGGTAAAAATCTTTTCATATAGTACACTTTCAAATCCGGGTCAGTTTTACCGGACTCGAGTCCCGTTGGGCCTAACCCTTTCCTAGGTCAGTATAACTTGGAATGTCAAAGTGACCAAGAAGTGGCTGAAAACTATGCATAATCCGAGTTAAGGCAAAAAGACACCAGTCAAGTTGACCCCAAAATTAGTCAACATCACGCAGATCCTAGTGAAAATCTAAATTTTCACAACTTTCCGGGTCAACCAGATCCAAAAATTTGTTAAGTTACCGGGCCCAGGAGTTTTGAGAGTGTATGGGGTGAATCAAGCATGGAGTATCTAAGATACTTTATTTTATTGATAAGGTATACTTTGTATTAATAATAACTTCACGTGTAAATTATACTGTTGTTGTGAATTACATAATTTATTGTTTTCTTTTAATAATATAAAGATCGGGTGTCGGTGTTATCAAAACATTTTTCCACCTTGTTAGATTGAAAATAAAATATATTCTTTAATATAAAAATTCTAAATAACACATGTTGAAGGATTACATTAATGTTACGATATTTATTCAAATATAATATCGGATGTGTGCTTTGCATTGATGAACAAACGTCACATGGAAGATACACTGTATGTAAAAATGTACTGTAACTTGTGTTGAACATTAAATTTGCAACATTCATGTAAACAACAAGGACCACATCGTGTGAGAGATACACCTTATTGAATTAACAAAACATAAATTCATTTAAAAATCAGAAAATAGACGAGTAATTTTATAAGGAATGGTAATTTGCTTGATTTCAATTGCAGAACGTCTTGAGTGTGTTGGATATTTTATCACCTGGCCCAACGGTACTCTTACTGTTAGTGTCACTGTCATCTAACACTCTGCCCCTGCACTGTCCTCATCATTGTGGAAACTAATCGATCAAGTTCGAAATCTTTTTTTCTCTTTGTCTCTTCAGCCCCTCACTTAAAGAGATGGTTATCCTCAGAAGGAAATAATGAAAAACGATTCGCCTATTCGTTTTTTCGGTCGTACTTAAGGTTATTGATTAATTCCATGGTACATTAAAGACACTTGGCACACAGGTAGTTTGTAAAAGACACAGGGTGTGTCCCAACATAATGCATAAAATAAAAAATCGGCGAAAGTTTGAGATCAATTGGTCATCGAAGTTAAATAAAAATAGTGACAGAAAATCACCTTTGTTGCACTAATGTATGTGCTTTCAGATGCCTGAGAAAAGCTTTAGGCTTTCTCAAATTCAAATATTTGAGTGAGAAAATACCTCTTTCTCAAAAACTACGTTTACTGCACAGAGAGAGTCATTCCTCACAAATTTGTATACTATCAACAGCTCTCCGTCCGTCGTTCGAGTCCGTTTCTAAGCCAAAGTAAATATTTTGAGTAATTATCAAAGTGTCTTGTGCCAGAGATTTGTTTACTACAAAATCATGATACTTATGAGCTAGTTGATAATACCATCTCAGAAGTATAATTATCTGTGATGTTTCGAACGCAGTTAAAATGCAAGTTGCTTCATTGGTAATTGTTAAGTTTTTTTCGTAAAATACTGACTTTGTTGGATGTGATTAAAATTGAAACTAGCGGGGTGTCGCGCTTGGTGGGCGCGTTTAAATAATAATGTGGTGAAACGGGTAATGGAAGAGACACTAAGGGGTCATCAAAGTGTAGCATTGGTTTGGTGAATGGCAGTTTAAAACGATACTAGTGTTGTTTTTATGACATTTTCCAATGAGATTCTAAGCTTTAAAAGAATCGAAATTAACCTTGGGGGGGGGGGGGTGCCGAAAGAACTTTTGAGGT
The DNA here is from genome assembly GCF_032118995.1 of Asterias amurensis. NCBI lineage: Eukaryota > Metazoa > Echinodermata > Asteroidea > Forcipulatida > Asteriidae > Asterias > Asterias amurensis. The sequence goes on from NC_092651.1 coordinate 1,942,283, forward strand.
TTTATTTCAGTGTTGTCTTTTTTTAAGCTGACATATTTTTTCGAAGCGGTTGCCTTAATTGAGCAGAGGCTTTAATGGAGCAGGTCCCCTAAGATAATTGTACTTTGATTTGTTTAAATCCAAATCCTTTCTTATGGCATCATTGTTTTTATAATAATATACCGATATTTGCCTCTGGTGTGCTTAGCCTCTTTGATTTAAGATAAGGTATGTCTCTCATTGGCAATAAATGGGCACATTGTAAGACATGGTTTGCGCACTTTTGAATTAAGATAATGTATGTGCTTCAACGGCAATAAATAGGCACTTAGTAATGTACTGTTATCGCAGTGTTGATTCAAGATAAGGTATGTGCCTCAATGGCATTGGATGTATTGGTTAGAGTAGGAGAGCACTGTTGAATCAAGATAAGGTACAGCTGACGTAATGCTGGCAAAGGTTTCACTTTCTTGTTCATTTGGAATCAAAACAGATAGCATTAATCAATATATGCTGGTAATACCTGCTGCCTATGTTGTACTCTCTCCCCTGGAATCCGAACAGGTTTCAGAAACTCTGGGAAAAACAAACAAATGTTCTGACTCTCGGGGGGCCCGAACCGTTTCTAGGTCAGTATAACCAGGAATCTGTGGCAAACTGACCTGGAACTGTGGCAAAATGACCCGGAACTGTGTCAAACTGACTCTGACCTGTGACAAACTTGCCCTGAACTGTGGCAAACTGACCGTGTACGGTAGCAAACTAACCCGGAATTGTGGTAAACTGACCTGGAACTGTGGCAAACTAACGCTGAGTCTGAGTAAAAATTCCCCCCCTTTTTAACCGGTTTTGTGGTGTGTGCTTTTAGATATCGCTAACAGGGTCTATGGTAGAGAAAAGGCTACTCGTTATCTTAGTGTAGCCAAGATACAAGATCATTCACATACTTTACCACATTAATCTTTCAATCTTCATGAAAAGCAAAGAGCCAAATCCCCCTTGAAGGCCCTGATTAATTTTCCCTTCTAAAGTTTCTACTCGAGTAATCCCATGTCCCTAGCGACTGACATTTTTGAAAAACCATTAAGTACGTGCCAAAGGGGCCTCGGTGAAAAAACAATGCTGCGAAAAGGCAGAAGGAATAGCTCATTAATGAATAACATTGGCTCAACATTTATCCTTGATAAATTGTTTGTGTTATACGTGGACAACCTCATTTTCTGTTGTGTTCTTATGTTTGGATTAAAATGTCGTGTGCAGTAAACGCTTGGTATCCCGAGTTGAGTTTAATTACTCTCGCTCTTGGTCGGAGCTGTGGACTTTCACTCCTACTCAATTGATTTACTGCCGTGGAATCAATTTAAACTTTATGATAACATGGAGGTGCTGCAAAAATGTTGAGTACATGGCGGTTTTGTCTCGGTAGCTTGATGAAAAGGGATGCATAAAAATATAAAAGTCTAGCCCCTTTGGTCGACGTTCCTTAAACCCCCGCAATCAAATTTGACTCACTGGGGTTAATGTTCATGTCTAATTCATTTCATAGTAATTTGTGTTTATTGATTTGTCTCCCTCGAAATAAATATACTAGAGAGACGATGGCATTCTGAAAACTCTTAGCAATAAATTTGATAATCTTGATGTTGACGATTTAATAGGCACTATTGGAGATACTGCATGCACTTATAACTAATCTAATTTACAATATTTTATTTCATTTTGCACCCTTCACAATTGTACTGAATAAACACCCTGGTTTGCAAAAATATGCAAAAAATCAAATAAGCGCGTCTTTTTCCAAATGTTGTACTTCGACGACAACTGTCCTTGTACTCTATCTCAAACATCGACTCTTTAGTGGCAATGGAATTGATTAAATGAAAACAAAAAAAGTAAACAAAAAACAAGGAGCGTTTCACTGTTGTAGAAAAGAACATTTGGATGCAAGTTGCAGTTGAACATCTTGGAAAATTGAGCTTAAGTGTCAATTTGAACCAAAGACTGCAGGAATTGTAAATTGCCAAAAGGAATGTTACAGTCTTTCGCTCTGAATATTTGGGCTTTTTTGTTTTCAGAATGGTTTCAGGTAAATTTGTGTAGATTTGGCATAATCAACGTGGGGACGCACTTTGGGTGCAAGGTATTTTGTGCAAACTCTCACTTAAGGGAGACGGTCGTCTTAGAAGGGATAACAATTATTATTGTCATTAAAAGTGGAGGTTCAATTCACCTCCAATCAAAAGAGTTCCTGAAATTCACAGAACACAATCGAGCCACAATAGCGTCGAAGGGGGTACCCCGTGCCACATTTCGAGAAACAAATAAACATTTTGCAGGGGGGGGGGGGGGGCTTTTTTCTCCTAACCTCCTTGCATCTCGGAGTTCTCCAACTCCGCTCTGAAATTACCCAAACCGCCCAAAGACTCGCCGCTGGAACATAGGTCTTTATTCGTAATCCGCAGATGTATTCTTTCCCCTAGCAGCATCCCTGTCACTTTAACACGGTCGATTTATCACAATTTCCCCCCAGTGAAGCCTGACTCGCTTGATGGCCAGTATTATATACATCCAAGTGAAAGTAATAATTCGACACGAGGCTTTTATTCCCCCCCCCCCCCGCCCATCCCTACACGCACAGGTTTTTAAGGAGTGGAAAGTCAGGCGTAAGAATCAATTTGCGCATCTTCAATTTCCCGTTCTGGTCTCTTTTCTGTGATATTAAATCGAATGAAAAACCAGGTCAAATGATGATCTAGATTTTACTACACGACCAATGCAATAACTTCAATAGAAGCCGCTTGCAAGGAGGTCGATAAGAACTCACTTAAAGGAACACATTGCTCTACCGTCTTCTTCCACGAAATTTAACCACTAGGCCTATACAAACTTAGGAAGCCCTATAATATAAAAACAACATTTTGTACGCCGAGTTGCTTTTTTTGCGAGTTTTTTTTTTACAAGTGAGGACTGAAATGTTGTATCTCTAAAGCCAGTAATTTGTGAGGTGAAGGTACGTTTCACTTCATTAATTTAAAACCGCAATGAATGATCAGTTATTGGAAATTCAAAAACAGCGTACAAAATAACGGCTAATACGCTTATTTTCTAGCCCTATATACGACTGTGCTCTAAACACTGTAGTATAATACGAAAGTGTACGGCCGGTAGAGCTAGCATATCCTCTAACCCTTTTTATCTGTTTGCAAAGAAAAACTACTTTTACCAAAAACAATACCTGAGATGTGTTGTGTTCTATAACTAAAGAAAGTTCAATGTTGTTTGCAGACCTGTACAATTTGAAACATCAATTTTAGGGCAGAACATCGAGATGGTACATTAAATTATTTTGTTTTAAGTCGGTTTTCTCTTTTTATATATGTCACTGATACTGAAGTGAAACTGATGATAGAGTTTTAATAAGTGAAAACAGAAACAGAGAGAAATGTCTAGCTCCATCTAAAAAAAAAGGGGGCATCTTCATCTTTAACAGCCATAGGCTTCAAAGATGTTGCCAAGAAGACATTTCAAAGCACATTTCTACGCAAGCATGACTAATCAGATTCCAACATCGATTTGCAATTCTTCTCTCATGTTTCATCCTCTACCCTTTTTTCCTTGGTCTCTAAGAAACCCTCAGAGAAATGCTCTCACTTCTCACGATGAGAACGTGTCCAGCATTCTTCATTCAGTCAGTCCATTACATTTGTACTCAATAAAAAAAACAGAAACACTTGAGAATAGGTCCCCCCCCCCCTCTATATCGCTCACAAGATACAGTTTGTCAAAATGCAATTATTTTATATTTGGTATTTATTTGAGTGCTGGGCTTTACGTTCAACAGATTCGAGGATCGCTCAGGTGGGAAATTACTCGACTGATTTTGCAAATCCGCTCAGAGCTTTTCAAGGGGAAAATGTTTTTTGAGTCTGCTTGTAATTTCCCCACTCTATGACAATAACCGGGCAATTCCCTAGACAGCTGATGTTCGCATATTAATAACGGCCTAATAATTTGTCCATTTCGTTTGTCTTCGCCTGATGTTTTTGACACATTATGCAATTGTGCTGTGTCGATCATCGGCATTGTTGAAATTATTTGTTAAAAAGCGGCAAATTTAAACTTCGCATTATTTTGTGGCAAGCGTAATTGAAATCTCCCCCAAACGGTAATTCAAATTCACTCAATGTGAAATTAATGTCATTTTCCTTCGCAGCATCTTTAATCCGATATCTGGAGTTGCGACCTACTAAATTAAATGCCGATTTCGCCCGATAAGTGTAATTGAATAGAATGCAATATAAATTGACAAACCTCAAAGAGATGTTGAATTGGGTTGCAAAGACAACATTGCTTTAATACAAATGCATGAAATGAAAATAGGCAACTTTTTGCCGAAAATTACCGGGAGATTTTGGATCGAAAGAAACATGCCTAGGATTGACTGTCTTCAATTGTCCTTGACAGCAGCTCAGACTGTCTTTCTCTCCAAGCCGTAACCTGTGATGTCATTATAGTTTTCATAATGTGTCAGTAAATCAAATTGATATGAATTAATGTAATGGATGTTTCCTTCATGAAGGAACTTTCCAATATCAGATTAACCTTTTTTTGTTTTGTTGTCAAACACGGAAGTTATATAAAATAGCAATTCATGCGTACCACGCTGCCCTAATAGAAATCCTCGATAAATCCCCTGGTTTGTTAAACATACCTACCCTTTAATTTATATACAGATCGGGCTCATTTCTCTCGAGGATTACCTGGGCAAATTGCATCCTGCAAATCGTATGTCAACCAAAAAGAAGTAGAAAGGATAAGACATACCGTTACCCATGCGTAAAAAGATCTATACGACAAAATGTGCGAAATGACGGCCATTAATTATCTTTGCCGTCATACATTGAAAGAGCGCTGGTGGTATAAATAATTGTATAAATAATTAAAGGCTATTGCATTATCTGCACCACGATGTTTCTTTCTTGTCCATTAGGCCAAATTAATTTCCTCGTATCGTTCCGGGCTTTCGGTTCTTGTTAAAATGCAATGTAATATATGGTTCGTATTGCGGAAAGAGTGGCAAACATGCAGCTACATTGAATGTCATTGCACATCAGTGGGTGGGCTGCACATTTGATATTATTTCAAACAATGTGCGCCGTATTCTAACCTATAACCGTGGAACGCCCACATACTATTCATCAGCAACTTGATTGCTAACATTTTACAGGATTGAAGAAAGCTTGCTTCATCCATTAAAAAAATAAAGTTTGAGGAAAAGGCTCAAGATATTTAATTTTCTTTAGTTAGTTTTTAATAAACTATTTAAAGATGGTTAAGCAGGTTATGTTTAGATGAATGAATTAACGAAATCCTGCAATAATTTTACTAAATATTTACGTATTGGTCCATCTCCCCCGCTCTTCTCGGTGGTTATACATGTTTTATGTCTTCTTCTTGTTTAATTTAAAATGTCCTGTAAGTCGTTCCTTCCTGCTTTAATGCATGGGACTTCCAGTACACATCTTTTCTTCACTTTTGCCCGTGGTCGTATAACCATCTGTATTCAAAGCAAAATTACATAAACCGCAAATGCTTTGCCTTAATTTGACTGTGAGAAGCTGGGGCCAATAGGTTGCACAGTATCGCCAAGCTGCAAGTTGTGCAGATTAATTACATTGCTATTTATATTACATTTTAACCGATTGCCTCCGTTACCATTGTGTAATAACGCAGTAATAAATCAATTGATTAAAATCTCTTTGATTCCATTACATTGATTTGCTACTAGACAAAGTGGATTTAATATACAAACTTTATTCGCTGATATAATGTGTTTATGTATAGTTCCTGCGGCTGTTTTTCTTACTTTTCTTATTATGGCTCAGTCCGTATAGTTGATATGCCCATTTTCTTAAGTATAATTCCATATCACTTTCCTGAGTGGAGGGTAGTGTGTTATGGTCTGGCATTAAGTGCGGTTGCCTTAGAACTGATTGAGAAATTGTCTCGTGGCTATTATTTTGTGCTTCAGACCTGAAAATTTACAGTCGGCAAGTAACATTAGGCTAAATAATGGATAAACGTGTAGACATACGCCACAAAAAGTGATGCCAAACATGTTTTAAATTTACACTGAAATATTGTTGAGTTGCATGAATGTATGTTTAATTGTATCATACGGTCGTGTAACCATTTGTCATATATAAGTGTTTGTATTGCTTTACGTTGGACTTATAATGTTGGCTCACGTGACCGTTTCCTTGTAAGTCACTCGGGCAACATTTTACTCTTGTCAGGTGATATAAGTATGTTGTTCACGTGACTGTCCCTTTACGTTTACACGATGTGAAATTATGTAACGTGGGTCTGCAATATGTATTCAAATGAACCTTGACCACGTGACTTTTCAAATCTTTGTTTCCTCGACTATAATTCTTTCCATTGTTGATAAACAAACCAAGCTGGTTGGCATGGACGGCCAAATGTATTAGTCAAACGCTCAATCATGTTTAACGTTGTTTTATCAAATTCAATTATTTTTTCAACAAATAGAACTTCCCAATATTGGTTGTTTTGTTTCCAACAAATTCAACACTGTTTGACTATTCGTAAAAATCCCTCTCTTAGTTTTTGTTTTGCATTTATGGCTTTTTCCAACATCGGTTGGCAAAAAAACCGTTTATGGAACAAATAGCCTTTATGTATGAGCGCCATCTTAAAAAATTACATATATACCGCAATGCATTCTGGGAAATCAATATGACAAGAGGGACGCTATGTTGTAGCTAACGTGTAACTATGCCAGGTTTTCTAGTGTATACCTCATTGCTTCAAAATCAGTGTATCATGATGACGGCTAGTGTTGCTTGACAACGAATTTCACCCAGAGTCCTTTGCACATCGCTCATGCGCATTGGGTCATGCAAAGAGGCTTTTCGACCGGTGTTTATGTATAACTAACTATTATATGTTTCTCATCAACGAACCCAAATCTAGACACTCCTGGATTGATAGTCTCTTTCAATAGACGCGCCAGGCATTTGTGAATCTCTACCACTGTATCTTAGATCCCATCTCTGTACCACCAAATTCAAATCTCTTTTCAAAACCCATCTTATGTCAAAGACATTTATGAGGTGTGGGGGGGGGGGGGGGTCTGCTTCTCTTTCGTTTTGTTTCTGTCTTAACAGCGCCTTGAACACCATAGGCTTGATGTAAGCGCATTACAAGTCTTTATTATTATAAGTCGATATCACGTAGTTACTCTATACAAGATTGTGATTATTTATACGTGCTTATAAAATGCAAATGTAAGAGCCTTTTAACCGACTCTGATTGTGCTCTGCCAGTCTCTTCTCCTTGTCAAATGTCACATTCATGCATGGACGCATGATGTGCCCCTGATGTCCCTCTTCAAATTACGTTCAATTGGGCGCGGTGATATGTTCATGGCAACGTTCTCTTACAATTTCCGGAGATGGCTGTAAAAGTCTCCGTGTAAATTTGTGAAGGCAAGCAAGCAAGGGGAGAAACGGGGTACAATGGCCGTGTGAAAGGAGGAAAAAAGCCTGGATGATTGATCTGTGTGGTCGTGTGACCTCAGAAAGATGAAGAAACAGGAGAAGAGGAGGATATGGTGGGAATCAGTAGGGATTCAAGGTGTTGGAATGTAATGGAAGAATGTGCAAACAAGTAGAGAAGACGAGTGTAGAAACTACATGCGCGAATATGATAGGTGATCGAGGGAAACTCATTAGCGTACGAAGAAAACAAAGGCCACAATGGAAAGATGTATACACAGATTCAACTTTATTAAGATTTAAAATGTTTAAAGATAGAGTCATTCAAACTGAAATACATTAATTGGCTGTAGAAATGAACTTCTTTGCAGTCTTCCATTATTGAATTGGTTTATAACCCGGTTTTGAATCAATCTATGGGAAGCAATTTTTGTATTTCAAGTTGGTTGAAATAAGAGCTTTAATAGAAATGTGGATATCAGCAAGAAATCTTCACATAAGATACATTAAGAAATAGCGAAACTATTAAAATTATAAGAACCTCTACAATAGAAAAATATGTTTCAGTAAGAAATATATTTGTCTGAACATTCTGGATCGACCAGTATCATATCATATTATTCATGTTTGATAAAAATACTGCAATACAGCGGCTATATCCTAAAGGCCGAAATGTACAGTTTGCAAAACAGGCATTAAACACATTACATAATACATAAAACGCACGCCAATAAAAGATATTTAATCTTTACAATGAAAGTTGATTTTCAAGCCTTCGTTGAATTAAATATGCGTAGCTTTATTTATTTTGCGTTGACATTTACAGGAATATTTATTTTTAATGACTGCACTTCTTATAAAAAAAAAAAAAAACAAAAACAAGCATTTTTACGTAAGACATGATGCAGAGTCTGAAGTCTGCAACGTGTTGATCTAAAAAAAAACTAAAAAAACGCCTCCTTCCAATAAACTCTAATTTAAAATCCACACTCGAATCCCAGGGGAAAGAGATTCTAGGCACGTACTTGGGAAAACATATTTTGGAATTGAAGCAGAAAGGAAAAAAACATTGAATTTCCAGAAACGTACACTCCAAGTTAAGACAAATATGTTTTAAATGTAAACGTGAAGTGTCAAATATTAAACCACTAGGGGAAACTGACTTGGGAAAATAATAAAGATATTGACTATGGGAGACCGCCGACTTAGGGCCGGATATGCTCAGGTGGTAGAGCGCCGGTAAATTTATCCGGGGGTCTTTGGTTCGCTTAATTTGTCTGTCCTTCTGATGGAACGTAAGGCTGTTGGTCCCGTGCGTTGTGTAACACACTTACCGATAAGAGAAGGGGTTCTGTGTTCACAGCTGTGGCTGTTGTTTGCGACCTGGCACCTTGTAAACCATTTTGGGTCTCAGCGTTTGTAACTTCAATAAACTATCTTTCTGAAAACAGCCAAAGGTTGATATTCCAAGTACTTATCTGATTATTTTCATGTATACAGGCCTAGTCCTTGGGCCTCTGGTTAAATCTTTAATTCGACATTGTCATGCCATTGTAAGTACAAAAATGCTGCCCGTGTGCAATGTTTTGTCCGCGAAAATTGCCTCTGTCGAGGTGCTTTTCAACGGATTTTTTTTTCTTCTAAGCCTTTTTTTACGAAACATTTTTGAGGATTGCAATTCTCAGGAAAAATGCGCCTGGGGTGAGGGAGATATGGGATGGATAATTGGCCCTGTGCATCATTGACAAAACGTGCCGTCCTTCCACTGGCCCCACGACTGCTGTAGAAAAACTTTTAGATGGTCACGTTATAAGGTGTTTCTGAGTTCTTCACGTACCTTTTTAGTTGATTATGAATGTGGTACTAAATAGGGGCCCTTTGTAAACCGTCTTTGCGGTACGTAATTGGTATATAGCTCCCACCTCCCAGCTTGCACTATGTTTCCAGATAATCTAAATGCACTCCTAGCTGTGAACCTACATGATAGTGTAACCCAGAACCTTATTGTAGCCCAAACACTGTACCCTGTGGCACTGGTTACATTTAGGTGCATCATTGGGTATCGTGGGCCCGGATTATAGGTACACGATTTGAACTATTGGGCCCAGGCTAAATTTAGGTACACAATTTGGACTACACTTTGGCTGGGCTACACTAAGGTACTGGGTTGGGACCACATTATGTGCCACATACTTGTCTTGTCCTCCTTTGATTACTATACTAGAAGTTTGTTATATTGTTTGTTTGCTTGTTTGTTTGTGAATTTGTTCGTTTGTTTGTTCGTATGTTTGTTTGTGTGTTTGTTTGTTTGCTTGTTTTTTGGTGTTTTTTTGTTTTGTTGTTTTGGCTCTCGTTAAATTAAGATTTTGAAAAGAGACAGACACTTTGTAAAGAGCTGATAGCCTCAAAAAGCCATGGCTAACGGCGGCTTCAAGGTCAAATTCAGTTTGCTTCGGGCCCAGAGAGTAATTGTAATGAGTAAAATTATAATATCCTCCTTGAGAGCATTATTTTAAACAATAGTTCTTAAAAAACAACTGGGGCTGTAAATTCAACAGAATTTTTTTCCGTGGCATTTAAAACGTCAAAGTCGATGCCGGTTTGATTGAATACTCTCATAATTAAGAATGAAATAATATTTTTAAAAGCAAATTATATATATCTCTTTATCATCCAGGCATCCTGGGGCATTGTTACTTGACGTTTGAAGGATGTAAGGGATGAGACTTTACGGGTACAAAACGATAACAATAATATTGACGAGGATACGCGAATAGCCATATCTAAACAAACTGTTTAACACTCAATGGTTTCGTTTCTCTACCCTGGACATTTTTTTTTTTGAAACAATATAAACAAAAAATACTTCGAAATTCATCTCAATTTTTCTCAAGCAGTCCTTGCTCAGAGGTGCTTGACTGTTAGACAAAGATCGAAAGTGAAGAATGAGCATCGCGTCGAGTACGTAGCAAGTCTCGAATAAGGAAACAACATTTTGCTCTGACACCAGATGAAACAATAACAACGTTAAAATCTAAGCGGACTCAATTTGCAGATATTATGAATGTTTGTATGATGAGGACTATTCATTTATTTCCATTTTAATCATGTTATTTCTCTAATAGTAGGACTCAATTCATTGATGCTCGCTTTTCGGTATATTTATGGTGTACCAACATGTGTTCGCCTGCCCTTGTTGTCCCTTGTCTTCGGGAGCCTTTTATGCAGTTTTGGTCTTTCAATAGGTTAGGGTACAAAAGCCTAAATTTTGCCTTCTGACTTAATTATTTTGGATACTGTTTTTTAACTGTCACTGCTAATATGTTTTTTAAAGACCATGATGTATTATAACATTTGATGGCAATACCGAAATAGTTTTCTTACTGACTTAAATTTAATTTAAGTCAATTGAATTTAGTATTTCATTCACACAGTACAAATCACAACAACAACTTTTGTTTTAAAGTGCGGCGAAATAACTCTCGCGTTGCTTCACCTGTGAAAATATGAGCCCTACAACGACAAAGGAAAACAAACAAGCAACTTGCAACGTGAGGCTAAATGCTAATAATATAGCTGTATTGTTTGCATGCCTTTTCAAAAATAATGTGTTCCTTTATGACATCCATCTCCGCACTGTATCAAAAGTAAAGACATAAAAAAAGCTTTTAGGATTTTTTTTTTTGAATCTCGAGGGGGTTTGTGGAACTCTATCCAGATAACCAGCCGTTCTCTTTGCTCCTTGCTTCCCCACTCTGGTCAGGTTTCGCTACATACAACGATTTCCACAACGTCCCTCCTTTTTTTTCATTATGTGCGCTTAAGCACTCTGATAACGGTGTGGCACTATGAAATTCCTATGTTTTGGCTTCCGTTGCTCGTGGAAACCATTGGTGTTTTCAGTACCTGCCAAGGGGCATCTGAGCTCCGTGTCAATGGTTGGCCTCTGATTCACGCGTTAGCAAGACAGCCAGATGTGTAGGATCATAATAATCCCCGTTGGGACGCAAGCAGGAACTGTATATAAATGTAAACTCTCGCTTATTTTGCCTCGAACCCCAAAGAAGCTTTCAAAAGATATTGTCTCGGCAAAGTGTGCGGAGTATCCCGTGCCTTAATTTATGCACGTTGATATATTTGATGTTATTTGACCCCCATCATGGAAGCTCAGTAATAGAACACATATGATTGAACGACAGGGGGCCGCTCCAGGTTTTGCAGCACACAGAGCTGCAAAAGTTTCCTGAAAATAAACAAATCTTACCATGATCTGTTGAAAAATCCCTGACTATGGAAACTCTAAAGATTTAAAATAAATAAATAAAAATAAATAAACTCTTTTCCTTATACGTTGACTGTAATACTGCATATCTCCCTAATTGTTGTACGCGAATGTTGACAGCCATGTAGGTTCTTGTGCATAGATTTCTCGTTGAGGACCATTGTGGTATTCCAGGGTTTTGACTAGCCTGCTCTAGTCTTGTCTTCGTGCTTTACCCCTTGCACTCACGTCACACTGCGACTGCGTCACAAACAGTCATGTTGGGCTATTTTAACAGTGCAGTGCGAACATTACACGTTCACGTTACACATTACACGTTTCCTAGTTAAAACTAGGAAACGTGTGACGTGTTACGTGTACGTGTAATGTTCGCACTACACTGTATAAAACACAAGGGCATGGCTCCCAAACTGGCACAACTTGAATTATTTTCATGATGTCTTTATGAACACCTCTAAAGGAGCACAGTGTAAATTGGGGCATCTCATGCCAACATACATAAAGGAAAGTCTTATATGATCGTCATAAAACAAAACTAGAAAGGTTTTTTTTCTCGAAGCACGTACTTGTTATTGTATGATAATCAATGTGCGGTGAAGAGGTTTTCAACTAGTGGTTTAATCCCAACGAGGCCTGGTTCTTGATAATTTTACCGGAGTCTCGGTAAATTATCAAGAACCAGGCCTCGGTGGGTTTAAACCACTAGTTGAATTCCGATTCAACACAGTTTGATTCCCATTCATAAATACCTTTTTGGTTAAAAGGCGTAATAAAGTAAGAAACTCTGTAAAACTTATCCGTTTCCGAGTGCTTGAGCTCTGTATGTTTCCACCTTCATGGTATGTTCCTATTCAGTAGTACATGTTACATGCACACGTACGACTTCCGTACGCGTGTTTTCCGGTTCCGTTCGTGCGCATGCGCGTGTAGTCTTAATGCATATTCGCTGGTTCTCCTTTCACACACAGCGCGGCCAACTCACCGACAGCGCCTGCATCGCCCGTTACCAGAAACGTCTTGCATCAAGACTAGCGCGGAGTCTCCGTTCACAATCGGTTATAAACACTGGTCATTATCAACGGTTTAAACACCCCACGTGACGCGCTCTCCACCAATAGGAATAGCGAAACTGTCTGAGGTATTTATGAATAACCTTTTACAAAACGGAAAGTGGATCCAGATATTTCTACTGTTGTAAAACCGTTGAAGGCAGTCGTGTCTTGCTTCAGAAAGTCTGTTGCAGACAAGGAAATAGAACAACAGGAATTGGCAAAGCAACTGCATTGGAGTGCGTCATAGGCAACTTCGTCAATGTTTTTATCTTCTTCATTCCAAACGTCATAATTGTGCAACTCTTACAATTATCTAGGATAACAACATAAACCGCACGTGAAACTGACTGGGTAAATTTTAAATGATTTTGGGTTGAACAAAGATGGGACTCGAACCAACGACCACCGGAAAACATAGGGCTAAGAAAGTACACTTTCATGGTTTAAATTTGTAAGGATGATTGATACGGGTACCCAACGGTCTGATAAAGATTAACATTGACAATACCTCCGTAGAGCGAAAAACAAACTAAGAATCTCGCAATTTTATCTCATTGAGAGGTAGGTGAAAAAAGTAGATTTTTAGTGACGTGTGTTTAAAACACGCACGTCACATTTGAAAGCACTTTGTTTGTTTCCTTCTCGCCTGTGACAATTGAAACATCACTTTTGAAATTAACTTTTTCTTTTTGAAATTAACTTTTGATTTGTCATTGTTGATTGACTCGAACCAACGACCTCCGGATAACAAATCGAGGTATAATGATCGTGCCACATGCCATTCGACAATTTTCAGTTTCTCAATAAAAAAACTGTAGCATGCAGGCAGCACAGCATCTCAACATGAAAGCGTTACCATGGTAACTGAATAGTCCACGGGGTTGCTAACCCTGGCGTCTTAGTATTATCCAGGGTTGCTTCCTCTCCTCATGCAGTTTCACGGCTTTTTAGTCATCACTTATCTCTACATCTTTCTTGTCGGATCATTTGTCCTCATGTACTATCTTCTCTTGTAATAATTATCTATTAATTAATTATTCCTTGAGTTTTTCTGTTCTTTTCTGCTTTGTTGTTTTTTCTTCTTTAGTCACTCCACTACAAGCATTGGCTTATTATGATCGTGTTTCCACAGTATTGTCTTTGCATTAATTTATGTACTGTTCACGATGACAATAAATGTTATATTGAGTTGAATTGAATTTAATTGGGCGTGTTGGCAATTATCAATATGTCTGCACATCCAATAAGCACGACGTGTGTGCAGTCACAATCAACATTGACAAATCTAGAAATAGTCATATCCTCTAGAACAGTATCAAGTTAAATAAATGTTTCTGTTGTCATTTTAGAAAAAAAAAAAAACAGTTTATTTCAACTTGTTTTCGAAAAAGAATACACAAGGTCTGGAAATGTTTTAAATGTTCAAGTTTGTCTCAACCATTCAGTAAAACATTCTTAGTTTTTGTTCGTTTTTAAGAATACCCTTGGGCCCATTCTCGATTTCAATTTGACCATAAAATATTATTAAACATTTAGTTTATTGTTAAAATTGTAAACATTCTGAATTTAATTAGATCAAAGTGTCAATGCTTAAGTTAGAAGTCGATTTAAGTCTGTATATCGAGTGGTCTCATGCTGTTTAAATATTTTACGGAATTTATATTTCAAATAATAATAAACAAAAAATTAACAATATTTTTATTATGACGTTTCAATATTACCCAACCCATCTGCACATTTTATAAGGTAGTTCAATAATTCTTTGTTAGAAAATGCCCTGTTTATTTGGTTGAGAATTAATTGAGAGTGTCAATTTAGGCCTAATGAAGTAGCAAACATCGTAAATCAAGCGCGAAACATACAATGGTCAGGTCGTTTGTGAGGGGTTATATGCATTGTGATCAATTTTTGCATATTTATATGCGTTCTTTTTGTGTTCTGTTTATCAATTAAGATTGTGGCTTTGGCGGCTCTAAACGCCATTGTGTGACATTTTTCAGATGAGTATTTCTATGGAGGATTGGTTTTAGTGTGAACTTAGCAATCAGTTAGCCCTCATCATAGTTTTAGCCATGGGTGTCTCGGTGTCTTTTGGACACCCTGTTTTATATTCGGACACCCTGTTCGATCTGCCTATGAAAGGTAAATGTATTCAAAGTAAACAATTTGGTGACCTTTCTAAATTTCCAGCAAATTTTTACACCCTTTTACCAAATCCTGGCTAAGTATTGGCCGACCTCTCTGATTCCATGTGCTGACATGGACTCTCAACGTCAGTGCATGATCAATTCCTAGTTCTTGCTTTCATGTGCTCTCTAATGATCAACAACGACCAACATTCAACAGTGAGTTAAAACAGATTCATGACTGGACTAGTTTTCAAGACCGTCGCTCTCCCTCTCTATTTACACAGACATGCCATGCCTTCATTACCCCAAGAGTGCTTTTCACTGTGAGTCCCCATGGGTTTCTCGTGGACTATACATCAGTTTGTTGCTATGTGGAGTATTTGTGATTCTTGTTAAAGGTTGCTTTGCTGTTAAAATTCTTGTGCGAGAAATCTCTTGTTTTAGGTCTCTGTTTTGGTTAAAGGGAAGGTATATTATGTTTGGTAATCACTCTTAGAACTACAATACATACCGCATCTCTGTGGAACTCCTTGGGCGTGCATGTTTGATTCCTACAATCTAAGACTGTTTAACGAGGAATGACAACAATAATAATTCATACCTTTATCTTTTGTCTTTATAATTCTTTCAGAATCAAGAGTGCACGATTTTCTTTCTTCGTCGCAAACTAACACGGTCGGCCATTTTATGGAGTCAAAATTTTGACGACGTAAAAGAAAAACTGTTCAATTTCGAGGCATTTTTGTGTGGATCAATATATTCTAATTTTAAATTATCTATCTAACCATATGCATTTCATAACAAACTGTTTCTAGCGCTTTTCAAAGACCAATACGCCTCTATTAATATTTATGCATGAGGTAAGTCACAATGCTAACTCAAATAATGCGACGGGCGCAGCCACTGCAAGTGATGGGGGGACGTGCGCCCATAGCCTCATTTTGGGTAAGAATTGTGACGTCATGCATAAATATTAAGAGAGGCGTTTACGACCGACCCAAAGCAACGCGTTCCTTTAAAGGCACTTTCCCTCAGAAAATACCTTTTTAGAAAAGGGTATGTTGTCACTCAAATTTCAACAGACTTTTAATTGGTATCTGAAAGCACACAAATTAATTTGTGCAACTCGTGTGTTTTTTCGTACTTTATTCTTTTGCAACTTCGATGACCAATTGAGACAAAATTTTTACACAATTATGCATATGACAATGACCAAAAGGTGTCTCGTGCCTTTAATAGCAATTTTTATTATTATGCTTTGGTGAAAGTTTAACATTATTCACTTCTGATAATCTTGATTGGTTTCACCTAGCACTCGTATACTGAGCTCGTCCTTTACTCCGAATATAAATTAATTTAGACAAAACAGTACAGTGCGCGGTTACACGTTTTCTTGTCTCGCTGGCTTTATTTTATTGTCATATTTTCAATTATTAGTGTTTGGCAAATGGACTCATCAGACTATTAATATGATATTAATTTTGTCAACTGGCACTTAATTTGCACTTTGACGTCAGGCCATTTGGCTTTCGATGTTTCCATAAAAAAAATAACTAATTGCCGTTATTGCTGACCTGTTTTAGCTTAATTGGGTATGATTTACCTATCAACAAGGTATAAAGTATGTTTGCACTTTTGTGTTCATGTTTACAAAAGTGAAAGACCGAAGAACAATACCTAGGGGAATAATGCACAGTCAACCATGTAGCCCCGTATCTCATTCTTGCTTTGAATGCCCTTGTTTTCATGTCCTCTTATTACAACATTCATGTTATAAAGGTGTTCTGCTTAACTTTTAAAGAGTACATTCTTAAGTCCCGAATCTTATTTCTGCTTTGATTTCCTTGCTTTCATCTCCTCTTTTAACAACATTCCTGTTAAAAAGAGGTAATTATCTTGTTATTTAGAGAGTCGACTACATTAGTGCTCCGAGATGCCCTTCCATAGAATGCACTTCTTCATGTCTTGTCCAATTAAGCCTGTATCTTCTGAAATAACTTTGGTGCCATCCTTTAAAGGGGGACCTCATAGTCCGTGTTTTGGCTGCCTGTCATAACGGGCTTCCGATCCTGCTTCGTCTTCCCTCCTAACACGTGTTAGACAGTGAACAGCAAGTTTCAGTCTTCTACACATCCTCTCAGAAACTGACAAAGGGTTTCCATAAAAATATGTGTTGCTTGTGTTTGATTGCTGTGGCACATCTATGCAGTCTTTCTTAAGAGACTAAAGTGTAGCATCCAGTGCTTTCTTCAATTAAGATGTATATGCTCCTTGTGACAGCATTGACTACTGGGGATGTAAACCTTCATCTTCAAATGTGGCGTATCGAGGCCTAGTGGTTAAAAGCACCAGATTCAAACTGTGATGTTTCTGATCAGCAGAGTGTGGGTTCGAGTCTCAGTCTTAAAACATGTGTCCTTAAGCAATACACGTAACCATGATGCTTCATCCTTCGAATGGAACGTGAAGCCGTTGGTCCTGTGTGTTGTGTAACGCACACTAAGGAACCCAGTGCACTTATCGAAACGAGAAGGGATCCTATGTAAAAAATAGTAGGTCTTATTACACAAACGTAGCCTCACATACCTTGCAGGAAAGACTGTACAAAAGTGCCTTGAGCGTCACTGAGTGACGGATATGCTCGCTATATGAAGCCACTATTGGTATCATTATTAATTATTAAAGGTAAAAGGACGACATCCTGAGAGAGGTATGAATAATTTGAATAATTGTTTTGTTTGAAACCAAGCACCAGAGGATCGTATTGCTCTCAAACATACTTGTAACTGGAGGTAAATTAATTTTGAAAAAAATTACATCCCAAGGATGGGATTATTATTAAAGTCAATGTTAAGAGAATACAATCAGTTTGAGTTCAATGAGAATCGCCTGATGGAGAATTCATCATTGCTCATGTTTTGGAGCTAGATTGATGATTTGACAATTATGGGGGGGGGGCATGAACCTAGACACCTGATGTCGCACTTCGAGGCTTGTGAATAACGCCAGAGAGTGGCCCCAAGGGTATGTCCATCCCCTCCCACCTTTCACCTACATTCATTTGCAGACGACCGAAATTGCAGATGCAAAACGTCACCCAGGATCAATCAAAACACTTCTGCATTTTCGTATTTCTGTGAAATGGAAATAGATGTTGTATGAGTGAATATAGAAAGCCTTGCGGCAGGGGACCAGTCTAGCATGGACCTGGTAGCCGCTTTCCTCAACCGTGGGGCAAAAATGAATGGAATCACCGCCATTAATTCCTATTCTCTTTAACCTGCTGTTTTTCTTCTTCCATACTCCTGCCACCCTATATACTTTTTCATTTTCATTATCTTCACAGCGAGATGTCCGAGAACGACCTCAGGTGAAAACCTGTTTGTATTAATTACGATTTGAGTAGCTGTACTCCTCGCAGTCTTTTCTGGTCAGCTTGACAGCTTCATGAAATTTAGAGCCCAGTCTTCGCGAGCCACAGGTTCACCATGGTTGAAACCATTTTGTTTCTCTCTTGTTGGACCCATTTTATGAGAGCTCACCGAGACCGAGTCACAACATTTAGTTTAGTGACAAAGATCATGAGCTAAACGGAGACACCTTCGATCGATTAGCTCATGTCCACCAAACTTTGTTGTGCCAAGAACAAGTCGCACCACTTTTGCTGATAGAGCCTTCTTGGTAAATTAACCTAAACTCTGGAATAAACTTCCAAATCACTCCAGGGACACAACATCATTGAACCTGTTCAAGTCATTTCTAAAGCCCACCTCGTTTCAGGAGGCCCCTACCAGCAATGACTTATTTATTTCTTCTGTGCCTCAGCATCGCCTTTGTCAAACCTTTGATTTTGGCGTTTTTTAAATTGATATGATTGATTGATGATTGATGCACGGCAATAAAGTGACTCTGCAGAATAATGTTCGTGTTCTTGACTCGGCTCTCCCAATTATTTCGTAAAACAGAAAACAGAAACCGTTCCAGGCCTGTAATGCTTCGTTTTTGAGAGGGAAAGGGCTCACCAAGGCATGTTCTCCTTGGTAAAAGGCACGTGAGGAAATGATAAATTTCTACTTGATCATATCAAGAAGACCAAGGCAATGACCAGGGGGGCTTGGAGGCAATCACCTTCGTTGCCCCCTTGAAGCATCAGGCCTGCCACTCCCATTTATTTGTAGAGACTTCTAATAGACAGCTGTACCATGCATGAATCGAATTTCCATTGGAAACCAAAGCTATCTAGGTAAATTGCTTCAGTCGCAGGAGTGTAAAGACAAACACACCAGAAAACACTCTTTGCTTTCTGTGGGGCACACTTGAGACCACGCTGATGTGGTTAAGTTACACTAGCGGGATGCCGCGCTTCGCGCGGCACCCCGCTAGGATATAAAAATCCTTTACACAAATATTTCGAAATGTGGGTGAGGGTGTTATACGCCTCTCTCAATATTTATGCATGGCGTCATAATTCTAACCCAAAATGAAGCTATTTCGCACGTCCACCACTACTTGCAGTGGCTGTACCCACCTCGTTTTGGGTTAGACAACGTACCTTATGCATCTAGAAACTATAAGGCTCCCCCGTGATCCTTATAGGGGTCTAATATGTTGGGCCTCCCTAACGTTACACGTTTTTCAAATCAGCGTTGATAGGTGAAACTGACCGTTAGCCAGCAATAACTAAAGTTTCTTTTGTACTACACTACCAAAACTTTCTCCACACACTCAATATACATTCATAATGCTTGCATTTCCTTTTTAAAAAACATCGTCAAAAATGACATTTGTACGTCCCACGATACATAGCGTTGCTACAGCACTATAAGTAAAGGGAGTTTTTGGAACATGCTGTGTGCCACAAATCTAATTTATCTACTGTTTTTTTTCGGGGGGGGGGGCGGGGGTGGTAAGAGCGTAGGCCTCTTTTTAGTTTATTCTCATCTGAATTGGTCTTGTAAACTTTCTGGTCAATAGGCTGCATGTATAACGGGAGCACTTAACGTGAACGTCAAAAAAGTGTTTTGCAGGCAGAGATACCAAGTCCAGAGGCTAGCTATGTGTGAGATTTTTCAAAGCTCAACCCCCATCCCCCCGGAAAAAAAATTGCCAGTTTAAGAAGGCCTTTTTAAATCGCCGCCCAACCTTTTTTTTTTTTTTTTTTTTTTTACAAATAAATAAAACAATGTGAAATTTAATTGTGGACAAAAAGTGTTTCATAATGCATCAAAAGCCTCCTCAGAATAATTAAAACTCACTTGAGGTACACAGGAGATGTTGATGGTTAATGTGGAGGTTCGATTGTGTCAGATTATATCCTTCCAAACTTGAAAAAAATAGACTAAAAATGATGTCCAAAATCAATCGCTCACTTCTTCTGCCTGTTGTGTCTTCGCTAGTGGAGCGCATTTCAACGAATTTGCTAAAAGAATCGGAACAAACTTGTGCGCAATAAGCGTTTTGCACTCTGCCGAATTTGAGCTGAACCTACTGGATGAGCAAAAGCGTGCGCAATCTGCAAATTTGCGCTCTGTTTGTACAAATTTTGTACAAAAAATGTCGTTAATTTTTTTTCCCGATCTCGCCCCAATAATGGTTGATGTGCGTGTGAGCGTGAGACAGAGCCCAAATGCGTGAGTCTCACGCCTAATGCGTGAGACTTAGCAGGTCTGGTTTTGTTTTATTGTCACTTTGGGCTTATTGCATTTTGCGAAATTTGAACGACAAACGACACAATTTCTGACCGCGTTCATGTTCACGCTGCTCTAGGAACAAACCTCCATACATCCCATATCTCTGGAACCCTATATCGTACAAACTTAATAAAAACGATACACTCGTCCCCACTCCTTAATTTTCTCTAACTTATTTCACTTTCAGAAAGCATGTCAAGTCATGTTTAGGGTTTGTTATGTCCAGTTTGGGTCAATAGACAAACTCCTAAAAATGTACCCCATTCAGCCGCACGAGGTCTCTTTTGTTAATATTATCTCCATCAGTAACCAACCCGACGGGCCGATGGCTAAATTAATCTTCATAATGGATTTGGCAAAATGTACATTCTGAGACCTGACCGACACACTGCTCTAACCAATTTTGTGAATGGACTTATTCAAAAGGAAACTTAAAGTCGTTTTGCTTAACAACTTTGACCAAATGCAAAGCAAAGTTCTTTTTTTTACAGCTTCAAAACAGCCTTTGACGTGTGTGTATAAGTTTCACCATAGAGTAAGGAATGGTTTCACAATTCTACCGCCATGGTTAAACTCTGAAACTGCAACATTATACCTCCATGAACAGACCGTATTCTAAAACGGTATTCATGTACCCATTTGAGTTTACTGGCAAAAGGTCCAAGGTCGCCACCCACTGTCAACCTAAAGTGGTCCCACCGTACGGCGACCTTCTTCACCAAGCAACAGGTGGCCTGTCTCAAACCAGACAACACACCACTCACAATACACTGACCAGAATGGCTCTTTGTGTAAGGCCCCCCCCCCCCCCACCCCCAAAATGTTATTAGACACCTTCCAACCTATAGCCGGCCCTACCCAATGTTTCCAAATTATTAAGCTTCCGTTTGATCCCATCCTTGTTCATCATGATAATTCTCATGCCGTTTGGAAGTGAATGCTTTTTTATAAATATTCTCCATTTAATCTTTTCAACAAATGAGTCACCCGCAGAAGGATTTCTAGGAAGTCTGATAACAACGTCGACCAGTGGTTGACACATGGTCACCTGCGAAACATCAATCTACGGTACTTAATCCATTCAATGCAAATTCGGTCAAATTCGTGAGATTGGTTTCGGATTTGTCCTGGCACCCAGTCTCTTCGACCCTTTCGACCCTGCGCGGCAATGAATGGACCAATCCGGAGAACCATGCTTAGTACAACACAAAAGTAACCTGACCAAAAAGGGCGGATCGAATGGCGGGTGGGCGTTCAAGGGGCAATGAATGAACCAATCCGGAGCACCATCTGCGAAACACTGTCCAATGAGTCGCCTGTCAGAAAGATTTCTAGGAAGTCTGGTAACAACATCGACCAGTGGTTGACGCACGGTCGCCGCCCAAACTTCCTCCAATCACATGACTTGTAAGTGCGAGTTTGGATCCGGGTTTTGCAGACTTGCAACCCGACGTCTGAAACCACACAAACGTATTGAATTCCACACAAACAACCGTGTTGGATTCCACAAGGATGCCATACCACTGGACCTTCTAATTTTCAATCCAAGATGGCGCAGGTTACGCTTTTAATAGTATAGATTACAGTTCAAATAAGACCCGGAACAGACGAACTACAAGTGGCCAACTATGAAGGGTGGGTAAAAACAAAAATGTAGAATGAGATACTGGGGCCCAATTTCATACAGATGCAAAATTGCTTCTAAAAATGTTATTATTAACTGATTATATCAATATTATTTCTTATTGTTTAACATCTATTAAATTTCTTATTGAGATGTACACAAACTGTTGCATGCTTAAGTAGTTACAAAAGGAGCACGGCATATTTAACACGATGAAATCTGTTATGTCACCCGTACCAGAGGCCATGTGGTGTGGGGGCAGAACAGCCATTTTCTTGCCAATTTCATAGAGCTGCTTAAGCAGACATTATCGCCTATTAGAAATAAGCACAAAACAGTCCCAAATTGTACGTGTGAAATGGTTTTTGGCTTGTTACCGTAATGTGCTAAGGATAGGTTTGTTGACCAAAATTCTGTGTCAGTTTGTGGCCCATTTTAAAATCATTTTGACCCACAATGGGTCAGGCCCCACGCGTTCTCCTGAAGACGAGCAGAGTATGCTGTACGAAACGTCGAGACCAAACCGGCTCTTTTCAGAGCCACCACTCCTTCAAAAGAGATTGCACTCATGATTGTACATATTATTCTCCACACCATGTACAGCTTCAAACACCATTCCCGTTTTCATGTTGTATTAGTTGAAGCTAATTGCCTCACTTCTCATAATGACTTTTCAATCAAAATTGTTTCCACAATGACCATCTTCATTTTGGTTTCACATATAGACTGTGCAAGTCTCGCACGTAGCGAAAACGAGAACTTAATTCGAAAAAAAGTATATTTTTGTACAAAACCAAATTGTATTGAAATTTTTATTTGTTAAAAAATTCTTAAAGATTATTATTTTTAACGTACTTTTTGTATTATTATTATTTTAATTCGTGTACATAATAATTGTTTTGTTTAAATTAACGTAAAAATTATACATTTATCGGGACTAGGATCGCTGTTCGACATCGACCTGGATGGTTTTTCTACTAAACCCCGTTTGTGAATCACGTCCAATTGGTGCGATCATCACATAGGTTCAGCGATAATGGGAGCGTCAATTGGGTAATATTCTTAATTGTTTAGAGTAAACCGGAAACTGGAGGTCAAGTTTTTTTCTTTAGTTTTCTTCGTTAACTTGTTGAATTGATTTTACTTTTGTGTTTTTAATCACTTATTTTTACATTCCCAAGAACATGTTCACTTTTTAGAGTCATAACTTATGTTAAACTAAAATTATTGACAGAACAAAATCTCCCCAACGTAAAACTCCATTAGGTTGGGACCACTATGGTCCCGGAAGTTCAATTTCTCGCGAGACTTGCACAGTCTATTACTCCCTCGAGAACTTCAGGCATTACATGGAACAATTATTTCAAAAAGATTGTTTTCGTTTAATAATCGAGGATTTTCTCCATAAATGGAGACAATATAATTTGTTGAGGTACTAGAATATTGTTAATCTTTTTTTTATCCTAAATGGATTGACTTCGAAACAGTGAAGTACAATATACGTTCAGAATAGAAGTGTACCTGAAGAGACACAATTACAACCAACGGAAATTACAACGCCTCTGGCTTCACAACCAAAGAATATTTAAATCGAAATACTGTTCCAATCGGAAAACCTCGCCCGAAGGCGTCTGTAATTTCGCTTCACGATCCTATCGTTCCTCCAAAATCACAAAATTTGTTTCCGCCCTTCGAAATCTTATTACGTAAGGAGAGAGTAAGCAGGACGTCTTCTTAACCATACTTGCGCTGACGCATTCTCCGGATGTAATTTGTTTTTTTGGCCTTGTTTGGATGCCCCCTCGGTGTGATGCCTTTGAATTTAAATTTTGTTTTTAAAGCAAGTTTTGCTTGACCTCCCACCTGGGTATAAGGTTTGTAAAGTCTCGTTTAAGTAAACAATGTTTATTCCCACGTCAGGAGATGTTGTGGTAGTTTAGTAATTAATAATAGTATCACAGTATTTTCCTGCAAGGTATGTGGGACTACGTTTGAACTATGAGACCTGCTCATTTAACATAGCACCACTACCGGGGCAAACCCCTCTCTTTTCAATAAGTGCACTGGAATATTTTACCTGCGTAACACAGCACACATGACCAGCAGTTTTACGTCCCATCCGAAGGACGGAAATTATGTGCATTCTTTTTAGAAATAACCCCCTTCTCTACCACAAAATGTTCTTAAGAGATTTAACTGGGACTGTAGCAGGCTTACCTTATCAGAGTCCCCAACATGGCATGCAGTTTTTATGTGCATAAGGGTGAGCCATACGAGTCAACCCGAGGCGTTTTTCGTTATGCAGTATTTTATCTTAATGGAGACAATCTGTACGCCGCGATTAAAGCCTAGACAAGCCTTTACATGTCCTGTGTTTAGACGAAAACGAAGTACAGATGAAGCTTTTTCTCAAGCTCTTTACTCAGGGTATCCTACCTTTTCAGTATCTGAAAAGATCTGTTCTTTTAGTCTCGTGTAGTTGTGCAGTAATGTGTGAAATTGTATTATGAATACAAGTTTAAGATTTGAAAGCATACTTTTAATAAATTTGCATCACCTATTCTCAAGAGAAACACGTCAGTCTGAACCACTTGCCTATCCCAATTCGACCAAAGCCTACGTCATATATTTAAATAAGGATGTCAAATATCAGGCATTCCGCTTATAAAGCACACATGGCAGGCCAGCATGATAGAGCACCCATTCTTATACTAAAAGGTGGATTTAGAATAGGTTATTTAGAACAGTTTCAAGTGGTGCGTCTTTGCTTGAGACTTGACTTTCCTTTTTTTAGTAACGGGGGTTCGGCGAATTGGGTACACCGCCCGATTGATACAAACACAATCCCAGAGTTCACAAAATCCACGATAAAACGTAAACACACATTTCTCGAAAACGGTACGGACATAATTTTGTGCCACGTTTAGAGTTGATTAATGTGCGTATTGATAACTGCGCGAGCCTTCGGAATGATTGAGCTTCTCCTTAAATAGTAATGAAGTACATACAAACGTATAACGACAGCATTTTATTAAAAAGGAGACATGCATTGTCGATTATCATTGCAGAAGCTCTCACTTTGTGACTTCATTTTCACTGCCAAGTTAAATTTTATGGCATTTTTTTATGATTAAGTCTAATGTTTTATTATTGATCAGTATTGCATATTGCCTTGAGTGAACCTTGCTAGGTTGTTGATGGGCACGTAATACACGCGTGTGGTTGTGTTTTCAGTTGTCTTGCCTGAAAGCTTGGCGGGCAGAGATTTGATTTTTTTGCGTAACTTAGTGTAACCCATATTAATTTTTGTTTTACCCGAAAACACCGATGTGTGTGAGCACTCTATACTCGGTACTTCTCCGAGCTCTGTGAAAAAAAATCACAGGCATATTACTCGGGTGTGATTCGAACCCAAGACCTTTGCAATTCTAGAGCAGTGTCTTACCCGATTGGCGTTAGATAGGAGGAGTTCTAATCATATTTTAATATAAGCGTACCTCAGAAACCTCTTGTAACTCTTAAATATTCTTTTTTATAAGAAACTGAGTCTTTGGGATACATTTCGAAAGACCACAGATTTTTCGATTTCTGAAGAAAACTTATTAAATGTCCTTTAAGTGGGTTTGTAGTAATCAGAAACAAAGCCTTGATTGTAATTGAAGGTGAAGAAAATAGGATTTGTAAATGGTTTTGTTAGTTATAGCTGTTTATCGTTGCAACAGTCTGTATCGATTTGGCGTCGTTCTATGGTGGAATGACTTTACACATGCCTTAGCTCAACACGTTGAGTCATCAGGTGATATCCATTGGTGGTAATTACAAGATGTCCTTGCATTGAATGGTGAACCGACGGGAAAACCTCCACTGCTCCTAAATTAATCATATTTCTCAGATTACACTGGTGTACTGGAACTGACATAGAGGGGGAAATTGAGGGGCGTGGCTACATACGAAAATGAAGTCGCGAAGCAAGCCTCCATCAAACCATGCAATCAGTTTTCTTATAACAGCTGGAAATCTTTCTAAAATCTAAGGCAGTGTTTTGAGACATGAAGATAACATCTTCTAGGAGTTCCTTAGATCTTTTACTAGTGTTTCTTCTTGTACTTCTTCTTCTCTCCTGATGTTGGATTTGTGTTTTCACCTTGCACTGTAAAGAACATTACTTTATCATCGAGGAGAGATCTTGTCTTGAATGTAGGTGATTGTATTCCAAAATGATTTAATTTTCATCCTTTATCTTAAACATCCATTCTTCAGTTACATAAAGATCTGAGAGTTCCTTCTTCTTCTTCCTTTCTCCTGATGTTGGATTTGTGTATTTAGCTTGTAGTTTACTGTACCTAATATTACTTTTATCATCGAGGAGAGATCTGGTCTTGAATGTGGCTGATTGATTCCAAAATGATTGAATTTTCATCCTCAACTCAAAAATACATTCTTCAGTTACCACCCGGGCTGATAGAAAAGTGCAAATCCTGTCTTATCTGATCAGGTGAGACTTTCTACATAAATGTGTATATATTTATTCGCTCTAGCGCAGTCTTCATATCAATTGACAAGAGAGCCTTGAAATGCATGGATGATTTCTGTTCATTTTGGACAGTAATGCCAATTGTACGTTGATGCATAGACTATTGATAAAGCCTGTAAAACCACTATTACGAAGATCGAAACAACACACTAAGGTGGACGGTGAGCGCACTTTTCTAAGATGCTTGTTTGTCTGAAAGTACATCCACGCTAGAATACCCAACCGATAAAGCTTTTGATCCAGATCTGCCATTAAAGCCAGAAATTGGGTCACACTGTTTGACGATATTAAAGCAAAAAACGAAATGATAGTTTTCTTCGATTAAATGTTGGGTTGACAACGACAATGTACTAACGCTTAAAGTCACCTGGAAGTGGTATTTTTTGAAAATAAAGCTTTTGTCACTAATATATGTGTTTTGATGAGTGGAATGTTAATAAACAGTTAACTAAGGTTTTAAACAATCAGTTCTTATGTTATTTACAAATTTAAGAGTAGACCCCGACCCGAGAGGGCGCTGTTCGTGACGTCAATCGAGGCAGACTTTGCCTGTAATGCGTAGAGTGAACACAATTGCAAAGTACATGTACGGACTAAGTCGTGAGTTTGTACGTTTCAATTTTTAAATCTGAAGTATCGAAATCAAATTCATGTAAAATTACTTCTTTCTCGAAAACTACGTCACTTCAGAGGGAGCCGTTTCTCACAATGTTTATACTATCATGGGGAGAGCCCCATTACTCGTTACCATTAATAAGGTTTTGTGCTAATAATTATTTTGAGTAATTACCAATAATGTCCACTGCCTTTAAGGAGGCTTTCTACCATTATTATTATCTTTAAACTGTTTAAGTTAAGTAGAAAAATTAATTTATTGTGTTCTGTGTCGTACAAACCCTTTATAGAAGTCAGAATCATTGTTGCTCTCTTTAAACGGAGCAATCGAACAAGCTTATTGTGAACCTTAATTTTGTCATGATGATTGTCACTGAGAGACAATAGACCGAAATGCATGCGTATGCGTCCAACCGGCTACTCATTGCCTGAAAATGGTATTCTTAGTAAAAACGTGTTAAATTTATAACCCACTATAAAACATTCCAGAGGTACATGAACTCAAGCGTGAGGTTGATGCTGTCTTTTCCATTAGTCACATTATTTTGTGTCTAACAAAAAAATAATTGTGAAGATGTGACTCTGTGCTTCAACCGTTAATCAACATTCAGGAAACATGAATTTGAATTAACCGACCAGATAGAGTCAAGCTCACGTTGCTATAGTTAATACCCCCAAACCCATTCAATCTCTCCATCAATCAAGGGTAGCTAATACTGGTTTATGTTCCTAAAGGTTTCCATGGAAACAGTTGCTGCAAGAAACGTGCTTAAAGGGACACGCTGCCTTGGATCGGGTGAGTTGGTCTTAAAAAACGTATGAAACCGTTTGTTATGAAATGCGTTATGGTTAGATAGAATGATAATTGAAAAGTAGACATCTACGCCGGTACTCAGCAAAGTCCACTTCTGGATGTAAAAGCTGAAGTGAAGACTAGGTGTGCGTGAAACAGGTGGAGAGTTGTGCTTAGAAAATAATTAAAACAACACTAGTTGAAACTAATGATCCACAATCATCCACAACACCTCGGAATTCCACGGTTCTTAGAAACTTTTTATTCTACTTCTCATGTCTTATTCTTTACTTTTTCTTCTGTACTTCTTTTTCAACTTCTTTTCATTTTTCTACTTCCACTTCGTCAAAAGTCTTTTACTTATAAATGACTTCAATCGTTTTAAAATAAAGCTGCTTTAAAAAAATCCACGGTCTCTTCTTCTTTAGGGGGCTACGAAGAAATTAGAAGTATAAACTCATAGCCATTGTCTTTATGGCTAGTCCTGTATACTTACAACCTGCTCTTTTATAATGTTTTACTTTGTTTGTTATTTGTGAATCCCTTTAGTCCTACATCGCCCTCCTTGGCCCAATACATATCATCCCCCAAACCCACCATCCCCATGGGACTTATTTACTTTTCATAGCTTTGCTTAAAACGATATCGGTTTATTATCTCAATACACAGTAGAGGGGTACAACCCTACATAACCCCCAGTGATTGACGCAATAAATGTACCACAGTGAAATCAGAGTCACGCTGTATACGATTTAGGGAGGATCGCAAAATGAAATTGTCAGAAGGAGTGCGGCAGGCGCTATATCAGGTTGAGATGTGTCAGTCAACACACACGCATCAGCCTAGGTTTAAAGGTATTGTGTGAACCAAACACTACCTCAATGGATACATAATGATAATGACAGTAACAGTCGTGGACTGCTTTAAGATATATTAACAAGATACCAAGATTAGTTGAATATTATTTCTGTCTCGACAAATCTGAGGAAGCTAGTATTAATTGCTACAAAAGTACGAGAATAAATCCCTGTGTAACAGAAGTTCAACTACTTTTGACAACATATTTGAGGTTTGTTTGCCATAGTGTGTTTACGGAAAATCACGGTTGAACGAATGTGCTCTTCCGACTATGGAGTACACCTTTAATTGTAGAAACAAATCTTGCTCAGGTCTTTCCATATACCTTTTCAAGATTAAACCACCTCGGTCAAAACCATCGCCAATATCTACAGCAGATATTAAATAATGTTGTAATAGATATAAATATAGAAACGATTTACTTTATGAACGCGTCACAAATACTTTCTACTGATGAATACCATCGGGCAAGGTCATCGAAACGTTGGGTTGTTTAACACATAGATCGCCAATTCCTTCCACAACAAGGAGTGCCACGCGACAGGGCAGATTCAGTTCACCCCATTACTTCGGTCGACCTTTTTAGATCTTATTTATATCGTATGGCATTGTAATCCACCTGACCGCGTGGTGTGTATAGACCACCGTCGACTGCGCCTCAGGCAGTCATCAACATTAAAACGCACACTGAGCCTGATTGTCGATAATGTTCTCTGGACGAAGACGCGATATTCCCGTAGCTCGTCACGAAGATAAACGTCTTACAGGATCTGGTGACTTTTACCAACACCCTTGCTTCGTTCTTTAAAGGGTTAGGGTACTCTTTGTAGAACACAAAAACACAAAATCCACAGGTTTACATTAAACTTACACGGTTTAAAGGTAATGATGGTAGAAAGCTTCCCTTCAAATATTACTTGCTGATGTGATGTAGTTTTTGAGAAATGAGTAAAACAAATTAGTAATACAATGTTACTTGTTAATACGTTGTAGCCTACATGCTGAAATAATTGTCAATGAATCTTCTACCGTGTCGGTAATTTTGTTAGTCTGAGTTTTGCTAACATAAGTCAGGCCTATAGGGTGCATGATGTTCACAAATGCCCCGTAAACAGTAATAACGAACGTGCTAATACTATGTTATTTTCGTTTGTAAGATCGTTTTTGGGTTGAAGCAAGATGAATGATGAATAATTTCTCTAAGGGATTTTTTTGCAATAACGTCTTAGCATACATAGCCCGAAGTTCTGATGTCGTTCTGTTTGAATGATCACTAGGGTCTATAGTAGTCGGGTTGTAATTGTTGCCAAAATGGAGAGGTTGACCTATGTATGGTCGAAGGCATATAGTCCTACATCTTAAAGTATATGTATACGTACGTTTGTTGAACTATTGTATACCATTACAAAAGCACAACTTTTCATCTTCGTCAATCATCTTGATAAACGACCCCGAGCAATGCGTTTAGAAATCGTGTGTGTATTGTGTTGTTTTGTATCTCTACCATGCACAGTTTCAATAATTACATCCACCATGCGAAGTTCCCCGAAATGCTCTTAGAAATGATGTGAGTATTGTGTTGTAGCAAACCTTAGTTGGTTGTGTCCCCACCATTCAAAGTTTCAAATCCCACTCTCATGTCTAGCAATACAGCAACCCGTTGTGTATATTCACTATGCGATGTTTCAAATCCTACTCATTTACATATTTTTACCGCAAACCTTACTCTCAAAACTTATCCCCCATATTATAACGATATCGCCTGGTGGCTCGCTTTCGTGACGTGTAGACCTGAATTGAAGAATCACACATTTTTACAGTTTTTGGTTGAAATAAAAAATCAAGGCGTCGGTCTTTGTGACATTTTGTCTTTGTACCTAACAATAATAAATTGAGTTGATTCTGCAGCCACTCTATAAATAAGAATATGGTTAAAAATAGAAAACAACTTAATTTCATGCCGGAGAACTTCTCTACGGAATTTGTTTTTCCTGATTGTAACCAAGCATAACTTGGTTATCAAGCATATGTTATTATATGTATGTAATCAAGAGCCTTCTGACTTCTCTCGGCAACCAATACTAGTCATGGTGCCAACTCCCATCAGACTTCAAAGCAATAAAAACCCACGATACACTCCGGTGGAGCTGTAGTTTTAAGCACACACTGGTTGCGGCAAAACGGCAGCCGCATTTTTAATAATAAACAACCTACATTCCCTGAGTAATACCAATCAATCTGCAGCGGCTTCACTCTAACCTCCCACTACCCCCATCGGTGCCGAACATTTCTGGGGCAACACAACAACGGCCTTTTTGACAAAAAAAAAACAGTTCAAATATAGCCTCTTTTTGTCAGAGCGTTAATAATCTAACCATGGCAATAAAAATGCCAACTTGGAGAAGACATGTCCTGTAGGATATTAAAGGGATGATTTGTAATTGTTTTATTGCAAGGGTATATGCATTCTTATTCTGTCATTGTTAATATACTTTATGTAATAACGTCATAGCGTCGCCATCTTAGATGTATAATAATGATGCAACAAACAGGTAAAACGTACATAGGATAGGCCAATTAGCAACCTTCTTTTGACCTCCTGTTGAGGGCGCCCTAATCAAGTGACGTATATGCATAGACCCTTTCTCAAAATCCCCATTGCGCATGCAATAACTGTTGCATGCGGTGCATGCTGGATTTAGCTAGCTATCAAACTTGATCGGTAGAAAGACCAGCTACACATGAGTGACAACATTTTTACCAATTGTTTGGGATTTTTTCAGATGGAAATAATGTATCTATGATTGGTACTGGTAGGCACTGAAATAGTCAGTATATTTCTTTGGGGAATCGGTACTGTAGTATGTAGTACGAGCCTTATATTATGTGATTATCATCTCTGCGGCACTTTGTCTTTAAACCAAAACAGACGAGTCTAGTTGCCTGAATATCTATCAACAAAATATTTCATGCTCCGAGTATAAAGATGTAGTGTAAAGTTGTTGTGTCCGGCACGTCCCGTTAGGCGGATCAAAGTGAAATGTCTGCAGGAGGAACATACTGGAATCATTTGCTCAAGAGTATGGTCTGAACATTGAGACACGATATGTAATCTGTCAGATGCCGTCCTAGAGACAGACATGCCAGGGCTCGAGAGGCCCTTGGTGTTGGGCTATAAGACACGGTGGTCCCAGACGGTCTATGGAGACTCGAGGGCCGGGGGATGAGAGCAAACAAAACGACTCTCAGCACCAATTCCCGGAACCAGACTTGAGACCATTTTTGAGCGAAACATTTCAACACTACTTCTAGTTTTAACATCTGACGTCACTCTTCGAGGCTCTCCAATGAAATGAATGTATCCAATAAATCCTGGTTTAGAAAAGAAAGTACCAGTCTATATCCTTGTGGATAAAGACAGGGGACCAGTGAACACTACTTCCAGCTATGATTCTCCATATCACAGGCGTCACAACTGAGACTTCGCAAATGTTTGCCGCCCATTAAGGAAATGCTTTAAGTGCCTAGGTCAGGCCATTTACTGTTTTCTTATCTTATTAACTAGCGCAATTGAGACGTATTATGCCTTACTGACTTGCTCTTCACTTGCAGTGTATATTTGACAAGTTGTCATGACGTACTTAACGCTCCTATATTGGTAGTTGGACCCTCTTATCCACCCTAATGGAATTATCATTAAGGGTATCAACTATCATGCAACCTGAGAAAGTCTCTATCTCTTCTGAGAGATGT
The DNA here is from genome assembly GCF_032118995.1 of Asterias amurensis. NCBI lineage: Eukaryota > Metazoa > Echinodermata > Asteroidea > Forcipulatida > Asteriidae > Asterias > Asterias amurensis. Next base: position 1,975,112 of record NC_092651.1, read on the forward strand.
ACAAATTGGACATTTTCGTGCATCTGGATACCCTTTCAAATCCCTTGAAAGGTCGGTTATATGGGTCAGCGTAATTACATGTCAAACATCCGAATGCAGCGTTTGCGGTGATGAGATCTTTGTAATGCCAGATGGTGGTTGAGTGTGCAGTGCTGTAAGAAACTCATTATGTTGGGGCAGGGTACTGTCAGGGAATTATGCGGCTCTATGTGCGCCTCGGGCTTTTATGTCCATCCAAGGCAATTTGTCAGCTTCTCTTAAGTTCAACAAACTAATCCGGCTCGATCTTAATTTGTTGAATGTTTGCGTCCGGGCAGTCAGTTTGACGGACATTTTGACGGAGTGCCGATGGGGGACGGTTCGCCGTCACCCACCCTAGACTTGGGGCCTTGGAACGGGACCTCGTACCTAGGAGCTCTCGGTGCAATGACTGCTGTATAAGATGATTAGGATCAGGTTGGCTAGTCTTTCTACAACCGTAGGCTAAAGATGAATGTGATATCTTGCTTTAGTCCCAGGGCCCAATTGAATAGAACTGCTTAAGCACATAAAGAAGCTAAGCCCAAACAAATCAGCTTACCAGAATAGGGTTACCAGCCAAACTATCATGTCACATGTACAGTTTATGACTGGTACCCTGCTCATCTCTGCTAATAGCAGAAACGTGTCAAGCAATACAAACTTTCTGCTTCATAAACAGCTCTATGAACTTGGGCCCTGTTTTTTTAATTATAATTAGAAAACAACAATCATTGCTAGTCAAGATTTTACTTTGGGCGATGTACATGACATGATATTAAAGGAGGGTAAAATCCACATTTCTTGATAAGAATCAGCAAGGTCCCTTTCCACACCCCTCAAGAAAGTGGGACCCACTTTGACCAACTTTGACAAACTTTGACCGGAGGCACTTTGACCAAGGGGTCCCCTGACAGATCAGGATCCACTTTGATCCAGGGTTGTATCACAGATACGGATCCACTACGCCCCAGGGTTACTTCACAGATCCGAATCAACTTGGCCTAGAGTTGCATCACAGATCCGGATCCACTTTGAACCAAGATTGCATCACAGAACCGGATCCACTTTGGCTCAGGGTCGCATTACAGATCTGGATTAACTTTTACCCAAGTCGCGTCAAACATCCAGATCCACTTTGACCCAGAGTTGCATCACATATCCGGACCAACGTATACCCAGGGTTGCTCTACACATCAGGGTCCACTTTGACCCGGGGTCACATCACAGATCAGCTTTGACCCAGGATCGCCACAGAATTGTTACAGACCCGGATCCACTTTGACCCAGGAGCGCATCACATATCCGGATCCACTCTGACCTAAAATCTCATCAAAGATCCGGATCCACTTTGACCTAGGATCGCATTACAGGTCCGGTTCCATTTGACCCATGATCGCACTTTGACCCAGGGTCCCCTGAGAGATCCGGATTCACTTGGACCCAGAGTCGTATCACAGATATGGATCCAGTCTGACTCAGAGACGCTCTACATATATGGATCCACTTTGACCTAGGATCGCATTACAGGTCTGGATCCATTTGACCCAGGATCGCACTTTGACCCAGGATCGCACTTTGACCCAGGGTCCACTGAGAGATCCGGATTCACTTGGACCCAGAGATGCTCTATAGATCCTGATCTACTTTGATCTAAGATCGCATTACAGGTCCGGATCCAATTGACCCACGATCGCACTTTGACCTAGGGTCCCCTGAGAGATCCGGATTCACTTGGACCCAGAGTCACATCACAGATCATGATTCACTTTGACTCAGAGACGCTCTACAGATCTGGATCCACTTGGACCCAGAGTCGCATCACAGATCATGATTCACTTTGACTCAGATACGCTCTACATATCCGGATCCACTTTGACCTAGGATCGCATTACAGGTCTGGATGCATTTGACCCAGGATCGCACTTTGACCCAGGGTCCACTGAGAGATCCGGATTCACTTGGACCCAGAGTCACATCACAGATCATGATTCACTTTGACTCAGAGACGCTCTACAGACCTGGATCCACTTGGACCCAGAGTCGCATCACAGATCATGATTCACTTTGACTCAGATACGCTCTACAGATCTGGATCCACTTTGACACAGAGTAGCATCACAGATCCGGATTAATTTTGACCCAGGATCACATCACATCCAGATCCATTTTTACGACACGGACTCTCCCTGCATGACCCTTTAATCCTACAAGTTGTTCCTTCCTTTATCCAAAATAGCCCACATTAAAACACCTGATGCGGGTGTGAATACACGGCTGTTTTGCCAATTGTCCCCATTCGCTAAAGTTTGCTCCAATTCATGCTCCAGGCCATAACGAACCACCAAGACACATCGTCTCCGTCCATTAAAATAACATTTATTCACACCAAAATACTCGCAGCACCCATTTAAGTGATGCAACGAGGCTATTTCGGGAATGTTAAACTTTACGAACTGCACAAATTCATTCACCTATTTCCTTAGGGTACGAGGCGAACATTGGTTACAGCATAAAACTGAATACCGAACGCGGTTGCATTGCACCTATCACTCCAATAATTACCATTACTTGACATGTGGCGGTATTTTAAAGTGGAGATGTAGGAGGGTACATAGCTGTGTCTGTCTGCCTTCACTCTCTGTAAAATTTCCATCCGCCGAAGTTTGCCGTGGGCTTGAATGAATTCTAAAGGCAATTGAGTATTACTTCCCTCATTAGGATAATATTATGCGCACTCATATCACTGTGATAACCGAGTAGGTAATGCATTATAAGAATGCACTATCCAACACAAAGCATACTTCATCGGGCAATGTAATGTAATAACAGCATGCATAGAAGCTTGTTTTAAGATAAGAGTCTGTTTTTGTATGAGTATGAGAGAATGATCGAAATAAGAGTTGGGTTTGGTTCTTTAAAAAATTGGTTCATTCTTTTATATGACAAATCCACGAGCAAGGCTCCGGTCTTAGCTCGGATTTGAACCAGGGTCCGCGGAGGTTAGCTCGGAATGAAACCACTGAGCCAGCATGATTACTATCAAGTGACGCAGGGCTGTTCAACAACCGTCTCCATAGAGCATGCAAGAGTGTGGTATTCATTTCTTATGATTGCCCCCTTTTCAAATTGCCAATTTAGTCAACTCGAGGCCCCTCATCCAAACCTCCCAATACTTATATAACAACAAAATATTTCTTTAATGAGTGATGATACTATAGTCCCGATACTAATCCGGGCTATCTTTGTTTCTCACTAAGGATTATATCCGATTAAATATGTAGGCCTTCTACACCTACTGGCGATGCTGCAATATACATCAGCAGACAATCAATAACTAAACATCTTTATATGATAGAGGTCAGACCCGCAAGGGCAAGGGCACCAAGGCATTTTCTCTATGGGGCCCCCTATTAGGAAATTGTAGATGCCACTGTAGCGTTTCAAGGGCACCAAGGGAAAGACTGGGGCATGGAGGCAATCGTCTTCGTTGCATCCATGTAGTATCAGTCCTGAGAAGACATTTAAGCCCACTTTAATGAAGATCCTCCTCACACACACCTTGAAATAACCCAAGGTGAATGTCTCCACAGTTCGTAATCTATCCGCATCATCGACGAGAAGGTCAAGAAATGTCACAGCGCCCCCAACACCTCTGCTTTTTTTCGGCAGTGAGGCCGTTCACTGTCTCCCCACTGCCCCCAGGCTACCCTTAAGACCCCCATAAGAAACATCTATCAAGAGCACGTACAAGACACGATGACTTTATTGCGTTCTTGTTTTTGTTTTTTCTCTTTGTTTGTAATCAGGATTGTCAGTTGATTGAGTTCTACCTCCCATGTTTTTCCATGGACCCAATTCCGAAAGACCCTTAAGTGAGTAACACTTAATCATGGCACGTTTTAATTTTCTCACTGTTCTCTCCAAAGTGCAATCCCCTTAAGGTAGTCAAAGTCATTGATATCCTAGATTATCCCACATACTAAGAAGAAGGGTCAGGTACCAGATACAGGTACATTTTGATTTTACATGATTCCGACCCTGTTGTCAGAGAGAAATTCCTGGTATCCGGCAGAATAAAGATATAATATGCTTTTCTTACGGTGTGATCTTTTTGGAAACGAAAATTTATTCAGAATTTCCATCGAAGGAAAATGTGAACCTGTCGCAGCTCGTCCCTAATCCAAGTTGATTCAAGTGAGTTTCATCAATTTAAAAAATCTTCATACAAAGTAATGCTGCTCTTCAAATTGAATTCACACATAATGTTTTGTTGCCCATATTGTTCCCAATCCCTTTAAGCAGTGAACTATCCCTACACAAAGACACCATGCTGCATGAACTGTACACTTATTAAATTATCATTCAAAAACTTATTGATTGCAAATCTACCGCATGAAATTGTCAAATAGCGTATGGGGAATTGTCTGATGAGATCAATGTCTCCAAGAACGTTGGTATGAAAATTATTACAGTATGACTTAACGGTGTAGTCTCACGCTGATTTGATTATAGTTCACAATGGCATCTGGCTCTTAAAGATAATGGTTGGTATTTTACTCAAAATAATTGTGTCGTGTAAAAACTTACTTGGCAACGAGCAATGGAGAGCTGTTGGTGCCCAATGCGTTTAAAGGTGTCGAGCGCTTTTTAAGATGTCCAGTGTATTTAAATAAGTCCAGTGCTGTTAAAGGTGGGGGTATTCGGCTAAGTTACATTAAATAATACTTACACTCCTTGAATCAAGATAAGGTACGGAACTCATCAGTTTCGACCTAGACCCATGTCTGCTTTATGGAAACATGTTGTACAATGGCCAGCATAGGTTATCTGTGTACATAATGAACACTATACATGCACTCGCTATACGTATGTCTTCCTTTAGTCCAAGTGCGACACACTTTAAAGCTACAATCCATATGCCTTCTGTTTACACTGTTTTGAGATTATTACTCAAAGATAATTCATTTCGTGCCGTACCCTTAGCTTACGTCAACACGGAAGCATGCTCCTAGTCAAAGTGACCAACCCGGGGAATTTCAGCGTACAGGGCGGTTGAGTTTTGCGCGGCAAGCACGCCTTTCCGAAGGCCCATCAATTTCGACTTCCGTCGCTGCTAGCATTTTTTGTTTACTTTTAGTTTGATTTTTTTTAAATACAATTTTCCAAAAGATCGGTGACATTCAAGTGCACTGTGTGTATATCGGATCACATTATAATGGGAAGGTATTACTGCTCCAGGCAGACATTTTGAATTAACACTCTCCCTTTTAACAAGGACAGTGACTTCGCCTTTTTACATCGACGCCATCTTGGATTAATTTGGGGCAAACGCATAGACAACTTTGTAAAGAGCAGCCTCCCAAGAATGTTGTTGGCAAGACCTTTATTGAATAACACTTGATGTTTATTTGACCATGTGAACATACTTTAGTTAATTCAAAAGAATTCACAATACCACATACACCTCTACTGGGTTTCTCTACTCAAGCAACCACGGCAGCTACTCTACACAACTGTTCTTCTCAGACATTTTCTTTTGCTAAACTCATTAATCACCATCTACCAGGGCCCAATTCATAGAGCTAGTTAAGCAGATGACCATTACTTGACACATATCTGCTAAGCAGAAATGAGCAGGATACCAATCACTAATTGTACATGTGACATGGTAGTTTGGCTGGTAACCCTGGTAAGCATCACCTGGTTGTTCTTGTTGCTTTTTGTGCTTAGGCAGCTCTTTGAAACTCGGCCTAGCAGAAAAAAGGAAAATGCATATTTTGGTTTGTTCAGCTGATCTCGGATTCCGCCGCAGTCTATGTGCTTACGTGTCATAGGATATGTCTAGGGATTTCCGGCTGTATAATGGAAGTTGCCAATGGCGCGCCCGTGACATGCACTTTAGTGTTGGATGTTTTTTAGAATCTTGTAGATCTTTTTAGTAACTTCAGTTATAATTTAAATTTTGGCTGTATCGTACCGCGTTTTTTGACTTGTTATGCATATTATATTATTGTATGATGAAGCTGCCGCAAGCACTGGAAACATAGTATTAGCAAAACTTAAACTAACTTTAAGCATAAACAACTTACTTGATAACGAGTGTGACGTCCAGGCTACACAATTGGAACCAAGTATGGCAGGATGCACTGTAAACAGTGTGTACATGGAATTCAACAATATTGCCCTAAGCATTGTTATGTTGCCTTCATAAAAGAGAATCCGCCTAAGGCAAAAACAACACTATTCTGTCTCTTTACACATAACAAGAATCAATTTCCCACTATCTCGATGACCTGCAAAGTGAACCGAAATGCCTATACAGTATGATACACATTAAAAAGCCTCAAGACTGACATCGTTTCTCCCCAACCCGTCCCACTTTCCCGCCTTGATCGAAGACACGGTGAAATTCCTCGGTCTTGCCATGATTTTTCTTCGACGAAAGTCGGTCAATTTCCCTCAAGTTGGCTGATACCCATCACAGCTGCTCACATCACTCCCAGATTGCATTTTTTCAGATTTCTGTGTATTTTGAGTGGATGTTGAACATGTTTCCTCTATTTTGTCGTGTCCCAGTCTCCAATCGTAATCTCGAATGCTGAACACCATCATTTAAAGACACTGATACTTGGTAATTGCCAAATACCAGTATTCTCAAAAGTTGTATCCTAACATATGCATAAATTAAAGAAATCCGTGAAATTTTGGACTCAATTTGGTCATCCTAGTTGCAAGAGAATTCTGAATGAAGAAAAAACACCCTTGTTGCACAATGTGTACTATCTTTCAGATGATTAAGGGTTTCAGACCTGAAGTCTTGTATTATTTAAGTGAGAAATTACCCCTTTCTCAAAGACTTCGTTACTTCGGAGGAAGCCGTTTCTCATAATGTGTTATTCTATCAACAGCTATCCACTGCTCAATACCAAGTTAGTTACTATGCTAACAGTTATTTTCAATTACCAAAAGTGTCCATTGCCTTTAATAGGACCGTACTTATTGTAGTGTTTTTGCTCGTGTTGTATGTGGTATACCATACACCCCCCCCCCCCCCCCCCCTCGTATTTTGTCTTCATTTGGGTGTTTTAATCACAGGAATCCTTAAGAGGACTTTAGGGAGGTATGCTCTCTACAAGAGGAAAATAGTGCCTTTAATATGGTGGGGACATTCTCTGTACAGGATGTTAAAATGTTGAAGTAAGTGGCTGAGCGGTCTAGCGCACTGGGCTCAAGTTCAGAATGGTGGATGACGGGCCCAGTCACGGCACTTCTCTCATTGACACTCAAGACACTTAACCAGAACTTCTTCGTTCGTCGTTTGGTTGGGACGCAGTGCATACGATGCACGTATTGCATATACAAAGAATGAAACCAGTACATTTGTCGTTAAAGGCAGTGGACACTATTGGTAATTACTCAAGATAATTATTAGCATAAAACCTTATTTGGTAACGAGTAATGGGGAGAGGTTGGTAGTATAAAACATTTTGAGAAACGACTCCCTCTGAAGTGGAGTAGTTTTCGAGAAAGAAGTTATTTTCCACAAATTTGAGAATTTGAGATCTCGAAATCAAGCATCTTAAAGCACACAACTGCGTGTGACAAGGGTGTTCTTTCTTTCCTAGTTATCTCGCAACTCCGACAACCAGTCGAGCTCAAATTTTCACAGGTTTGTTATTTCATGCACATGTTGAGATACAGCAAGTGAGAAGACTGGTGTTTGACAATTACCAATAGTGTCCACTGGCTTAAATAAGAGGCTATAGTTTCGTCTACAGATTGTGTAAAACCATGGGCCGATTTCAAAAAGAGCTACGATTGATCTTAACTGCGTGTGATGTCACAAAACAAATTTCTGTTATTCATCTAAGATTACTCTAGGGGCTATGTGAAATTAAGCCCTGGTTCTCATCAAACACAGCTCCGTGGGGTAAATAAAGAGGACTTTGACACACCCGGGGTGTGTTTAGAGCGCCATATAATCATCTGTTGTTTTCTGAAGAAAACAAATCGATTACTTCTTGATTTGTTGCAAAATAGCTGCAAAATGATTTTATTGAAATTTATTTAATATTTCCTAGCCGATTATACCTGTTAGTGGCGGTTGGTCGTTGTTGGGTATACAATAAAAGGGCATATCAGCCATTGCTTCCCAATACGCATGTTGAACTCTGTCTATAGTCTGAGTTTAGTTATTTTAATAGGAATAAGTTGAAATTTTACTTCTGATGAGAAATCTATCGCACACTCCTGTTTTGACTTCTTATAATTTTGCGGCACGATTTCTGACAATTCTCTCCTCCTTAAAGTGATGTGACATTTGCGTTCGAACCTAAGTTTGACAAAATTAATAAGAATTTTACCCGTCATTGTCAATGTTTGGCCCACTGGGTCATAACTTGTCAGTGTTGTCACGTTTACTTTCGTTATTCGTGATATATAAATACGTTGTAGTTCTTGTCTCGAAATATATACTTCGTCGACACACAGTGCTGTCATATTGGTTTTCTCCTGTAAAGTTATTTTAAATGACAATAATTTGAACTGTGAACAATGAACTTTGCGCCATTCAGTACCCAACCAAACTGTGCCGAGATGACTCAGGAATAGGTCAAAACTGACACAGCATTCGAGAAAATCCTAATGCTGCAAGGCATTTTTCGGGGCAGCCCTGACCCTAAAGTTATCCAGGACCTTGGGAATCTGAATCCGGGTCAATTCTGACCTTCTGACCCAACACTTTTTTTATTTAACTTGCTAAAAATATGTTTTTGTTCTTCAGCATGCAAACCGAAAGTGACAATAACAGGATGGATAATTTTATTAAACAATTAAAAAACTGTAAAATGTTACAATATTAGTTATAGGAAATACATAAACATATTAAAACACGGACAATGCAAGAGGGTAAAGCCCCAAGATCAAAAACCAGCTGGGCATGGCTGGGGCACTTGCTTTTTACAAGGAACTTTCATGCACTCGGTTCGAATGACGGTATACACAGAATAACAAGTCCCAGATCCATGCAATATAGATTGGAGCAATAAGTATTGCGCGAAATTCCACTTAGAGACTTTGGAATTGGCCGGCTGTCTCTGTGTTAGACCAGCTTGCTGTAAAACACACATCGGGAGGCTCTACCAGTCAATCAGGGCATATCCCATTGGATTTCTGTTGCATTTTTTGTACGCGATCTGCCCAAGTAGCTCTTGAGATTTGGAAAACACCTTATTTGATGTTCAAGGGAGAACAGCTGTCCACAAACCACTGTGCACTTAAACAGAGCCAGTGTTGATGCCGGAATACTACTTTTTTGAAGAAAAAAAATATTACAAGAAACACATCAAACTTGCTTCCGCATACATAATTCAATTTAGAAACCAACAAAAGGTCACATAAAATAATGTCTATATTTTTCTAGTTTCCTCGAAATGTGAGAGTAAAACAGTTCAAGACACTCACTGTACAAACCTTTTTGAATGTCCAATGTCCAATATCGATGTGCTACTAGACATTCACTGTACAAACCAATAGAATGTCCTATGTCCAATATCGATGTAGACATTAATGCTGTAAAAACCAATGGACTGTGCATTAGAAATGTTTCCAACACCTTTACACGATGGAATCACCTGTGAAAGCTTTACAATCCAGAGAAGTTCAAGGGACACGCAATCTTAGGGTTTAGTGTGACATTGCTATAACTTCCTCGCACTTCCGTCCATTGCTCGCATACAGTCGTCACTGTTAAGCCCTGACTCTATGGTTAAAGGCGTCGGTCATAATTGGTAATTACTCAAAACAGTTGTGAGCATAAAAACTTACCCGGTATTAACAAGCAATACGGGCGGTTGGTGAGAAACGGCTCCCTCTGAAGTAACGTAGTTTTTGAGAGAAAGAGATCATTTTTCACTCAAGTACACCAAGTATTGATGCAACGAGGGGTGTTTTTTATTCATTATTCTCTTGCAAAGTCGATGGCCAATTGAGCCCAGGTTTACACAGGTTTGTTATTTGTTTGCATATATGTTGGGATACACCCATTGAAAATACTGGTCTTTGACAATTTGTCTCTAGTGCCTTTAAACCAACTGCAAAAAAAAATATAAAAAAATAAAGACATATAGCACTTTCAGATGGTCGGAGTCGACTGTTTCCGAATAATTTCAACATGTCGACGACCCTCTGGCCCAGATAGCTTCAGAGTCATTTTGTCCTAATATAAATAACAGTCATTGAATTGAACATGAGTATTAATTCAAAACTAAGTTATTGTAGCAAATTGTCACGAACAACACCTCAGTCATGATTACGGTTTCATATTTAAAGGTGTATGGTCATAGTTTTTTTGTGTCCACGTATTAGCTAAATTATAGGCAAAAGTATAACCTGTCCTGCAAAGCTTACTGGAAATCCCTTGTGGGGTATTTATACAGTAGAACATGTACACCTCAATCTGGATCCCACAAGGGAGTTTGATATTTAATCTGGGCCACGCGAGGGAAATATATTCAACCTGGACCCCACGAGGGAATTTTTAAGGGAAAGGAATAACAGAACACCAATAGCAAGACCCCGCAAGCACGATTTTTGTTTGATTTTGTTAACAGTTAATAGTTGTATGCTTCGATGCACTATACGAAACGATGTTGCTGGCGTTTTGGGAGGATGCTGTTGTATCGTGATTAGATTCTCTCTTCGGTTGTTTTACCCTAATTGTTGTATTAAAACTTTTGTTGTTCAACCATAGAGGTAGAAATGATATATCACCTAAATAGCACGAGTCTTTGCTTTAATGATATTGAGCCTGTTAATCACGCCTGAATTCACGAGTGACACTCTAGAGCCAAGCCTAATTTTTACCGCGTCACCTGCTGTCTCCTTTGAGTATAAGTATGGCTCCAGCGCGAGGTGATGGACCCGAACGTGTCTTCATACATCATTGTCTAGATCCCTGTGTGCACTTGCCATCGCTGAATTGTGATTAATGGAACCAGACTATTTATCGGTAGGTTTTTCTACACTACGAAATTGCCACTGCCGTTGTGCTTTCCATTGCGGACTTTTTTCTTCTATCTCGATTCAAAAAAAGGGATTCAAAAAAAGGGAATCCTTAAATCCTGACAATTTTTAAGGATGGTAATTCTCAAGTGCAGAATAAATGCACTCCGAACGTGTCTTTATACATCATTGTCTGGATCCCCGATAATTAAACGCCCATGTTAACTTGTTTTTAACACTAAATGGAACCAAGCTATTGATAACATTGGTTGACGAAGAAGAACAAACTACTAGGGCCCCTTTCAAAACCACAGCTTCGGCTCCAGATTCGGCTCAGGCTTGCTTGGCCCGCGGTGGTTGTGACGCTTGGCATAGTACATACGTGCCCTGTGCTTCAAACGAGAGGACGGAGCCTGAAGCAGAAGCCATAGCTTCGAAAAGGGCCTTCGACACGGTGCCGTGATTGATAATGTAGGCGCTGACAAACTCTGTTTCAATCGTTCTGGGTGTTGAATTACTATAAAGTGAGTCGCTTGATGGATTATGAAGGCCCTGCCAGAACACATATTGAGAGTTGTGCTTTGGTTCAGTTATCGCGAATATACAGAGCCCTGAAAGTGACGTGGGCAATACATGCTCCTAACTCTCACAGCATCTACAAAGACCCTTTGCATTGACCGCCATATTTGATGAAACGTGCACGCGTTCAAAGGCTATAATTGGCTTAGAGTCCTGCGCGGCGCGTACACGAGTGCAATTGTAAATTGTTTTACATTTTAAAGATGGTGTCAATGACGTTATGTGCAACTTGGTCACTGTGTAAAATAATGACCAGTCTGGGGCTGCCCAGACCCGGTCATTCATGCAATGACAATCGAACCCTCACACTGTTCAAATTATTATATAATATAATGTAATATCGAAGTCTTATGTAGCGCACGTATCTACCAAACAAGGTACTCAAGGCGCTGAGTATATACAAACTTTCAGTAAGATAGGTTATTGCAGTGATGAATTTTGAGACCCAATTAGTTAGCACCTTATAAGGGTTTACAAGGTGCTACGGCGCATTAAGCAGCCACAGCCAGGAACACCGGGGCGAGCCCCTTCTCTTTTCGATAAGTGCACTGGGTTCTTTTACATGCGTTACACAACAATGGGACCAACGGCTTTACGTCCCATCCGAAGGACGAAGCAATGGTCAAGTGTCTTGCTTAAGAACACAAGTGTGATGTATATTTTTACATACAGGCCTTTCAGCAACACACATAGTTTTTGCCATGCCAAACTAAATCTCAGTCAACTGCATAGTTGTCATTCCCACTGTAGTCTCATTCAACTGTACATATGCTGCCTTGTCTCTACTCAGAACGAATCACAAATCAATTTCAGGAAGATTATTCAATATACACTGCACCGCACGGCACTGTCGTTACGACGGACGAACAACAACTGTGAAACCCACTCATTTTCATTATTTAATCATCTTATTTCATTTTATGTTTCACTGTAACTTATACAGAATATCAGATGACCGGTTTGACGGGCCAGTGTACATGTATTCGTACCCCTACTTGAATTATAATGCCACTGCCACTGAAATCCCGCGAGACTTGGCGAGATAGGCTCCCAGTTGTCGAGCTTAATAGCTGACGTCATTTGCTCAAAGTCAAAGACTAATTAATTCAGTATACGAATGAGTGATGGCATCACACTATGATTTCCCAATTGACTTTTAGGTTTATGCTCACCTCCAACCAAGCGAGATAGAACTGATATATTTAAGACAAAACCAGATTGATTTAGTTCGCATTTCGAAGAAAAAAGGGTTTTCATCGTAAAATGGTTGGAAGCATAATCCACGTAAGTCGTTCACGTAAACCAAGAGCATGAACAGGCTGCGTTTCAAAACCATGATGGAGTATTCTGTGGTCATTAGGCCGTGAAACACGAGTGTATACTTGTAGTGTCGTTAACACCCCCAGGCTACTCAACGCGGACAATTATTGGGTGTTTTTTAATTGAAAGTGAAACACACAGACTACAAAAACTGCAAAACCGCGCAGTGAGACTCATTTTCTCTGCCAACTGCGCTGTATGGATTTCCAAACTTCATTGGTTACCCACCAAGAAGCCACTATCTTTCAAACTTCTCCTCATGGTTTACAAGTGCTTGCGTGGTGTTTCGTTTGATTTACTCACATAGTGGGACTCCGATCTTATGATGATAAACTTATTTTGTTTATATAGATCTAATCCCATTGACTCTTTGCCTTGGTGACATGTCCTTTTCTATTGCTGCTGCCAAACTGTGGAACTCTATCCCCATCTATTAAAATGCTCCTTATTTCACCATTTTCAGGATACGTTTTAAACATTTTTGGTTTAACCCCGTCTTCAATATAATTGTTTCTCGTCTTATTTTGTTCAGCGCTGTGGGTCTCCCAAAACATTGGACCACTTGCCAATTGCAATCTATAGTTACTAATAAAGACACCGCAAGATACAATTTGAATTAATTGAATTCCTATTCAGCATTTAATTTGTATGTTTTATTGAGATTGCAGTTATGTTAATCGTGAAAGAATGATAAAAGCTGGCCCGACTATTAGGTTCATTGGAAGAATGAATGTTGTTTTTGATTCTCTTCTTGCTCGTGGAATAATATGGTCAGTTAATACTTCAATAATTGTTTCCTGCAAGCTCGAAATTAATTATTTTCTTGTCAATTTCAGTGTTTTGTTCTTGTCATTAATGCATCTCAAGTGAGGCTTACAACAAGCAACTGCCTGACCTTTTTCATTTGCTTTTAGGGACTGTGACTTGGGACCGTAATAAGAATGTGTAAGCTCATAATTATCGAAGATTTTGTGTCTATGAACGGCTCTGAACGGTCCCCATAAACAGCGCCCTCTTGCGGTTCGGTAAGTTTTCAACCAGAATAGACGGCTCCCTGCCGCTAGATCCAGTAATTCCATTGGATACAATGATATGATAAACGTGCAGTGACAAAGATGCCCAAACAGTCACTGCTGTCAAGTCCGCAATTGAGTTTGACCCTGCCCGTGAACCATTGGTCCCACGACGATTAGTAGGTTTACAAGTTACATTTACATTGAGATTTTATTTAATTCTACAATGGGTGATCCAGTTGTCTTTCTTACGCAGTACCTTAATTGCATGCACCCTCAAAACGTTCGTATTCAAATGCGTCCTGGATGGAGGATCCGGGCAAACCATAAAAATAGAACCCGGGTTGTATTTCTATTAGGCAAACTCATTATACCGCCCTCTCTTTGAGTACTTGTGCATTTAGGCAGGGGACCAGTCTACTGTCAGATGTGGTACCCCGTCTTGCCTTTGTTTACATAATACAGCACTCAATGTACTATACATGTACTGTGCATGTGCTGTACATGAACCTGTACAATACTGTACAATACTGTACATGTGCTGTACAATACTGTACATGTGCTGTACATGTGCATACGATTGCGCTAACAGAAACACATGACTCCACCACATTTTTGTGAGTTTTGACGCGGAGTTGAGAGACTGACATTCAACAAAGTGACAGTAAAACTGACACAGAATGGTAATGTACATGATCTATTTTATTAGTACCATGTTTGTACGTAAATTTATATTCCTTGCCTCCCCTTTAGTTAGCAGTGTATAGCTTTTTTTTTTTTTTTTGGGGGGGGGGGGGGTTGGACTCCCGTGTCCATTGCATACAATCAATACACCGCGACATGAGAGTCCAGGGACTCCAGGGTATAATGATATAGCACCGGTAGGCTGTACAATTGTCATGTTATTGTTTGAGAACAATTTATGTATCCTGCCACAAGTTTTTCATTCGTTATGAACTAAAATAATATTTTATTATTTTACTTTAAAAAAATCATATTTTAGGCCTATCGTAGCGTCATACGATATCGACCCTCGTATGTTTTCGAACCCCAAACATTGATTACCGTTTACCGCGAGATTGTGCAAGCTGCACCGGTTGCAGAAGCTATGCAGTTTCCTGACGTTGGTTATAAATGCTCAAATATTTATAAAATGATTGATTTTTGGTACAAATCACTAGTGCATTATTATGCCAACATTCAAATGGGTCAAAGAAACATCATCCAACCTCTGAAGTTCAAAACAAAATTACTATCTGCAAGATTGAGTTTCATTCTGTTTTAGTCACTGGATGGATCACGTTAGGTGGTTACTATTTGGGATTCTACGGTGTGCCAATATGAGGAAAAAATTAAAATGTTTAAAGTGAAAATGACAACAGAAAAACTTTGGGATTAAACTGCATATTGTAAAAAATTCCGATGAGCGTAAAAAAAATACATCTATCTTAAAGAGAGTATATCATAGATTAGTTTCTTGTTTCCTCTGAAACAAAACATTACTGGTCTAAAATGGGGTAAAACAGATTGTTATGAAGTGTGTGTGTGTTTTAAGGGGGTGGGGTGTTTTACTACCATGCCTTATGATATCTCTGGATTCTGATATAGTAGCCATAATGCCGTTGGACAAAAATATAATTAAATTTATTAAGTAGTAATTGAATAATATTTTTTTTGCACGCCGTACTAGCTCCGTAATATTCAATAATATACCAACCAATGAAAGGTGCGAAAACATATGACGTTGCTCCAATGGCGTGCATGCATAAGCACTGTTAATGGTGGACTGTCTCTCACAACGTAAAACCAAAACTTTAAAAATTTCAAGACACCATGAAGTGTAAGTGTTTTTGTTAAAAAATTGGATAGATGATTTGAAAAAAAACAATCAGTTTTCGATTGTGAACAATTTTCCCGTTATCCTACTGAAAACACATGACACCTGGATATATTCCTTTTTGTTCTTTACAGAGGGAGAACTCAAGTCTAGTTCAGTGTCTTGAGGATAAGGAGTGTGGGAGTCTAAAGCTGAAGCAGATGATGTCACTGCTGGAGCATGAACCAAAGTAATCAGGTATGAGATGAGAGCAACCATGTGGTGTGTCTTAGAGTCAAGAAATAGGAGTGCAGACAAATCCACTGCCAAATAACATTCTTCTGCTTAGAGTATTGCTTACAAGTATTCTTTAAGCATAGATCTTAACTGAAAGATCTCAACTGCTCGGCCAATGAGCTCATTCAGTGACAAGGAGCAAGTTTGAATCATACTTAAATAATGAAGCAGTTGAGATGGTAGTCCACAAGGTTGTAGCTAGGGCAAATTGGATGCCGGCTAATTTTGTCGAGAGCATGGTCGAGAGGGTGGGTGTACATGTAGGGGCAGCGTAGCGCCTCACAACCCGGTGGGATCAACAGGGGCAGCGTCTTTGGAAGCTGAAGATTTTTAGGTTTTGTTTAAGCTTTGATGGGTTCCCCAGCTCTCTCTTGCCTATTTGTGCCTTGACATAGCCATTGTCAAAGGAAAAAACATGTCCAGGGAGCCATAGAAAATAAATACTTATTAAGTTTTAAAGTAAAATGTTAGGGTAAAATAAATAAAATTAATATTCTGTTTACGATTTAAATCCCATCTCAAAATAGGGTAGGTAGACTACTAGGCAGAATTTCTGAGTGTTAAATTTATCAATTGAAAAGCTTGCAGTTGCATATGTTCATCAGAAGGCAATGCAGAGTGGAGAGACAAGTTCAGAAACACAGGATGACGGGACACATGTCCGATCACTGCCGCAAAATCTAGACTATTCCATTTCAAAAAGGAGCACATTAGTAAAATAGAAAAGCCATGTTTCACTGAGTTGTATTCATTGACAATTTCTCAACGAAGTGCATTCAATAAACTCAAAAATTGGTTCTTGTCATTTCATTTTTTTTTCAACAAGTATTAATAGACAGGAAAATCATCTAAATAAAATTCTAAATAAAAACTTAATGCAACTTCGACGACTCCACCAACATTGTCCGCCCATCAGAATAACTTTGTTTTCAACCGCCCGCCGGGCGAGTCAACCAAAATTCTTGATCGCCCGCAGGTTTTTTCACTAGCCTGCTGCATGTATGGTACAAAACAAAATTGAAACTAAAAAAAAATATTTAAAAAAACACGGAAGTGAAGTCCCTAAAATTGGACGACTTTATCTCTTAATGTATGCCCTAAATTATCAACAACCATTTGAATGAACTTGTTGTTTGAGAATTGTTTGTTTTGAACATGTTCTGATCTCCGTTTGCAACAAAATCTTCGTGAATCAACGATCGGTCAACAACACACATTGAGAAATAATTCAATGAACTTTGGCCCGCAACGCCCTCTGTTGGCAGAAGTTGTCCATGTTACTAGAATTTCTCCAAGGCTGTGCATTGTGCATACAGTCTGCAGGCGTGATGCACAACGTTCGCCAATTCTTTACTCCGTTCGTGAGCGTGTGTTGTGAAGAAGGCTAGCCGAGAAGATCTTGAATATGGATTTATTAACAGCCATCAATGGCCAATCATAGCGTGCGGAATCTTGGTTAAGATGTACTTCGGACTGAGTGTGTTATGTGCTGTGCATGCTGCATGAACCAGTGGGTGACCGTGTGAGTATTACCATAGAGTATCTCTGTCCTTACTCTATGGTATTACCATGTGGTTTTGTGCATCATGGATACTACACGCACGCCGGAGATTGTGCGTGCTTTTTTTAGTACTCCATCAACTAGCAGCATTCAAGCGGCTTATTTTTAAGCAACAATCACGGAGAAGATCGCGGTTTTGGAGAGAAAATTGTTTTGATTGTTTTTACAGAAATAAAATACACATCTAATTAGGAGTTTAACATAATTGTTTTCTTTATTTTCCACTTATTTCAATGGCATTTAAAACAGTTTTACATAAATTTATGCCGGTCGGAGTTTGATATTTTTTGTTGGATCCCGGTCGGCAAAAGCTGGGGCCGGTGATAGCCGACCGGCTCCGACCGTGGTAGCTACAACCTTGGTAGTCCACCTTCATAATTCTAGAGTACATCTTAACTGCTAGGCTAATGAGCTCACCCAGTGACAAGAAGCACGTTTGAATCATATTGAAATACTGAATCAGTTGAGATGGTAGTCCTCCTTCCTCATTCTAGAGTAGATCTTAAAGGAACATGTTGCCTTGGATCGGACGAGTTGGTCAAACAAAAGTGTTTGTAACCGTTTTTTATATAATGCATATGGTTGGAAAGATGTTTTAAAAGTAGAATACAATGATCCACACAAGTTTGCCTCAAAATTGCTTGGTTTTCTTTCTACTGTGCGAACTAACACCGTCAGCCATTTATGGGAGTCAAAATGTTGACCCCAATATATGGCCAGCATGTTTGTGTGGATCATTGTATTCTACTTTTACAACATCTTTCTACCCATATGCATGTTGTAAAAAAACGGTTACAAACGCTTTTCAAAGACCAACTCAACCGATCCAAGGCAACGTGCTCCTTTAACTGCTCACCCAGTAAGCTTGGGCGATATCGATTTATTTTATTCACGATATATCGCCGACAATATATCGCGATATTTGATATTATTGCGATTAATTAAATTTTACATCCCTCGGGGTTCGAAATTAGCGGTCGCCCGGTTGCCAAATGCGAGTGAAAATAGCGGCGGGCGACTGAAAACCATTTCTCACCAGCCCGCCGGGCGGGTCAAATAATTATTCCTTTTCACATATAAATGAGGGTTCAGTGGCAAAATCCCACAGAAAACTTCTACTAAAGCTTTCAAATTAGTAAGTTTGACAATTCTAGAAACTTGCTAGATTTAATTTTGTCGTGATTGGGACCGGAATTGCTGTCATTTGTATCAGAAAACACGTACATCAATTGAAAACACGACGCACAAACCACATGGTGCCGAGTATCCTCACAGTACATGGTCGCCCACTGGTGGTACATCCATGCAGTATGCACAGCACATACACAACGCACACAGTCGTCCAAAGTCCATTCTGACCAAATCTCTGCACGCTGTGATTGGACGTTGATGGCTGTTAATAAATTCCATATTCATTATGTTCTTGACTAGACTTCAATGCAGTACATGTTCATGAATGGAGTAAAGAATTGCCGAACGTTGTGCATAATGACTGCAGACTGTGCATAATGTACAGCCTTGGACAACCAATGACATGGACAACTTTTGCCAACAGAGGGCGTTACGGGGCAATTCATTAATTATTTCTCGATGTGCGTTGTTGACTGATCGTTGATTCATGAAGATTTTGTTGCAAACAAGTTCAAAACATGTTCAAATCAACCGACCCCCTAACCACGAAGTCATTAAAGTTGTTGTTGATGGAAAAGGGATAGTTTAATGTAAAAATTCAGATATAAAATCCTCAAAAAAAGCAATTTTAAGGGCTTCACTTTCGTGGTTTTTTTTTGTGTTTTTTTTTGTTTTTTTTGAAAATTTTGTGTATAATTACATGAGGGCTAGTGAAAAAACCTGTGGGCGATCGAGAATTTTGGTTGACTCGCCCGGCGGGCGATTGAAAAAAAAAGTTAAGGGGAACCCCTGTAAATTATCATCAGTCTTCAAACTCCAAGTGAAAGTTGTAGAAGAGACAGTCATAGCATAAGAGAGGTGTTCTAATGACCTATTCTTCTGGTTTTACTCCAAACCTATGGGGTGCAAGATGTCTCAGCTAGCAAATACATTGCGATATTTAATCGATATCGCGATATATCGATATTTCGATTAAAACCAAATCCATCCGATATCGAAATCGTTTCCAAATTAGTGTCGCGATATTCGATAATATCATGATATCGCCCAAGCTTATCACCCCGTGAGAAGGAGCAATTTTGAATCATTTTGAAATACTGAGGCAGTTGAGATGGTAGTCTACCTTCCTCATTCTAGAGTAGATCTTAACTGCTAGGCCAATGAGCTCACCCAGTGAGAAGGAGCAAGTTTGAATCATATTGAAATACTGAGGCAGTTGAGATGGTAGTCCACCTTCCTCATTCTAGAGTACATCTTAACTGCTAGGCCAATGAGCTCACCCAGTGACAAGGAGCAAGTTTGAATCGTATTGAAATACTGAAGCAGTTGAGATGGTAGTCCACCTTCCTCATTCTAGAGTACATCTTAACTGCTAGGCCAATGAGCTCACCCCGTGACAAGGAGCAAGTTTGAATCATATTATAATACTGAGGCAGTTGAGATGGTAGTCCACCTTCCTCATTCTAGAGTAGATCTTAACTGCTAGGACAATGAGCTCACCACGTGACAAGAAGCAAGTTTGAATCATATTGAAATACTGAGGCAGTTGAGATGGTAGTCCACCTTCCTCATTCTAGAGTAGGTCTTAACTGCTAGGCCAATGAGCTCACCCAGTGTCAAGTAGCAAGTTTGAATCATATTAAAATAGTGAGGCAGTTGAGATGGTAGTCCACCTTCCTCATTCTAGAGTAGATCTTAACTGCTAGGCCAATGAGCTCACCAAGTGACAAGAAGCAAGTTTGAATCGTATTGGTTAACTGTGGATAATGATTATTCTTTATAGGTGGCATTTGGTCTCATCTTTGTGGTGCACACACTCATTGAATATTGCTTTGTTCTAAGTTAAGAAAAATCATATTCTTCAACATTGTAAAAATTACTGTGTTGACATTTGAAAGTCTGTGTAGCTTCAATGCTATACATTTTTGTGGACCTCTTTTGTTCCTCACTGTTGAAGCTTGTATCACAAACTATCTCTGTCTTGGTTTTTATTCTTGTTGTCAAACATTATTGTACTAACTCATCTTTAAGTCTACCAGTCTAACCTCATTCCAAAACCTCTTGACCCCAACAGTTGATATCAATGCATCCTACCATCAGCGAGAAGAAGGACGTGAACTACCAGACAGATGATGAAGTATGAGGAGACTGCATCACGAAATTGATGAGGTAAATATATCCACAATTAATGCTCATTTTGTGGAAAACAAAGTTCATTTCTGTAGAAAGAAAGATACAATAACTATGGATTTATTGCATCAGTGAGACCCAGGGTGGATTTCACAAAGAATTAAGACTAGTCTTATCTCGAGTTGGGACGAGTTACTCTTCCTAACTTAGGATTGGCCTTAAGTTTTAAGTATCTCCTTGGACAAAGTCCTAAGTTATGACTAGTCCTGACTTTTTGTGAACTCGAGCCCAGGTCATTTGAGGATGTATGAACTTGTGACAGTTGCAATGTTATATGCTTAAGGCTTGCGGTAACTCCATGTAATCTCTAAATGAGTTGGGGTGGTTCTGACAAGCACCCATGGTTTTAACTGGACGATTCGATCAGTATGCTCATTTAGAAAATCCTTACATGGTGTTACCGCAAATCTGTACTATATCGTGTTTCCACTATGCAAAGTTATCACAACAAGAATGAATACATGAAACTGTGAAATTAAAACTGCCGTCTTTTCTAATAAAGACACTTGACACTATTGGTAATTGTCCAATACCAGTCTTCTCACTGGGTGTATCTCAACCTGTACATACAATTTTAAAAACTGTGAAAATTTGAGCTAAATTTGTAGCCGAATTTGCGAGATAATAATGAAAGAAAAACACCCTTGTCACATGAAGTTGTGTGCTTCTTATGGTTGATTTCGAGACCTCAAATTCTAAATCTGAGGTCTCGAAATCAACTTCATGGAAAGTTACTTTTCTCTCAAAAACTATGTCACTTCAGAAGGAACCGTTTCTCACAATATTTTATACCATCAACCTCTCCCCGTTACTCGATACCAAGTCGGGTTTGATGTTAATAATTATTTTGAGTAATTGCCAGTATTGTCCACTGCCTTTTACAAAGTTGAATCTTTAGAATTGTAAAATGTTTTATTTTTAAGCTAGCCTTTAGTCCATTGAAGTGTTGTGGCCACATGGTTAACAGCACGAAATTCAAACTCTGTTTTTTCTGATCAGCAGAGTGTGGGTTCGAGTCCCTTTTGTGACACTTTTGTCCTTAAGCAAGACAATTAATCATTGCTTTGTCCATGTGATGGGACGTAAAGCCATTGGTTCAGTGTGTTGTTTAATGCATGTAAAAAACCAAGTGCACTTGTTGATCAGAGACAGGGTTCACCCTGGTGTTCCTGGCTGTGGCTGCTGTATGCTGTGTTGCACCTTGTCAACCCTTATAAGGTGCTACATAGTTGGGTCTCAGAATTCATAACTTCAAAACCTATCTTTCTCTTGAAATGTATATCACAGGCGCCTTGAATTCCTTGTTGGTAGATACATGCGCTATATAAGACTTTAATATTAATATTAATATAAATGCTTCTCTATCTTCACTGGTTGACAGAGAAACTGATAGTATCAAGAATGAGATAAATCACCACACTAAGTATGGACGTCAGGGAACCAAGCAGGCTGTGGACTGTGGTGCCAGGGGTACTCATTGGTTGCAACTCCGGCCAAAAGTCCAACGAGATGGCTGAGATTATTGCTGCAGTTTGGTTGAGAGGAGAGCACCAGGGTTTGAGTCTCTGACTGGAATCTGGATGAAGCTGTTCATGCATCAATCAATAACTGAGTTTGTGCTGCTGGAATTGGATTTGAAATCACAACAATCTCAACCAAAGTTGATGATGTAGACATCTCTGATATTACAGTAGCAGTACCATGGACTCCAAAGTACTCCACAGCCATTGCTCAGAAAACTACCGTAGCTGAGAAGGCCACTGCAGTAACAGGATCCTAACTATCTCAACCAAAGTTGATGATGTAGACACCTCTGATATTACAGTAGCAGTGAAGACGTACCATGGACCCCCAAAGTACTCCACAGCCATCGCTCAGAAAACTACTGTAGCTGAGAAGGCCACTGCAGTAACAGGATCCTAACTATCTCAACCAAAGTTGATGATGTGGACACCTCTGATATTACAGTATCATTGAAGGCGTACCATGGACCCCCAAAGTACTCCACAGCCATTGCTCAGAAAACTACTGTAGCTGAGAAGGCCACTGCAGTAACAGGATCCTAACTATCTCAACCAAAGTTGATGATGTAGACACCTCTGATATTACAGTAGCAGTGAAGGCGTACCATGGACCCCCAAAGTACTCCACAGCCATCGCTCAGAAAACTACTGTAGCTGAGAAGGCCACTGCAGTAACAGGATCCTAACTATCTCAACCAAAGTTAATGATGCAGACACCTCTGATATTACAGTAGCAGTGAAGCAGTGAGTATTTAATAATGAGTATTGAGTGTTGATCCCATGTATGCCACATGCAGCTACTGTCTGCAGAACTCACCCTAGCCCTATTTATAGGACTCTTCCTCTTTTCACAGATACTGAGTCTTATTTGGGGGCGGAAAATTTGCAAAGCCTCAAAACTCAAATCTTACCTGCATTAAGCCATTTATTTCAACGGATTCACATTCCATGGCGGCATACATTTTTCTGTGGTGGGTTTTGGTCCTCGTATATTTTTCACAAATCTGGCATTTTGGGAAATAATGCAGCTCCCAACGCTAAGAAGGCGACGCACATAAAATGAACACGGAAGATAGGCTGGACACGATAAATGTCAAGTGCTGACAGCCACAAGTCATGTGCTGCCGGCAACGCACATAAAATGAACACTAGATGGCGGTCCCATGCCAGAACCGGCGTATGTATGCACATGTATGTATGTACCGTATCTTGACTGCACAGCGTTAACATGCATGCGTCTTGCATACTCACGGCAGACTGTGAGTGTACGAACATAGGGGAAATCCTTAACGTTGGGAGCTGTATTATTTCATGAAAATGACGAGTTTGTAAAGAATATATGGCGATCAAAACCAACCGCAGAAAAATATATGCTGCTTGGAATGTGAATCTGTTGAAATTAGTGGCTTCTTGCAGGTAAGATTTGAGTTATGAAGCTGTGAAACATTTTCGCTTCAGAAATGTACCCTGATAACCAGGACGTCACTGTAGTACAATAGGAAAGTGTAAGACCGCCAGGGCTACACTAACCCTTGCTTTTGGGAATCAAATTGCACATACAAGTTATGGTAATACTGTAAAGGCCTCTCTGCCTAAAGTGCACAGTGTATTGTGTATTACAAACAGGAACATTGACTACAAAAAGGCACAACCAATATTATTGTGATTATGACATTAGGTGAATTGGGCTAAAAGGGCAACTTTTAGAATGTTCAAATTCAAACAGTTATTGATCCAAAGGTGACTTTATAAAGAACAAAATAATATTATACAAGCAGTGTTTGATCATGAGAATAAAGTTTATTGACAAATATATGTAAGTTTAAGACAGCTGATCAATAATATTTTGCAATGATGTACTCTTCGAATTTTAAACAAATGATGTGCCACCCCATTAAGATTTACATGTATTTCTTGAAAACAACAGGATAGGAATAAACGTACTCTTCCATTAACCAATGATGTACAACCCCTTAAAGATATGGTTCTTGAAAACTAGAGGATTGGAATGAATGTGCTCTTACAATAACCAATGATGCACCATCCCTTTATGATATGTTTCTTTAATACTAGAAGATTGGAATGAATGTATTCTTCAAATAACCAAATGTTTAATGAAATATGGAAGATTTGACTACCCCCCCCCCCCCCCCAACCTTCCATTAAAGTGATTGGACCCTTTCGGTTTAGAAAACAAATAAAAGTTCACAGACTTACAAATAGCTTACAGGGTTTACAGAAGGCAATGGTGAAAGAATTATTCCGTGAAATGCTTTACTTTTTGAGAAAACAGCAAAACAATATAAATTCTCGTAAACGAGAATTACAGATTTGTTTTAAACACATGTCATGACACGGCGAAACGCGTGGAAACAAGGGTGGGTTTTTCCGTTGTTTTCTCCCGACTCCGATGACCGATGAGCCTAAATTTTCACTGGTTTGTTATTTGATATATAAGTTGTGGTACACAAAGTGTGGGCCGAGGACAACACTGTATACAGAAAGGGTCTTTATGTATGCTAACATATATGTATCATTGGAAAGGCGTGCTTAAATTTTCAATGAAAATGTTGAGGGTGTAAAGTAATTAAATGTTGCTTTATTTACCCACTAGGTAACAATTGTTTGTGTACTGTATAAAAAGGGCCATTGTTTAGCCCGAGGATAGATCTTGAACCAATTGCATAAAGCTGTTGAGCAGAAAAACTGCTAGACAAAGTTGTTTGCTAAGCATAAATTGAGTTGGGGAACAGGCTGTCTAAACCTATTTCTAATGTAACTTTGGCTGGTGATATTTTTTTGCTGAGCAATACTTTTCTGTTCTTAGCTAATTTTGTTGTGCCTTGCTCACTTTTGAATTAATTGTACTGCAGTTTTATTGTTGCTGTTACTAGTAACTATCTTTGGGGTAAAGGTTAAATCAATAAGCAATCCATCATGACACAACCATTTTATTTGTCTTTAATTCAAACCACAGTAACCAATGACAAGACAAACCAGACTTAATGAAACCAGCATAAGAACTGTCATTGTCACTGTGGGCGTCGGGGACCCGACTGTTGCAGCAAAGTCAATAATGTCAAGATGTGTGTATAAACATTCTCAGGTTGGTCTCTTAAAACAAACAAAAAAAGTTCATTTATTCAACAGTTTTCTTTTGTTTAACCCTTTTCGGTTTCTTTACCAGCTTGTTTGAAATAGCGATAACGTATTGCTGTGCCGAAATGATTGAGTTACAAATAAATAAGAATAACACAAAGTTGTTTTTGTTTTCCACTCGTGGTTATTTTCTGTTGACCAGTAGTGGCAAGCCAAGCCCCTTTTGTTATTCCGTTTTTGTTGATCTTTATTGTTGATCTTGTTTTACTTTTCAGTTAAAATTTCATTATACTTAGTTCTTTTTTTACTACTCTATTGTTTGGCTGTTGAGATTGTTGGTGTTTTTTTGACTGGCTCCGGGTTTTGACGTTTCGTTCTTGATTTTGTTTCGGTCAATGGGGAGGAGTGGAAACACCGTCTGGGGAAAAATGCAAGAGAACAAAAATCGTTCAGCATGGACAGAGGGAGCAAGAAGTTTCAGTTGAATTTTAAAAAACCCTTCAGTATTTCGATTGTTCCAAGACCACTCAATATAATTCATCACTACAACTTGACTATAGGTTTAACTGTACGTTATTGATGACTTGAATACACAACTAAGTCAGCCTTTTTGTGTGTTTTTATTCAAACAAGGACTCAGTCAAATCTGAAAAAATATCACTTATATACTAGCACGATTTGATGTATACACTGTATGCTACTGAAATGAAACTTGCTAATCATCAACTTGGGGAATGGGTTTCAAAATTCGTCAAAATAAAGTATTACCATAGATTCCTACATAGCTTGGCCTCTCATTGTCATTTATACCCTTTCCCATCCCCCTGCGTGGGAAACCAGACCCAGCGTTCTATGGCCACATTGTAAACACAACGTGCCTGCATCATGTCTGTTAATTTTCGTACAGAATGCATGGCTTTCCGAGCTGAAGAAGTGTTCAACTGGGAGGAGAAGAAATGTGAGCATAAAAGCAGATGTTTATATCTCGGTGTGAGGCAAGTAAGGTCAAGTGGAAGAGAGCAATTGGAGTACATCAGGTACGTGAATCAAATTCAAATTGTAGACATGTGCGCGCGCTCGGTTAACAGCAACAGTTAAGGGCGCCCTCTGTTATTCTTGTGTATGTCCTTTTCGTAACCAAAGCTTAGATTCCAACTGTAGCCCCTCGTATCTAATTGAAAACCTGTACCGAATGTGCACGTTTTCAAACTTACCGAAAGAAAGCCGAGCTTTTCAAAAAGACCCTAGAGTGTTTATCTATAAGTGTGTATCTTGGTAGCGCTAAAAACAACAAGTACATAACGTCAGATGCTGGTCTTGTTTAGAGTAAAGCAGTTTTGTACTTTTTAGGTTAGTTTCCTCGCTAAGCATGCTACGGAACAGGAGGTAACTTTTTAGCTTAGTGGTGGTCACTGACGTAACCAAACATTTCCAATCGGAAGGGGGGTGCAAGTAGGGGCAAAGACATAACTCACGGGGTGGGGCTAAGTATTGAACCATTCATTTTGAGGTGTTTTATGTTCTCTTTGGGGTGGGTGGGGCTATGGTTCTGGTACCGCCCTCACCCCCATTGCGCCACGGGTGCTGGTGGTTAACATTTTGTAATAATGCTTGAAACTTAGGGTCATATTTGTGTAGACATAAGTGCGTGGACAGACATTTTATTTGCTGTTAAAACATTAGTTTGCAAGAAACAAGATCATGGACAAACTAAACAATTCTGGAAAGAATTACTTCAAAAATAAATAGGCCTACTTCAGTTCAATAAATTAGTACTAAACCTTGAAATCTTTTAAAAACTCTTGTCCATTTTGAAGTATTTTTTTCTGCTCCAGTATGGCTATTTTGGTTGTAAATTGGTTGATTTATTTCAAGTAAAAAAAATTACTGTAATTTAAAATAAAAATGTAACCTTTTGTGTCGAGGCCGGCATTCGAACTCGGACATGACGTCTGAACTATGACATCTACTGCATCTTAACTCACTGAGCTAGTGCGGTAGTGCTTCTATCAGAGAATAATTTAAGTCTGTTATGGTCTGTTGTTCACGTCCCAGTGATCAAACGACCGTCCCACAATGCACGTGGATTTATTTTGCCTTATAAGAATTAAAATCGGGTCTGGCAAGCACCAACGTGCTAGGGCGATTCGTTAGGCGCTGGTACTGTCTCTGAATTCCGGATTGGTATGAGCCACTGGTCCCGAGTTCGATCCCGGCCCCTCGCAATATTACGAAACAAGGCATTAATTACTGGGAAAGACACCAGTATGGTTTGGGAGCCGCTTTGTTTACCCTGAGCGAGGGGGGCAAGGACTGCTAGGGTTGAGAGATAGGGAAGGATATACTGTGAAGTCGGTTGTCATACCAGAAGGGTGCTATATGGAAGCCGGTAAGGGGCCTCTGTTAGTGGTGTATGTGTTGCGCGGACCATACATTGCAATGGGGGAATAACCCGAATCGCGGCTCCTGAATACCTGACAAATCGCAGAGTAACTTTTTGTTTTTTATTTTGATAGTGTTTTTTTTTGTATTCCAAGTTGTATGTTTTATTTAACCAGAAACATCGACGGCAAAGAGAGGTACTCTCCCAAACATAAAAATAATTGACGGGGAAGATATTAAAACAAATGAAATAATAATATATCTCGTCGCGACAATTTATTTGTAATATTTGTTTGATATGTTTGGTGTAAAACAAATCAATTAGGCGCTTACCACCTCAAGTAATATCCAACAAATAGATGTTTAAAGGCCTTGTAATCCTCGGGTGTTTTGGACAGTTTTAATCATAATAAAGTATAAAACGGTAAGTACTGAGTATTCAGTGGTAACACACATCAATTTTGAAGGGTAAAAATCAAAATAAATATTCTTTATCCCCCGATGCAAATTTAACATCTATTAAATTGTTTGTAATACCCGCTGCTAAAATATAGGATTCGAACTGCCTCATCTTCCGGGCGGTCTCGGTGGTCTGGTTGGTAAGACACTGCTCCAGGATAGCTTAGGTCGTGGGTTCAAATCCCACCGGGGTCCGAATCCCTCCGGGGTCCTTTGATTTTTGTTTTCTTCACAAAACCTGGGTAAGTACTTAGTATACAGTGCTAAATCATTAGTTACCCCGATGCAAATTTAACATCTGTTATATATAGTAGAATTGTACAACATGCCTGCAACATGTGTTTTTGCTTTTGAGTTATCCTCGAAACTCTGGTGCTAGTAATGTCCACGTAGGAAGAATAATCCCTTGAGGAATACGCAATCCAACCAGCGTTAAAAAAACAAACTCATGGGGAGAATAAGTAATAATATCTTTTTCCATAACTGCAGTACTTCGTACTTTCTCAAAAAGATATACAATGTACTATCAAAGCTGCTTTACTTCTCTTTATACCACGTACGTTTTCATGCTCATATTTTATGAGCATAATACTTACACTTCGTTTTCTATACTTTCCGCCCAGGTAGTAGTTAAAAATCAGAACAGTTATTTTCCGAACTTAGAAGTCTCCCGAAAAATCCTATCAATCTACTCTGCGTTAGTAAAATAATAGCAAGGCAGTTCTCTAAAGAACAAACTCCATCTGTTATGTAGATACACACATGATGTTACAGCAAACCAAATTGATACCTCATCACCATGCAATGCCTCAAATCATGTATTTTATTTGTTCATAATAATATTTCCAACAGATTTACTCATCAATGAATAATTATTTTGGCATTTCCATAACAGCCAGAAACTACTTGACTATGACTACCAAAATCCTATACGCCCCCAACCCCCTTTCAACCGCGATTCTTCGAGCTAATAACGCTGTCCCAAACAAAAATTTATGTTGTCAAAATTAACCTTCTCATCAGCTCAAGTTAATTGTAGCACTTTTATTACAGTGGGAATCTAGCATGCTAGACTGTAGCCGGCAAAAACTTAAACCAAGTGGTTATTAACAGTACAACATTTAAGGACTGAATCTGTCTATGTCCCCGCTAGATACCCCGTATAGCGAAGTGAAAATGAGACCGTTAAGTTGGCATAGCGCCCTCACTTTGCTCTGTGATCCTCGATTTACTTATTGTTCTTTTCAGTCGTAGGGAGTCATAGAGTTGTAGGAGTCCTACAATGACCAAATTAATGTGATGTTGCTTTGAAATCATATCTAATTTAATTAACCACCGTTTCTATTGTGCGCTGTTGCCAGTCCAAACCAGCTTCACACACATTATTTTCAGTAAATTTAACCAAGTTTACCTTTGACAAGATGTACCATGAGTTAAGCACACGCGGTTACATTGAGTTTCAAGGACCTACCGAGCACAAAAACAAACCATTGACTTAGTCGTGTTATACACAAAATTAGAACTATAATTTTGGAAAGGAAGAATATTCCGGAGTTTGTGACATGAGACCTTACCGGTCGCTGACGAAGCCAGTAATGGGTAAACACAGTTCCACCAACCAGGTCCACGAGAATTTCACTTGATGTCATGTGTTTGTTCACGGAAAGTGTGCTTTTACATTGCCCTTATTGTAATGACTTTGCTGTAAATATTGACGATAAAAATCTCCCGGAGAAGCTGAAAATCCCTTTATTACCACCCTCAAAATATTTTATGAGAAGGGGAAGCTGTCAGACAACTTCGCGATCTCCCTTATAACAACCCGACTTCACGCCGTACACAACGCAACAAACCCGGCACTTGAGCTCGCTCAAACCTCAGTAATTTACGTATAGTGTAGCCACACTCTCAAAAGAGACCTCTTTTGAAGTAGAATACTGAAAAAAGAAAACAGCAAATTTGATTTAAATCATTATTGCAACAAAAAAAAACAAAAAAAAAACTACTTGACCACCAAAATCCAAACAACGTGACCCCCTCCCCCTCTTTTTCGGTTGCAAGTTTTAACAGGCTAAAACGCTGTCCCAAACAATGGTGTAGAAACCTTCTCATCAGCTTATGCTCATTTTAGCACTTTTATTACAGGGGGGTCGGGAATCTAGCATCTTATTAGACTGAAGCCGGCAAACACTTAAACCAAGTGGTTGACAACATTACAAGATGTAAGGACTGAATCTGTCTTTGTCCCCGCTAGATACCCCATATGGCGAAGTGAAAATGAGACCGTTAAGTTGGCATAGCGCCCTCACTTTGCTCTGTGTTCCTCGATTTATGTATTGTTCTTTTCAGTCGTAGGGAGCCATAGAGTTGTAGGAGTCCTACAATGACCTAATGTGATGTTGCTTTGAAATCATATCTTATTTAATTAATCACAGTTTCTATTGTGCGCTGTTGCCAGTCCAAACAAGCTTCACACACATAATTGGGGGGGGGGGTGAGCTTTGAAAAATTTCACGCATAGCTGGCCTCTGGACTTGGCATCTCTGGAAATGCGTATGCTTGTGTGTATTCCCATTGACTTGTGTATGGTTGTGTAGTTTCCCATTGACTTGTGTATGGTTGTGTAGTTTCCCATTGACTTGTGTATGGTTGTTTAGTTTCCCATTGACTGGTGTATGGTTGTGTCAATTCCCATTGACTTGTGTATGGTTGTGTCAATTACAATTGACTTGTGTATGGTTGTGAAGTGTCCCATTGACTTGTGTATGGTTGTGTAGTTTCCCATTGACTTGTGTATGGTTGTGTAGTTTCCCATTGACATGTGTATGGTTGTGTAGTTTCCCATTGACTTGTGTATGGTTGTGTAGTTTCCCATCGACATGTGTATGGTTGTGTAGTTTCCCAATGACTTGTGTATGGTTGTGTAGTTTCCCAATGACATGTGTATGGTTGTGTAGTTTCCATTTGACTTGTGTATGGTTGTGTAGTCATTAACCATCAACATATTCTGTGTACCTCATGTTAGTTTTAATTACTCTGAAGAGGTTTTTGATGCATTTTGGCACACTTTTTGGTCCACAATTAAACTTCTGATTTTTTTTTATAAAAAAAAAAAAAGAAGTTGGGCGGCGATTTCGAAAGGCCTTCTACAGCTGGCAATTTTTTTTCGGGGGGGGGGGGGCGGGGGGGCGTGAGCTTTGAAAAATGTCACGCATAGCTGGCCTCTGGACTTGGTATCTACGGATGTCATGTGTATGTGCATGTGTATGTCATGTGAAAGTGTGCTTTTACATTGCCCTCATTGTAATGACTTTGCTGCCAATATTAACAATAAAAATCTCCCGGAGAAGCTGAAAATCACTTTATTTACACCCTGAAATTATTTTATTAGAAGGGGAAGCTGTCAGACAACTTCGCGGTCTCCTTTATCACAACCCGACTTCACGCCGTACACAACGCAACAAACCCGGCGCTTGAGCTCGCTCAAACCTCAGTAATTTACGTTAAGTCTAGCCATACTCTCAAAAGAAAACCTCTTTTTAAGTAGAATACTGGAAATATTACACAGCAAATTTGATTTAAATCATTGTCACATGAAAATTAAAAAAACTATTTGACTATGACCACCAAAATCCAAACAACGTTACCCCTCCCCCTTTTTCGGTTGCAAGTTTCAACAGGCTAAAACGCTGTCCCATACAAATGTTTTTAAACCTTCTCATCGGCTTATGCTCATTTTTGCACTTTAATTACAGGGGGAATCGGGAATCTAGCATCTTAGACTGTAGTCAGCAAAATCTTAAACCAAGTAGTTGATAATTATTACAACATGTAAGGACTGAATCTGTCTATGTCCCCGCTGGATACCCCGTATAGTGAAGTAAAAATGAGACCGTTAAGTTGGCATAGCGCCCTCACTTTGCTCTGTTTTCCTCGATTTATGTATTGTTCTTTGCAGTCGTATGAAGTCATAGATTTGTAGGAGTCCTACAATGATCAATGTGATGTTGAGTTCTGGAATTCTATTTTATTTAGTTATTCACAGTTTAGCACACGCGGTTACATTGAGTTGTAAGGACGGACCGAGCACAAAACTAACTATTGACTTAGTCGTGTTATACACAAAATTAGAACTATAATTTTGGAAAGGAAGAATATTCCGGAGTTTTTGACATGAGAGTAGTGAGTAAACACAGTTTGACCAATGTTCACTCGATGTCTTGTGTTTGTGCACGAAAAGTAAGGTGTTATATTCCTCATTGTAATGATTTTGCTGCCAATATTTTCAATAAAAATTTCCAGAAAAGGCTGAAAATCCCTTTATTTACACCCTCAAGTTATTTTATTAAATGGGGAAGCTGTCAGACAACTTCGCGATCTCCCTTATCACAACCCGACTTCACGCCGTACACAACGCACCAAACCCGGCATTTGAGTTCGCTCAAACCTCAGTAATTTACGTATATAGTCTAGCCATACTCTTTTTTGAAGTAGAATACTGGAAATATCAAACAGCAAAAAACCAAAACTACTTGACTATGACCATCAACATCCAAGACGCTACCCTCCCCCTTCTGGTCGCAAGTTTCAACGGGCTAAAACGCTTTCTAAAACAAATGTTGTCAAAACCTTCTCATCAGCTCTTGTTAATTAATAGTTTAGCACTTTAATCACAGGGGGAATTCAGCATTCTAGACTGTAGCCGGCAAAACTTAAACCAAGTGGATGACAATATTACAACATGTAAGGACTGAATCTGTCTATGCCCCCTGTGTAGCGAAGTAAAAATGAGACCGTTAAGTTGGCATAGCGCCCTCACTTTGCTCTGTGATCCTCGATTTTGTTATTGTTCTTTTCAGTCGTAGGGAGTCATAGAGTTGTGGGAGTCCTACAATGACCAATGTGATGTTGCATCGAATTCGATATTATTTAATTGCTCACAGTTTCTGTTGTGCACTGTTGCCAGTCCAAACAAGCTTCACACAAATAATTGTCAGTAAATTAAACCAAGTATACCCTGGAGAAGATGCTAGTTGCAACGGGCTGAGCATTAAACAAACCATTAACGTAGTCGCGTTATAGCTAATTTAGAACTAGAACTTTTAGAGTGGAATAATATACAAAGTAGCTAATTAATGTGCAAAAACATAAGAAAACAGTTGCAGTGTCCAACGTGCCCGCTGGCCCGATCCCCATTTATGAGTATTTCCACGCTAACAACTATATCTTTTTCAACATGACCTGCCAAGTCCAAGACTATGACCACCAAAAAATTACACAATTGTTGGCCTTTATCACGAAATGATTGTAGCATTTTCTTAGTAAGGAAAAAACTAAGTTCCTGACAATGTCCTTCAAAACGCTAAAGCTTGTTGTATAGCGCTGTTTATCAGATTAAAACACTGTCCCAAACAGTTTACTTTGTTTACAATACCTTCTCATCGGCGTATAATGTTATTTAAGCATTTTTAGAAGAGTAGGGGAAACAGACAAGCTAGACTGTAACCGGCAAACCCTAAAAAAGGCGTTGACATACATTAACATAATACTTGAATTTACGTCCCTCCACAGTAAGCGGCATTCTTGGAATTAGACCATGTATTTTATTGCCATCGCTAAGCTTACTCCACGAAATAAAAACTCTGGCTTCCAATCTTAAATGTATCAGTTCATTCTTGTAATTGTTTAATTTCAAGAAGTCCTTTCAAGAAGTACCTATCATCTTGAAGCGGCTAAGTTTCCCACCAGACGTACCGACCTTCCAGGCCCCTTACTCCCGGTCAAGGAAATACTGTCGCTTTTTGAGATTCTCGGGGCAGAAAATCGAATAATTAGATGTCTCACCTAGATAGTCGTACTTTTTTGTCACCGTTAAACTGACATAGCGTCCTCACCGGGCTAGGTCATTATCCATTGTTCTTGTCGGTGCTTTTTGTTCAAGAAGTTGATGGAGTCCCATGAGGTCCAATTTGATCTGGACTTTAAGTTAAATCTCATTCCAAGGGAAATCCTTTGCTTGACCACCCTTGTATTTTCCTCTCAGCCTCGATATGAAGGTTCGCATAACGAGTGCAAAGATTGTTGTTTATCAGAAGTAAATGAAGAAGTGGGAAATGTTTTGTAATGTGAAATGGAATATATGCCAACTGTATGCGTGTGTGCTCCTCTGAAGGATTTAACTTGTATTTGACAAACTTATTGTTCACGCCTTAGAAGAAAACAAAATTAAATTAAAGTAAACAATATTGTGCTCATCAGCAAAGTAATAATGGGCGACCCTTCGTATCCTTATTCGTTTTACCAAGATGTAAACTCATGTGGTAGGCCTACCATTTTAATATTCTTTTGAATTGTTATGTTCCCTATAGAGAAAACCTTTATTGGCTTTCCCTTTTACTTTGTTGCAGTACAACAAATAATTATTACAACTAAATCACTCATTTACAGAGTATCATGTAATTGTATTTTCAAGCTAATAATTGCAAGTTTACCGCTGGTAGTGCTTTAAAAACATACCGATCGGGCAGTTAGAAACTAGTGCCACTATTTGTTTCTCTATTATGAAACCCAATGTAACCAAACCGAGGCTGGAAGGGAAATTAGTCTGGTCCCTTAGTTCTAACTTCACAATCCGTATGTTTTGTTGTGAACGCAGAAAGGAACACGGGACGGCAAAGAATGGTGGAAGGTGCTTCGATTACGGCTCAGTGGAAGATTGGCATGATGGCTGTTGTTGTGGTAAGTCAAACAAGATTTGTTTTATATTATACAATACGAAAGCTCTAAGTAAGCTTTCTGGTCAATTGAATGGTTTGAAAAACAACTACATGACTTGTTTTGTTGTACTCAGTGGCAATCACCTTTTCCATGTGCGTTTAGGGACTGTGAATAGTTATGGACAGTAGCGGCTATCCATAGACCCTAGAACCAACGATGAATCTTACATTAATTCTTGTAGGCAAAGGAAATTATGTAACACTACAAAGGTTGGCTGCAGTTGGCATTGTTCTGATGTAGAAGTCAATCTGTACAAGTCTGAAACCGTACAGCAACCTATGGTTAGCTTGGTATGCAGTAGGTTCATAGTGAATAGCATCCAGTGTAAAAGTATTGTATTTTAACTATTGTCTGTTTGCCAAGTGCTTCTGCCAGCTCGTCATTGCTTCCCATAGCTAGGTCAACCACTGCAGTACAGAAAAGGCACTTTGGCTGGTCTTTTCTTAATGGACTGGCTAAGAAGATGTTTTGACCCTCAACCCCGACAGAACACATTCCAACTTTAAATATCACCTATGACCTTTGTTTACTCCGAAAAGGGAAATAAATCATTTAAAAAATTGTTGAAAGGCGTTTAAAAAAATTGCGTTATAATGTTAATATTCCTAGAGAGAAGCGTGCTTTTTTGTAGAGCAGATAAAACATTAAAAGGGTGGAACCAATGTCTATAAATCAAATCTTAAAATTAATTGCACAGTTAACACAGATTTGTACAGTAAGCGTGCTCTCTTCTAAAAAAAAAATTGTCATGTTTTTTTTGCTGCGAGGAACCCTGTCCACATAGGAACCGTAACAAACTTTTTTTGATATGATTAAAGGTTAAGCTTGCCTGTTAATATCAAACTTCATAAACAAAATGATAACGTTCAATTTGTTATTTTCTTATTACTCTTAAAAGCTTGAACTACGTTTTATAATACTACGAAATAAATGTATCTAAACCTATATGCAAGGGATATTGCCTGACCCTTTTTTGTTCGATATTTGACACTTTCGTTTGCTGCGAGGGACCGTGTTCACATATAGGGACCGTACAACAAACTTTTTTGGATATGATTAGAGGTTGCCCGAACTTAGCATTGTACTGGTCTGGTTTGTTATATAATGCTAACAAAGGATGGTTTTAGTTTGCATGGTGATGCAGTACTCAATCTATAGAATTCCGAAATCTTACAGCAACATGTAACCCTATGGGTTTGCCTAGGATCTGATATGCCTTGGTTCATTGTGAACGCAATCTAGTGACGAAGTATTGTTTCTAAACAATAGTGTGGTTGCCAGTTCCGTCTAGGTAGTCTTTGCTTCCCATAGATATGTGGATCACTGCAAATAGTACAGAAAGGCACTTTGGCAGGCTTGGATGTAATAACACAAAAAGGAAGAAACCAGTGTCCATTGATAAAAACTTTGAAAATTAACTGCATACAAAAATATTGAATTGTACAGTTAGCTTGCCTTTAAATTTTAAACTCCATGAACAAAAGAATAAATGTTAATATATATATATATATATATTATTTTCGTAAAAGCTTGAACTACTTTTTATTATATAATATATGAAAGGGCTATTGGTTGGCCCTTTTGGTTCAGTATTTGACACTTTCATTTGCTGCGAGGGACCGTGTCCACATAGGGACCATAACCAACTTTTTTGGATATGATTAAAGGTTGCCTGAACTTAGCATTGTACTGGTCTGAATTTGTTATATAATGCTAACAAAGGATGGTTTTAGTTGGCATGGTGATGCAGTACTCAAGGATCTGATATGCCTTGGTTCATTGTGAACGCAATCTAGTGACGAAGTATTGTTTCTAAACAATGGTGTGTTGCCAGTTCCCTATAGGTAGTCTTTGCTTCCCCTAGATATGTAGATCACTGCAAATAGTACAGAAAGGCACTTTGGCAGGCTTGGATGTAATAACACAAAAAGGAAGAAACCAGTGTCCATTGATAAAAACTTTGAAAATTAACTGCATACAAAAATATTGAGTTGTACAGTTAAGCTTGCCTTTAAACTTTTAATTCCATGAACAAAATAATAAATTTTAATATATATGTATATTTTTTTTCTTCTTAAAAGCTTAAACTACTTTTTAATATATTTTGCTGTCGTGTTTTTTTCTGCCGTTAAAACAAATGTATCCAAACCTATATTATGAAAGGGCTTATGCCTAGCCCTTTTTGTTCAGTATTCGACACTTTCATTTGCTGCGCGGGACCGTGTCCACATAGGGACCGTAACCAACTTTTTTGGATATGATTAAAGGTTGCCCGAACTTAGCATTGTACTGGTCTGGTCTGTTCTGTTCTGTTATATAATACTACATTGGCATGGCTATGCAGTACTCAATCTATACAATTGCAAGGGACCATGCTCACTTTATGGACCGTAACAAACATTTTGGATATGGTTAAAGTTTGCTGACACTTAGCATTGCACTGGTCTGTTGTGAATCATTTGAATCGCACAAATCCCTTACATCTTTTGTGGATATCATCAAGTTACAAAGTAATGAATTTTAACAATGCACTTTGGGAGGCTAGCGTATTATCCTCATCTCCACCCTAAAGAAAGATCAAATACCACCTATAATATCGACCAAAATTGTTTCCTTTTTCAGTGTACTTAAAAAAAAGTAATAAATACAAATCAGTTTTTAAAATTCGTGTCTGTCACCTTTATAATGAACATTTGTATAATTAGCCTGCTTAATTAAAATTTAATGACACGATTTAGTTTACACATTCAGGCAATTTTTTAAAGCTAAGAACTACATGTTCTTTTTATACATTGTTGGCTTGGGTTTTTTTTTTGTCGTGGAGTAATCTTATCCAAACCTTTATTGAAGCTGTATTGTACGGCCCTATGATTGTCCAGTAATACTTGCATTTGCTGCAAGGACCGTGCTCACTTATGGACCGTAACAAACATGTTTGGATATGGTCAAAGGTTGCTGGAACTTAGCATTGTACTGGTCTGTCCCCGAACCATTGGAGTACCGCGATACAATGGTTACCTTTCATCTACAACAATGAGACTTAACAACACTACAATGAATGGTTCTATAGTTGTCATTGATATGCAGCCTGTATTTAATTCTGAAAACTCCAACAAGTATTAACCTATGGCCTATGACATGGTATGGCTTGGTTCATTGTAGCGGGTCCGGACCCCAAGCCGCAAAAGGCTTCACATACGCATGCTCCAACGTTGACTGATTTGCGCTGGGTTTTTTCCCCTTTCTTCAAATATGTATCCAAAGTCAGTATTCAAAAGAAACTCTTGTTTGTTTTAGTTTGGTGCGCCCTGGATTGAGGATCCAGGCAAACCAATAGAACCCGGGTTCTGTTTCTACTAGGCAGACTCAATATACCGCCCTCTCTTGGTGCATCTAGACAAGGGGCCAGTCTACTGTCAGTTGTGGTACCCCGGCTTGTCTATCGTGTTTACATCCACAGCACTCAATGGACATACAGTGTTAGTACATGTGCGAAAAACACACATGACTCCACCACAATTTTGTACGCGTTTTGACGCTGAATTGAGAGACTGACATTCAACAAAGTGACAGTTATACTGACAGAAAATGGTAACGTACATGTTCTTTTTTTATTTGTACGGAATTTTCTGTGCCTTGCCTCCCCTTTAGTTAGCAGTGGTTAGCTTTTTGGGGGGTTTGGAGTCGTTGGACTCCCGAGTCCGTTCCGTTGCATACATAATACAACGCGACAGAGTCCAGGCTATATTTTTATATAACATTCCCTAGCCCTGGTGTAGTAGTGGCGGTGTATAAAATTGCATGGAGGTAGTTTGTCATGTTGTTAGGAGGGAAATGTCCATATTCTGCCACCAGTTTGTCACTCGTTATGAAATAAAAGGAGAACTTTTTTCGTATCCTGCCACCACTTCACTTGTATCTTATTATTTTACTCAAAAGAGATATTTCTTTTTCTTTTGTAAAACTGGATGAAAAAGTGGTGGTCGGATACACGAACACGGAGCAGTTTTTCTGCCTTTTCGTAAATTGTACCTAATTTCATCTGACAGTTGTTTGACCAGTTCCGGATCATTGACCATTCCAGTATCACTTCAACCTTGCAACAAAAAAATTAATTACTAATTATCCTGGTGTCATGTGTTTTCAGTCATGTCAGTAGGATAACAGGAAAATTTTTCACAATCAAAAACGGAATGTTTTTTTTTCAAATCATCTATCCAATTTTTTAACAATAACACTTACACTTCATGGTGTGTTGAAATTTTTAAAGTTTTGGTTTTACATTGCGAGAGACTTCGCCATTAACAGAGCTTAAATCTAAGAGGCTCTATTGCTGCTCAAATTTGTAAGGCTTCATTTATGGCCTAAGATTGCACCACAGAGCATCTAGAATGAGTCTCATTAAGAGCAATTATAAATACCTACTTTTTTTTTACATCTGTTTCTTACAGACTGTGGACTGGTGTTGGGCGCTTCAATACCAAGATGTGAATGTGGAACCTTGCTGAGGATCCAGCCTGTGACTCACACAATCATACCATCATATTATCCAACAACATCTCCTGCGTACCTCAGGTGAGTTAAGATATTTCATAATTTATTTCTGTAACATGTTTTAAAAGGGTTTGGGGCCATTTGTTTTAGGGACAATTACAGGAATAGAGGAAAACCAATGAGAGATTGGTCAAAGGTTTACAAATGACAGTGGACGAGAAGATCAAACAAACAACTAACAAGGAAGATCAAACAAACAAGCAAACAAGGTATGCACATTAAAACTAGGGAGCTTTAACCAACGAGACCGATAGGATAACTCCGTAGTTTTGATGAAAGACCCTAGTTGGAAAGTGTGTAGGATAATCAGTTAGAGCTGCAGCCAAAGAGTTAAAAGGGGGACAATAAGGCCCCCATTGAAAGTGAATATACTTCTGGGTGTTCAGACATTAGAAAGTTCTGTGATGTAAATGACTGAATTCCATTTTTTGTACCATTTGGGTAATAACTGGGTGTTATTTCAAGATAAAGGAAACACAAGCCCATTGTGACACATTGAAACCAACAGAGTGTGCGTAGTTACAGTACCCAGGCTCTTGTACTTTGTGCTTAGATAGCCAGATACTAGCATTGTTCATGGCACTGTATCTAATGTATCTGGATCCCACAGGATAGCTTAACATTTACTCATATATGGCAAAGAACACACAGACTGAAATACATGTACATACATGTAGTGCATGTATGTACATGTAGACCAGGGTTTTCCTGATTACCTTAAAAAGGCAGTGGATGGACACTATTGGTAATTACTCAAAATAATTATTAGCATAAACCCTTACTTGGTAACGAGTAAAGGGGAGAGGTTGATAGTATAAAACATTGTGAGAAACGACTTCCTCTGAAGTAACGTAGTTTTCGAGAAAGAAGTAATTTTCCACGAATTTGATTTTGAGACCTCAGATTAAGAATTTGAGGTCTTGAAATCAAGCATCTTAAAGCACACAATTCTGTGTGACAAGGGTGTCCCACCTCCAATTGGCCTATGATTGCACCACAAAGCATCATTTAAAAATGCAAAAATTTTCCCGGGCCCTTCAGCGGGGCCCCGTGGCCCTGCAGCGGGGCCCTGGTTGTACATGTACCCACCGCTGTAAAGGCTTTACGCCTGAATGCTCTTTCGTTGACAGATTTGGGTGTGAAGTGGGGGGTGTGAAGTGTGGAGGCACTTTTAAATGTTCCCCTTACCCCCCCCCTTGTTTTTCATTTCAGGTGGGAATTGAACCCACAACCTTTGCTTTGATAATTCAATTTCCCGGGCCCTTCAACAGGGCCCGGATACCCACCGCTGTAAAGGCTTTATGCCTGAATGCTCTTTCGTTGACAGATTTGTCCCCCCCCCCCCCCCCCCCCCCCCCCCGCCTACAAAAGGAGGGGGTTGTGAAGGGTGGGGGGCACTATCAAATGTTCCCTTCCCCTCCATGTTTGTCAGTTCAGAACCCACCACCTTTGCATTGATTCAGATGGCATACCACTAGACCATTGAGCTAGCCCGAAGCCCGATGGCTAGAGGCAGTTCAAATCCTACATGTGTTAGCAGTGAGTGCCACAATTGCATCTGGGATAAAGATAATGAATTTTATTTACCTAATACCGCTGTGTATTAAATACTCAGTACAATGCCTCACCCATAGCAACAAAAGGTCGCAGGTTCTGTGCTAACTAATGTACGAAGAGCCCAGCAGCCGATTTATGAAACGCTTGAGTTAGGACGAGTTATTCGTCCTAAATTATGATGGTTCAATGTTTCCTTACGCTAATCTTAACTCGTCTAAGTCTAATCGTAAGTGAGGAAGAGTTTGATAAAATTGAAGGCAGTTAAACCTAAAGCTTAGAAAAGGGGTTTGCCCCGGTGTTTCTGGCAAATGGCTTCTGAGTTCACCACAGAATCTTAAATTCCCGTCTCAGTGCTACATAAAAACATGGGCGTCAATCAGAGGTGGGGCGGACAGTGGTAGGGGACATAATATCAGTTGTTTTTGATCACCTTTATCATGAAACTCGAGGGCATCATTCCACTATGACAAGTGTCCCCCGTCAAATTGGGCTATGATTGCACCACAAAGCATCTTAAGTGCAAAATGTTCCCAAACGAACCACACGCTGTAAAGGCTGCACGCCTGAATGCTCCAGCATTGGCAGATTTCCCCCCCCCCCCCCCACTCGGCCTAAAAAAATGAGGGTGTGCAGGACTGGGGACACTTTATCAAATGCCCTCCCTCATGTTTTTGATCATCTTTATCTTGAAGCCCAAGTATTGCACTGTGTCAGACCAAACCCTGTGCCCTGGGCATCAATCCTGGGGGCGACGGGGACACGTTCCAACTTTTTAAAGGGTGTGGGAAACTATATAAAATGCCCCCCCCCCCCAGTTTCTGACCAGCTTTATCATGATGCTTAAGTATTGCACTGTGTAAGACCAACCCTGTGTCCTGCCATAGGCATCAATCCTGGGGGCGACGGGGCCCACGTCCCCCACTTTTTAAAGGGTGGGGGACACTATATCAAATGCCCACCCCCAGTTTTTGACCACCTTTATCATGATGCTCAAGTATTGCACTATGTAAGACCAACCCTGTGTCCTGCCATAGGCATCAATCCTGTGGCAGACGGGGGACACGTCCCTCACTTTTTAAAGGGTGGGGGACACTAAATCAAATGCCCACCCCCCAGTTTTTGCCCAGCTTTATCATGATGATGCTCAAGTATTGCACTGTGTAAGAGCAAACCCTGTTTCTTGCCATGGGCATCAATCCTGCTGGGGCCGTCGGGGGACACGTCCTAACTTTTTGAAGGGTGGGGGACATTATAAAATATCAAATGCCCCCTCAGTTTTTGTTAACTGGTATATTTAGCGTGGCCATTACCAGACTGTACTTCTAAAGTCTTGTAGATAAAACTGCACTGCTGTGCCATAGGGCATGTTCTAAAATAATAGAGCAAAGAGACACACCAAAGCGGTACCGAAGATCCTTCTTCGTAAACTAACCCCTCGCCTGTGCCAGCAAACTAAGGATGTAATACGGCGGAAATACCCCGAATAAAACATGTTCACCTTTTCGGGGTTATAGTCACTGTACTACACTGTACTACATGTATACTTCACCTGAAATGCTTTCAGAATATAGCGCTCAAAAAAGCCTCTTTGTGTTTAGATCCTCCAACCGGAGACAAACCAG
Organism: Asterias amurensis; assembly: GCF_032118995.1. Lineage (NCBI taxonomy): Eukaryota > Metazoa > Echinodermata > Asteroidea > Forcipulatida > Asteriidae > Asterias > Asterias amurensis. Next base: position 2,018,014 of record NC_092651.1, read on the forward strand.
TTCACGTCCAGCTGCGGGCACGCCAGAAACGCGAATGATTTGAATCATGCGCCCTCTTTGTTCACAGTGGTGCAAATAGTGTACATGTTCCTCATACAGTGATGCTCTTTTTCTGTCTGTCACTGCCGCTCTGTATCCCCCTTTGCTACATATAGTTTGAGTAATGTTGGTAATTTCTTACCCAAGTAACTTCATGCCCAAGGCTGTTATTAACTGTGTTCCTTTTAAAGGCAGTGGACACTATTGGTAATTACTCAAAATATTTATTAGCATAAAACCTTTCTTGGTGACAAGTAATGGGGAGAGGTTGATGGTATAAAACAATGTAAGAAACGGCTCCCTCAGTGCCATAATTTTCGAGAAAGAAGAAATTTTCCACGAATTTGATTTCGAGACCTCAGGTTTAGAACTTAAAGTCTCGAAATCAACCATCTAAACGCACACAACTTCGTGTGACAAGGGTGTTTATTTCTTTCATTATTATCTCGCAAGTGCGATCACAGATTGACCTCAAATTTTCACAGGTTTGTTATTTTATGCATATGTTGAAATACACCAACTGTGAAGGCTAGTCTTTGACAATTACCAATAGTGTCCACTGCCTTTAAGTCAATATTCATTGAGATGTTAAAATTAGAAAATTAAAGTTATTCCAAAATCCGAAAGGCGCAAATTATACTGCTCATATTTCTAATGCATGATTCTGTTTCGTTCTGCTTTGATCAATTAGGCCTTTAATTGGCCTAAGATTGCACCACAGAGCATCTATTATGAAAAATATTTTCCCAGGCCCTTAAGCAACCCAAACCCATGACATAAAGGATTCACGCTCGTATGCTCTGTACAGATTTTGCCCCTCCCCCCTAAAATTTGTGTTTAGTTTCACCCTTGAACATGCTGGTAATCTATAAGAGGCTCTACTGCTGCTCAAATTTGTAAGGTTTCATAGTCTGTTTTGTTCATCAATTATTCATCTATAATTGGCCAAAGATTGCACCACAACATTTTCCCTGGCCCTTGTGTAGGCCTCATTTCCGACGCAAAAAGGCTTCATGTTCCGCACACACATGCTCCATCTTTAACAGATTTTCCCCAATCTTCCAAACCTCCCGCCCCCAACCCCCCCCCTAAAAAAACTTTCAATGATTGGGATGAAACACTCATCCCCCCCCCTAGGCGATGATTGGTATTAAATGCTGTCTGAGCAATAAATATGCAAAATTAATATGGATACAAAGCTGTAACTGAGTTGTTTTTTGTGGAAGTGTCGTGGCCGAGCCGGTAAGAGTACCAAATTCAAACTGATCAGCAGAGTGTGGGTTTGAATCCCCAGCCGTGAAACTTGTGTCCTAAGCAAGACTCTTAACCATTGCTTCGTCCTTCGGATGGGACGTTAAGCCGTTGGTCCCATGTGTTATGTAACGCTTGTAAAAGAACCCAGTGCACGAAAAGAGAAGGGGTTCGCCCCAGGTGTTTTTGGTCCGATCGGCAGCAAACTGCGCCACAGCATCTTGTAAAGCATTCATGCTATCAGAATTAGGTCTCATAATTTAAACATCTGACAGGAAATACTGTCTGTTACATTTCCTATTCTTATTATAGCAAAACGGTTTACCAAGTGGCTTACAATAGACTTTCAATCCCCAAAACTCCAACTTCTGAGGGACTCATATCACAGCAAAAAAGGTCAAACAATATTAATCGGGACTACCTTGTACTGCATCATTTGTACTACTTTTAAATCATTTCAGGTTAATTGAAAGGGTCAAAAGATGTCCCTGAAAAGGTCTAGATTACACTCGAGAGCATCTACGACCTAAACATTTTCAGGGCCCTAAAGCAGGCCTCGGGCCCCACGCCATAACTACTATGGCTTATCAATGTCCCCCCTCCCCCAATCTTTCAAGACAGATTGACACCCATGCATACAAAAAATCTCTTACGTAATTCAAATATGAAAAAACCAAAAACTGTTGTGCAAATGAGACTCCATATGCCGCATATAGCATAACTGCTATGACTTGGTGTGGGGTGTGTCCCCCCCCCCATCTTTCAAGATTCAAATATGTAAAAAAAACAAAAACTGTTGTGCTAAATGAGACTCCAGTTTTGGGTTTAAAGCGAACCCCAGATGCCGCATATAGCATAACTGCTATGACTTGGTGTGTGGTGTCCCCCCCCCATCTTTCAAGACAGATTGACACCCATGCATAAATACCTCTCTTACTTGAAACATTTCAAAAAACTGTTGTGCTAACCAGTGAGTGGTTAATTTTCTTCCTATTGTTTGTTAACTTTGAAAGTGTGTTCAAGATGAGGTGCTGCTGTCTCTTAGATTTCCCAAGTGGTTTTTCCAGTCAAGATAAAAATCACCAAATAAATAACACTAAATATAGGTACAGGGCTAATGATGTAAAAACTGTGCACAGAGCTACTTGCTGTTATAGTCAAATACCAAACAAATAACCATATATAATGATCAATGGCCAGATTATCAGTTTATTGCAGTACGGCTATTGATAATGAACTTGGACTTTAAATACGAAAACAGTTTGAAGTACGTCTAGGTTTGATACAAGCTACTGTCAGAGCACATCCAGTGAATAGTGTTGGATTATGAATACTGATTTAAACATATCCCATGATTTCAGTTATTGGTTTTTTTGTGTCAATCTTTAACATACATGTGGAGTGCGTTCGATTAGCTTCCTTGGGTCGACCTCGCGAGAACACTTGGGGTAAGTCCCTGACAAGAGCCAATCAAAACGATCACTCACCCTCTCGTGGTGCTGTCATGCACCTCAGGCCAGCCCCAAGTGACCCGTTCCACAAGCAGGGCACTCGGGGCTGACCCGAGTGAGCCCCTGGAATGACGTCTCTTAGCTATTCGAACGTACCGGGGCAGATCGGGGTCGACCCAGGGAAGCTAATCGAATGCAGCCATTAGAGGAACATTACATATTTTGTTGTTGCTAACAAAACAGTTGCTGGCAGTGTAAGCACTTTATGTGGTCCACCATATACATATACATAAACTGAATAACCTGTAGAAGTTTGAGATCGATTGGCCATCTGGGTCACGAGAAAAAAGTGAAAAAAACGATTATGCATTTTGCATGATATCTACATGTATTTAACAAAATTTATTTAATGTTATTTTATGGATATGTTGATATACAGCAAGTGAGGAGACTGGTCTTTGACAAAACACCAATAGTGTCCAGTGACTTTAAGGCTGCCGAGGGCTGCAAATAAAGAAGATTTGAGAACGGTTCCGGACTTAGAAACAACCATTTATAATGATCAGTTATCAAGATTATAAGTTAATTGGAAAATGACTGTTGGTAATGAACAATGGTGGACTTTAAATACAAAACTTTAATTTGAAGTACTTCTACATTTAGGTCTGTTATCAGCTAATGTACATGTTATTGCATCCAGTGATTATTGTGTACATTAGATAAAAGTAGCGCCTACGTGTACTCTTTGGAATACTGATCGTAATGTTTCTCTGCCTACTTCAAACTTTTATAATAAATTTCATTATGATTCATTCAGTAAAGCAAGAGTTTAACACATTCATGCAAATTGAGGGTTCCTTTTTCATCCTTTGTTGCATTAAATTTTGTTTTGGGGGCATTAGAAACTCACACTGTAAAATTTGTACACAAAGTTTTTCTCACAGTGTTAAAAACATTGAGAGACTTGCTCACATTTTTGGCATGGTCTACTGCAGGTTATACGTATAGGATGCTATGTGTATCACATAGGTCTTATAGTTCAACAACTTAGCATGCCTGTCTTACAAAGTAATAAGCACTGTAGGGAAACATGAAATGTGTGAAGATTTTACCCAGTCAGTTTTCCTTGAGGTTTTAAAAAGTAGTAACCCCCCCCCCCTTTAAGGTCAGTCGCTGCTTCCCAGGTTGTATCGCAAACTTGGGTGTAATCCATACGGCAGTTAAAGGTTGTATGGCTTATGACTGGCACCAACAAGCAAAGGATTTTGACAAAATAGGGAGACTACCACCTACATGTATAGCTCAGTTGGTAGAGGGGGTTGCGTTTGGGCAGGGGTCATTGGTTCCAATCCCCCTTAGTCATGTTTTCTTTGTCATCTTAAAAGAATGAACTGAAAGAAAAGAACTTTTGTCCACTGTATATTGTTAGGGTTAGGGTAGGGAGACCACCACCTATAGCTCAGTTGGTAGAGGGTGTTTCGTTTTTCGTGAGGTCATTGGTTCCAATCCCGCTGTAGTCTTCTTCTCTCTGGTCATCTTAAAAGAATGAAATGAAAGAACTGTTGTCCACTCTTTATTGTTAGTGTACATGTAAGAAACTCATAATTCATTAAAAAGGGAATAAAAGGGTAGCGACGAGTTCTTAAACGGCCGTTTAATGCCGGCAGGGTCCAGTAGCCGTGTAATAAAGCCTTAAGCACACGGCGGCGACCCTGCAAGGTTTTAAACGAACGTTTAAGAAGGAGTCACTACTCAGCTCAGTTGGTAGAGGGGGTTGCATTTTTGCTGAGGTCATTGGTTCCAATCCCGCTGTAGTCACCTTCTCTTTGGTCATCAAAAAGAATGAAACGAAAGAACCTGTTGTCCACTCTATATTGTTAGTGTACATGTAAGAAACTCATAATTCATTAAAAAGGGAATAAAAGGGTAGCGACGAGTTCTTAAACGGCCGTTTAAAGCCGGCAGGGTCGGGTTGCCGTGTGGTAAAGCCTTTAGTGCACGGCAGCGACCTTGCAAGGTTTTAAACGGACGTTTAAGAAGGAGTCACTACTCTTTTATTCCCATTCATAAATGCCCTTTTGTTAAAAAACGTTACAAAAATACAATTACAGACACTTCGACAGTTACAAATTCGAGGTTTTAAATATTTTTTTCAAAAACTTTGTGAAGGGTCTGTTGCGCAAGGGTTGTGTGTATGCGCGCGCTCTTAGAAATAAATTACGCGCGCGCGCTCAGAAGTAGGTTCACGCTGTTACTAAATGCTATGAATTGCATTCCGCGTGATAATCTTGCGCGCCTGACAGACACGCGGAAGCCAGCCGGTTATAAACACTGGTCATTATCAACCGTTATTAACACCCCATGTGTGTGCGCTCTCCACCAATAGGAGTAGAGAAACTGTCTGGGGTATTTATGAAATGTTATTAATTAAAAGAACAACATGTTTTCTACAACCATGGCCACGCTGGCTGAAGTTCATTGGTTCAACCTGAAATGGTACTTCAAATTCATAATTTATTTATCAGTCTTGAAACTTGAAAGACTACACTTAACACTTAAAAGTAACATAGAAAGACCTACACTATAATCAGATTTTCATTTTGACATTTTAAATTGAAATACATTTGGCATAGTTTGCATAATAAAAACTCATTTCAATCAATTTTAAGGTTGATTTATTATTCTTTTTGATTTGTTTGAAAGACTTGCTGCCAGAAGGAACTACATGTAAAGTAAAAGTAAATGAACAAGAAGAAAGCTCCTCTTTATGTTTGCACATTGAATGGTAAGTGCCATACAAATGAATCTGACATTTGAAGTAGTGATGAATTGGTTCACTCTGGAGAAGTGTATCCTGACACATTCTTGCCTTTACCTCTTTTAAACATATTGAAGGGAATTTCAGTTTCCACTGTTCATTTAAAGGCACTGTACACTTTTGGTAAATGTCAAAGACCAGTCTTCTCACTTTGTGTATCTCAACTCAGCATAAAATGTTAAACCTGTTAAAAATTAAACTCAATGTGTCGTCAAAGTTGCAAGAGAATAATTGAAGGAAATAACACACTTTTCGCACAAGTTATGTGCTTTCTGTTCAGATGCTTGATTTCGAGACCTCAGCTGAGGTCTCAAAATCAATTCAAATGTTTTAGTGAGAGCTAACTTCTTTCTCCAAAACTATGTTACTTCACAGGTAGCCGTTTCTCACAAGGTTTTATACTATCATCAGCTCTCTTTGCTAACAACCAAGTACATGTAAGTTTGTGCTAACAATTATTTTGAGTAATAACCAACAGTGTCCAATGTCTTTAAGTGTGTCTACACATATTCTGGCCTCTATATCTGTAAAACATATCAAAGGGAATTTCACTTTCCACTGTTCATTTAAGAAATTTTAGAAAACAACAAATTATGATGAAACATAACATCAAATACGTGACCAGACAATGTACATGTGTTAGCTGTCTTACTTTAATGTTTGCATTACACCTATATATACATGTGATAGATAACAAATGTTGTTGCGCAGTGCAGGCAAACAGCAAGGGTACATAAGTTCATGTACAAACACACCGCAATAGGTTTAGCTTCAAGTCTTTTAAAGACACTGGACACTATTGGTAATTGTCAAAGACCAATCTTCTCACTTGGTGTATCTCAAGATATGCATACAAAAACAAACCTGTGGAAATTTAAGCTCAATTAATTGTCGAAGTTGCAAGATAATAACAAAAGAAAAAACACCCTTGTCACACGAAGTTGTGTGCGATGAGATGGTTGATTTCGAGACCTCGAACTCTAAATCTGAGGTCTCAAAATCAAATTTGTGGAAAGTTACTTCTTTCTCGAACACTACGTTTTTTCAGAGGGAGCCGTTTCTCACAATGTTTTATACTATCAACAGCTCACCATTGGTTGTTACCAAGTAAGTTTTTATGCTACCAATTATTTTGAGTAATTACCAATAGTGTCCAGTTACGTGACTCTTGGAGTCAAAAGGTAAAACAATTTGTCGCCAGCGCCATTTTAGCTTGGAACATTGTTCGTGAGAAGACCTCAGTAGTATGCATAGCTGTGATCGGCGATATTTGACGAGTTTACAGTACACAGCGACAAGGTGAGTACAAATCATTTAAAAAATTAAACCTTTGCTCAAAACTCTGGGCTTTGATAGGCCTACATGTAACATTTATTTATTTCAGGAATTAGCCTTTAACAATGTACTCAGCTTTGTTAAAAAGTTATTAATTCACAGGCAACATCTTTTTTTTGCATGGGTGTCATGTAGACTCTGGTTTGAGTTTAGAAACTCAATCTCATCTTCAGTTTACGTGTGCCTCATGGCACGGTGTTAGTCAGAGGTGTGTCTGGGTGTCGTGTAGACTCTGGTTTGAATTTAGAAACTCAACCTCATCTTCAGTTTACACGTGCCTCATGTCATGGTGTTAGTCAGAGGGGTGTCTAGGTGTCTTGTAGGCTCCTTGGTTTGAATTTAGAAACTCAATCTCATCTTCATTTTACATATGCCTTCTTCTGACCTTGATCCAAGGGAAAACAAGGATATTGGGGCTCAAAACTGCAGAATTAGACGAAGGCTTTATAACGGATAAATGATAGATGCGAGTAAAAATAATGATCACTTGAGGGCGCTATCTACAAAGGCGAGGGGCCTATTAAGTTCTCGGGGCAAGACACTCCCCGCCTGGCATCTGTAAGATGTCAAATCTAGAAATAGAAAAGAGTTTACAGTGGGAGTACTTGTGGTGATCACTATCTACTGATCAGAGTGTTTGGCGAGAAGGAGAACAACTTCAGTTACAGGCCTCAAGAACAGCTTCGGTTCTCTGCTTCGGATGACTTTGACTTCGATTTTCCTGACTTTCCCGTCGTCACTTGGAAAGGTCTTGGTGATCATCCCAAGAGGCCAGCTATTTCTCTTGGCTTGAGAATCTTTCATGAGGACTACGTCTCCTTCTCGCAAGTTCGGTTTCTCAGATGTCCACTTAGTGCGTATCTGAAGACAGTTGAGGTGCTCCTGCCTCCACCTTTTCCAGAACATGTCAGCTAATCTCTGTACACTATGCCACTGACATCTGAAGAGATCCTTATCATCAAACTCGCAAGGGGAGACAGAGGGTGTACCAACCTTCTGTGTAAGGAGTGTCGCTGGTGTCAAAATGGAAGGGTGTTCAGGATCTGTAGAGACTGGAGTAAGCAATCTGGAATTTATGATTGCAGTCACCTCTGCCATGAGAGTTGTCAGTACTTCATGAGTAAGTATGCCTGGTCCAAGTTGAAGTAGCATGGCATCGAGAATGCGGCGTGTGATGCCAATCATCCTTTCCCAGCTGCCGCCCATGTGTGAGGCGTGAGGAGGGTTGAACTGCCACTCACATCTGTTATCAGCAAGGATATTCTCAATCTGCTCCTTCTGACGTCCTGAGGAGTTGATGCCAAGCTCACTGCAGGCTCCTACAAAGTTAGTCCCACAATCAGACCTCAACAGCTTTGCAGGTCCTCTCAAGGCGAAGAAGCGTCTCAGTGCGTTCACGAAGCTAGAGGTGTCCATAGACTTGATCACTTCGATGTGAACAGCACGGGCGGCCATACATGTAAAAATCACAGCCCATCGCTTGCTGTTGGCTTGTCCTCCTCTTGTTTTTCGGGCGGTCACTGTCCAGGGGCTGAAGACATCTAGGCCAACATAAGTGAAGGGTGGACTTGTGCTAAGGCGGTCAGCAGGCAAGTCTGCTCTTGTAGCTTGCCTCGCAGTCTTCGACAGGTTACACAGTGGTAGATCAAACTGCTGATGACTTGCTTACCGCCAAGGACCCAGAAACCGGCTGCTCTTATAGCGCCTTCAGTGAAGTGTCTGTCCTGATGCCGGACTACTTCATGGTAGTGTCTGATGAGAAGTGTAGTCACATAGCATTTCCCAGGGATTATCACCGGGTGTGTCTCACCAGTAGACAGCTTGGCTTTCTCAAGTCGACCTCCAACCCTGCTTTGTCAACAAAGGGGTGTAGCTTCTGAAGCGGGCTGGACCGAGGAATGGGTTGGCCACTTTCAAGACGTCTGAGTTCGTCTGCATAGGCTTTTGTCTGAACGATCGAATAAGCTGTTGATGGTAGACAATACCCCACGTCTTGTAAATGGCTTGTCACTGGTCATCGCTTGGAAGGTGAATGTGTCTGCTGCCTAGTCCCACTGAAGGCCCAAGCTCCGTTGTGTTTGAAGGGAGTCTTGTCCAAGGTCAAGGTTCTGAAGCCCTTTGGCGAGGTCTTCTTTGGGAAAGGCTTTCATGACATCTGAACTGTTAGATGCGATTTTGTGAAGACGACGATTGGACTGTGCTAGCATGTCTTGTGATTTCTCCAACACTTCAACAGCCTTGCCCACACTGGGAAATGACTGAAGCCCATCATCGACGTAAAAATGACGGTCAACGAAGAGTCTTGCTTGGTCACCATACTCTTCATGTCCTTCTGCAGCTGTTCTCTTAAGTCCATAGATTGCTACAGCTGGTGACGGACAGTTGCCAAATACATGGACCCTCATGCGATAGTCCAGGTTGTCCCCATCAAGGTTGTTGTTGTCAAACCAAAGACAGCGGAGGTAATCTTTGTGTTCCTTCTTGACGAGAAAACTATGGAACATCTGCTGGATATCGGCCATGATGGCTATTGGTTCACATCTGAAGTGAATGAGAATGCCTAGCAGACTGTTGTTGAGATCTGGACCTCTGAGTAGCACGTCGTTCAAGGATACATTGTCATGTTGAGAGCTTGAGTCGAACACGATTCTGATTTGGCCCAATTTCTTCGGGTGATAAACACCAAGGCACTCTTGGCCTGGCTGGAGTGGTAAAGCTAACTCTGCATGACCACTGCTAAAAATCTTGTCCATGAATTCAATGTAGTGGTCTTTCATCTCGGGTTTCTTGAGAAGAGTGCGACGAAGAGACATAAGACAGTTCACTACTTGTTGTCTGTTGTTGGGTAGGCGTCGCCGGGGGGTTCGAAAGGGGAGAGGACCCACCCAACTGTTGGAGTCGTCTTGGACAAATTCTTCATTCATGATGGAGAGGAAAGTGTCGTCTTCAACTGACGGGGCCAACTTGTAATCTTCAGGAGACTCAAGGAAGACATCAGAACCGATACTATGTAGCTGTTGTTTCTCGTGTCTGGAAGTCTTGTTGATGAACATTTCCTTCACATGGAATTTGCTCTCACAGGGTGATAAGTAGCTTGGACGGCCGTTATCAAGGATACTCGTTTTGAGGCTATTGACGGTTGGTTTGTGAGCTCCCCCGAGGCAGACATCTCCCACTATGACCCATCCCAATTGTTGGGCGTAGGGGGCAGTGTGGAGTCCGTTGCTCTGACTGCGAACCTTGTGGACCTGAATTACATCTCTGCCAAGTAGAAGAAGAATCTGCGCCGTTTGATCAAGCGGAGGGATCATGTGAGCGATGGCCTTTAGGTGAGGATGATGACTTGCAGCCTAAGGAGTTGGAATTTCACATCGATTGTTTGGGATAGAGTCACACTCGAGGAGTGGTGGCAAGGCCAGCTGGACTTCTTCATCTGCTGATTGTATTATGAAGCCGTTAGCTCTCCTTCCATGAGCGCTTGTTGTGCCAGAACATGTGGGGACTTCGTAGGGAGAGGTGTCTCCATTAATGTTGAACATGTCAAAGAAGGCAGACCTGGCAAGCGAGCAGTTGCTTTGATCATCTAACATCACATACACCTTCACCTTCATGTCAGGTTGGCCCTGCGGATACACGCTGGCTAGACATATCTTGGAACACGATTTTCCAGGTAGACTATCTCCACAAACGTCTGTGCAACTTGTGGAAGCTACTGATGGGTCTTTATTGGGTTGCTCCCCGCCATGGTTTTCCACAGGCAAAGAATCAGTTCTTTTCCAAGGTGGCAGGCCATTATGAAGGGTGGATACATGACGATCGCTTTCACACTCGGTGCAGCGAATTTGAACGTTGCAGTCATTTGCCATGTGAGAAGTAGAAGCACAGCACCTGTAACAAATAGCATGCTCTCTGAGAAAGGCCTTCTTTCCTCCAATGGTTTTCCTCTGAAGCCACGGCACTTTCTCAAGGAGTGAGGTCTCATGTGAATGGGGCACTGCTTGTCTGGGTCCAACAATTCATTGGGGCAAAAATAATGATCACTTGAGGGCGCTATCTACAAAGGCGAGGGGCCTATTAAGTTCTCGGGGCAAGATATGCCTCATGTCATGGTGTTAGTCAGAGGGGTGTCTGGGTGTCTTGTAGACTCCTTGGTTTGAATTTAGAAACTCAACCTCATCTTCAGTTTACATGTGCCTCATGTCATGGTGTTAGTCAGAGGGGTGTCTGGGTGTCATGTAGACTCCCTGGTTTTAATTTAGAAACTCAACCTCATCTTCAGTTTACATGTGCCTCATGTCATGGTGTTAGTCAGAGGGGTGTCTGGGTGTCATGTAGACTCCCTGGTTTTAATTTAGAAACTCAATCTCATTTTTTCAGTGAACATGTGCCTCATTTATGGTGTTAGTCAGAGGGGTGTATGTGTGTCTTGTAGACTCTCTGGTTTGAATTTAGAAACTCAACCTCATCTTCAGTTTACATGTGCCTCATGTCACGGTGTTAGTCAGAGGGGTGTCTGGGTGTCTTGTAGACTCCTTGGTTTGAATTTAGAACATACATGCCCCTTACAGTCTTTTCTACAGTCGTCAATATTTCCTAAGTTCATATTTCCTAAACTACATAAGCTATTTTGACAATCTATACATCATATGAAAGGGCTTTACGTACTTTACAGAAATAGATATGTTGGTGAACTTTCGTTGACCTTTTGACCTGTTTAAACCGGAAGTGACTGTGAAATGCTTTGAAAGGGCGTTGTTTATTGCCTTTTAGGTTGAAATATACATCCTTTGATGCTTTACCATCACAGTATACAAGTATGGCAAAAGTCTGGTTTAAAACAAATATTACCGATGACGTCACCAAACATACACTTTTACTAGATGACGTAATCATGTTGTTTTTACAGAATAACGACGCAGAATAACCTGCATATAAAAGAGCGAGTCTAAATTTGTGCGAGAGTATTCAAGATGGCAACTGAAGGTAGGGTTCTCCATTGCAATTTCTAGTCTAATTAAAAAGCTTGCCCTGAAACATTGAACAAAAGATATGTCTGAAGCACGGGACAACGAAATGCTGATGTATTTTTTGTTGCATACCTACACAAGTAACGTAAATAAAGCATGAACACCATTATTTATCAATACCCACGTTTGTCCTGGAAAAAAACCCCGTCACACACCGAGTCGACCCAGGGGAGCTAAACGAACGCACCCATTGTGAGAAACAGCTCCCCCTGAGGTGACGTGTTTCGAGCAAGAAGTAATTTTCCACGAATTTGGTTTCGAGACCTCAAGTTTAGAATTTGAGGTCTGGAAATCAAGCATCTAAAAGCCCACAACTTTGTGTGACCATTGTGTTTTTTCTTTCATTAATATCTCGCAACTTCGACAACCGATTGAGCTCAAATTTTCACAGGTTTGCTATTTTATGCATATGTTGAGATACACCAAGTGAGAAGACTGGTCTTTGACAATTACCAATAGTGTCCACTGGCTTTAATTTCTGGAGAAACACTGTTACAATGCATCGCGTGAATGTTTATGGCCAAAGCAAAAGGAAGAGATTACCATGAATTGACCTTACATTCTGTTACTAATAAGGGTATCTGTCAGTTATCTGTATGGTCATACGCCCGCATAGAAACATTACATAATGTCTATTAAAACATGGAGGAATAAATTAAAAGAACCTTAGGATCTTATGTCTGTGGGTATGGCCCACAATCCCATGCACCTAATCCTTTTATGTATAGGATAATGCCTGAGGTGTGCGCCATTCGGCCACGAATGGCGCGTTCACCGAGGGCATTATGCGACTAAAACTAAACCCACACCTGTGACGCCATGCTATTGTTAATATCGCTCCATTATTTTGCACGAATGCCGCGAAACTTTCAAGTCAATTGTTTGTATTTATTACTTAGGGCCAAAGCCTTTTGAACATGGTACATGGACGAAGACTTGCCCTATATAGGACTCTTCCTCTGTACACAGAAACTGTAGTACGATACGAAAGTGTAAGGCCGCCAGGGCTAGGACGAAGACCAACATGAAATACGCTCGTTCCATAGACAGTGGCATTATGGATCGGGAGTTAAAGTGGCAGCAGAATATATTTTTCCCTGACTCAAGGTAAATTTAGTCAAGTGGTAGAAAGTGACTATGACGTGGATGATGTTGTAGCTGACTTGCTCGGTCTAAAAACAAACACAAACAACAATGGTTTTCAAGGCAGTGGACACTATTGGTAATATTGTCAAAGACTAGCCTTCACAGTTGGTGTACCTCAACATATGCATAAAAAGACAAACCTGTGAAAATTTTAGCTCAATCGGTCATCGAACTTGCAAGATAATAATGAAAGAAATAAACACCCTTGTCACTTGTCACACAAAGTTGTGTGCGTTTAGATGGTTGATTTCGAGACCTCAAGTTCTAAATCTGAGGTCTCGAAATCAAATTCGTGGAAAATTACTTCTTTCTCGAAAACTATGGCACTTCAGAGGAAGCCGTTTCTCACAATGTTTTATACCATCAACCTCTCCTCATTACTCGTCACCAAGATAGGTTTTATGCTAATAATTATTTTGAGTAATTACCACTAGTGTCCACTGTCTTGAAGATAAAAGAAGTGACCTACCGTACAAGTCTGTAGTTTAAGATATTTTTGACATAACTTTGATTAACAAATTTAAGCTGACTTAACGATCAAAAATTTCAATTAAATTCCTGCTATTGTATATTGAAAGAAGTATTTTGCAAATTTAATTTTAAGGGAATTAACCACTGCCATGTTTGTTAGCCCAGGTTGGACTCCTCCGTTGCATGCAACGCGACGGAGTCCAGGGTATAAAAGTCCCGTACCATTGCGAACATTTTTCAAAAACCTGTTAAAAATATTTCTACCTATTAGTTGGGAGTGTGAACTTTTACTCACATGTTCCTTGTAGTTGGAACTCCAAGCCCGCGTTATTTAAAATTGTTGAATTGTCTCCTTTTGTAAAAAAAAAAAATTGAAATTTACGTTTTCCATTCCACGTCGTGCACTAACTTCCGTGTAAACACTTTTTTGCACTGATCACTGGCGGCGCCATCAACTTGCGTCAACCACTCACTAAGCAGATGGATAATAGTCAGCGAGCAATTTACACAAAGCGCAGTACATAGTATACCGCGCATAGACGTCTTGTGCCAAGACTCCATGTGCTGGAAGCGTATCTTTTTCCCAGGACAGATGAGGGCGTTAAATTGGCGCATGCTAAGTGGCCTCATCTGTCCTAGGAAAAAAATATACGCGCGCAGGAAAGCGCCCTCTGTTGTCCGTCTATATGACAAGAAGAAGCCATGTGAAAAAGCCAGATGGCGGCAGACGGCTTTGCTGCTTATAAATATTTAAGAAAAAACTCACTTTGTAACCAAAATTCAACCTGAAACTTTAAAAAATTCTATTTGAGGTGCAGTGCTTTCCATTTTTATGTCTCCTGGATTTTAAATGTGTATTGGAGGAGTTGAAGGCGATTTGATGGCACCTACCCAGTTGACGGTGAATAGCGGCAAGACAACGCGCTGCACTCTAAAGCCATGCGCACTTGGGCTCACACTATCAGTTGGTATACGATCAACATTGCCAGTGCAGAACTTCGTAATATTTTCGGAAATAATTTCTTCCATGGATATATTTGTTAGCTGTAAACTCGTTGAAAATATAGTGAGGGACACTATGAATATATGAACGGAAGTTAACTTCTCAAATCAGGTAAAACAATAAAGAAAATTGTAGTCAAATTTGTGGTTGCATTAAAAAGAACCTTTATACCCAGGTGGCACTGACGATGTCCTACTGGGGCTACCATGTTTGTGTATAACAAATTAAGCATTTTGACTTAATTTAAAAAAGTACTGGTTAAAACGAAGTTGATTTATCTGACTTTAAGACCTGCTTAAATGGCTGTTGTAGTTAACTAACATTTTTTTCAACATCACAGCTAAATAATAATTTAACAATTGTATCTGTTTACTTGTGGAAAGTTTTTACGATCATTTTGCAATACATGCAGAGCTCTAATCCGTGTTCAGAAAAACGTATGGTCTATGGCATTATTGACGTCATTTACTTTTTCTTTAACTCTATTATGACAGTTTCACCCGTTTGCACAATGGGTGAATAGTTGTACCCATCGCGCCATTTGTGCAAAATAATGGAGCGATTTAGCAATAGCATGACATCACAGGTGTGGGTTAAATAAAGGGTGCGTTCGATTAGCTCCCCCTGGTCGACCCCAGCGTGTGGCGTTTTCTTTTTCCAGGACGAACGTGCGCAGATAATTACCCACGTTCGTCCAGGAAAAAAAAATTGCCACACATCGGGATAGACCAAGGGGAGCTAAACGAACGCACCCAAATATTAACGGCACTCTGTTTTTGTAGTTTAACTTATTTCAGTGTTATTAAAGTCACCTGGTAATGTTTTTTTGTCAAAATCAAGCTTTGGTCACTAAAATGTGTGTTCTGGGGAATAAACAATTATCTAAGGTTTAAAACATTAGTTTCCATGTAGCCTTGCTCAAGGCAGTCGAATTATTCACTCCGAAAAAAGACCGCCGCTGTATAAAAACCCACCCGTATTCACTGTGCGTAAAACCCACCCATATTCACTGTGCGTAACATCGCACGACACGATGCCCCGTACACTATTCGCATGCGGAGGCCGTCAGGCCGACAGCCTTGTAGGATCTGTGTTGAAGCCACTGACCTCATTAGTATAATAAGCGAAGAGTTCCCACGGTCAGCTCATTACCATAATGCCCGCGAAAGACGAGACATGTATCACACACCACCACTACGGACGCATGATAGGGTCCAAAGGTCGTGATAAAGGAAGTGCGTGATTGGACGTCAAAATGAATAATTCATTTGCCTCACATCCTGTGTTGTCTGATAGGTCTGACGAACGATATACATATTCATGAGCTGCATACTAGCATATCCTAGAGCCCCCCCAATTTCGTCCACTATTGGAATTTTTTCAATACAACACATAAAAACGGGAAGATACAGACCCGACAAGGCTGTCGGCCTGACGGCCTCCGCATGCGGTTAGTGGTGTACGAGTGCGATGACTTGTGTGAACAGTATTCAGGCGATGTGACAGTGTGTATACGGGTGGGTCATTCGATGTGATCGCACACACCATGCACAGGGTATACGGCGGGTGGGTTTACAGCTGCGTCTTTTCTGAGCGAATAATGCGACTGCCTTGAGCAAGGCTAGTTTCAATGTCATTTACAAATTTGAAGAAAAAAAACCTGACCCGAGAGGGCGCTGTTCGTGACGTCAATGTTTTCTCTGCGTCAATCAAGGCGTCGCGATGAATCGCATGCAGTGCCAACACAAGATAGTGACGCCTGGCGCAAGCTAAAAACTAGCCCCATAAATCGGTCCAATCCACTCCGTATCCTTGGCCCCAGCACCACTGATATCAAAATCTTTCGGAAAACCATCTGAAACTCTCCGCATCATGAAACTTACCGATCTAATACTTCAGAAGTTGCAGATAGCACTATACTTGGAATCGTTCACATAGGTATCACAGATTTTGAGTAAAAATCAAGTAAATTTTGGGTGTGAATTTTCTCAACTAACGCTCTTTTACCGCTCATGCCGATATGCCGATTGTCCCTAGACCGTGTGCAGATTTTTTTCCCAGGACAAACGTGTGGAATCGTCTGCACACGTTCGTCCTGGGAAGAAAAGATACCCAATCCGCGCTTCGTGTATATAAACATACGGACACGCGTCTGGGAACTGTTCTTTGTAGTTCCCAGACGCGTGTTCGTATGTTTGTACACAAAGCACAGATTGGGGAACCATTCTTTGTAGTTCCCAGACGCGTGTCCATATGTTTGTACTCATTGCGCGGATTGAGTAAATGATGACTTTGTCCAGATGTGACGATTTGAAAATTGGTCAAAAAAAATGTGTACAAAAATGTGTACATTTAACTTGACATGTTCTTGGGCGCCTCCATGTTTTAATGATTCTCCTCTTGTTGGACGTGAGAAGTCAGGGTACCAGGCAAATCTTGCAAGTCATGAATATCCAAGTGGTCATGTCACGTGACGCAGTATGGCTACGCTGATTTATCAATTTGCGCGGTGTACAAAGTAAATATGAATATGTATGAGGTGACGTTGCGCGGTGGTAGTTTCCAGATACAGTGCAGCGCTACGTCACCTTATACATATTCAGTTTTTACTGTACACGCACATAAAACCTAGCGGTCACGACGTCACTTTATGGATATTCATGACTTGCAAGATTTGCCGGGCGCCCACGATCAACGAGAGTAGAATCATTAAAACATGGCGGCGCCCAAGAACATGTCACGTTAAATGTAATTTTTGTACACATTTTTTTGACAAATTTTCAAATCATCACATCTGGACAAAGTCATCATGTAGTAAGCCCTGTGATGTGTCATAGTAATTCCACAAATGTAAGGAATAAAATGAGGTATGTTGGAGTAGTATTGGACTTTTTTAAATGGGAGAAATTTGCAATCAAACTACCTCGCATTTTGCGACCTTTGAAAACTTAGTGTTTAAGACATGTATCGAAGGTGGGCTGTAATGGTGACAGTGATGAGACCGATGTTAAAAGCGGAGCCATTAACAGCTCAACAAGGTGGGCTAGGGATGTATGAACTGAGTGCTGCCGTGGCCAAGCGTGGGTGCAAAGCTGTAGGGGAAATTCCCTTGGCCAGAAATCACCACGTAGCAGTATCCATCACCTCGATCCCACAGTTATTCTTATAAGTTATTATTAGGGGATGAATGAACCGAGTGTTTCCGTGCCCACGCGTGGGTGCAAAGCTGTAGGGGAAATTCCCTTGACCAGAAATCACCACGTTGTCGTCAGGAAATGTCGAACCATGTCGGACGCACTGAAAATACGGGTCCAACTTCTTGCCGTCAACTCAATGTCAACTCGCTAGGTGCCGTAAACTCACCATCAAAACCTCCAGTAATATATTTAAAATCCACAAAAGAGTCATAGAAATGTAAAGTATTAGCCAAAAGAGAATTTTTACTAGTTTTGGTTACATTTCGGTAATAAAATGAGGGTTTTTTTATCGTGAAAAAATTATCTTGAGGCGGCAAAAGCCGTCGGCCCCCATCTTGCTTCTTCACAGAGCTTGTATTGTACATCATGGACAACAGAGGGCGCTTTCCTGCACAAGCGACCAACACAAACGAATCGACTGTGAATATCCATGCACGTGTATAGTGATGATTGTGAATGCATTGGAATAAAAATAGCGGCACCAGGTTTTTCCTCCATGGGTTTTTAGAGATCGCAACACTCCAATCGATTGAGGTACAAATATTTAATTGCTTCAGAGCCAGTGATGTAAAACAAAAAAATATTACGTCTTCTGTTTCATGGAATATGGATGTAATGTTAATTCAGTAATTTTCATCAAGGCGGTTTGAATAAAATTTATCTAATTTACGCAGTCCATTTTTTTATTATTTTTTTTACGCAACAGTCATGTTTTGTTTGTCTTGTCTTCGTCCTTGCAGTAAAACTGTTTTTAGCGTGCGATTGAGCCATTGTTGTCCCCTTCTGAAGGATACTTTCAATTTTCAAAAATCTTCACAATATATCGTCATATCGGCGATATTTACCTGACGATATATCGCCAGTCAAAATTTTCGATATCGTCCAGGGTTATTGAAACAATACCTGATTTTTTTCACGTTAGGTAAATATTCCTTTAAGTTCGTTACGCCTTTCAGGTACCTTCTTCGACTTCCCCTCTCGCTGGAAAAAATTGTTGGGATGGCGTCATGTTTTAGAAAAGAACTTTTGTCTTCATGTCAAAATGTGTGGTGTATTTCAGATTCTCGAAATGGAAAAGACGTCGGACCGGACCACTTTGCAAACTGACCCCATCTGTAGTTGTTTTGCTGGACCCAGCAGCAATACACCTGGTCGACATTGCCGAAAAAATGCAAGAAAAAAAACATTTTCGAAACGTACAAACTCACGACTAGGACTTGAATGTACTTGCACGTAATATGTGTGTGTTCGATGTTCGACCGAGACAAAGTCTGCCTTGATTGACGTCACAAAAGGGGGAAGGCGGAGTCTACAATTCGTTAAAAACAATTACCAAACAAATTGTTTTATTGTTCAGATACATATACTCTAATGTTTGAAAAAAAAAAAAAATCTATTTCCAGGTGACTTTAATGAAAACGTTTCATTAATTAGAGAAAAAAAGTATACATAACGTATAACAGTGGGCTATAAAGGAAGACCCCGAAATCTAACCCATGGTTTAGCCCATGGGCATGGTTCCCTTAGGGCTCACTGGTCTCAATAGCTTATAAATGGGGGCAGACTGGGTCATGACAGTTCGACAATCAAAAGGTCAAGAGATAATGGATTATAGCTCAGCATTATCAGACTTTGATCCTGGATGTTGTATCTACAACATACACGGGCTTACCTTATGAAAGACGGCATGGTTCCAGGCCGGAGATTCTTATTAAAAGAATATTTAAATATGGAATATACACTGTAAAATACAAGAAGAATAGTTCAAACAGAAATTATACATCAGCCGACTAAAGGCCACTCAAACAATTGTTGAAACTTGAAATAAATGGGTCTTGAGCAACGTTTGAGCAAGTACCTGTATTATTTGCAAACCTGATAGCATGTGGGAGAGCGTTTCAAAGTTAAGGGGCAACACACTCAAAAGTGCGATCTCCCAGAATACTTTTAGTTTTACAGAGTGGGGAACTTGGAATGGAAGTGTCATTAAAACTACGAAGACAATATTTAGACAAAGATTACACAATGAAGGCGCTTGCCCATTTAGGGCTTTATACACAATCAGCAAAATTGTAAAATGTATCCTAAATCTGGTTCAATTTGTTTCTTGTTAGTCTTTGTCCCCTCTTCGCCACATAGACATACAATGCTAAATTGGATGTGTAACACATGCACGCATTCTATTGAAGAACGAAATGGTGTATCAGAAGTTGGGACAACTTAGACTGAGTTAAGGCCCGGGCAGCACTCCATAGTTATGTTATGCACATAAAATAAAAAAATGCGCCTTTAATACCATTTAAAAAAAAAAACCTTAAAGAAACCTTTTGAAGAAACCCAATTTATGTACAAGTTAGTGTATTGTTTATTTAAACGTTCACATTAAACTAATCATTGTTTTAATTACTTAGTTGATTGGAGTAGATTTGTATAAAAAACAACATCTTCAAAGCTTTTCATTTCGTATCTAATGTTTGTGCTAAGCTGAGCATCATGCTCTACATCCATTGAATATTTAAATGTATGATTATGAAAAAAAAAAAAATCGAAAACAAGTGAATTTGCAAATAACTGCTTTACTTGGAGGCCCTGCATAATGAAACTGCTGCGCCTGCGTGATTTTTTATTACCCCAAAACACCTAGCTACATGTAAATCGTCAATCACCGAACGTAAACTGCAACATATTAGTTACTCCCCTGGGTTTTGATTTGTTCCAGCGTTGTTGTTCAGGACTGATTTCACTTGAAGTTTATTTTGTTTGAAAGTAGTTTTCTATGGTCTTGACCAGTGAAATTTCCGTTTGTTTGAATCATTGAATCCCATACCTCCAATCAGTGATTCACTTGTTTAACCTTTCCATCTTGCACAAGATGACTCTTCGACTGTTCTCTTAAAGTTAAGATAAGGTTAGTCAGTAAGAACATTAAAGTTTGAGGCGCAGCAAGAGACAATGCTTACAACAATACAACATGTACATATCAAGCATGTCAAGTGAATAACAATAATTATTTTGTTGCAGATAAAAGAAAGACCAAGGAACGCACTGAACAAAGTAAAAAGGCAAGTTTAACGTCAGTGAGCTATAGCACCAGATCAAAACCCGGTGATGAAAATGTGTATAGTAAGTATATTATCGCGTCTTGTAAAGAATGTTTACTATAATCCCCCCGTGAATACCAGGAAAATATGCAGATTTTGTTCTTAACTGTCTTGCTTGGTTTCCTACAGATTTTCCGCCTAAAGAACAGCCCAATCCAATCAAGGAAAAAGGAATCTGGCTGCTAAGCTACTCTCTCTGAACCGTAGCATACCCACTCCGATATACACCAATCCGGGCGACGCGCAAGTGTTGGTTACCGCGCGCCAGTATATGATGAGATACACGAGTTTCATGATAAAGGTGGTCAAACGACACGGGGAACATTTGATACTGTGTCCCCCACCCTTCGAAATGGGGTTGGGTGGGGTGGGGAACACGTCCCTACAACTTCCTGTCAACGATGGAACATGCGTGTGAAAAGCTTGGGGTGCGGGCCCGATCAAGGGCCCGGGAAAATTTTGCATATTAGATGCTCTGTGATGCAATCTAGGGCCAATTTTGAGGGGGAATATTGTGTCATCCTTTGCCCACAGGATTAATGCCCATATAGGGACACAGGGTTTCGTCTTACACAGTGCAAAACTTGGGCTTCATGATAAAGGTGGTAAAAAATGTGGGGGGAGGGCATTTGATATTGTGTCACCCGCCCTCCAAAAGGTGGAGGGGGACATGTTGTAGCTACAACCCCTGATTGACGCCCATGGACAGTCCTGGGATGGATTTCACAAATAGTTAGGACTAGTCCTATCTCGAGTTAGGACCAGTTACTCGTCCTAACTTATGACTATCCATGCAATTTGTATATCTTCTACGACTAGTCCTAAGTTAGGACTAGTCCTTACTCTTTGTGAAATCGACCCCTGCACTGTTTTTAAAGCCATTATACACTTTTGGTACAGGAAAAAAAAGTTCACAGGTTTACAAACAATTTACAGGGTTTACAGAAGGTAATGGTGAAAGACTACTATTGAAATATTGTTCCATGAAATGCTTTACTTTTTGAGAAAACATTACAACAATATTAATTCTCGATAGGGAGAATTACGAATTTATTTTAAACACATGTCATGACACTGCGAAACGCGCGGAAACAAGGGTGGGTTTTCCCGTTATTTTCTCCCGACTCCGATGACCGATTGAGCCTAAATTTTCACAGGTTTGTTAATGTATACATAAGTTGTGATACACGAAGTGTGGGACTTGGACAATACTGTTTACCGAACGTGTATAATGGCCTTTAACAGGGGGAACTCTTTGTGTTACTTGGCATGTCACGAGCACACAGTCTATTCATTCGCCTTTGAATAGCGCGGGTAAGCTTACCAGGTGTTTCTTCATCGCAGAGGCCGATACATGAATATTCACCCTGCTGTAATGAATCAGAATAAAGGAACTTGTGCAACATTTGTCTTGTATGTAAATTGTGGGTGTAGCTGTCCAGGGAGAGCTGTTCATTGGCTCTGATGTGTTCGAACGGCGGCCAACGTACCTCCAAAACCTAAGAACACTATCTCCTCTCGTAGTTCCCCTACATGTACAGCCTCGCACAACACCTAACCAAGCTCAATACACCCACGTGTGGGAACATCGCTTCAACGTGTACCCAACTCAGCAGGATTTATTAAGATTATAAAAGGAATCAAATTACATACATCCGATAGGCTAGTCGGTTTTGATGTCAAATCTCTTTTCACTTAAAGCCATTGGACACTTTCGGTAAACAGTATTTCCCAAAGGCCCACACTTAGTGTATCACAATTTATATATCCATAACAAACCTGTGAAAATTCAGAGTCGAGAGAAAATAATGGCGAAACCCACCCTTGTTTCCGCACGTTTCGCCATGTCTTGACATGTGTTTACAGTAAATCAGTAATTCACGCTATCGAGAATTGATAATTGTTTTAAGGTTATCTCAGAAAGTGAAGCATTTCATGGAATAATATTTCAAGAGAACTCTTTCACCATTACCTTCTGTTAGCCCTGTTTTATTTGTAAATCTGTAAACTTTTATTTATTTTTCTGTTTCGAAAGTGTATAATGGCTTTAAGCTTGCCAAATAACCAACAACCCAAAAAAAGATTGGTTGAAATAACCAATATTATGCTGGTCAAATTCAACCAATGTGATTGGTAGCAATGTTTCAACCAAAATATTGGTTACGCTATAATTACAAAAGGTACACTTTCAATCCTGAGTCAAGTTACGCTTACGTTCCATACGCAGCTACGTTTACGTTCCAAGATACCAGCTACGCTTACGTTCCAAGTTATGCTCACGTTCCGAAAGATAAGGTTACGTTCTAAGCTACACAGCTTCTCAGCTTTGCTTACATTACAAGATACTCTTACGTTTTTTCAAGTTACGCTTTAATAACAAAAGGTACGCTTTCAATCCTGAGTCAAGTTA
The DNA here is from genome assembly GCF_032118995.1 of Asterias amurensis. Taxonomy (NCBI): domain Eukaryota; kingdom Metazoa; phylum Echinodermata; class Asteroidea; order Forcipulatida; family Asteriidae; genus Asterias; species Asterias amurensis. The sequence goes on from NC_092651.1 coordinate 2,041,263, forward strand.
CGCTTACGTTCCATACGCAGCTACGTTAAGGTTCCAAGATACCCAACTACGCTTACGTTCCAAGTTATGCTCACGTTCCGAAAGATAAGGTTACGTTCTAAGCTACACAGCTTCTCAGCTATGCTTACATTACAAGATACTCTTAAGTTTTTTCAAGTTACGCTTTAATAACAAAAGGTACGCTTTCAATCCCGAGTCAAGTTACGCTTACGTTCCATACGCAGCTACGTTAAGGTTCCAAGATACCCAACTACGCTTGCGTTCCAAAAGATATGGTTACGTTCCAAGCTACGCAGCTACTCAGCTACGCTTTTACACAATCCATAAACATCGTTTAGGTTCATTACGCTATAATCAAAAATTACTCTTTCAATCCCGAGTCATGCTAGGCTTACGTTTCAAGATTTGCAGCTACGCTTATGTTTGAAAATACACTCTCACAAGGACGCTTTTGAATCCCTCACGATTCCCTCCCCCCACCCCCGAGATTATAAAATGTTTCACTGTGAATAACAGGGCCCCTCAGTTTCATCTGTTTAGCAGAAAATACTGCTTACAAAATTTCTTTACTATTAAAAAATTTAGTCGGGTACCAGCCACAAGTTACACATTTCAAATAAAATAAAAGTTTGGCTGGTATCAGTTTCTGCTATGCAATACTATTTTGTGCTAAGCAAATTTATGTGCCTCTATAATGCCTACAGGCATTATGAAATTGGGTCCTGGCACGTTGGTACTCCTAGAACTATTTCGGTTTCGTCCGGCTATCGTCTCCGGTTATGGGAGACGATAGTATTCTGAGTTAGTTTTTTGTGTTCTTCGTGTGACGATCTTTGGATGTACGTCGAGGCACGCCTACCTCCATCGTCGAAGGATTTGCCTGATCCGTATATGCTGGTTGTTTATAATTTATGGATAGACTGGATCCTAATGCTGCGTCGTATAGTAAAACGTTGCTATAAACAAAGCACCAGTCTACTTACAACATTGTGCGACGATGTCACGAAGATTTGACAGTTCCAACGGCTGGAAACACGTACACGCTGGCCTTTTACCGCTTTTGGGTGTTTTAATCATTTTTCGCTTATTACGTGACATTTTGATGTTTTTTTTACAGCAACTATCTATAAAAACATTATTTCTGATTCTACAGCCCTAAATTGCGTAAATGGTGAGCCGGTGTGTCCCTTTAAAATGACCAACTCGAAGTTGTTTGTTTTTTCAATCACTCTATTGGTTACTTTTTGTACCAATATACGTTGGTTAACTTTTCAATATTGGTAGAAGTGTGTCCAACCAATTAGTTGGTTAAAATAACTAATCTGAAATGGTCGGTGTTTCAATCATTTTATATAATTGGTTTTTCTATTTTTGTATGACATATTTCTGGGAGTTGAGTGCACAAACCAAGCCATTTGTGTATCCCTTGTTGCTCAAACAAGCGAAATAGGGGAGGGAATGAATTTGTTTATTTCTTCGAACTCATCAATGAAACAAATAATGTGCGGTTGCTAAAAAATGACAGTGGAATTTATTCATTTTTAAAATATTAGCCTAAAAAAGCAATTTTTTCACAATTTGGAGGAGAAAATGGTGATGAAAATATGTATTACCTTTAGAAGAAAATTTGATAGAATTTTATGGACAAGATGACAACTTAAAGGGACACACCGGCTCACCGTGTACGCAGTTTAGGGCTGTAGAATCATAATTTTTTACAGATGGTTGCTGTAAAAAAAATCTATAAAATGTCACGTAGTTAGCGAAAAATTATTAAAAAACCCAAAAGCGGTAAAAGGCCAGCGTAAACGTGTTTCCAGTCGTTGCAACTGTCAAGTCTTCGTGACATCGTCGCACAATATTGCAAGTAGACTGGTGCTTTGTTTATAGCAACGTTTAACTACGACGCAGCATAAGGATCCAGTCTATCCATAAAGTATAAACAACCAGCATATACGGATCAGGCAAATCCTTCGACGATGGAGGTAGTCGTGCTTCGACGTACATCCAAAGATCGTCACGAAGAACACAAAAAACTAACCCAGAATATGATGGGACAGTGACAAGTAAATAAAGCATTCCTGGCACCAACTTCCTGGTGAACTTGTGTCTGGTGGCCGACTAAATTTTTGAATAGTAAAGAAATTTTGTGAGCAGTATTTTCTGCTAAACAGATGAAACTGAGGGGCCCTGTTATTCACAGGAATCGTGAGGGATTCAAAAGCATCCTTGTGAGAATGTATTTTTAAATGTAAGCGTAGCTGCAAATCTTGAAACGTAAGCCTAGCTTGACTCGGGATTGAAAGCGTAATTTTTGATTTTAGCGTAACAAACCTAAATGATGTATATGGATTGTATGGATATGGAGTAGCTGCGTAGCTTGGAACGTAACCATATATTTTGAAACGTAAGCATATCTTGGAACGTAAGCATAGTTGGGTATCTTGGAACGTAAACGTAGCTGCGTATGGATCGTAAGCATAGCTGAGAAGCTGTGTAGCTTAGAACGTAATCTTATCTTTTGGAACGAAAGCATATCTTGGAACGTAAGCGTAGCTGGGTATCTTGGAACGTAAACGTATTTGCGTATGTAACGTAAGCGTAACTTGACTCGGGCTTGAAAGCGTACCTTTTGTATATATAGCGTAACTTGAGAAGGAACGTAAGCAAAACTTGGAATGTAAGCGTATCTTGGAACGTCATATTTTGGAAGGTATAAGCGTAGCTGGATATCTTGGAGCTTGACCCGGGCTTGAAAAACGTACCTTTTTGTATTATAGCGTAACTTGGAGGAACGTAAGCGTAGCTGAGTAGCTGCGTAGCTTGGAATGTAACCAAATAATACCTCAACAATCTCAAAAATAACAATTCATGCACAGAATTAGAAAATATTTTTCGGACAAAATTATGCTTTGAGGGAATTTTTTTATCATATTTTTTAAACCTTTGATACAAAATTATTTTTCACCTGTTCTTTTTTCGATCGGGGGGTCCGGTTTGTTTAATCCTTTTTTTTCTTCTTCATAAAACATTTTTTAAGCTACTCACACAATAACACTGTCAATATAACAAAATGCGGTATTCCTACGTTTTGACATCATCAATCTTTTTTTATTGTTTCCTGAAAACTCCTAGCAAAAAGAAATTAGGAGCCATGAAACAAAACAGAGTATAATATTGGAACGTTGCGATCATAAGAAATAACGGATTTGTCACGAGGTGTACCAACTGACAAACCCACGATGACAAACATGTACTCTGATGTCTGGCTCCCAACCCATCCCAAGCTCACGGCGAGACCCGCAAGCTGGGAGTTCATAGCGCCCGGGATTACACCTCCATCTCCCCACGAGACACGGCATGTGCCGTGCGTGATATGCCCCGAGGCTTATGTTCCGATTGCTCCACGCTGTGGGGCCATATAATAAGCTTCCGTTACATGGACTCTTTGAATGCGAATCTTACGTTAGATTTTTCACCGTTATTTACATTTTGTAGCGATAATTTGAATACATGATCTTTTTCGTCAATTACTCGTTAATAATTTAAAAAAAAAAAGATTTAAATTTGGTTTGGTAAGTTACTTTTAGATGACTGGAAGTAAAACTAGCCCGGAAGGTCACGTGGTTGTTTGTACCACTTTTTGGTTAGAACAATCACGCGACCTTCGTTTTTGATGATTTTTTTTAAGGACTGTACTTCTTCATTCCTGGAAACCTGTTGAATACATTTCTTAGTCTATTTTGTAGCCCAAATAGCCCAATTCGGCCGGTGTGTCCCTTTAAAGCTGTAATTTTGAATAAATCTATGGAAAATGCAGTTTAACATTTGAATAACAATAGGTCTAAACCTGTAGTTTTATTGATGAGCTTAGCAAGAATGGTTTTTGTGTGCGGGACTGTTACCGGTGTAATAGTAAACCACACACATTCAGTAACAATTGTAAAAGTTCAGAGGGGTCCAAATGATTGCATGGTACCCAACTGAAACATTCAGACAAGGGGTTTTCAAAGAAAAAACTTCTTGAGTTGCTCAAACCAATCTAAAGGCATAAATTACAGCAATGTTTCTGTCAATGTTTTCTCGCACAGAACTATCGATACAGGTTTACCCGGTGAAACAGGAAGGGAAGGAAGTTCAAGAAGAACTGAAAAGATTCTTTGAAAAGGTACATAGTGCAGAAGCACGAGTGACAGAAGCACTTTGTGTAGACAGCGAAGACTATCAGCTAAAGACCATGGAAGGATTAGAATGTTTGAGCATCGCTGTAAAAGTTCGAGCTCTTGAGCCTCTTCGGCAGCTTTGGAACTCATTCGTCCAGAAAAACATGGCGAAGAAGCTTTGTGGACTATTTCCATCAGAAGTCGACAAGGTTTTTATCTCGGATGATGATTATCGAGATGGTTGTAGATTCTTCGAAGCTACAAGAGGTTTGTTAAATTTTAAATCTTAGGATTTATTTAAAACATAACCGTTTGGTTTTCTATACTCAGCATTATAATTTTTTGCTCGAATGTTCGTGTCATATTTACGGGGGATTATGCTACTCTCACACCGGGGCAAATATTCTTGCGAATATGAGTATTTGAAATTCGTGATGAACTCACCCAAAAGTTGCGAATTGATAGTGAGTATGTTCTCGGTCGACCTTAAACCTCTCCTTACCAATATTTAACGCATTATACGCACACTTTACTTGCAGTAACTACCAATAGCTTACCAATGCTTACGAAAAAAGATGGCGAATTGCAGTCTTCACAACATCCGCTAAAATTGGGAAGCGCTTTGTATTGCCCCTCTCACATAGTGGCAAATGTTCTTGCTAAGATGAATGATTGAATTTCGCGTTGAATTCGTACAAAATGGCAGTGGGATAGTGAATATTTTTATCTTAGTCTCACATCTTAGCCATCTCCTTACCAGTATCTTACAGTATTACGAACGCTTACGCTTGCCAATGCCTTTACGAACGTTGCCAACGCTTACTCACGCTTAACCATGTTACCGATGCCTACGAAAATCGACGGCGAATAACGGTCTTCGCAACACTCGCTGAAATTTAGAAACCGGTTTCTAATTTGACTGATCTTCGTAAGGAAGGAGGTGGGGAATAATTTATGAACGTGCCGAATTTGTTATCAACGCTTACGAAGACATGGCGAATGTTGCGAAGTATGAGCGACTGTCACATTATTTCCTTCCGTTAGCATATTCGCAGGCATATTCGCCTTGTGAGCGAAGAATAAAGTGACCGATCTTCGTAAGGAGATGGAGAATGACTTGTGAACGTACCGAATTTGTTACCGATGCTTACGAGGACACGGCGAATGTTGCGCAGTTTGAGTGATTGTTCAATATTTTCGTTCGAAAGCACATTCACTAGCATATTCTCCCTAGTGTGAGAACAGCATTACCGGCGCAGTTAACATGCAACAGTCATAATAAAACCGATTCATATTTGTTTATATTTATTTCTTTTTTTTAAAGCAAATAATAATAAAAAGTACAACAAAGTACATTGATATGGTAAACACATTTTATCAAGTATGCCCAAGTAATAATGATTTCGAACGAAACAAAAAAAAAAACATTAAAAAACAAGAAGCAATGAAAAAAAAGGGGCCACAAAAAACCCACCTTAAGCCAATGAACTCAAGAAACAAGGAGTGATGCACTGATGACGGAATGAACAAAAGTCGGAAGCTATTTATTTATTTTTCTTTAAAAACCTGTAAACATGACAAACAATAAGTTCTAGCTGAAAGGGCTGTTGTAAAATCATCAAGATTGGTGACGTCATCATGTGTCAGTAATGCCTTTTAACTGCATTTTTAGAAGCCGCGTATAAACATGTATAACTTAACCAAAAGACTTTGAAGGGGTATAAAGCATAAAAATCAAACCTATTTAGTGAAAACGTACACAATTTTAATGATCCATCAATGGAAACTAGTTTTGTGTTTGTCTTGTTGTAGATGAAAGGGACACTACACGGCGTCATACCACAGCGAGTACACCTAATGAATCGCTGGTTGAGGAACAACCCCATTTACCCGGTACATCAGGTACACAGGGTGAGTTGTGTGTTTAGATGGTAAATTAAAACTATACTTACCTACTACTACTAATAATAAAACACTATTTATATATTAATATGAATAAAACATTCGTCAAAGCGCTTACAGCTTAATGAAAAGCAATCAGAAAACAAAACTTGTAAAGCGTAGTTTTCTGTTCGCTCCGCCCCAGCAGTCTGTCCAGGAGTGCATTTTTGGCGACCCTAACCAAAGCCCAACCAACTCAACAAGTCGGTTACCGGTTGGTCTGAACAGCATCGTCACCACGCTCAACCTAACGCGCGAAAACGCTCAACCGATAATGATTGTTTCTGGTTGGGGTCGACAAAATGCACCCCAGCTTGCACAGATTCTTGTTCTGGAAGTACGTCATGCGTGCAGTGCATAGCAGTGTGAGCGTGGTGTATGATGGGACCGAGCATTTTCTGGACAATAAAATTGCAAAGAGGTTCGAAAGGTAATCTATTACTTGTTTTTCTCTCAATCTAGAAACACCTGAGACGAGCCAGAGAGGACCAATAAACGTTGTAAATAAGTATTACCTACAAAAATGTCAGTTCTTATTCGGACCTTCATCTGGAAACACCACATATTTTGGTAAGAAACCTTAAAATTAATGTCACCGATCAATGGTGGCCCAGTGGAGCATCACGAATCGCAAATATTATGTTAGCGAATACATGCAATGTCGAAAGTATTTTTGAAAAGCATTGCTGAAAGCGAATGTTGCAAATTTATTTTGTAAATATATTTCCAAAATATTCTTTGCCGTGGAACAAGCCTCTTTGCAATTATTTTTGGATATCGCAAATAATCATCACATGAATTATATCAGACTTTGTCCCCTATCATGCAGTTTCCAAACCAAACTTTCGGATGCAGTTCTACGCTTGAATCAATTACTTTAAAGAAGTGCTGCCTGAGATGTTTGCAGTAGGCCTACCTGAAGGGACATGCATGGGGGTATTTTTTGTTTCTCGAAATGATTTTTTAATCCCTCGAAGTACTTGTTCCTGTCGGAGTTTTTTGTTGTTCCCTCAAACACATTTCGGAGAAAATGATTTGTAAAAAAAACCCACAGATTTGTAATAATGATCATGGCGGCAAGGGGGAAATATGATATATTCCACAGGTTTACTGTAGGATAAATATGTTGAAAACTAATCACTGAAATAAATTTAACTCTCATAGAGAATAACTGATGTTTAATGCATGTTCTTGTTTTCTACAAATCAGGTCCACAAATCGATCTCATCCCCCAAAGAGGTAAATTGGAGACCTTGTTTAAACAAATGAAAGATGTGCTTGCAACCGAAAACACCGACTGTGAACCTTTAAGTTCTCTTTTAACTCTCTTGAAAGAGGCAGAAGCAGTCTTGATTAGCTTCGAGATTGGATCTGTGAAGCTTAATGTACGAGTCTACAGTAGGGAAGGCCTGGAGAAACTCTGGCAGCTCTACCGTAGCGGGGAACTTCAGAGGCGTCTGGAGGTTGATTTACCCATACAAGGAGTCGACATCGATGAGAAAGAATACAAGGCAGGGTGTGAATTCTTTTCACACAGAAGAGGTTAGAAACTTCTCATATTAAATTGTGTACTTTATTAATATCACCCGTTTTTGTTCATCATTAATTCCGCAGCAGAAGAGAGTAGCACAGGTTCTTAAAATGTTACACACTAAAGTATTAATCATCACACGTTTTGCTACCGATGTTCAGTACGTCGTGTGAAGTTTATGCCCTTTAAAGCTATGGTAACATTCAAAACAACTTTATCCAGTTTTGGATAAAACAACTATCGAATCGGTGGCGTAAACAAGGGGCAAATGTCGTGTCCCTTCCATACCTCCACTGGTGTCCATGGCCAATATTAAACTAATATATATCTAAATCAAGTGTGAAATACCACGTTCTTTGTACTATAGTTAAACAAACCTAATTGTTCGTTCAAAAGGGTAAAATTAATGCTTTTGCTATGTCAGATTTTTGGCCCCAAACTTTAAAAAATATATTTTTTGAGTGAATGGTATTTCAAAGAGTATCTTTAACTTTTACTGTAAATGGTCAGGAACCATGACAAAAATTTAATAATAATAATAATAAGACTTGTAATGCGCACATATCCACCCTGCTGGGTGTTCAAGGCACAGTAAAACCAAAAACAAAACAAATACAAAACACAACACTAAGAAAAACAGACACAACAAAATTAGTCATTGAAAACCTGTGACATAAGATAAGTTTTGAGAAGAGACTTGAACTTTGCGGTACAGAGACAAGATCGAAGATTAAGTGGTAGAGACCGTCACCCCATGAGTGTCAAGACTTGGGTTCAATGAGAAGCATAGAACTTGATCGAAGATTCCTTGTCAGTTGAGCGAGAGGATGTCTTCAGCTGACGCCTTCTCGGAAAACTCTGATGGTCATCTTCCACGCATCCCGGTCCAGCATCAGCGTCCTAAGCTTGGATGTTTCCTGTTGTGTAGCGTCTTTCTTCAGCAGGTCTGCAAATGAAGTTCTTCTCCTGCCCTTGCTCCTGATTCCGTCAATGGGTTCCCAGAGAACTAGGGGGCACACAGCTAGCTCTGGATGGCGTACACAGTGGCCAGCAAGCCTCATCCTTCGTTCCCTGATCTTAACAGTTACCCTTGGTAGGGCAGCGTAGAGCTGGGAGTTTGGCATATGATCTTCCCAGTGCACATCAAGGGCCATCCGTATCATTCTTGTATATACCCCGTCTAGTGCTCTTCCTTGATTTGCGGTCATGTCGCGGCTCCATACAGAAGCACAGACTCAACTGTAGCAACGAACAGACGTCTCTTGATGTCATCATTGAGGCCCGCTCTCCACACTCGTCTCGTGCCATGTAGGGCCTTCCATGCCAGGACTCTCCTCACTCTTATTTCATTCTCAGTTGATCCTATGAGGAAGCCAAGGTATTTAAACTCTTCAATGACCTCTAGGGGAGCGCCATTTCGGGTCTTGATGGTACTGCCCACTGAGTTGATTGTCATCACCTTTGTCTTCTTTGAGTTGAGCTGTAGGCCAACTCGAATCTCTGGCTCTATTGTAGGATGATTTGCCTCAAGCATCCTCTGCCTTGCTGCGTGAACTCTTTGGTCGTTGCAGCTCTCCTTCTTTTTCTTTCTCTTGACTGGCTTTAGACAGGATTTTTCAGCATTTGGTTCGCAGACACAAAGTGCTTGTAGAGATCTGAGAGGTCAGCTTCGTCACTCTGTAGCACCTGGAACCTGTTCTTGACTTCAACAGCATAGCGAGTCTGCAGCTCCCTGTTTACTTCTAGCTCGCCCCACTCATACTTGGGATACAAGCTTCCCGTTTCGTTGGTGCTCTCAAGCTGAGTTGAACTGTCGCTGTTACTACCCTGTGACCTGAGTACAGGGACCGGAAGGAGCTGTAGGCTTCACAGTTGTTGACACTGTTCCTCCACTTCCTACGTACAAGAACATAGTCCAGCTGGTGAGTGGTATTCTGGGGTGATCTCCATGTCCACATCTTGCCTCCCCTTTTTTTTCGGATTCCTTGATGGAGTGTAAACTTGAAGCAGTTCAGAAATATAGTGGGAAACCTTGCCATTAAGAGCTTTGTGGACACGGAGGATCAGCTTGAAGATGATTCGTTGAGAGATAGGGAGCCAGTGTAGTTGTTTCGGAATGGGGGTGATAGAACAGGATTTTTCTAGACAGTGTCACAATGCGGGCAGCAGTATTTTGGAGCCGTTGAAGTCGGGAAACCTGGTTGTTAGGAAGACTGTAGAAAAAAGCATTGCCGTTGTCAAGACAAGATGTAACAAACACGTGAATGACCTTTTCAGTGCATTTGTCCAAGTACTTGCGAATCTTACCTATATGCCTGATGTGATATGATGATAAACGAACAATGTTGTTGATGTGTGGCTGAAGTGTCATCGATGAATAAAAAATAACCCCTAAGTTCCGAGCTTTAAGCGAGGGAGCTATCTGAGCAACACCGATGGAGATGTATGGCACTGAAACCTTATTTAACTATTGACGTGACCAAATAGAAGGAACTCTGTCTTATCATCATTTAACTTCAGGAAGTTTTGTTGTGTCCAACGTCGAATCTTTTGGATGCAGTTCTCAAGTCTTGCAACAGATGCATTGGCGTTTTCTTGAGAAGATTTAAACGGGATGTATAGCTGAGTGTCGTCTGCGTACACATGGTAATTCAGATTAATTTTCAGGATGATGTCACGAATCGGTAAAGTGTATAGCGTAAACCACTGCGGGCTGAGTACAGACCCCTGTGGCACAGAGTAGTTCAAAACAACAGGGTCGGATATCGCGGTGCCAATACATACATGCTGAGTTCTATTGTAGAGATACGATTTGCACCATGCTAGTGCTGTGTCCTCTATGCTAAGGTGATTCTGGAGTCGAGAGAGAAGGATGTTGTGATCAACAGTGTCAAAAGCAGCACTCGAGTCTAGCAGGACTAGTGCTGTAAGGTTACCATTGTCCATTGCAGAGAGAATATCGTTGCTCATACGGACTAGTGCAGCCTCGGTCCCATGGAAAGGCTTGTAAGCTGACAGGTTGAAAGTATGAATGTGATCAGAAATACGTGATGACACTACTCGTTCGATGACTTTTCCAAGATATTTAGGTGTTCAGGCAACAGCCCGAACAACTCTTTGATTTTGTTCAGTTTTTTTTAGGTGTTCGGGCAAAACGATTTCCTCTCAATCTTCGGCGTCAAATTGTACAATAGTTACCCTTCTGATGGCTTAGTGGTCAATGTGGAATTGAAGACAAAGTTTCGCTGAGATGGCCACCTACTTCAGTGATTCATGTTTTGGTTAAACACCAAGAAGCAGAGAACTTTCTCTATGTAGGAAAGGACGTTACGTAAACTAATCTATTTCTACCTCCATGCACGGACATTGATGTTACAATACAAAAAAAATTCAAAGAAAACAGAATGGTTAAAGTATAAGGACCAAGCAATTAGGAGGGGTCTTGCTAAAATAAAGTGCCGGATTAAACAAAACTTGAGTACAAACAAATAAATAAAACAATCCAGATTTAAGAACGGAAAAACAACCTATTATTTTATAAACAATATTGTAATAATAACACAGCCCCAAGTGTTATAAAATTGTCTCAAAACATGAAAATAATAATTGAGAAAGGCCATAGGGGTGCACCTCACTATAGGCCAAAGTTCATGCAAGCTTATTTCATAGGCCTACAAATTATTTTTGATTGTAATGTTTTGGCGTTCTTGGAATTAATAGTATAAATATAAGAATAATGTCACAATCAACTGCCAATAATTTGAACAACACTTTATTTTATGATGCTCAAATGATTGCTGAATTGTGGTCGAGGAAACTAGGAACTCAATGAATAATGACGTTCAGAGGCTGTTTTCAAGGCGTTTTTGATAAACATTTCCCTTTCGTTTAGTTGGTCTCTTATCCAGTCGTCATTATTCATAAGTTCCTATGTCCTCAACCACAAAAGCCATTTTGACAATATACATCATATGAAAGGGCTTTACTTACAGAGTCTATTTTCAAGGCGTTTTAAACGAACATTTCCCTTCCGGTTAGTTAGTCTCTTCTCTAGTCGTGATTATTCATCAGTTCCGATTTCCTCAACCACAAAAGCTATTTTAACAATCTACATATCATATGAAAGGGCTTTACGTACTTCACAAAAATGGATATGTTGGTGACCTTCTCTTGACCTTTCTAAACCGGAAGTGCATGTAAAATGCTTTGAAAAGGCCCATTTTCATGGGTTTTTCCTGTGATAATTGTCCACCAGGGTGTATTTTTGTACTCCCGGAAGCCGAACACCTTGTTTTTGTCAAAAAACTTAAGTCTAGTGTATTTTTAAGTTTGTTCGGTCAACTCAAAAATACCTTGTCCGCTAACAAAAACACCTTTTCCAAACTCGTATGAACTTGAAACTTCACAAATAGTTAGATATTCATTAGGAGAGAAAACCGTTTAAGTTACGTCATGATGAGGTCAACTGTTCTTGAATGATGGTCATTCAAAGTTTTATTAATATAAAATCATAACTTCTGATCTACACTGGGGATTCTTACAATCAATACATCATCGGAATCATCATTTAAAACTCCGTAAACGCCTCCCAGACATAATCCCATTTTGACCTTGTCTTACGGTTCAAAAGTAAGCATTTGTATATTTTCTTGGCCTAAGTGTTTATGCCTAACGCAGCATCGCGGCTACTATAGCTTGTTCAGACTTGTTTACACATTATACGCCAGTGCCATGCGCGTGCACATGGCGTGATTTGGCGTCGACTTAGATAAAATGATCAGTCGACTAACTGACATAATTTATCTCACCAAGTTGACTTACAGAAACTAAGAAGTTGACTTAACAGCCTGAACACGCGTTGAGATGTGTTGTCAAACCTTGTGCACCACTAAGAGAGCACTCTATTTCCTAGTCTTTATATTGCTTTTTAACTTAACTTTTGCGGGCTAAAACTAAATGTAATACTGTAACGCCCCTTTAAATGATGTTTGACCAGGCAAAGGTATAAAGTAGGTTCCAACTGTTACAAAATATTAGTTTGATTAGCCTGTGCTTAGCCTGCTCATGGGGGTTCCATTGTTTGTGATTAAATTTACTTCATTATCATTATGTTTGACAACTTGGACCGAGCACCTCTGGGTCAAAAGATGTTAAGGAGTTTTCATAACTTTACAAAATTATGATGTCACTTAACCATTGCTTCGTCCTTCGGATGGGACGTAAAGCCGTTGGTCCCATGTGTTATGTAACGCATATAAAAGAAACTCAGTGTACTTATAGAAAAGAGAAGGATTTCGCCCCGGTGTTCCCGGTCCGATCGGCAGCAAAATTGCACCATGGCACCTTGTAAAGCATTACATGGTGCTACCAGAATATTAGTATGATTAGCCCGTGCTTAGCCCGCTCATGGGGGTTCCATTGTTTGTGATTAAATTTACTTCATTATCATTATGTTTGACAACTTGGACCGAGCACCTCTGGGTCAAAAGAATTACGGATTTATTTTAAACACATGTCATGACACGGCGAAACGCGCGGATACGAGGGTGGGTTTTAAGTTGTGATACACGAAGTGTGGGCCTTGGGCAATACTGTTAACCGAAAGGGTCCAATGGCTTTAAGTCATGTTTGACGCCTTGGATCGGGCACCACTAGGGCAGGAGATGTTACGGAGGTTCCAAACGATACATAATTAGTATATGCTTAGCCCGGTTTTGGGCTCCAGTATTTTCTTATTTTATGTAAATAACATTATATGCGTTAAAGGAACACGTTGCCTTGGATCGGTCGAGTTGGTCTATAAAAAGCGTTTGTAACCGTTCTTTATAAAATACATAATGGTTGGAAAAATGTTGTAAAATGATCCACACAAATTTGCCTCGAAATTGCGTGTTTTTCCTTTTACTTTGCGAACTAACACGGTCGGCCATTTTTGGGAGTCATAAAAAACAGGATCTATGGAAAAGCTGAAAATAAAAACCATTTCGAAATATACCATTGTTATTCAATAGAGACGAATTGTAGTCACTTTGGTTCGGGAGTGAGGAAACTAGTAAAACACACATAAATCACAGTGCTGGGTGGGACATAATTTTATGCACCTGACAAATCTATGCATGGATATTCTTTAGAAGGTTTTGTTTGTTTGAATAGATTCACATGGTTCGTTGAATATAAGGGGGTTGGTTGTGGCGACAACAACCTTTGTATCCTTTTGACAACCATCATATATAATGTAACTTCACGGCTGATGGTTGCACTTTGGTATTGTCACTTTTCAACTCGGCTCCGTGACGTGTTGTCTGGTACCTTCCATACATACGTTTTGTTGTGAAGAGTTTAATTGTGTAAAGGCTTATAGTTTGATGAATAATATGACAAAAACAAACTTTTATCCTTTTGAACTGAATTCATGATTTATTGTCTCATTCTCCTCACGTAGCTATTTAGTAGGGTCAAAACGTGAGGCCAGTAACACTATTTTGCAAGTACATGTACACCATGTAATGTTAGATGGACGCAGTTTGCTAACAGCCATTAAGCTTTTTTAAATAAAATCAGTAAATTAATAATTTTGCTTGTTACATAAAATAAAATTGAAGAGGATGCCTGAATTGACTAATACAATCGGAGTTGGACGAGGTGTAGACTTGATTCAAGTCTTAGATTGTGGTTATTCTTCTGCATCCCAGGCACGAAAAACGCCCCCACATTATTAGCGATCACGCGGGCCCTAACTCGCAATCTCAATACACACACGTTGCAACGTGTGCAGGCTGTGTATAAGTAAACTTCTTAATTAGTTACTGTAAGTCGACTTGGTGAGATAAATTATGTCAGTAAGTCGACTTACCATTTTATCTAAGTCTACTTGGTGAGATAAATTATGTTGTTAAGTCAACTGATTGTTTTGAATAAGTCGACTTGGCAAAATAATATGTCGGTAAGTAACTGATTCCATGAAATAAGTCGTCTTGATGAGATAACGTATGTCGGTAACTCGATATGTCGGATGGCACTCCTGGATCTCCGTATGCACACGGTGCCTGCGAGATGCGGGGGTGTATTCCTGATGGATTTTCTTTAAAACCCCATGAAGGATATCACAAGGGCGGCTTCCTGGAAGAACCCTTACATGTTCTCTGACTGCTACCTGAAGGACGGTCTGCAGGTGGATGGAAGAGAAGGTCGAGCCGTGTTGTAGCAGCCAGCCGAGCTGTGAAGCCTGAAGAAGCTCCACCTCGTTAGGGATCACGCTTGTATGTGATTTTCCCATATAATAGAGGGCTAACATTACAATAAGTTTTGTTCACCCATGGAGACGAAACCTCCATTCATTCGGGCATGGAACTTAATCGGGCCTAGGGTCCGCGAGGCGTTCTCTGACCTCTGAACTGGAGCGCGCCTGGGTCCTACGCCCCTAAAGAAATGCAGTAGCACCGTGTATACCCACCGCCTTTCCTCGGTGCGAGTCTATGCAAATTAGTAATTCAAATCTACCTGTAAGTAGAGTGAAGTAGACTCTCCCCCCCACAGAAGTGTGGATGGGGTCTACGAAGGACTACTTACCGGTAGAGTATCCCTCCCTCCTTCCCCACATACTTGGTTCTTGGGTGCTTACATTTTGGTAGGGCTCATAGAAAAGAGGACGACTTCGTGTCAAGCATGTCATGGGGCATGGGTAGGACGGTGGAGGGCGCTATTGTGTGTAAAGTCTTAGCAATATTGCCTGGCGGCATAGGGAATATGCAAATTAGTAATTTGACTCTACCGGTAAGTATTCGTTTGTAGACCCCATCCACACTTCTGTGGGGGGGGGGGGGAATTTAAACTCATCCCGAATCATACACTTATGGATGTTTTCAATGATACCTTCAAGTTTGGTTTGAAAAATATCATGAATTTCCTTGGATTTACCCTTTATGTGATATTACTACCGAGGAATTTTTAAAGGATAACATCACCAATAGCAAAGGTACATGCTTCAGCTTTGCCACCACGGATGGAGATGGACTTGCATTTGACCGGCTTAAGCGTGAGCCCCATAGATTTAGTGATATTATGGATTTCGTTCATGAATTTTTGATGTCTTCTTTTGT
Organism: Asterias amurensis; assembly: GCF_032118995.1. Lineage (NCBI taxonomy): Eukaryota > Metazoa > Echinodermata > Asteroidea > Forcipulatida > Asteriidae > Asterias > Asterias amurensis. Next base: position 2,056,997 of record NC_092651.1, read on the forward strand.
CGGACGTAATGAGACAGAAATCTTTGGCAAATGGAAGGGTTATGTAGCGACATCCCTCTAGATCATAACCATATTTTTGTTCTTGCGACTTAAGGTGTTGCACAATCGGATTAAAGACCGTCAAGAAGATGATTGGGGACAAAGGATCGCCTTGAAAAACTCCTGGTTTGAATGGGAAGGGATCTGACACCCACCCTGGTCCCCGTACTTGACCATTTATTCTAGAATACAGAGTCTTAACATATTTACAAATAGAGTCAGGAATACCATTTCTCTCAAGTGTGTGGTTGATAAGGTTATGCTCGACTGAGCCGAAAGCGCCAACCAAGTCGAAAAAAGTCACATGTGTTGTCTTTTTCTTATTTCTCGCAGTTGCAATGAGTTCATTCCTGACGAACGAGTGCTCTGTGCACCCATTGATGCCCTTTAGGAAGGCTTTTTATGCACTAGAGTCAAGCAAGTCGTTACGTAACATAATACGATGAAATTCTTTCTGACAAGATTTGATGGAAAAGTTTCCCCACACATGACGTCAGTGCGATCATCCGGAAGTTTTTAGGATCGGTTGTATCACCTGCCTTGTAGATAAGGGTAACTGTTTGACCAGCTCTGAGGGGGATCCCCAGTGTTTAAGAGTTTTGTGAAAATTGTCGCTAAGATGTGATGGGTAGCTGGAAGCTTGCGAAGGATGCCATACATGATGCCGTCTGGGCCAGGCGCAGAAGTAGCACTTTTTTTACTCGGAGTAGCTTTGACATCCTTGGGACGAACCGGATCGAGGTTAAATGGTTGAACAGAAAAGTACTTGTCGTGTATTGGTAGATAGGGGAACCAATTAAGTGCCTGTAGATCAATGGGGTGTGGATTTCCATACTTGTAGGGGAAGTATGTGTTAGCGTGCAGATCGGTAAACGTTGGTACCTCTGGTTTCTTATCCAGAGTCCCATCCACACACTTTTGAGCAAACTTCCAAAAGTTTTTCCGGTATTGGGTTTCGTGAAGTCTGGAAGTGCTTTGTTTACGTTTATTTTCCTCAAGTTTTTTGAGGAAGTTGTGCGTTTTAACAGCCTGGTTAAATGCCTTTCTGTCTTCCTTTGAAGCATTTTTTCCAAACGCCTTTTTTCGGAGATTTGTTTTGATGCCATAATCTGTAAGTTTAAAGACGTTGTTTTCATAAACTAAATGCTTTTCTTATTTAAAAGTAATGTTTTGCTCCTTTGTCCTTGTTTTCAGATAAAATGGCTTCGTCAAACCCATCAAAGGTTTCAGCTCTTCAGAAAATTGTCCAGAAACATCTGGAGTGTGGTATTTGCTTCGAGCAATATAATGATCCCAGAGTTCTTGACTGTCCACACAGCTTCTGTAAAACCTGTTTGCAGAAATACCAGTCTACCAACTACAAAGATGCTACGATGCTTATTTGTCCCGTGTGTCTAAAAAAGACACAACTTCATCAGAAAGATGTTCAAGCTCTCAAGACTAACTTCAACATAACTCGTTTTGCAGATCAACTGAAGCTGGTCAGCTTATCTGAAGACAACCAGTGGGTTTGTAAACTATGTAAGGACAAAAATGAGGCAACTCATTTCTGTTTTGACTGCCCTGCGATCTTTTGTGCAAACTGCTACCAAGTGCACCAGAAAAGCCACACAGTAAACACTTTGAAAGACATTAGTGATGGGAAGATTCCAAGCAAAGACAGAAAACGAAAACGCCGTCCAGAATGCCAAACTCATGAAGGTGAAGTGATGTGGTTCTACTGTACAACATGTGATGTGATGATTTGCCAAGTTTGTACTGTCATAGATCACTGTAAACCACAACATGAGTATATTGACTGCAACCAAACCTCATCCACATACAAACAGTCATTGGCTCAACTCTTTACTCCCCATGAAGAAACCATGAAGAAGCTTGAACAATCTCAAGCAACTGCCTCAACAATGAAAGACAACCTAAACATTGCAGCTAAGAGAACCATGGCAGACTTGAGGAACAGAGCTGATGAGATCAGGGCTGAGGTAACAGCTCAAGAGAGTCGCATCATGGATGAAATAAAAACCATCCTTAAAGATCGGAACAAGAAATTGGAGGAATTTGAGCAAGCAGTGAGTGTGAACTTGCAGCAAATACAGCAATCACTGCAGACTGCCAAAGATGTCAGCAAGAATTCATTAGCTCCTGACCTCTGTGCAGTCTATTCTACTATCAGTCAGGACTTGAAGGTACTCAGAGATCAAAATCAACCCAAGATAGATCTGACCCTTTCCCATCTGAGATTCACTCCAGATGTTTGTGACATCTCCCTTGGTAATCTGATTATGAAGGGGTCAAGGTGGGAGCTTTCTTTGGAGTATGGTAAAGAAATCGGTATGCTTGTGGATGTTGATGCCTCCTTACCTGGGGATGAGATGGCAGTGGCAGACTACATGAATAGCAGAGTGGTAATCTACGACACTACAGGACAACAGAAGAAAATAATCAACCTACCAAAACGTAAGTCCTTTACAATTTAATTCGTTAGTTAGAGGTGTATTTATGCTGTAACTCTCAGTTCAAACAGTTATAAAAGCTGCAGTTGATTAGTTGTCAGTCGAACAATGAAAATAAGTCACTACTGTCCAAAACTGAAACCAAATCTGAAAAAGTTTAATCAAATTGATCAACTCAAGTCAATCTTTAAAACCCTGCAGTGAGGGACCTGTTTGGTTGCAAGGCCCCTTTGGTCCCCCACATAGGTTTTAAATGGTTTTTTTATATTTATAATTCAAACAATTATAATATCTCAGTTTTTTGTTCACTCCGCCATGTATTGCCTGGGTTCATTTTATTTTGTTTTAAATCAGTTCCAATGTTGAGATTGATTAATTGACCTTGCAGGCTAGTGCTGTTGTTATACATACTTTCTACACGATCACTGAATTCACTCTTATCTACTGTCATTCTGAAGATTTACATTCTTCTATTCAACACCATCAACAAAGAAGTTTCTATTTGTAAATGAATGAATAAATAACAACAATTAATGTTATTAAGGTAATTCATTTTAAGTAAAGACTGGAAATAAAAGTTAACAAGACTATCTTCAAAACCAAAGTTCTCTTGATAGTAGTCACCTTGCTAGTATGAACAGATTACTGTTTATTGTCCTACTGTATTTCAAAGTTGCACGTAGGTGCTTTGTGAGTTACTAGCAAAGTAATACTGACTTTTCTAATATAGGAAAAAAATTAATAAAGCAAACATCTCTTTTGCATTTTTCACAATCATCAAATTAAATAGATTGAAAGTAATTTGCGAATGAATGATCATTGGATTGAGTCCTATCCATTTGTTTATTTGTTTTTCAGGTCCAGAGTCTATTGCTGCATTCAAGAATCAGTTAGTGATTGTAGATGAGACCAACTCTGTCAAGATGTACAATAGGAAAGGCAAGAAGATGTTTAAATTCCACACAGTGCCTCATAGTGAGGTGGGCAAGACATCAGTACACCTCCACAGTGTAGCAGTCATAAAGGATACAATCATGGTCGGGGATGCGAAGAGGTCAGTTATAACTAAACACAGATCCAGTGATGGTTCACTCATAGACACTGTTTCAGTTCAGACTAGACCTTTGTACTTGGCCATTGACAACAAGGACAGAGTTGTATTCGGTGGGGGCATTCAAGTAGACATTGTTGGAGTCGATGGTGGTACACTTAGCATCTATCCAAAGATCGATAGTCAACCAGTTCAAAACTGCAGAGGTGTATGCTGTGACAGCTCAGCTATCTACATTGCAGTGTGGAATGGGTTTAACACTAGTCATATTCATCAGTATGACACTCGGGGTAGATTTCTCAGCTGTATTGTTCAGGGTCTGTACAACCCAGGTGGAATATCATTGACATCAGATGGTCAGCAGCTTGCAGTGGCTGACAGTTCAGTAAAGATTTATAACAAGGTGTAATGTTATCTGATTATGATGATACTGGTAAGAGAAATAAATGCTACAAGTACAACATGTACATTGACATGTAATGACCACAGTGTGTCCATACAGCTCAATGAAAATCAATCTAGAATTCAAAAAGATGTGTGTTTAATCAAGCAATAATCTTATCAGTTCAATTGATCAATAATATCAGTAAAACATCCACACAATTGTCTTATTTCAAACCTAAACGTAGTGAACTCTTAGTAATGTTTAATTAACTTTTCTTAAAACACCTACAAGTTATTTGTTTTCCTAAATCACCCTCAGATTCTTCCATGAGAAATGTTACCAGCCTTTGCCCTCCTGTTTTTATGAAATTGGAGAGTAGTTCAACATGTACATTGACATGAAATGTCCATACAGAATGTCCATACAGCTCAATTAAAAATAAATCTAGAGTTGTAAAAGTTGTGTGTTATTCATTCTTTAATCAAACAATAATCTTATCAATTTAAAATTAGAAGCTCACATTGAGGTCAATCAATTTATCAGTAAAACATCCACACAATTGGTTAATCCAAACCTAATTGTAGTGAACTCTTAAAGTTTATTTAACTTTTCTTAAAACACCAACAAATATTTGGACATGTGAATGGACATGCAGGCTCTCACTGGAAATAATTTGAGTTGATTTATTTGATGTTTTATGGTAGATTTTGTCTTAAATCACCTTAAAATTTCAATAATAAATGTTTAATACCAGCCTTTGCCCTCTATTGTTTATGAAATTGGAGAGTAATTCAAAGCTTTTCAGTATAAACTTGGACGTCATTCAAACATTTATGGGTAGTTTGTGGTTCTTAAAAGATTTCTGACCACTCGGAAAAGTACTAATGTGACATTAGTCAAGTGTCTATTAAAAAGATTTACAAAGTCTACTTCATTGATTTGTAATCAGAAGTATAACATGCTGTGCTAGTTGAGCAGAATTCATTTTATAAACATCATGGTTGACTTGCAAAGGAACAATGGATTACCTTGTTTATTGTTTATGTTATGTTGTATGGCCTAATTGTATTGGATTCTAATGTAATACTTTTGTGGTATTAGTTGTTGAATATAATAGTAAGCAAACAAAATTGCAGATCAGCCAAAATAATGAGGAGCATTGAAAGGTCACCTCTGATACCAATTTTTAAACAATTACCAGAAAGACTTTGCAACAGACATCAACTGAAAACACATTTGGAATTGTTTCTAAAGTGTGACTAGTCGGCTCTTTGGTAATTTATGACTAGACCGATATTTTTTAGTTCATCAAACTGAACTTGATTCTACATGTAGCTCTGATGAAATCCTACTGGTATGTAGTTGTTGACCAACCTACTGACATTACAATCTGAGAATGAGTAAACATGGAGTACAGATCTAATTGGATCTAGAGTCAGGATGAGTAAACATGGAGTACCCCCAACTTCCCTGGTAAGCTGGATGGCTTTATACTAAGCACTCTAAATACTCCTGGATGACCCTGAATGTAGGTCAGATTGATCCAAACATGGGTCAGGTCTAATTGAATCTAGAGTCAGGGTCAGTTTTGAGTTTGGAGTTCTTAGAGTACAGGGCAACTGTGAAGCAGGTTTGCTCTTGTAGATACAACCCTCCTACAATCGGTGCCTTTTTGTAACAAGTTGATACACCATTTGAAACAATTCAAGTGAATGGTTTGGAATGGTATGATAACTGTGCACACAGTTGGTTCTCCAAATGGTTTCGAATGGTGGTGCAGCTGGTACAGAATCCTATGAGGATTGTTTTAAGTGGTGCATCAAAGATCCCACTATGTCTTGACTGAGAAATACCAGGCGGTGTGGGGTGACCAATCTGTCCCTGGCTACACGAGGTTACCATACACTATGTCATAGACACTACAGGATTTGTTTAACAGCTTGCTGACCATCTGAAACCACTCGGCTATGGTAATGCACACAGGTACAGTGTATGCACAGCTCAAAACCATCTGAATGGTTTTGAGTGGTAGTACAGCTTATTTTCATCAACCCTGCTCAAATGGTACTGCCATGTGTGTACAAAAACGATGGGGTTCGTGAATTTTGAATGGTTTTCAATGGTATATCAGTAGGAGGGTTGTCTGATCATAGTGTGGAAAAAGTAGAAGTAGAAATATTTGACTCTGAATCAATAAACACCATTGTTCACTGAATTGATCAAAGTTTCTGATGACATAACTTCTTAATGGTCTATGTAGATTGTTGTATTCCTATATCTTCATTTGACAATTGAACTTGTTATTAAAAATGATTCTTCCAATTGACTGTGATTGCTTTGATGTTAAGAAACAAGTGTACATTATGATCAAGTCATATAAATATAAACATTTGTTTGGTATTAACCAATGAAGGAAGTTAAGTCTATTTTCTATAATCAAGTTTTTTTCTGTAGTTAGTAAAAAGAAGTTTTTGGCTGGTTTGTTGAACTATCTGAATTTGGTTTGATGTTAAGGAACATGTGTAAAGTGATGTAAAGATAAATAAACTGTTTTTGCTGTTTGACCTTTATTGGGAGTAAATTTTACTGGACTAAGATTGTTTATCTGTGGTTAGTTCATATAGACAGTAGTTTAGTTAATGTTTCAAACTAGGTTTGATCTGTGTTTATATGGTTTTATGTACTTGACACTATTGGTAATTACTAAAAATGTAGATTGTTGTATTCTTATATCTTCATTTGACAATTGAACTTAACCGCCGAGCGGTTATGAGCACCGAATTCAGACTCTGGTGTTTCTGATCAGCAGAGTGTGGTTTTGAATCCCCAGCCGCGACACCTGTGTCCTTAAGCAAGACACTTAACCATTGCTTCGTCCTTTGTTGGGACGTAAAAGTCATTGGTCTCATGTGTTGTGTAGCGCATGTAAAAGAACCCAGTGCACTTATCGAAAAGAGAAGGGGTTCGCCCTGGTGTTCCTGGCTGTGGCTGCTGTATGCGCTGTAGCACCTTGTAAACCCTTATAAGGTGCTACATAATTGGTTCTCAGAATTCATCACTGCAATAACCTATCTTTCCGAAAGTTTGTATAAACTCAGTGCCTTGGATATTATTATTATTATTAATGATTCTTCCAATTAACTATAATTGCTTTGATCTTAAGAAACATGTGTACATTATTATCAAGTCATATAAATACAAATACTACATACATCTTACATGTATATGAGTTTGATATTAACCTATGAAAGGAGTTTACTTTAGTTTCATTGTATAATCAAGATAGTTTTCTGTAGTTAATAGTGGAAGCAATTTTATTACTTCCAAGTTCCAACTATCTTGATTTGCTTTTATGTTAATTGCACTGGACACTTTTAGCAATTACTCAAACAAATTGTTGGCATAAAAACTTACTTGGTAACGAGCAATGGAGAGCTGTTGATTGTACAAAACCTTGTGGGTAACAGATCCCTCTGAAGTAACATGGTTTTAGAGACAGAGGTATTTTTTCTCTCTAAAATACTGAACTACTTTAGGTCTAAAGCCTTGTTTTACACATCTGAAAGTATGCAAAGTGTTGCAACAAGGGTGCATTTTCTTTCTTTATTCTCTTGCAAATTCGATGACCAGTTGAGCCCAAATTTCCACAGGTCTGTTATGTTATGCATATGTTGGGATACACCAAGTGAGAATACTGGTCTTTAACATTACAAAACGTGTCCAGTGCCTTTAAGGAACAGGTGTACATTATGATCAAGTCATATAAATACAAACACTTTATACATCATTTATATGAGTTTGGTATTTACCTAAAATAAAGGAGTAACTTTAGTTTCATTGTATAATCAAGATTGTTTTCTGTAGAAGTGTCTTGGCCAAGTGGTTAAGAGCAAAGATTTCAAACTCTGGTGTTTCTGATTAGCAGAGTGTGGGTTCGAATCCCCCAGTCGTGACACTTGTGCCCTTAACCAAGACACTTAACCATTGCTTCATTTTTCGGATGGGACGTAAAGCCGTTGGTCCCATGTGTTGTGTTCACATGTAAAAGAACCCAGTGCACTTATCAAAATGAGAAGGGGTGTATATATAGAAAAGTTTGAAGTTAACTTTAGTTTCATTGTATAATCAAGACTGTGTTATAAAGCTATTGTGTTATAAAGCTATTAGAAGTAGTTGTATTGCTGATACTTCCAATTATCTGGATTTGCTTTTATGTTAAAGGGAAGGTACACATTTGGTTATTGTCAAAGACCAGTCTTCTCACTTGGTGTATCCCAACATAGGCATAAAATAACAAGCCTGTGAAAATTTGGGCTCAATCGGTCATCGAAGTTGCGAGTAAATTATGAAACAAAAAACACCCTTGTTAGACAGATGTGTTTGCTTTCAGACAGGAATAAAAGACTTCTAGCTAGAATTCCTTTATTATTTATACTATCAACTGCTCTCAAATGCACGTTACCAAGTCAGTTTTTAAGTTAATATTTGCTTTGAGTAATTACCAAACGTGTATCTTCCCTTTAAGAGACAGGTTTGTTTTATGATCAAAAATTATTGGAAAGGCAGTGGACACTATTGGTAATTGTCAAAGACTAACCTTCACAGTTGGTGTATCTCAACATATGCAGAAAATAACTAACCTATGAAAATTTGAGCTCAATCGGTCATAGAAGTTGTGAGATAATAATGAAAGAAAAAAACTCCCTAGTCACGCAAAGTTGTGTGCGTTTAGATGGTTGATTTTGAGACCACAAGTTCTAAACTTGAGGTCTCGAAATCAAATTCGTGGACAATTGGTCTTTCTCGAAAAACTATGGCACTTCAGAGGGAGCCATTTCTCACTTTGTTTTATATCATCAATCTCTCCCCATTACTTGTCACCAAGAAAGGTTTTACGCTAATAATTATTTTGAGTAATTACCAATAGTGTCCACTGCCTTTAAGACTTACTGTATGAGTTTGCTTTTTGACCCATATTGGGAGTACATTTTACTTGATAATCAAGACTGGTTGACGCTGTTGATAGTGCATGAAAAAGTAGTTTAGTTTGAGTTTGTTTGAGTAAGTTTGATCTGTATCTTAAGATGTTGCAGTGGATTATTGCTCATGACAAATTGGTTGGATTAATGCTACTCTATCTCTAAAGCAAAGTATATTCCAAACTTTTCACATTGTCAATAAATCTGCAGATGATTCTTACTCTATTATTGTTGCTGTCAAGTGAAGATTTTCTTTCTCCCTCATACACTTTGATTGTCTTGTACAAACTGCTCTGAGCTTAGAGATATTTCCTTAATTAAAAATGTTTAGGAATTATTGAAGTTACTTTATAGATCTTGAAGGAGCTCACATCTTTTCTGAAGTAAAACAAATCAAGTAATAAATTACATGAGGAAGAGTGTGCCGTAGCGCGACCAATCAGCAGATCAAGCTAAAATTTTGAAATTTGAGCTTATTGAACCGAAACTACCCTACAAACCAATTCAAATGTAGCCATTCATCGATGTTTTGCAGCTCATCCCTTCCTAGGGTTTAGTGAAGAGAAGTATCAATATAGCGCTGCCCATGATAGCCTGGCTGGGATAATGAATAATCTTATTGTAGTTTGACCCTCTCATTCATGTGTGATAAGCGCTGTATACTCACTGCTTTCAGAGTCCTGTGGAGAGTCAAATAAACCTCAGATAGAAGATGGTTCTCATGAACGAGATTCTGAACATGGTGTAAGGATCATCAATGGTTGGAATTCTACTGGATTTCACTTTCTAATCATCTACCCTCTTTCTCATCTTTGTTCTTTACAGAAGGAGAACTCAAGTCTAGTTCAGTGTCTTGAGGATGAGGAGTGTGGGAGTCTAAAGCTGAAGCAGATGATGTCACTGCTGGAGCATGAACTAAACCAAAGTAATCAGGTATGAGAGGAACCATGTGGTGTGTCTTAGAGTCAAGAAATAGGAGTGCAGACAAATCCACTGTCAAATAACATTCTGCTGCTTAGGGTATTGCTTACAAATATTCTTTAAGCATAGATCTTAACTGCTAGATCTTAACTGCTAGGCCAATTAGCTCACCCAGTGACAAGGAGCAAGTTTGAATCATTGAAATACTGAAAAAGATGAGATAGTAGTCCACCTTCCTCATTCTAGAGTAGATCTTAACTGCTAGGCCAATGAGCTGAACCAGTGACAAGCAGCAAGTTTGAATCATATTGAAATACTGAGGCAGTTGAGATGGTAGTCCACCTTCCTTATTCTAGAGTAGATCTTAACTGCTAGGCCAATGAGCTCACCCAGTGACAAAGAGCAAGTTTGAATCATATCGAAATACTGAGGCATGTGAGATGGTAGTCCTCCTTCCTCTTTCTAGAGTAGATCTTAACTGTCAGGCCAATGAGCTCACCCAGTGACAAGGAGCAAGTTTGAATCATACTAAAATACTGAGGCAGTTTGAGATTGGAATTCCACCTTCCTCATTCTAGAGTAGATCTTAACTGCTAGGCCAATGAACTCACCCAGTGACAAGGAGCAAGTTTGAATCATATTAAAATACTGAGGCAGTTTGAGATTGGAATTCCACCTTCCTCATTCTAGAGTAGATCTTAGCTGCTAGGCCAATGAGCTTACCCAGTGACAAGAAGCAAGTTTGAATCATATTGAAATACTGAGGCAGTTTGAGATTGGAATTCCACCTTCCTCATTCTAGAGTAGATCTTAACTGCTAGGCCAATGAACTCACCCAGTGACAAGGAGCAAGTTTGAATCATATCGAAATACTGAGGCAGTTGAGATGGTAGTCCACCTTCCTCATTCTAGCGTAGATCTTAACTGCTAGTCCAATGAGCTCACCCAGTGACAAGGAGCAAGTTTGAATCGTATTGGTTAACTGTGGATAATGATAATGATTTATATAACAAGAGGTGGCATTTGGTATTTACTTTGTGGTGCACAAACTCATTGGATATCGCTTTTTCTAATTTAAGAAAAAACATATTCTTGAACATTGTAAAAATTAATGTGTTGACATTTGAAAGTTCGTGTAGCTTCAATGCTATACATTATGTGGACCTCTTTTGTTCCTTGCTGTTCAAGCTTGTATCACAATCTATCCCTGTCTTAGTTGTTATTCTTGTTGTCAAACATTATTGAAGCAACTTATCATTCTAGTCTACCAATCTAACCTCATTCTCAAACATCATGACCCCAACAGTTAATATCAATGCATCATACCTTCAGCGAGAAGAAGGATGTGAACTACATGACAGATGATGAAGTATGAGGAGACTGCATCACGAAATTGATGAGGGAAATATATCCACAATTAATGCTCATTTTGTGGAAAACAAAGTTCATTTCTGTAGAAAAGAATACACAATAACTATGGATTTATTGCATCAGTGAGACCCAGGGTGGATTTCACAAAGAATTAAGAATAGTCTTATCTCGAGTTGGCACGATTTTCTCTTCCTAACTTATGACTGGCCTTAAGTGTTAAATATCTCCAAGGACAAAGTCCTAAGTTAGGACTAGTCCTGACTCTTTGTGAACTTGAGCCCAGGTTATATGATAAGGTATGAACTTGTGACAGTTGCAATGTCATACTTACATGTATAAAGTAAAGGTTTGCGGTAACACCATGTAATCTCTAAATGAGTTGGGGTGGTTCTGAAAAGCACCTATGGTTTTAACTCGACGATTCGATCAGTATGCTCATTTAGAGATTATCATTACATGGTGTTACCGCAAATCTGTACTATATCGTGTTTCCACTATGCAAAGTTTAAAGTCCTACTTAATGTCATACTTGTTTTCTTATCACAACAAAAATGAATACACGAAACTGTTAAATTAAAACTGTCGTCTTTTCTATTAAAGACATGGACACTATTGGTAATTGTCAAAGACCAGTCTTCTCACTTGGTGTATCTCAACATGTGCATAAAATAATAAAAAACTGCTCAATTTGTTGTCGAATTTGCGAGATAATAATGAAAGAAAAAACACCCTTGTCACATAAAGTTGTGTGCTTTTAGATAGTTGATTTCGAGACCTCAAATTCTAAATCTGAGGTCTCGAAATCAACTTCATGGAAAATTACTTCTCTCTCAAAAACTATGTCACTTCAGAGGGAACCGTTTCTCACAATATTTTATACCATCAACCTCTCCGCGTTACTCGATACCAAGTCGGGTTTGATGCTAATAATTATTTTGAGTAATTGCCAGAGGATTGTCCACTGCCTTTAAGGTACAAAGTTGAATCTTTAAAATTTTAAAATGTTTTATTTTTAAGCTAGCCTTTAGTCCATGGAAGTGTTGTGGCCGCATGGTTAACAGCACGAAATTCAAACTCTGTTGTTTCTGATCAACAGAGTGTGGGTTCGAGTCCCTGTTGTGACACTTTTGTCCTTAAGCAAGACAATTAACCATTGCTTCGTCCATGGGATGGGACGTAAAGCCATTGGTTCAGTGTGTTGTTTAATGCATGTAAAAGACCCCAGTGCACTTGTTGATCAGAGACGGGGTTCACCCTGGTGTTCCTGGCTGTGGCTGCTGTATGCCGTGTAGCACCTTGTCAACCCTTATAAGGTGCTACATAGTTGGGTCTCAGAATTCATAACTTCAAAACCTATCTTTCTCTTAAAATGTATATCACAGGCGCCTTGAATTCCTTGTTGGTAGATACGTGTTCTTTATAAGACTTTAATATTAATATTAATATAAATGCTTCTCTATTTTCACAGGTTGACAAAGAAACTGATAGTATCAAGAATCTAAGTATGGTCGTCAGGGAACCAAGCAGGCTGTGGACTGTGGTGCCAGGGGTACTCATTGGTTGCAACTCCGGCCAGAAGTCAAACGAGATGGCTGAGATTATTGCTGCAGTTTAAGTGAGAGGAGAGCCCCAGGGTTTGAGTCTGTGACTGGAATCTGGATGAAGCTGTTCATGCATCAACCAATAACTGAGTTTGTGCTGCGGGAATTGGATTTGAAATCTCAACAATCTCATCTGAGGTCAATGATGCAGACATCTCTGATATTACAGTAGCAGTGAAGGCGTACCATGGACCCCAAAGTACTCCACAGCCATTGCTCAGAAAACTGCTGTAGCTGAGAAGGCCACTGCAGTAACAGGATCCTAACTATCGCAACCAAAGTTGATGATGCAGACACCTCTGATATTACAGTAGCAGTGAAGGCGTACCATGGACCCCAAAGTACTCCACAGCCATCGCTCAGAAAACTGCTGTAGCTGAGAAGGCCACTGCAGTAACAGGATCCTAACTATCTCAACCAAAGTGGATGATGCAGACACCTCTGATATTACAGTAGCAGTGAAGCAGTGAGTATTTAATAATGAGTATTGAGTGTTGATCCCATGTATGCCACATGCAGCTGCTGTCTGCAGCACTCACCCTAGCCCTATTTACAGGACTCTTCCTCTGTACACAGATACAGAGTCTTATTTTGGGGGCGGAAAATTTTCAAGGCCTCATCAGTAAAATCTTACCTGCATTAAGCCACTAATTTCAACAGATTCACATTCCATGGCGGCATACATTTTTCTGTGGTGGATTTTGGTCCTCATATATTTCTCACAAATCCGGCATTTTTGTGAAATAATGCAGCTGCCAACGCTAAGAAATTCCTGTTTGATCGAACTCTCTCACAGTGTTGTCTGCTGCTGTGCGCGTATACATTCGCGTGCAAGACGCAAGAAGAGACACATGAATTCTTGGTCACCGTCATAGATATAGAACAGAATAACTAGATCAGCCGCGCGTACACATGCGCCATTGCCTGTCTAGAAAAAGTTTTGGTTCGACATGGACGCGATAAAAAAGTCACGTTCGAAAGGCGACGCACATAAAATGAACACAGGAGGTAGGTTTGGACGCGCTAAATGTCAAGTGCTGACGGCAACAAGTCGCGTGCTGCCGGCAACGCACATAAAATGAACACGGTAGATAGGCCAACGGCGGTCCCATGCCAGAACCTGCGTATGTACGTGCGGCCGATCTTATTATTTTAATTCTGTATCTGTGGTCACCGTATCTTGACTGCACAGCATTAACACGCAACAGAACGCAATATATGCGCGTCATGCTGCTCTGCGTCAATTGCATACACCAGCAGACTGTGAGTGTACGAACAAAAATGGGATTCCTTAACGTTGGGAGCTGCATTATTTCATGAAAATGACGGATTTGTGAAAATATATTGGGATCAAAACCCACCGCAGAAAAATATGGAATGTGAATCTTTTGAAATTGGCTTCCTGCAGGTAAGATTTGAGTTATGAAGCTGTGAACATTTTCTGCCCCAGAAATGTACCCTGATATCCAGGACGTCACTGTAGTACAATACGAAAGTGTAAGACCGCCAGGGCTACACTCACCCTTGCTTTTGGGAATCAAATTGCACATACAAGTTATGGTAAGACTGTAAAGGCCTCATTGCCTAAAGTGCACAGCGTATTGTGTAACAAACAGGAACATTGACAACAAAAAGGCACAACCAATATTATTGTGATGATGACATCAGGTGAATTGGGCTAAAAGGGCAACTTTTAGAATGTTCAAATTCAAACAGTTATTGATCCAAAGGTGACTTTATAAAGAACAAAATAATATTATACAAGCAGTGTTTGATCATGAGAATAAAGTTAATTGACAAATATATGTAAATTTAAGGCAGCTGATGATCAATAATGTTTTGCATTATAGCACAGTGCTGTAATATTTGTTGATGTGCAGGGCATTGTGCACCCCTTTGTGCCCATCTAAAATTTAACCCTAGTTTCGGTGTGAATATTAAAGACCTATATTTTGAGAATTCTTATAACTTATATTTTTCTTGAATACTAGAAGATTGGAATGGATGTACTCTTCCAATAACCAATGATGTACCATCCTTTTCTGATATGTTTCTTTAATACTAGAGGATTGGAATGGTGTACTCTTCCAATAACTAACCCTTCATGATATGTTTCTTGAATACTAGAGGAGTGGAATAAATGTATTCTTCCAAAAACTAACGATGTACAACCCCTTTAAGATATGTTTCTTGAAAACTAGAGGATGGGAATGAATGTACTCTTCCAATAACCAATGATGTACAACCCCTTTAAGATATGGTTCTTGAAAACTAGAGGATTGGAATGAATGTACTCTTCCAATAACCAATGATGCACCATCCCTTTATGATATGTTTCTTTAATACTAGAGGATTGGAATGAATGTATTCTTCAAATAACCAAATGTTTCATGAAATCTGGAAGATTTGACTACGCCCCTTCCTTTAAAAATCTTGTACATAATCAGTCTTTATGTATGCTAATATTTATGTATTATTGGAAAGGCGTGTTTAAGTTTCTAATGAACATTTTGAGGGTGTGAAGTAATTAAATGTTGATTTATTTACACACTAGGTAACAATTGTTTGTGTATTGTAGCTGTTCTAAAAAGGGCCCTTTTTTAGCCTGAATGTTCTCCGACTTTATCTCTGGCTTATTCCAAATCTATTGAGGATAGATCTTGAACAGTTGCCAAGCATAGAAAAAGCTTGCTTAACAGAAACTGATTACCAGCCAAAATTCCACAAAGTTTCGTTGCTGGTGTTAATCACTGGTGTTAATGTTACCTTCAGGGCCCAACTTCATAAAGCTGTTGAGCAGAAAAACTGCTAGACAAAATTGTTTGCTAGGCATAAATTGAGTGGGGCAAAAGTCTGTCTAAACCTATTTCTAATGTTACTTTGGCTGGTTATATTTTTGGCTAAGCAATACTTTTCTGTTCTTAGCTCATTTTGTTGTGCCTTGCTCACTTTTGAATTAATTGTACTACAGTTTTAATGTCGCTGCAATCAATAAGCAATCCATCATGACACAACCGTTTTATTTGTCTTTAATTCAAACCACAGTATACCAATAACAAGGCAAACCAGACTTAATGAAATCAGCATAAGAACTGTCATTGTCACTGTGGGCGTCGGGGACCCGACTGTTGCAGCAAAGTCAATAATGTCAAGATGTCTGTATAAACATTCTCAGGTTGGTCTCAATTTAAACAAACAAAGTTCAGTTATTCAACAGTTTTCTTTTATTTAACCCTGTTGGGTTTCTTTACCAGCTTGTTTGAAGTAGCGATAACTTATTGCTGTGCCGAAATGATTGAGTTACAAATAAATAAGAATGACACAAAGTGGTTTTTGTTTTCCCGTCGTGGTTATTTTCTGTTGACCAGTAGTGGCAAGCTAAGCCCCTTTTGTTATTCCGTTTTTGTTGATCTTTATTGTTGATCTTGTTTTACTTCTTAGTTAAAATTTCATTATACTTAGTTCTTTTTTACTACTCTATTGTTTGGTTGTTGAGATTGTTGGTGTTTTTTGACTGGTTCTGGGTTTTGACGTTTCGTTCTCGCTTTTGTTTCGGTCATTGGGGAGGAGTAGAAACGCCGTCTGGGAAAAAATGCAAGAGACATTTTTTTTTCGTCGAGCATGCACAGAGGAAGCAAAAAGGATCAGTTGAATTTTAAAACCTTTAAATATTTCGATTGTTCCAAGAACACTCAATATAATTCATCACTACAACTTGACTATAGATTTAACTGTACGTTATTGGTGACTTGAATACACAACAAAGTCAGCCTGTTTGTGTGTTTTTATTTAAACAAGGACCAAGTCAAATCTGAAAAATATCACTTATATATTACAACGATTTAATGTATACACTGTATGCTATTTAAATGAAACTTGCTAATCATCAACTTGGGGAATGGGTTTCAAAATTCGTCAAAGTAAAGTATTACCGTAGATTCCTACATGTCTATAGCTTGGCCCCTTCATTGTCATTTAGACCCTTTCCCATCACACATGTGTAGGGAACCAGACCCAGCGTTCTATGGCCACATTGTAAACACAACGTGCCTGCATCCTGTCTGTTAATTTTCGTACAGAATGCATGACTTTCCGAGCTGAAGAAGTGTTCAACTGGGAGGAGAAGAAATGTGAACATAAAACCAGATGTTTATATCTCAGTGTGAGGCAAGGAAGGTCAAGTGGAAGAGAGCAACTGGAGTACATCAGGTACGTGAATCAAATTCAATTTGTAGACATGTGCGCGCGCTCGGTTAACAGCAACAATTAAGGGCGCCCTCTGTTTTTCTTGTGTATGTCCTTTCCGTAACCAAGGCTTGGGTTCCAACTGTAGCCCCTCTTATCTAATTGGAAACTTGTACCGAATGTGCACGTTTTCAAACTTGCCGAAAGAAACCTGAACTTTTCAAAGTGACCCTATAGTGTTTATCTATAAGTGTGTATCTTGGTAGCGCTAAAAAAAAACAAGTACATGACGTCAGATGCTGGTCTTGTTTAGAGTAAAGCAGTTTTTTCCTTAGGTTAGTTTCCTCGCTAAGCATGCTACGGAACAGGGGGTAACTTTTTCGCTTAGTGGTGGTCACTGACGTAACCAAACATTTCCAATCGGAAGGGGGGTGCAAGCAGGGGCAAAGACATAACTCACGGGGTGGGGCTAAGTATTGAACCATTCATTTTGAGGTGTTTTATGATCTCTTTGGGGTGGGTGGGGCTAGGGTTCTGGTACCGCCCTCACCCTCATTGCGCCACGGGTGCTGGTGGTTAACATTTTGTATTAATGTTTGAAATTGCCTCAAAAGACATGATATTAGAGAATCAAATCCTAAAGCGAAAACTTAAAGTCATATAAGTGCGTGGACAGACATTTTATTTGCTGTTAAAACATTAGTTTGCAAGAAATAAGACCATGGACAAACTAAACAATTCTGGAAAGAATTACTTCAAAAATAAATAGGCCTACTTCAGTTCAATAAATTAGTACTAAACCTTGAAATCTTTTAAAAACTCTTGTCCATTTTGAAGTATTTTTTCTGCTCCAGTATGGCTAGTTTGGTTGTTAATTGGTTGATTTATTTCAAGTAAAAAAAAAATTACTGTAATTTAAAATGAAAATCTGATCTTTGTGTCGAGTCCGGCATTCGAACTCGGACATGACGTCTGAAGAATGACATCTACTGCATCTTAACTCACTGAGCTAGTGCGGTAGTGCTTCTATCAGAGAATAATTTAAGTCTGTTATGGTCTGTTGTTCACGTCCAAGTGATCAAACGACCGTCCCACAATGCACGTGGATTTATTTTGCCTTATAAGAATTAAAATCGGATCTGGCAAGCACCAACGTGCTAGGGCGATTCGTTAGGCGCTGGTACTGTCTCTGAATTCCGGATTGGTATGAGCCACTGGTCCCGAGTTCGATCCCGGCCCCTCGCAATATTACGAAACAAGGCATTAATTACTGGGAAAGACACCAGTATGGTTTGGGAGCCGCTTTGTTTACCCTGAGCGAGGGGGGCAAGGACCGCTAGGGTTGAGAGATAGGGAAGGATATACTGTGAAGTCGGTTGTCATACCAGAAGGGTGCTATATGGAAGCCGGTAAGGGGCCTCTGTTAGTGGTGTATGTGTTGCGCGGACCATACATTGCAATGGGGGAATAACCCGAATCGCGGCTCCTGAATACCTGACAAATCGCAGAGTAACTTTTTGTTTTTTATTTTGATAATGTTTTATTTGTATTCCAAGTTGTATATTTTATTTAACCAGAAACATCGACGGCAAAGAGAGGCACTCTCCCAAACATAAAAATAACAAATGAAATAATAATATATCTCGTCGCGACAATTTATTTGTAATGTTTGTTTGATATGTTTGGTGTAAAACAAATCAATTAGGCGCTTACCACCTCAAGTAATATCCAAGAAAAGATGTTTAAAGGCCTTGTAATCCTCTGGTGTTTTGGACAGTTTTAATCATAATAAAGTATAAAACAGTAAGTACTGAGTATACAGTGGTAACACACATCAATTTGGAAGGGTAAAAATCAAAATTATTATTCTTTATCCCCCGATGCAAATTTAACATCTAAATTATATAATACCCGCTGCTAAAATATAGGATTCGAACTGCCTCATCTTTCGAGCAGTCTCGGTGGTCTAGTTGGTAAGACACTGCCCTAGGATAGCTTTAAGTCGTGGGTTCGAATCCCACCGGGGTCCTTTGATTTTTTTTTTTCACAAAACTTGGGTAAGTACTGAGTATACAGTGCTAAATCATTATTTACCCCGATGCAAATTTAACATCTGTTATATATAACAGAGTTGTACAACTGTGAACATTTTATTTCAACATGTGTTTTTGCTTTTGAGTTATCCTCGAAACTCTGGTTCTAGTGTCCATGCAGAAAGAATAATCCTCTGAGGAATACGCAATCCGAGAAGCGTTTGAAAACAAACACATGGGGAGAATAAGTAATATATCTTTTTCCATAACTGCAGTACTTTGTACTTTCTCAAAAATATATACTATCAAAGCTGCTTTACTTCTCTTTATACCACGTACGTTTTCATGCTCATATTTTATGAGCATAATACTCACATTCCGTTTTCTATACTTTCCGCCCAGGTAGTAGTATAAAATCATAACAGTTATTTTCCGAACTTAGAAGTCTCCCGAAAATCCGATAAATCTACTCTGCGTTAGTAAAATAATAGCAAGGCAGTTCTCTAAAGAACAAACTCCATCTGGCATGTAGATACACACATGATGTTACCGCAAACCAAATTGATACCTCATCACCATGCAATGCCTCAAATCATATATTTTATTTGTTCATATTAATATTTCCAACAGATTTACTCATAATTATTTTGGCATTGCCGTAACAAGCAGAAACTACTTGACTATGACCACCAAAATCCCATACGTCCCCCCCCCCCCAACCACTTTCAACCGCGATTCTTCGATCTAATAACGCTGTCCCAAACAAAAATTTGTGTTGTCAAAATTAACCTTCTCATCAGCTCAAGTTAGTTGTAGCACTTTTATTACAGGGGGAATCTAGCATGCTAGACTGTAGCCGGCAAAAACTTACACCAAGTGGTTAACAACAGTACAACATGTAAGGACTGAATCTGTCTATGTCCCCGCTAGATACCCCGTATAGCGAAGTGAAAATGAGACCGTTAAGTTGGCATAGCGCCCTCACTTTGCTCTGTGATCCTCGATTTATGTATTGTTCTTTTCAGTCGTAGGGAGTCATAGAGTTGTAGGAGTCCTACAATGACCCAAATGTGATGTTGCTTTGAAATCATATCTTATTTAATTAATCACAGTTTCTATTGTGCGCTGTTGCCAGTCCAAACAGGCTTTACACACATTATTGGGGGGGGGGGGGTTGAGCTTTGAAAATGTTTTCGCATAGCTGGCCTCTGGACTTGGCATCTCTGGAAATGTGTATGGTTGTGTATATTCCCATTGACTTGTGTATGGTTGTGTACTTTCCCATTGACTTGTGTATGATTGTTTAGTTTCCCATTGACTGGTGTATGGTTGTGTCAATTCCCATTGACTTATGTATGGTTGTATAGTTTCAAATTGACTGGTGTATAGTTGTGTCAATTCCCATTGACTTGTGTATGGTTGTGAAGTGTCCCATTGACTTGTGTATGGTTGTGTAGTTTCCCATTGACTTGTGTATGGTTGTGTAGTTTCCCATTGACTTGTGTATGGTTGTGTAGTTTCCCATTGACATGTGTATGGTTGTGTAGCTTCCCAATGACTTGTGTATGGTTGTGTAGTTTCCCAATGACTTGTGTATGGTTGTGAAGTGTCCCATTGACTTGTGTATGGTTGTGTAGTTTCCCATTGACTTGTGTATGGTTGTGTAGTCATTAACCATCGACATATTCTGTGTACTTCATGTTAGTTTTAATTACTCTGAAGAGGTTTTTGATGCATTTTGGCACACTCTTATGTCCACACTTAAATTTCTGATTTTTTTTCATTAAAAAAAGAAAAAAAGTTGGGCGGCGATTCCGAAAGGCCTTCTACAACTGGCAATTTTTTTTCGGGGGGGGGGGGGGTTGAGCTTTGAAAAATGTCACGCATAGCTGGCCTCTGGACTTGGCATCTCTGGATGTTATGTGTATGTGCACGGAAAGTGTGCTTTTACATTGCCCTCATTGTAATGACTTTGCTGCCAATATTAACAATAAAAATCTCCCGGAGAAACTGAAAATCACTTTATTTACACCCTGAAATTATTTTATTAGAAGGGGAAGCTCTCAGACAACTTCGCGATCTCCCTTATCACAACCCCACTTCACGCCGTACACAACGCAAAAACGGCGCTTGAGCTCGCTCAAACCTCAGTAGTTTACGTTAAGTCTAGCCATACTCATTTAAATCATTGTCACATAAAAAATAATAAAAACTAGGTGACTGTGACCACCAAAATCCAAACAACGTTACCCCTCCCCCTTTTTCGGTTGCAAGTTTGAACAGGCTAAAACGCTGTCCCAAACAAATGTTTTTAAACCTTCTCATCGGCTTATGCTCATATTTATGCTCATTTTTCGCACTTTAATTACAGGGGGAATCGGGAATCTAGCATCCTAGACTGTAGTCAGCAAAATCTTAAACCAATGAGTTGATAACATTACAACATGTAAGGACTGAATCTGTCTATGTCACCGCTAGATACCCCGTATAGCGAAGTAAAAATGAGACCGTTAAGTTGGCATAGCGCCCTCACTTTGCTCTGTTTTCCTCGATTTATGTATTGTTCTTTGCAGTCGTATGAAGTCATA
Organism: Asterias amurensis; assembly: GCF_032118995.1. Lineage (NCBI taxonomy): Eukaryota > Metazoa > Echinodermata > Asteroidea > Forcipulatida > Asteriidae > Asterias > Asterias amurensis. The sequence goes on from NC_092651.1 coordinate 2,078,603, forward strand.
GAGTTGTAGGAGTCCTACAATGATCAATGTGATGTTGAATTCTGGAATTCTATTTTATTAAGTTATTCACAGTTTAGCACACGCGGTTACAATGAGTTGCAACGACGGACCGAGCACAAAACTAACTATTGACTTAGTCGTGTTATACACAAGTTAGAACTATAATTTTGGAAAGGAAGAATATTGCGGAGTTTTTGACATGAGAGTAGTGAGTAAACACAGTTTGACCAATGTTCACTCGATGTCTTGTGTTGATGCACGAAAAGTAAGGTTTTATATTCCTCATTGTAATGGTTTTGTTGCCAATATTTTCAATAAACATTTCCAGAAAAAGGTAAAAATCCCTGTATTTACACCCTCAAATTATTTTGTTAGAAGGGGAAGCTGTCAGACAACTCCGCGATCTCCCTTACCACAACCCGACTTCACGCCGTACACAACGCAACAAACCCGGCGCTTGAGCTCGCTCAAACCTCAGTAATTTACGTTAAGTCTAGCCATACTCTCAAAAGAAACCTCTTTTGAAGTAGAATACTGGAAATATCAAACAGAAAAAAAACAAAAACTACTTGAAAAAAACTACTTGACTATGACCACCAAAATCCAAACAACGTTACCCCCCCCCCTTCTTTTTGGTCGCAAGTTTCAACGGGCTAAAACGCTTTCCAAAACAAATGTTGTCAAAACCTTCTCATCATCTCTTGTTAATTAATAGTTTAGCACTTTAATCACAGGGGGAATCTAGCATTCTAGACTGTAGCCGGCAAAACTTAAACCAAGTGGATGACAATATTACAACATGTAAGGACTGAATCTGTCTATGTCCCCTGTATAGCGAAGTAAAAATGAGACCGTTAAGTTGGCATAGCGCCCTCACTTTGCTCTGTGATCATCGATTTTTCAATTGTTCTTTTCAGTCGTATGGAGTCATAGAGTTGTAGGAGTCCTACAATGACCAATGTGATGTTGAATTGAAATTCTGGAATTCTATATTATTTAATTGCTCACAGTTTATGTTGTGCACTATTGCCAGTCCAAACAAGCTTCACACAAATAATTGTCAGTAAATTAAACCAAGTATACCCTGGAGAAGATGCTAGTTGCAACGACGGGCCGAGCATTAAACAAACCATTGCAGCGTCAAACGTGCCCACTGGCCCGATCCCCATTTATGAGTATTTCCACGCTAACAACTACTTCTTTTTCAACATGACCAGCCAAGTCCAAGACTATGAGCACCAAAAATTACATAATTGTTGGCCTTTATCACGAAATGATTATAGCATTTTCTTAGTAAGGAAAAAACTAAGTTCCTGACAATGTCCTCCAAAGTTTGAATAAAGTAACCCAGTTGAGCCGCTGAAGTTTGTTATTATTTTGTTTTAAGATTAAAACACTGTCCAAAACAATTCATTTTGTCAACAAAACCTTCTCATCGGCGTATAATATTAATTTTAAGCATTTTAGAAGGGTAGGGGAAACAGGCATGCTAGACTGTAGCCGGCAAACCCTAAACAAGGCGTTGACATACATACACATAATACTTGAATTTACGTCCCTCCACAGTAAGCGGAATCGTGGAATTAGACCATGTATTTTATTGCCATCGCTAAGCTTACTCCATGAATTAAAAACTCTTGCTTACAATCTTAAATGTATAAGTTCATTCTTGTAATTGTTTAACTCCAAGAAGTCCTTTCAAGAAGTACGTATCATCTTGAAACGGCTAAGTTTCCCACCAGCCATACCGACCTTCCAGGCCCCTTACTCCCGGTCAAGGAAATACTGTCGCCTTTTGAGATTATCGGGGCAGAAAATCGAATAATCAGCTGTCTCGACTAGATAGTCGTACTTTTTTGTCACCGTTAAACTGATATAGCGCCCTCACCGGGCTAGGTCATTATCCATTGTTCTTGTCGGTGCTTTTTGTCCAAGAAGTTGATGGAGTCCCATGAGGTCCAATTTGATCCGGACTTTTAAATTAAATCTCATTCCAAGGGAAATCCTTTGCTTGACCTCCATTGTATTTTCCTCTCAGCCTCGATATGAAGGTTCGCATAACGAGTGCAAAGATTGTTGTTTATCAGAAGTAAATGAAGAAGTGGGAAATGTTTTGGAATGTGAAATGGAATATATGCCAACTGTATGCGTGTGTGTTCCTCTGAAGGATTTAACTTGTATTCGACAAACTTATTGTTCACGCCTTAGAAGAAAACAAAATCAAATTAAACTAAACAATATTGTGCTCATCAGCAAAGTAATACTGGGCGACCCTTCGTTACCTTATTCGTTTTACCAAGATGTAAACTCATGTGGTAGGCCTACCCATTTTAATATTCTTTTGAAGTATTATGTTCCCTATATGGAAAACCTTTATTGGCTTTCCCTTTTACGACGTTGTAGTACAACAAATAATTATTAAAACTAAATCACTCATTTACAAAGTATCAAGTAGTTGCATTTTCAAGATAATTGCAAGTTTACCGCTGGTGGTACTTTAAAAACATACCAATTGAATAGTTAGAAACTAGTGCCACTATTTGTGTCTCTACTGAAACCCAAGGTAACCAAACCGAGGCTGGAAGGGAAATTAGTCTGGTCCCTTAGTTCTAACTTTGCAATCCGTATGTTTTATTGTGAACGCAGATAGGAACACGGGACGGCAAAGAATGATGGAAGGTGCTTCGATCAGTGGAAGATTGACATGTTGTAGCTGTTGTAGTGGTAAGTCAAACAAGATTTGTTTTATATTATACAATACGAAAGCTCTAAGTAAGCTTTCTGGTCAATTGAATGGTTTGGAAAACAACTGCATGACTTGTTTTTTGTACTTAGTGGCAATCACCTTTTCCATGTGCGTTTAGGGACTGTGAATAGTTATGGACAGTAGCGGCTATGTATAGACCCTAGAACCAAACGATGAATCTTACATTCATTGTTAAAGGCAAAGCAAATTGTGTAACACTACAAAGGTTGGTTGCAGTTGACATTGTTCTGATGTAGTAGTCAATCTGTACAAGTCTGAAATCGTACAGCAACCTATGGTTAGCTTGGTATGCAATAGGTTCATAGTGAATAGCATCCAGTGTAAAAGTATTGTATTTTAACTATTGTCTGTTTGCCAAGTGCTTCTGCCAGCTCGTCATTGCTTCCCGTAGCTATGTCAACCACTGCAGTACAGAAAAGGCACTTTGGCTGGTCCTTTCTTATTGGACTGGCTAAGATGTTTTGACCCTTAACCTCGACAGAACACATTCCATCTATAAATATCACATATGACATTCATTTACACCGAAAAGGGATATAAATCATTTTCAGAATTGTTGAAAAAGCATTTGAAAAAATTGGCTAATGATATTATTCATATAGAGAAGCGTGCCTTCTTTTTTCTAAAGCAGATTGCATCGAGGGACCGTGTTCACATAGGGACCGTAACAAACTTTGTTGGATATGGTTACAGCTGGCTATAACTTGGAATTGTACTGGTCTGGTCTGTTATGTAATAATATAGAAAGGATGGTTTTAGTTGGCATGGGTATGCAGTACTCAATCTATAGAATTCTGAAATCTTACAGAAACATGTAACCCAATGGGTTTGCCTAGGATCTGATATGCCTTGGTTCATTGTGAACGCAATGTAGTGACGAAGTATTGTTTCTAAACAATGGTGTGGTTGACAGTTCCGTCTAGGTAGTCTTTGCTTCCCATAGATATGTAGATCACTGCAAATAGTACAGAAAGGCACTTTGGCAGGCTTGAATATAATAACACAAAAAGGAAGCAACCAGTGGCCATTGATAAAAACTTTGAAAATTAACTGCATACAAAAATATTGAATTGTACAGTTAGCTTTAATAAGAAAGAACTTAACTCTTGGGACATAACTTTTTTGTTTTATCCGATAACAAAATGTACCTAAACCTATATGAAAGGGATATTGCCTGGCCCTTTTTGGTTCAGTATTTGACACTTTCATTTGCTGCGAGGGACCGTGTTCACATAGGGACCGTAACAAACTTATTTGGATATGATTAAAGGTTGCCTGAACTTAGCATTGTACTGGTCTGAATTTGTTATATAATGCTAACAAAGGATAGTTTTAGTTGGCATGGTGATGCAGTACTCAATCTATAGAATTCCGAAACCGTACAGCTTGGATATAAGAACACAAAAAGGAAGAAACCAGTGTCCATTGATAAAAACTTTGAAAATTAACTGCATACAAAAATATTGAATTGTACAGTTTGCTTTATTAAGAAAGAACTTAACTCTTGGACATAACTTTTTTGTTTTCTCCGATAAAATATGTACCCAAACCTATATGAAAGGGATATTGCCTGGCCCTTTTTGGTTCAGTATTTGACACTTTCATTTGCTGCAAGGGACCGTGTTCACATAGGGACCTTAACAAACTTGTTTGGATATGATTAAAGGTTGCCTGATGAACTTAGTATTGTACTGGTCTGGTCTGTTATATAATGCTAACAAAGGATGGTTTTAGTTGGCATGGTGATACAGTACTCAATCTATAGAATTCCGAAACCGTACAGCAACATGTAACCCTCTAGGTTTGCCTAGGATCTGAGGTGCCTTGGTTCATTGTGAACGCAATCTAGTGACGAAGTATTGTTTCTAAACGATGGTGTGGTTGCCAGTTCCCTCTAGCTAGTCTTTGCTTCCCATAGATATGTAGATCACTGCAAATAGTACAGAAAGGCACTTTGGCAGGCTTGGATATAATAACACAAACAGCAAGAAACCAGTGTCCATTGATAAAAAATTTGAAAATTAACTGCATACAAAAATATTGAATTGTACAGTTAGCTTTAATAAGAAAGAACTTAACTCTTGGGACATAACTTTTTTGTTTTATCCGATAACAAAATGTACCTAAACCTATATGAAAGGGATATTGCCTGGCCCTTTTTGGTTCAGTATTTGACACTTTCATTTGCTGCGAGGGACCGTGTTCACATAGGGACCGTAACAAACTTTGTTTGGATATGATTAAAAGTTGCATGAACTTAGCATTGTACTGGTCTGAATTTGTTATATAATGCTAACAAAGGATGGTTTTAGTTGGCATGGTGATGCAGTACTAAATTTATAGAATTCCGAAAACGTACAGCAACATTTAACCCAATGGGTTTGCCTAGGATCTGATGTGCCTTGGTTCATTGTGAACGCAATCTAGTGACGAAGTATTGTTTCTTAACAATGGTGTGGTTGCCAGTTCCGTCTAGGTAGTCTTCGCTTCCCATAGATATGTAGATCACTGCAAATAGTACAGAAAGGCACTTTGGCAGGCTTGGATATAATAACACATACAGGAAGAAACCAGTGGCCATTGATAAAAACTTTGAAAATTAACTGCATACAAAAATATTGAATTGTACAGTTCAGCTTGCCTTTAAATTTTAAATTCCATTAACAAAAGAATAAATGTTAATATATATATATATTTTATTTTCATAAAAGCTTGAACTACTTTTTATTATATATAATAATAACTATATGAAAGGGTTATTGCTTGGCCCTTTTGGTTCAGTATTTGACACGTTCATTTGCTGCGAGGGACCGTGTCCACATAGGGACCGTAACAAACTTATTTGGATATGATTAAAGGTTGCCTGAACTTAGCATTGTACTGGTCTGAATTTTTTATATAATGCTAACAAAGTATGGTTTTAGTTGGCATGGTGATGCAGTACTCAATCTATAGAATTCCGAAATCGTACAGCAACATGTAACCCTATGGGTTTGCCGAGGATCTGATGTGCCTTGGTTCATTGTGAACGCAATCTAGTGACGAAGGTTTGTTTCTAAACAATGGTGCGGTTGCCAGTTCCGTCTAGGTAGTCTTTGCTTCCCATAGATATGTAGATCACTGCAAATAGTACAGAAAGGCACTTTGGCAGGCTTGGATTTAATAACACAAAAAGGAAAAAACCAGTGTCCATTGATAAAAACTTTGAAAATTAACTTCATACAAAAATATTGAATTGTACAGTTAAGCTTGCCTTTAAATTTTAAATTCCATGAACAAAATAATACTTTTTAATATATGTTTATTTTTTTCTTCTTAAAAGCTTGAACTACTTTTTAATATATTTTGCTGTCATGTTTTTTGTCTGCCGTTAAAACAAATGTATCCAAACCTATGAAAGGGGTTATGCCTAGCCCTTTTTGTTCAGTATTCGACACCTTCACTTGCTGCGAGGGACCGTGTCCACATAGGGACCGTAACCAACTTTGTTTTGGTATGATTAAAGGTTGCCTGAACTTAGCACAGTACTGGTCTGGTCTGTTCTGTTATACTACATTGGCATGGCTATGCAGTACTCAATCTATACAATTGCAAGTGACCATGCTCACTTTATGGACCGTAACAAACATTTTGGATAATGGTTAAAGGTTGCTTACACTTAGCATTGCACTGGTCTGTCGTGAATCATTTGAATCGTACAAATCCCTTACATATACAACAATGAGACTTCTACAATGGATGGTTCTGTATGTTGTCATTGATATGCAGCCTGTATTTAATTCACAAAACTCCAACAAGTAAATCTATGTGTTGACCTTTGACATGGCATGGCTTGGTTCATTGTGGATATCATCAAGTGATAAAGAATTGAATTTTAACAATGGTGTGTATGTAAACCATGGCTAGTTACAAAAGGCACTTTGGCAGGCTAGCGTATTGTTTATCCTCATCCCCGCCCGAAAAAAGATCAAATACGATCTATTATATCGACCATAATTATCTTGGTTCATTGTTCATAACATCAAACAACGATGTTCATCCAAACCAGTGAAATCATTATCTTTACGTGTTCTTGTTTGCTAGTCCATATTAACCCCTACATACAAACTTCAAGCTCTTTGCAGAGTTATTTTTCTTGGTTTCACAAAGTTCGTCTCCTTTTTGTCAGACCTTTTTTGTTTGAGAAATCTCCTCCCGTATACGGAGCCTGTTTCTCTTTATCTGAAAGTCCAAACACAAAGCAAATTGTAAAACTACTTAATACAATGATATTTAATTCTATAGCCCATTAAATTTAAACTTGTTTAACTTGCTGACAACTACTTGATTTATGATTTAGTTTCGATAGCTAAGGTCATCTTCAAATCGGTGATAAACGTGACCGCCCCCACCCCTAATGAATGGTTGCAGGTTCACCACCACTCAAAATAAACTTTCATATCAACCAACGCTTAATGATATTCAAAAATATTCAACCAATATTTAAAGTGCCCCAGCCTTTAGGAAACCTATCGAACATTATTTTCCGACAAGTAAACTTCAAATTTCCTTTAAACTTTTTGGGGTCAGCCGTTTTCAATATTTTATTTTGCTAATTACCCCGACACAATTTGTTGAAAACTTTCAAGTCTAAACTAAAATGTATCCAGTCTCCTCAAACGTTGAAGCACAGAACGTCTTCAGGTTTGGATATATTGTTGTAAATATGACCCCAAAACGTTACTACTAAAACTCTTGTTTGTTTTAGTTTGGTGCGCCCCTGGATGGAAGATCCAGGCAAACTCATTATACCTCCCTCTAGTGGCGCAGCAAGGCCATGGGCATGGGAACAGTCTACTGTCAGATGTGGTACCCAGCCTCTCTGATCTCGCTTGTTAACATTACACTACTACTCAATGGTCATGTACAACTAATTAATGTATGTACATGTAAATCTACATGTACATGTGCGCAAACAGAAAATCACGGAACAAATGACTCCAAAACACACCTCTGTTTTGTGAGTTTTGGCGCTGAGTTGAGAGACAAACATTCAACAAAGTAACAGGTAAATTGTCACTTGAAATGGTAATGTACATGTACTTCAATTTGTTCGTAATTCTCTGTTCCTTGCCTCTCTTTGTCACGTTTTTTAGTTTTTATTAGTTAGCTGTTTATTTGGACTACCGGCCAAGTCCGTTTCATAACGCGTCAGTGGCAGGGTATGGGTCAGTGTATCTAGCCCCGGTCCAGTACTTACTGCATACAATACAATACATGGAGATGTAGTGGCCTGGTATTGGTAGGCTAGTCGGACGTCAATGCCATCGCACTGACATTCTAAGAATAAATATTCTCTACAATGTAAACACACAATTTTGTCCGCAATTTGTTTATGTTTGTACCTGTTTCAGAAGGTTAACATTTTGTATACTATAGGCATGCATCTTTTTTTATGTATGGACCGATTGATGTTAGTCTTAAATTCAGACCCTGATGTTTTTATAAGTGAAAGCTATTTTGTTTATTTATGTAATAAACTAGAGGTACCTGGCATATGATATCTTACACAATTTTGACAGCCCATGCCTTTCAACCAAGTTGAGGTAAAACAAAAGTTGGTGTGATGTTTCCTGATGCTTTGCCTTTGCCGACTATAAAATTCAGATTCAGATTCAGAACATTTTGAGTATGGAACGTCAGCATCAACACTGGTCAGCATTGTTGATGGACCTCAACAACCACTTAGAAAATACAGGCTAGGTATATGTGCAGGTAGTGGGGATGTTTACAAATAATTACGGCAAAAGAAAATCAAAATCCCACAATAACAAACTGAAATGCTAAATTCCCTTCTGTATTTGTTTTCCTTAAAAAATTTCAACAATTAAGAAACATGTAAATTAATTAATTTTTTTTACAATTAATAAGTTAAAAAAAAACAGGTGAAAGGTTCAAATAGGGATTGTTTTATAACAACAACAGCTGCAATACCTAGTCAACAATATGAGTAATCAGTGTTTCAATTTTCCAGCGAAGTAATGTTTTTTCCTAAAATGTCAATGTGTTTGCGCGATGTCCCTGAATTTTCCAATCGGCATGTTAGTTAAACGTTTGATTTGAGTCGTACCCCCTCTGTTGTCCTCTGGCAGAAAGGCCCACTTCAATTTGTTCACGGATGAGTGCTGTGATTACAGGAATGATAGCGCCCTCTAGCTGTGACAAGGTTTTTTCATCTCGGACATTGTTTTATTCATTTCTCAAAAACTTCAGCACCTCAGCAAGTAATATTTCCAGGGAAGCTTTCTACATCATTATTTTAAAACTGTGTAAGTTTAATGTAAATCTGTCAACATTGTGTTTTGTGTCCTACAAAAAGTACATAGACCGTTTAAATAAAACAAATGTTTTTCGAGCGATAAAATAAGACAAAACTTGACACCTTTTTTGCTCACTGGTTTGTGTGACCTTCACAACAAGTAGCATAATCTTTCATATTATGACCTATTTTTGTCAACGTTGTTGTTTTCATAGGTGAGCTTGGTTGTCAGTTTGATGTACATTTTCTGCATCTGGAATGGGTGAGACTCAAGAGACTGTGGACTGGTGTTGGGCGCTTCAATACCAAGATGTGAATGTAGAACCTTACTGAGGATCCAGCCTGTGACTCACACAATCATACCATCATATTAACCAGCAACGTCTCCTGCGTACCTCAGGTGAGTTCAAAATATTTCAAAATTTATTTCTTTAACATGTTTAAAGACAATGGACACTACTGGTAATTGTCAAAGACTAGCCTTCACAGTTGGTTTATCTCAACAATATGCACAAAAAAGTAAACCTGTGACAATTTGAGCTCAATCGGTCGTTGAAGTTGCGAGATATAAATGAAAGAAAAAACACCTTTGTCACACGAAACTGTATGCTTTCATATGCTTGAGTTTGGGACTTCAAATTCTAAATCTGAGGTCTCACAATCAAATTTGTGGAAAATTAGTTCTTTCTCTAAAACTACATTACTTCAGAGGGAGCCGTTTCTCACAATGTTTTAGGAGTAGAGAAAAACCAATGAGAGATTGGTCAAAGGTTTACAAATGACAGTGGATGAGAAGATCAAACAAACAACCAACAAACAAACAAGGTAACAAACAAACAAGCAAACAAGGTATGCGCATTAAAACTAAGGACCTTTAACAAACAAGACCGTTAGGGTGACTCCCTAGTTTTGATGAAAGGCCCTAGTTGGAAAGTGTGTAGGATAATCAGTTAGAGCTGCAGCCAAAGAGTGAAAAGGGGGACAATAAGGCCCCCATTGAAAGTGAATATACTTCTGGGTGTTCAGACATTAGAAAGTTCTGTGATGTAAATGAGTGAATTCCATTTGTTGTACCATTTGGTGGATATACATGTACTAGAGTGTTATTTCAAGATAAATGAATCACAACCCCTTTGCTTAGTTGCCATTGTGACCCATTGAAACCAACAGAGTGTTCATTGGTACAGTACCCAGGCTCTTGTACTTTGTGCTTATATAGCCAGATACTAGCATTGTTCATGGCACTCTCTGTATCTAATGTATCTGGATCCCAGGATAGCTAAACATTTACTCATATATGGCAAATAAAGAACACACAGACTGAAATTCATGTACTTGAAGCCTAGGGTTTTCCTGATTACCCTAATAGAAGCTTGAGTAAAGTTATTGAGTCAAAGGTAGGAGCAGAGAACTGTTGCATCAAAAAAACACCCTCGACCAGTGAACTTACAATACAAGATGGTATTGTCTATGAAAAAGTAAAGCACATGTGAAAGTCATTGCTGTTGCATGTCACAAATGTACAGAAATGGACAAAATCAACTGCTGTTGCATGACTTGAATTTACCAATAAGTCACTACAGACTTCAAGGGAAACTACTAGCTGCTATAACTCATTGGCTTTATTAATATTAAAATTTGTTCTAATACCCTAACACCAATGTGTGTATAGCACTCTATACTCAGTACTTTCTTGAATTCTGTGAAAAAAAAGCATTGGCAACAATTAACCAGATGGGATTTAAACGCACAATCTTTGCATTGTAAGATCATTATGTTTTTTACCAATAGCTGGCCCGGGGGCTAGAGGCAGTTTGAATCCTTTGTGTTACAAGTGGGTGCCCTGATTGCGTTCCCGGGGGCTAGAGGCAGTTTGAATCCTTTACAAAGTGTTAGTAGTGGGTGCCACGATTGCATTCCCAGGGGCTAGAGGCAGTTTGAATCCTATGTGTTAGTAGTGGGTGCCACGATTGCATTCCTGGGGGCTAGAGGCAGTTCGAATCCTATGTGTTAGTAGTGGGTGCCTTGATTGCATTCCCGGGGGCTAGAGGCAGTTTGAATCCTATGTGATAGTAGTGGGTGCCACGATTGCATTCCCGGGGGCTAGAGGCAGTTCGAATCCTATGTGTTAGTAGTGGGTGCCACGATTGCATTCCCAGGGGCTAGAGGCAGTTCGAATCCTATGTGTTAGTAGTGGGTGCCACGATTGCATTCCCAGGGGCTAGAGGCAGTTTGAATCCTATGTGTTAGTAGTGGGTGCCACGATTGCATTCCCAGGGGCTAGAGGCAGTTTGAATCCTATGTGTTAGTAGTGGGTGCCACGATTGCATTCCCAGGGGCTAGAGGCAGTTTGAATCCTATGTGTTAGTAGTGGGTGCCTTGATTGCATTCCCGGGGGCTAGAGGCAGTTCGAATCCTATGTGTTCGTAGTGGGTGCCACGATTGCATTCCCGGGGGCTAGAGGCAGTTCGAATCCTATGTGTTAGTAGTGGGTGCGGCGATTGCATTCCCAGGGGCTAGAGGCAGTTTGAATGCTATGTGTTAGTAGTGGGTGCCAGGATTGCATTCCCGGGGGCTAGAGGCAGTTCGAATCCTATGTGTTAGTAGTGGGTGCCTTGATTGCATTCCCGGGGGCTAGAGGCAGTTCGAATCCTATGTGTTAGTAGTGGGTGCCATGATTGCATTCTTGGGGGCTAGAGGCAGTTCGAATCCTATGTGTTAGTAGTGGGTGCCATGATTGCATTTCCGGGGGCTAGAGGCAGTTCAAATCCTATGTGTTAGTAGTGGGTGCCACGATTGCATTCCCAGGGGCTAGAGGCAATTCGAATCCTATGTGTTAGTAGTGGCTGCCATGATTGCATTTCCGGGGGCTAGAGGCAGTTTGAATCCTATGTGTTAGTAGTGGCTGCCATGATTGCATTTCCGGGGGCTAGAGGCAGTTCGAATCCTATGTGTTAGTAGTGGGTGCCACGATTGCATTCCCAGGGGCTATAGGCAGTTTGAATGCTATGTGTTAGTAGTGGGTGCCACGGTTGCATTCCCGGGGCTTGAGGCAATTTGAATCCTATGTGTTATTAGTGGGTGCCACGATTGCATTCCCAGGGGCTAGAGGCAGTTTGAATCCTATATGTTAGTAGTGGGTGCCCTGATTGCATTCCCGGGAGCTAGAGGCAGTTCGAATCCTATGTGTTATTAGTGGGTGCCACGATTGCATTCCCAGGGGCTAGAGGCAGTTCGAATCCTATGTGTTAGTAGTGGGTGCCACGATTGCATTCCCGGGCAGGGGTTGCCCTTAACTTTTTTTCAACTGGCCAGCAGGACCAGTTGGCTTGATCTTTCACTGGTCCGCCAGGTTTTTGACTGGTCTGTCAAATTTTTTATATTTTTTTTAACTAAAAGTATACTGTTGTATAGCAACTGCTTGATTTCCGATCGTCGCTATTTCAAAATTCAACATGAATTGCAATGTCAACTTAACTGCACTGGAAGCCATACTTTATTTATGTGTACCAAGTTACTGTGTTCGTAAGGGGGCTCACTAATTTGAGAGATTTTTTCTTTAAAAATGTAATAACCATAATATTATCAAAATTAATTTAAAAACAGGTCAAATTGTTTGTCAGAGCAAATTGGAAAATTTAACATTATCTTATTATTTAGGTAGTTTTTTTAGTCCACGGTTTATTGTAAGCACTCGACATCAAAGTATTCCCAAGTATACAAAGAACTTTTTTATGAGAAAAATTAGTGTTTTACTAAACAAACAAAAAATTCTTTAAAACCGACTGTTAAAAATATCATTAACTTTTTATATATTGCCTTCAAATCTACGGTGGGGAGGGTTACTTGCGATTGCTCAAGTTATTTTATCATGCATATAAACATTGCCTATTTGTACTTTTGATAAGTAATCATAAAATTAATTTTCCCACTTTCGTCCAGGAAAAAAAAAACCAAAAGTAGACACCAAAATAGTTGCAACATCCATGAAGAAGCATATGCAGTTTTACGGTATTTTTTTCAATTTTGTGTATGGAATAGTCGGTGCCGGGGTCCGTTTTGTGAACAAAATTTTCATTTAAAAGCAGCAAAAACAACTGGGCCCTTGTTTAACCATGGAGGTATTGCATTCTAGAACCCAAGTCTTTCTTGAAATCAACCCGCAAAACCCAAAACAACCGCGCATTATATTTGACCAATAAAACCATGGAGCAAAACTAGATGGCCCACCAATCGCCCGCAATAAACAAGCCCCAAATAACAAAAACAAAATTAAGCAAAATCAGAACGGAAGAACCTTACTAAACACAATTAAATACTCCTTTTTGCTCATCCAGAGTATCCTAACTTGGTAATTTTTGTTGAAAGAAGCCTCACCGTCTCGCTCGTTTTTCGTAAACACGCTAGACTCTTATTCCCACACGGAAATCTGCTCCGTTGACGACGACCATGCTGCTGACCAAATGTGTTTTGCTTTGTGGTCTTTTGTCAAGGCGATTGAAGCTAGTTTTGTAAGCTATCACGTACTTTCACCAATAGAGGGCGTCTATTCTCACGCTATCGAATATTCTGAAACGCCCTCTAGCGTTCAATGTTTCTGACACTTTTTGCCACACGTGAACTAATACAAAGACTACAACCCTTTGCGTTGCATGATGGGATTTTGTGCTGTGTGTACATGTGTATGCGTGATCGTGGGAAGTTTGCCAGCATTCAGCGGCACTTCAAGTGATTTTTTTTACGTATTATCCAAACCTTGAGTGAATGTTTTTACGTTTTATTCCAACCTAAAAATATTTTTAAAAATAGTCATAGTTCTGTAGTACCCAGCGTTAAGGTCGAACGCTGCCGGGGGCTAGAGGCAGTTCCAATCCTATGTGATAGTAGTGGGTGCCACGATTGCATTCCCAGTGGCTAGAGGCAGTTCGAATCCTATGTGTTAGTAGTGGGTGCCACGATTGCATTCCTGGGGGCTAGAGGCAGTTCGAATCCTATGTGTTAGTAGTAGGTGCCAGGATTGCATTCCCGGGGGCTAGAGGCAGTTCGAATCCTATGTGTTAGTAGTGGGTGCCACGATTGCATTCCCAGGGGCTAGAGGCAATTTGAATCCTATGTATTAGTAGTGGGTGCCACGATTGCATTCCCGGGGGCTAGAGGCAGTTCGAATCCAATGTGTTAGTAGTGGGTGCCACGATTGCATTCCCGGGGGCTAGAGGCAATTTGAATCCTATGTATTAGTAGTGGGTGCCACGATTGCATTCCCGGGGGCTAGAGGCAGTTCGAATCCTATGTGTTAGTAGTGGGTGCCACGATTGCATTTCCAGGGCTAGAGGCAATTTGAATCCTATGTGTTAATAGTGGGTGCCACGATTGCATTCCTGGGGGCTAGAGGCAGTTCGAATCCTATGTGTTAGTAGTGGGTGCCACGATTGCATTCCCGGGGGCTAGAGGCAGTTTGAATCCTATGTGTTAGTAGTGGGTGCCACGATTGCATTCCTGGGGGCTAGAGGCAATTTGAATCCTATGTGTTAGTAGTGGGTGCCAGGATTGCATTCCCAGGTGCTAGAGGCAGTTCGAATCCTATGTGTTAGTAGTGGGTGCCACGATTGCATTCCCAGGGGCTAGAGGCAGTTTGAATCCTATGTGTTAGTAGTGGGTGCCACGATTGCATTCCCAGGGGCTAGAGGCAGTTTGAATCCTATGTGTTAGTAGTGGGTGCCACGATTGCATTCCCAGGGGCTAGAGGCAGTTTGAATCCTATGTGTTAGTAGTGGGTGCCACGATTGCATTCCCGGGGGCTAGAGGCAGTTCGAATCCTATGTGTTAGTAGTGGGTGCCACGATTGCATTCCCAGGGGCTAGAGGCAGTTCGAATCCTATGTGTTAGTAGTGGGTGCCACGATTGCATTCCCAGGGGCTAGAGGCAGTTTGAATCCTATGTGTTAGTAGTGGGTGCCACGATTGCATTCCCAGGGGCTAGAGGCAGTTTGAATCCTATGTGTTAGTAGTGGGTGCCACGATTGCATTCCCAGGGGCTAGAGGCAGTTTGAATCCTATGTGTTAGTAGTGGGTGCCCCGATTGCATTCCCGGGGGCTAGAGGCAGTTTGAATCCTATGTGTTAGTAGTGGGTGCCAGGATTGCATTCCTGGGGGCTAGAGGCAGTTTGAATCCTATGTGTTAGTAGTGGGTGCCACGATTGCATTCCCGGGGGCTAGAGGCAGTTTGAATCCTATGTGTTAGTAGTGGGTGCCAGGATTGCATTCCCGGGGGCTAGAGGCAATTCGAATCCTATGTGTTAGTAGTGGGTGCCACGATTGCATTCCCGGGATAAAGTTATTGAATTTTGTTTTACTTACACTGTAAGCACTGTATACTCAGATGGTACATTGTACATGTACAATATCCAACCAATAGCATCAAAAGGTTGCAGGTCCTGTGCTGTGTCTGGTAATGTAAGTAAAACCCAGCAGCTTATGTTATGAAATGCTAGGATTAATCCTATCTCGAGTTAGGACGAGTTTTAGGATACATGTGTTCTATGATATGGAACTGAACTCGTCTGAAAGCCTATGTCTAATCATAAGTTAGGAAGAGTTTGATGAAATCAAAGGCAGTTACACTCAAAGCTAAGCTAAGAGAAGGGGTTTGCCCCGGTGTTTCTAGCAGTGGCTGCTGAGTGCACCACAGAATCTAAAATACCCAATAGTCCTATCAGTACTGCATAAAAACATGAGCGTCAATCAGGGGGGGGGGAGGGGGACAGTGGTAGGGGACATAATATCAAGTGTCCAGCCCATAATTTTGACCACCTTATCATGAAGCTCATGGGCACCATTCCCGGGGGGTGTCCCCACCCCACTTTTTGAATGTGGGGGACACTTTATCAACAAAGCATCCTAAATGCAAAAATTTCCCGAGCCCTTCAGCCATTCAGCGGGGCCCCGTATGCATACATGTACCCACCGCTGTATAAGGCCTTACGCCTGAATGTTCTTTTGTTAATAGATTTGCCCCCCCCCTGCCTACTGGGGGGGGGGGTGAAGAGTGGGGGACACTATATCAAATGTTCCCTTCCCCCCATGTTTGTCAGTTCAGGTGGGAAACGAACCCACAACCTTTGCATTGATAATTCAGATGGCATACCACTAGACTATTGAGCTAGCCCGTAACGTGAAGGCTAGAGGCAGTTCAAATCCTACATAGTGTTAGCAGTGAGTGCCTCAATTGTATCTACCATAATCTGGGATAAAGATAATGAATTTTATTTACCTCACACCGCTGTGTATTAATTACTCAGTAAAATGCCTCACCCATAGCAACAAAAGGTCGCAGGTCCTGTGCTTACTAATGTAAAAAGAGCCCAGCAGCCGATTTTATGAAATGCTCGAGTTAAGACGAGTTATTGGTCCTAAATTATGATGGTTCAATGTATCCTAACTCTATGGTTACAAATTTTAACTTGTCTGAAAGCCCAAGTCTAATCATAAGTGAGTTTGATGAAATCGAAGGCAGTTACACATCGATCAGCTTTAACATTATGCTCAAGTATTGCACTGTGTAAGAGCAACCCTGTGTCCTGCTCTGGGCATCAATCCTGGCGGCGACAGGGGACACGTCCCTCACTTTTTAACGGATGTGGGAAACTATATCAAATGCCCACCCCCCAGTTTTTGATCACCTTTAACATATAACTCAAGTATTGTACTGTGTAAGACCAACCCTATGTCCTGCCATGGGCATCAATCCTGGGGGCGACGGGGACACGTCCCTCACTTTTTAAAGGGTGGGGTGACACTACATGTATATCAAATGCCCACCGTGGCCAGTTTTTGATCAGCTATAACATGATGCTCAAGTATTGCACTGTGTAAGACCAACCCTATATGTCTTGCCATGGGCATCAATCCCGGGAGCGACGGGGGACACGTCCCTCACTTTTTGACGGGTGAAGGACACTATATCAAATGCCCACCCCCCAGTTTTGATCAGCTTTAACATGATGCTCAAGTATTGCACTGTGTCAGACCAAACCCTGTGCCCTGGGCATCAATCGTGGGGGCGACGGGGGACACGTCCCTCACTTTTTGACGGGTGAGGGACACTATATCAAATGCCCACCCCCCAGTTGTGATCAGCTTTAACATGATGCTCAAGTATTGCACTGTGTCAGACCAAACCCTGTGCCCTGGGCATCAATCGTGGGGGCGACGGGGGACACGTCCCTCACTTTTTGACGGGTGGGGGACACTATATCAAATGCCCCACTCCCAATTTTTGACCAGCTTTATCATAAAGATTGCACTGTGTGAGGCCAAACCCTACCCTGCCATAGCTATTAATCCTAGGGCGATTGGGGACACGTTCCCCCTTTTGAAAGGGTGGGGAACACCAAATCAAATGTCCCATCAGTTTTTGTTAACTCTTGTATTATTCGGCAACTGCCATCACCAGAATATTTACTTTCAAAGTCTCAGTGTAGTTACTGTATGTTATAAATGTCCCAAGATTGCACCTCAGAGCATCTACATTAGAATGCTCAATTTATCACGGCCCTTAAATGGACCCCAAACCCCAGGCGTTGGTTCTGCACATACTCTGACACATGCTCCATCTTTTTGACACAATCTCCCACCCCCACCCCCCCAAAAAAAAAGTCATAGTAATATTAATTAAAAACTTCGTCCTGGAATCCCCACTCCCCCCCCCCCCTTGGTGATGATTGGTATTAAACCCCGTCTGAGCACTAAATGCGCAAAAATAATATGGATACAAAGCTATAAATGAGTTGTTTTTCAGATATAATAACCAACATCATAGCAAAACAAAGACATGTTCAAACCATGTTTTTCTCAATAATTTGCAATAGCACCCCCTGTTGAACATCACACCAAACGAAAGCTCAACAATTACTGTTTTGGTGGACGCTAGCGACCGTCTTGGTGCACCAAAGGGTTAAATCATTTCAGATGAATTGAAAGGGTCAAAAGATGTCTGAAAGGGTTTAGATTGCACCAGAGAGCATCTACGACCTAAACATCTTCAGGGCCTTAAAGCGGGCCTCGGGCCCAACGCCATAACTGCTATGACTAACGATGTCCCCCCCCCCTCTTTTAAGACAGATTGGTACCCATGCATACAAAAATTTCTTAATTCAAACATTAAACACATTAAAACTGTTGTGCTACATGTAAATGAGACTCCAGTTTGGGGTTTAAAGGGAACCCCAGATGCCTCATATAGCATCACTGCTATGACTTGATGTGTGGTGTCCCCCCCCCCCCTTCCCCATATTTCAAGACAGATTGACACCCATTCATAAATAGATCTCTTAATTGAAACATTTCAAAACACCTGTTTTGCTTAATGAGACTCCAGTTTTGGGTTTAAAGCGAGCCCCAGATGCCTCATAGCATCATCACTGCTATGACTTGTTGGTGTGTGGTGTCCCCCCCCCCCCTCATCTTTCAAGACAGATTAACAGTTTGACACCCATGCATAAAAAGATCTCTTAATTGAAACATTTAAAAAAAACTGTTGTGCTAAATGACACAGTTTGGGGTTTTATTTTCTTCCTATGTTAACTTTCAAATGGTATTCAAGATGAGGTGGTGCTGTCGCTTAGATTTCCCAACTGTGGTTTTTCCAGTCAAGATAAATTCAACAAATAAATAAGACGTAATATAGGTACAGGGCTAATGATGTACAAACTGTGCACAGAGCTACTTGCTGTTATAGTCAAAGATCAAACAAACAACCATTAATAATGATCAATGGCCAGATTATCAGTTTATTGGAGTATGGCTATTGATAATGGACTTGGACTTTAAACACGAAAACTGTTTGAAGTATGTCTAGCTTTGTTGCTACTGTCAGAGCACATCCAGTGAATATTGTATACATTGGATTAAAGTATAGGCGTGCTCTTTAGAATACCGATTTAAAGAAATCCCATGATTTCAGTTTGTAGTTTTTTGTTTTTGTTTCTTTGTCAAGCTGTAACATACAGTACATGCAGAGTGCGTTTGATTAGCTTCCCATCGGTGTATGGGTAAAAATCAAAATTGATGTTTTTTATCCCCGATGCAAATAACATCTCTTATATCCTTGCGATACCCGCTGCCAAAACATAGGATTTGATATGCTTCTAGCTACCGGGCAACCTTGCTAGTCTAGTTGGTAAGATACTGCTCTAGAATTGCAAATGTTGTGGGTTCGAATCCCACCCGAGTAACATGCCTGTGATATTTTTTCACAGGACTCAGGGAAAGTACTGACTACACAGTGCTAACACACATCGGTGTAAGGGTAATTGCAGTTTTTTTTTTGGTTTTTTTTCAAGCTGTAACATACATTCATTGTAGAGTGCGTTCGATTAGCTTCCCTGTGATATTTGTTCACAGGACTCGGGGAAAGTACTGAGTATACAGTGCTAACACACATCAGTGTATGGGTAAAAACCAAAATTAATATTCTTTATCCCGACGCAAATTTAACATCGCTTATAGCTTCCCTTGGTCGACGCGCGGTGCTCACTTGGGTGAGCCCCTGACAAGAGCAAATCAAATGATCACTCACCCTCTCGTGGTGACGTCCATGCACCTCGGGCCAGCCCAGAGTGACCTGAGCCCCTGACAAGAGCAAATCAAATGATCACTCACTCTCTCATGGTGACGTCCATGCACCTCGGGCCAGCCCAGAGTGACCTATATCCACAAGCATGGAATTTGGGCTGACCCGGGTGAACCCTGGAATGAGGTCTAAGCTATTCCAATTTACCGGGGACAGATCAGGGTCCACCCAGGGAAGCTAATCGAACGCAGCCATTACAGGAACATTACAGATTTGTTTTCTTGCTAACAAAACAGTTGCTGGCAGTGTTAGCACTATTATGTAATCCGTCGTGACAAACCTGTAGAACGAGAAGTGAAAAACGCTAATGCATTTTGCATGACATGTATATCTTATTTGGCACATGCCATCACCAGAATATTTACTTCAAAAGTCTTGTAGTTACTGTAGGCCTATGTTTATTTTACGTCCCCCAACTTTTTAAAGGTTGGGGGACACTCCTCCCAGTTTTGACCACCTTTATCACGAACCTAAAGTATTAGACAATATAAGACCAAACCCTGTGTCCTGGGGGCAACAGGGGGCAACAGGGGACACATCCCCTACTTTTTAAAGGGTGGGGGAAACTATATCAAATGCCCCCCCCCCCAGTTTTTGACCAGCTTTGTCATGAAGCTCAAGTATTGCACTGTGTAAGACCAAACCCTGTGTCCTGCCCTGGCCATCAAGGGGGCGACGGGGGACACGTCCCTCACTTTTTGGCGGGTGGGGGACACTACATCAAATGCCCACCCCCTAGTTTTTGACCAGCTTTATCATGATGCTCAAGTATTTCACTGTGTAAGACCAAACCCTGTGTCCTGCCCTGGCCATCAAGGGGGCGACGGGGGACACGTCCCTCACTTTTTGACGGGTGGGGGGACACTACATCAAATGCCCACCCCCTAGTTTTTGACCAGCTTTATCATGATGCTCAAGTATTTCACTGTGTAAGACCAACCCTGTGTCCTGCCCTGGGCATCAATTCTGGTGGCGACGGGGGACATGTCCCCCACTTTTTAAAGGCAGTGGACACTATTGGTAATTCATCAAAATAATTATTAGCATAAAACCTTACTTGGTGACGAGTAATGGGGAGAGGTTGATCGTATAAAACGTTGTGAGAAACGGCTCCCTCTGAAGTGCCATAGTTTTCGAGAAAGAAGTAATTTTCCACGCATTTGATTTCGAGACCTCAGATGTAGAACTTGAGGTCTCGAGATCAACCATCTAAACGCACACAACTTCGTGTGACAAGGGTGTTTTTTCCTTTCATTATTATCTCGCAACTTCGATGACCGATTGAGCTCAAATTTTCACAGGTTTGTTATTTTATGCATTTGTTGAGATACACCAACTGTGAAGGCTAGTCTTTGACAATTACCAATAGTGTCCACTGCCTTTAAAGGGTGGGGGACACTATATCAAATGCCCCCCCCCCCCCAGTTTTTGACCAGCTTTAACATGAAGCTCAAGTATTGCACTGTGTAAGACCAACCCTGTGTCCTGCCATGGGCATCAATCCTGGTGGGGCTGTCGAGGGACACGTCCCTCACTTTTTAAAGGGTTGGGGACACTATTTCAAATGCGCCCCCCCCCCCCCCAGTTTTTGACCAGCTTCATCATCAGGAAATTCAAGTATTGCACTGTGTAAGACCAAACCCTGTGTCCTGCCATGGGCATCAGACCTACGGGGGACGGGGGACACGTCCTTCACTATTTAATGGATGGCGGACACTATACCAAATATGTAAGACCAAAGCCTGTGTCCTGCCCTGGGCATCTATCCTTCCCATTTTTTTAAAGGGTGGGGAACACAATATCAAATGCACCCCAACAGTTTTTGATCAGCTTGACCAAGTATTGCACAGTGTAAGCCCAAAGCCTATGTGCTGCCATGGGCATCAATCCTGGGGTGACACATATCCCTCACTTTGTAAAAGGTGAGGGACACTACATGTATATCGAATGTCCCCCCCTCCCCCCGCCCAATTATTGACACGCATTATCATGAAGCTATTTCACTTAGTAAGACCAAACCCTGTGTCCTGCCCTAGTCCTGCCATCGGCATCCTGGTGCCGAGTGGGACATGTCCGCGACTTTCTTAAGGGTGGGGGACACTATATCAAATGCCCCCCCCCCCCACAGTTTTTGACGAGCTGTAATATGAAGCTCAATATTTCACTTTGTAAGACCAAAGCCTTTGTCCTGCCATAAGCATCAATCCTGGGGGCGAGGGGGACATGTTTACAACTTTTTAAGGGTGGGAGTCACTAGGCCTATATTTGGTTTTTGAGGGTTTTTAGTCCATTCTATGGTTTTTATTTTTAAATTGTTGTCCCTTCCTCTTATTGCTACGGTGTTTTGTTGTGGGTGCATTTTTTATTTTTTTTTCAATAATCTGGATTTGCTTGTTGGATTTTTAATTTTGCAGTGCAATCTCCTTTTTGTATTGTATAATTATATTTTTATTGTTGGCAGGGGTCTGGTTTTACACATCTTTTGATGACAGTTTTTATACTTTTGTTTTTACCTTGACAGCCCCTGTCCAACTTGTGCCTATTGTGTATGTCTAAAGATTTAATAAATAAAATAAAATAAATAAATTTATCAAATGTCCCCCCCCCCACCCCCCCCCCAAAAAAAAAAATAAAAACAGTGCTTGACCAGCTTTATCATGAAGCTCAAGTATTTTCACTTTGTAAGACCAAACCCTGTGTCCTGCCATCAGCATCAACCTTTGGGGTGACGTGTCCCCTAACCTTTTAAAAGGTGGGGTACACCTTATCAAATGTCCCCTCAGTTTATGTCAACTCATGTATCCTTATTCGACATGAACATCACCAGACTAAATATGTTAGTTACTGTTTGTTTACTAATACAGTGATGTGCTGTCTCTGTCTGTCACTGCCATTCCCCCATTGCTCGTTTGAGTAATGTTGGTCATTTCTTACCCAAGTAAATTGGTAGGCTACCCAACATGCCCAAGGCTGTTATTAACTGTAGTATTCCCTTTTAGTCCATATTCAGTGAGACGTTTCTGAGATTTATTCCCTGTAAACCTTGCGTACAACAGTGCAAGCACTCAACCAGACATACTTTTTAATTTAATGAAAATTAAAGTATTACCAAAATCCAAAAGGCCCAAATTCTACTTCTCAAATTTAGAAGGCATATTGTTCTGTTTTGTTGATCAATCAGGCCTTGAACTGGCCTTAGATTGCACCACAGAGCATCTAGAATGCCAATTTTTCCCTGGCCCTAAAGCAGGCCTCATTCCCCACGCCAAAAGAAGGCTTCGCGTTCCGCACACACATGCTCCATCTTTAATAGATTTGCCCAAATATCCATAACCCCAAACCCCCCCCCAAAAAAAAAATAATAATAATAATAATAATAACAATATATAAATAAATTTAAAAATTGGCAATGATTGGCATGAAATGCTGTCTGAACACTAAATTTGTAAAAATAATATGGATACAAAGCTGTAATTGAGTTGTTTTTCAAATAATAACAACCAACATCATAGCAAAATGGTGCACCAAAAGGCTTACAATAGACCTTAAATCACAAAAAGTGAAACTTCTGAAGGAGGCAAATCACCCCCTCAGACTCATCATATCACAGAGAAAAAGGTTCAACAATATAAATTGTGGACTAGCTTGTACTGCATTATTTGTATTACTTTTAAATCATTCTAGATGAATTGAAAGGGTCAAAAGATGTCCCTGAAAAGGTCTAGATTGCACCACAGAGCATCTTCGACCTAAACAATTTAAGGGCCCTAAAGCCGGCCTGGACCCCATACCGTAAATGCTATAAATTAACAATGTCCCCCCATCTTTCAAGACAGATTGTTTGTTAAATTTTCAAATGGTATTCAAGATGAGGTGGTGCTGTCTCTTAGATTTCCCAACTGTGGTTTTTCCAGTCCAGATAAAATCAACAAATAAATTAGACGTAATATAGGTACAGGGCTAATGATGTACAAACTGTGCACTAGAGCTACTTGCTGTTATAGTCAAAGATCAAACAAACAACCATTTATAATGATCAATGGCCAGATTATCCGTTTATTGGAGTATGGCTATTGATAATGAACTTGGACTTTAAACACGAAAACAGTTTGAAGTATGTCTAGCTTTGTGGCTACTGTCAGAGCACATCCAGTGAATATTGTATACTTTGGATTAAAGTATAGGCACACTCTTTAGAATACCGATTTAAAGATATCCCATGATTTCAGTTTGTAGTTTTTTTATAACATGCAAATTTAATATCTCTTACAATATATCGGTGCTTATATCGATGCAAATTTAATATCTCTTATATTGTTGCCGCACCCACTGCCAAAACATTGGATTTGAACTGCCTCTAGCTACCGGGCAACATTGGTAGTCTAGTTGGTAAGACACTGCTCTAGAATTGCAAATGTTGTGGGTTCGAATCCCACCCAAGTAACACCATGCCTGTGATATTTTTTCCATGAATCGGGAAAGTACTGACTACACAGTGCTAACACACATCGGTGTATGGGTAAAAAAAGAAAAGAAATTAGTGTTGTATTTTTTTTGTTTTTGTTTTTTTTGTCAAGCTGTAACATACATACATTGTAGAGTGCGTTCGATAAGCTTCCCTAGGTCGACCCCGCGGTGCTCACTCGGGTGAGCCCCTGAAAAGAGCAAATCAAAACGATCACTCACCCTCTCATGGTGACGTCCATGCACCTTGGGCCAGCCCAGAGTGACCTATCCACAAGCAGGGCACTTTGGGCTGACCCAGGTGAACCCCTGGAATGACGTCAAAACTATTAAAATGTACCGGTGACAGATCAGGGTCGACCCAGGGAAGCTAATTGAACGCAGCCATTACAGGGGCATTACAGATTAGTTTTTTGCTAACAAAACAGTTGCTGGCAGTGTTAGCACTATTATATAATCCGTCAATGTACATCTAACTGGACAAACCTGTATAAAGAGAAGTGAAAAACGCTAATGCATTTTGCATGACATCTATGTATTAAAAAAAAATTAATAATACCCTCACCGAGTGATAAACTCAAAACGGGAAATTAGTTTTATTTTTTTCTCATCAAATATGACATTTTAGACAGTAATATTTCAAGGGATGTTTGTTACTATCATCTTCATTAGACTGTGTAAGTTTTATGTAAATCTGTGATCTTAGACGATTTTTGTTCTTACTTACCTTTAAGCATGACAAACTGTAATAGGGTTCACACACAAAATGAAATCAAAAAGTTAGGCCCTATAATGGAATTTCATTTTAGAGGGTTTTACCAAACTCGTTTAAAATGTTGAACACACAAAGATGTATAATCGATAAGGGGCATCTTTTACAAGAAGGCTCACGTGAATTGTTTATAAAAATCTTTGTAAAGGCTGCCAAGGACTGCAATTAAATCGCTCGAGAACAGTCCCGGACTTGGAAACAACCGTTTATAATGATCAGTTATCAAGATTATAAGGTAATTGGAAAATGGCTGTTAATAATGAACAATTGTGGACTTTAAATACGAAACTTGAGTTTGAAGTACTTACATTTAGGTATGTTATCAGCTACATGTGTACTGTACATGTTATTGCAGCCAGTGATTATTGTGTACATTAGATAAAAGTACTCCTAGGAATACTCATCTAAATGTTTCCCTTGTTTTCAGTATTATACGTTTCTTTGCCTGATTTCAAATTTTATAAAGAGTTTCATCATTATCCATTTAATTTAGAAAGAGTAGCGAGAGAGCTATGACCCCTGGAAACAAGGTTTAATTTAGCAAGAGTTTTACACTTTCCAGCAAACTCCAGGGTTCCTTTTTCATTCTTGTTGTATTCAATTATTTTATTTTGGGGGGCATTAGAAACTCACATTGTAACATTTTGCCACTCAGATTTTCCCACAATGTTCAAAACATTGGGTGCGTTTGATTAGCTTCCCCGGGTCGACCTGGTGTGTGGCGTTTTCTTTTTCCAGGACGAACGTGTGCAGATAACTACCCATGTTTTCCTGGGGAAAAAAACGCCACACACCGGGTCGACCCAGGGAAGCTAAACGAATACACCCATTGAGAGACTTGCCCCAGTGTATCTGGCATGGTGTACTGCAGGTTATATAGGATGCTATATACATCTATAGAGCAAGGCCCAGCTTGCTCTATGGTACATCACATAGGTCTAATAGTTCAACAACTTAACATGCCTGTCTTACAAGGTAATAAGCACTGTGAGGCACCCATATAAAAGGTGCTGAAAAAGACCTTGATAAAACCTTAAATGATTGAAAATTAAAGTCCCCCCCCTTATGGTGATTCCCAGGTTGTATCGCAAAGTCCTCCCCCACCCCTTTTAAGTTGAGTTGTATCGCAAACTTGGGTGTATCGCAGGTTGTATCGCAAACTTGTGTGTAATCAGTAACATTTTTTTATTTTTTTATTTCAATGCTGCAATTTCATTACGAAAAAAACACAATAAGTTGAAATTACCCAAGTAACACAGTAACATGATATATATTTGGTGCACAATGAATCAATAATAATCGGCAGAATGACAACATTTAGGAGTAAGGTGAAGCAGAACGCTTTTGTACCATAACCTATGGACAAACAAACATAAAACCACGGAACCGTGACAGGACAAAGGACAAAGGACAAAGGAAGCGGACAAGACAATGAGACAAGGCCAACACAACTTACAAGTTACACCTTTTGAGACTATGAATAAGAGTCAAGGAACTGAGCTCTTAGGTTTTTAACAAACATAGATAAAGGCGGTGAAGATTTAAGAGAATCATTTAAACTATTCCAATATGAGATGCCTCGATTGACAACACTGTTTTTAGACTTTGATGTTCTATTAAATTGGACGAATAAGTTACCCTTAGCGCTACAACGAGTGTTATATGCATGAATATTTGAAGTTAATGTAAAACAAGTATTAAGACAGTGAGGAAGTAGGTTATGCATACATTTGTACATGAATTTACCCAAATTAAGGTGGTATAAGTCATTACATTTATGTATGTTTAATTCTGCAAATAATGGTCCTGAATGCTCACGGTAGCAAGCATTCGAAATGACACGAACCACTCGCTTAAGTAATTTATTACATTTAGAAGAACTGCCCCAGGTCAAGATTGAGTAAAAGGTAAGGCAGAACTAGTGAATTATACATGTTAATAATATACTGTTCGGCAGGTAAATTTTTAGGCTATTCATAATGCCAATATTCTTGGATATTTTAGTAGCTACTTCGTCAATATGATTTTTCCAAGAAAGATTTTCATCAATAGTTATACCCAGAAATTTCGTTTTTTTTACCTGACTGAGCCTTGCATTGTTCAATATCAGCGGAACAGATTGTGTGTACTTGAATTGGTTGGCACAAAAAATAATATAATTTGATTTAAGTACATTAATACATAATTTGTTTGCTAGGAGCCATGTACTGAGAGTTTTACAAGTTCCATGTTAAGGTTGCGAATAGCCTCATCAACATTATTGTGAGTATACAGTAAGCTTGTGTCATCAGCAAATAAACAAAACGTTAATTTGTCTGAAGTATTACATATGTCATTAATATAAAGAATAAAGAGTAAAGGGCCCAGCACGGAACCTTGGGGTACGCCACACGTTATGTCACGCCTGGTAGAACTTTCAGAGTCAAATGATACATATTGTTTTCTGTTGCACAAGTAACTTTTGAGTAAGCCAAGGGCTGTTCCTCTCACTCCATAGTGCGCCAATTTTCTGACAAGTATGTCGTGATTTACTGTATCAAATGCTTTTGATAAGTCCAAAAAGATACCTATGGAGAAATTATTATGATCAATCGCATTACATAATTTACTAATAACATACGACGTCGCCATTTCAGTTGAGCGATTTTTTCTGAACCCAAATTGCGACTCAGAAATAATGTTATGTTCATTGATGAAAGATATTAATCTCTTATAAATAAGCTTTTCAAATAATTTTGAAAACGCGGACAAGACTGAGATAGGTCTATAATTAGTAAATTCATTTTTACAACCTTTTTTATAAATCGGTATTACCTGTGCTATTTTTAAACTATCAGGAAATATTCCAGCTGTTAAATACTTGTTGAAGATTTCAGCCAGCGGCTTAGCTAGTGCATACCTAGCCTGTTTAATAACAAAAGGACTTAAACCATCGAATCCAGGGGCCTTCCCAGAAGGTATTTTGTTAATGCAATCCACAACCTCCTCCTTAGTAATGGGTATAAAAAAGAGTGAATTTGAACATGCGTTGCTTAAGAAAGAATCGGAGGTGGTGTTACATAACGGAAGCTGACTAGAAAGGTTATTGCCGATGTTAACAAAGTAGCTATTAAATGCTTCAGCAATTTCCTTGCTATTGTTAATTTGGTTACCATCCTTAAGGAGGTAAGACGGGTTAACGCCTTGCCTGCGCTTGTTTAGTAAAGAGTTTATAACTTTCTATGTACCCTTGATATTACCTTTAACTTCATTAAATTTTGTGTGGTGATAGTTTTTTTTCGCTGTTTTGATTAGAAAATTCAGTTTGTTTTTATACAGAATATAAATAGATTTATTGTTTGCAGTAGGATGTCTCAATAACGTTTTATACAAATGATTTTTATGTCTGATAGAATTATAGATCCCATCAGATAACCATGGGGATTTAAATCTATTGTAGCGGCAATTTACTTCTTGTAATGGAAAATGATTATCATAATTTTGTTGGACATGTAATAGAAAAGTGTCATACATACCATGTATATCATTGGTTAATGTTAAAAAATCCCAATCAATCGCATTAATATCTCGAATGAAATTTTCTATATTACTTGCACTAAAAAATTTTTTGTCAGTTTTAGGACTTTCTTTAAGATTGTTGATAACTAAAAATACAGGAAGATGGTCTGAAATGTCTGTCATCAAAATGCCCGTGGAATGATTCGCTAAATCATTAGTTAAGATATTGTCAATGAGTGTAGCACTTTCAGCAGTGATCCTTGTTGGTTTATCAATAGTGGGATAAAATGACTGCACTAAAATAGTATTCATAAAGTTATGAACACTGTTCTCAGTATCACACTCCAGAAGATTGATATTAAAGTCACCCATGATATAGCATTTTTTGTTTTCATTTGATACAAGGGATAACATATTATTAAATGAGTCCGTAAAGTTGCTACATAAAACACAGGGAGGCTTACATACAATTCCAATGAGAATACTAGCTTTACCTGAATCAATCAGTTCTATAAAACATGTTTCAATATCAGGATTGTTAATGGTTAAATCAGTACGAATTTTATACACCAAATCCGTCCGTATATAAAGTGCAACACCTCCACCCCTCTTGCCTTGTCTACAAGTCCCTTCAATAGCATAGTTTGGAATTTGAATAAGAGGATCATGCATATCATTTAACCAGGTTTCAGATATTCCAATTACCGCAAAACTCTCTTGTAAAATTTCAATATACTGGGTGATGCTTGATATGTTTTTTCGCAAACTACGGGCATTAATATGCAACAATTTAATTTCAGAGCTTGTGAAAAAATTATCAAGGAATTTATTCTGATCGTAATAATTGCAATTTTTGTCGGGAATATAAAAATTTATATCAGGATCTATATTAGAATTCATGCCAGTTTATGAAGGTCATTCATAGTTTAAAGTAAATCCAACATATCAAGCACCAGTTGGAGCGAATAGAATAGAATATTTTTGCTGTGTCGGTTTGTCTCACACTGGCACAACAAACAAAGAGAAACACAGAACAGAGAACATGAATTAATATTACACATTATATATCTAAGTTAAATTTAAATGAACTGTGATGCAGCATCAGCTTAGGCGTCTCCCTCAAGACGGTAAGATCTGAACGGGCCATCGCGGATCTTGTACCTGATCATAGTTGGAACTGACCAAGGTATGTAGGCGAAATGGACCCGTTCATCCCCTTGAATGCGTCGTAGATGCGACTCCCTCAGCTACTCGCGCTGGATCCTTACTTTAGGCGTGACATCATCTGTAATGAACACATTCCTCCCCTTGTACTTATTGTTCTTGAGAAGCTTTGAAGCATTCTTTAAGATGTATGGCGGTCGTTGTGTCTGAGAAGCCGGCAGTGAATTGGTCTGGGATGTGGAGAGCTGAGTGCGGCATCTTGGCCCGGTGGTTGACCCGTGCGGTGTGCACGGTCGATCTCGACCTCGTCTGCACCCTCGAGCTTTAGGTGGCTGGTCAACAGTTCCTGGACGAACTCCTCGCATGATCTTGATCCGGCCTCAGATCCTTCCGGCACCCCTTGGATTACGATATTGTTACGTCGGCTACGGTTTTGACTGTCATCGATTTTGTCTTCCAGGGTTCTGATGATCCGTAAGTTGTATTCAGTTTTTTCTTTGATTAGTGCTTTGATTGAATCATGGGTTCCTTGGACAAATGTCACAGAGGTTTTCAAATCAGCAATATCTGAGGAATTTGTTGAGATCTGGGTATGTACCTGCTGATATTTAAGCTCTAAAGAGCTCAGTCGGATCTCAATGTTCCCAATAGACGTCAGGATCTTGTCCAGTTTGACATCTATGGTAGTCTTGGTCCCAAGACCATTGGTGTTGCGCGGTCACACACAACCAACGTTCCGATTATGCACGGCAAAAACTGTCCACGCTTGTAATGAACGAACGCTAGCGGGCGCTCTGTTTCTCTGATTTACGGATCTCACCATGTCCTGTGCTCACCATGGTCTTGGATATTTGCGAATTGAAGGCGTGGCCAGACTATGTAAATTACTTTTAATGTATGCAATATTCATATCACGTGACGAATTGAAGATGACTATTCAAACTAGATCGAGTCAAAGGTCAATATGATCGGCGGTCTATTTTTAATAATCTTTGCTCAAAGAGTGATTCCGTGGTCATTATAGGCCTATTAAAAGGAAAACAGTGAAATTTTAAGTATAGGTACCTATTCAGATTATGGATACGTGACGATTTGAAATCGTAAATAATGGTCAAAAATCGAACGTAAAATTAGCATTCAGAGAGTCCGTGTATCGGACGCTGTATGGCCCCACGGCGTGGAGCAATCGGAACGTGAATTAAGCCTTGCGGAATATCACGTACCGCCCATGCCGTGTCTCGTGGGGGTCAGAGGTGTTAAATCCCAGGCGCTATGAACTCCCAGCTTGCGGGTGTCGAATCCGTTGTTTCTTATGATCGCAACGTTCCAATATGCTCCATTTTGATTCATGGCCCCCTAATTTCTTTTTGTTATGAGTTTTCAGGTAATTTTGATGATGTCAAAACGTAGGAATATCGCATATTGTTATAATGACAGTGTTATTGTGTGAGTAGCTTAAAAAAATTATGAGAATTTTTTATAAAAGGTTTAAATAAAAATAATGCTAAAACAAAATTCCCTCAAAGCATAATTTTGTCAAACAAAGTATTATTTTTTAATTCTGTGAATGAATAGTTATTTTTGAGGTAATGATTAAACTGGGCAACAGGTGGAATTTAATGACCCGACTATTCGCCTCAAATAACTGGGAGTTGAATAGCAGTAGTCGCCGCTGGACAAGCAATCAAAATTCAAAATTTCTCATGAGTTATTCCAAAAGATATTGTTACGACTACATTCCAAAAAAATGTTATATGGTTACGTTCCAAGCTATGCAGCTACTTGGCTACGTTTACGTTCCAAGATACGCTTAGGTCTACGTTCCTTCAAGTTACACTATAATATCAAAAGGTATGTTTTCAAGCCCGAGTCAAGCTACGCTTACATTCAAAGATACGCAGCTACATTTACGTTCCAAGATACGCTTAGCTCTACGTTCCTTCAAGTTACACTATAATATCAAAAAGTACGCTTTCAAGCCCGAGTCAAGCTATGCCTACGTTCAAAGATACGCAGCTGCGTTTATGTTCCAAGATGCTACGCTTCAGTCCAAAGATATGCTTACGTTCCAAAAGATGTCAACGTTCCAAGCTACACAGCTACTCAGCTGCGCTTACAGATCTGCTTACGTTCCTTCAAGTTACGCTATAATATCAAAAGGTACGCTTTCAATCCTATGTCAAGTTACACTTACGTTCCAAGATACGCAGCTACGAATTACGTTTCAAGATATGCTTACGCTCCACCAAAAGATACTGTTACGTTCCAAGCTACGCAGCTACTCAGCTACGCTTACACACTCCAAGATACTATTAGGTTACGCTACAATATCAAAAAGTACGCTTTCAATCCCGAGTCAAGCTACGCTTACGTTCCAAGATATGCAGCTATGGTTACGTTTCAAAATACGTTCTCACAAAGACACTTTTGAATCCCTCAAGATTTCCTTCCCCCAAGATTAAAAAACTTTCACTGTGAATAACACTACAGGGCCCACCAGTTAATACCTGTTTGGCAGAAAATGCTGTACAAAATTTCTTTACTATCCAAAAATTTACTTGGGCACTACAAAATTTCAAATTTAATTAAAAATTGGCTGGCAACCAGTTTCTGCTATTATTAAGCAATACTATTTTGTGCTAACTATAAGCAAATTGTTTAGCCAAAACAGGCTTCATCAGTGTGGGCCCTGGCACGTCGGGAGCATAACGCCACGATCGCATTGCAAGCTGCATATCATGGCAATGCAGTAGTCTGGATCTGGACATTATACATAGAAATGTTTGTGCTGGTACCACAAACCTTTCTTTATCGTATTTCCACCCTGTGTCAAAGTTTCAAATCCTACTGATCTGGACATTATTATACTCCGATAAAAACATATATACCCACACACAGAGTAAAGCAAAAGTCATGCAACGGAAATGCATTGTACACTACATGCACAACACTGATGAATTATTCATGAGCCAACCGCAACGCAGCCTCTGATTGGCTCCACCGGAAAGTCGGGGGAGATTTGCCGAAAAACAATAAAAAAGTTAAGACCCGTCGCTGCAAATATTCAAGACCATGGTGAGATCTAAATCAGAGAAACAGAGCGCCCGCTAGCGTTCGTTCATTACAAGCGTGGACAGTTTTTGCCGTGCATAATCGGAACGTTGGTTGTGTGTGACTGCGCAACACCAATGGTCTTGGAACCAAGACTACATCTATGGTTGAAAGCTTGCCACTGCAAGAACATGGCGGCAACACAGCCGCCATCTTGTTCGCTGTCACTCGGGCTCGGATCTTTTTTTGAGCTCTGTTTTCGTCGACTTCGAGTAGCTTTTCTTGTTCCGTTGTTTTGAGACATGGTAGATCGTAGTATTTTGTGTCTGGCTGGTAACAGCAGTGGCAAATAATTGCTTCGAGAAGACG
The DNA here is from genome assembly GCF_032118995.1 of Asterias amurensis. Classification (NCBI taxonomy): domain Eukaryota; kingdom Metazoa; phylum Echinodermata; class Asteroidea; order Forcipulatida; family Asteriidae; genus Asterias; species Asterias amurensis. The sequence continues at coordinate 2,111,615 of NC_092651.1, forward strand.
CAAAAATGAATCAAATTGAGGGAGCGCAGAAGGTATACATCTTACTCGTTACGCATCAATGTTTACTAATCCATTGGCTATACGGCAGTTAAAGGGTGTACATGTATGGCTTATGACTGGCACCCACAAGCAAAGGATGTTGACAAAATAGGGAGACTACCACCTACATGTATACATGTAGCTCAGTTGGTAGAGGGTGTTGCGTGTTTGCTGAGGTCATTGGTTCAATTACCGCTCTATAGTCACTTTGTTTTTGTTCGTCTTAAACGAATGAAATGAAAGAACTGTTGTATTGTTATATTGTAAATGTACATGTTAGAAACTCGTATAATTAAGTAAACGTTGTAAATTAAAAGAACATAATTTCCACAACCTTTGCCACACTGGCTGGAGTTCATTGGTTCCAGCTCCAAATGGTCCTCCAAATTCATAATTTAATCTTCATCCAACCCTTAGACAAAAATAAATGATGTCTGTCTTGAATGTTTCAAATATTTACACCATTTACATGTAGGCTTGTTGAGATTCCCAATGTCCTCTTTTTAGGATTTGTGTTCATTACTAGGCCTGGGCGAATTATTCGAATATCCGGTTAATGGCGAATAGGTTTTCCTATCCGTAACCGCGAATGCCTTTTTTTTCTTAACCGGATATCCGCATAGGGCGCGAATACCTATTTACAAACCGGATAATTCTGTAATTACAACCGAGTAACCGGATATTCTTTAATATCCGAATATCCGCGGACGTCGGGCGACAACTGATATGAATGTTTTGTCTGAATCCTTATGAAACTTTTATTAAGACAGCATAAGACAGCATATATTAAGTATTTAACTATGCTCACCTCCTTGAAGAGTTAAAACAATGACATTTCTGACGTAATTTGTTCAAAGATTACAAAAGTTTTCCTTCACGTAGAGTCAATCACGATCAAAAGAAAAAGCAAATCGCCATCTTTAAATTAGATCCGGTCATTTTTATGAATGAACCGAGTGACACTGTCTAAAACTAATATCAATCCGCCCATAAGATCTCATTCACAAACGAACAGCGCCCTCTAGCGGCAAAAAAAAAATATTTTTAATTTTTTTTTAATTTTTTTTTTTTAAATAGCGCCCTCTAGCGGCAAAAAAAACTATTCGAATATCCGGTTAATTTCGGATAGTTGGCCAGCGGTATCCAAATAACAAAATTTCACTATTCGCCCAGCACTATTCATTACCTTCATCAGTCTTGAAACTTGGAAGATAACACTTCAATTTCTTTCCAAAGAAGTGAATTAAACTTTTCAAACATCTCTTTAATAAGTAACATAGAAATACCTACATGTACAGTGTTTTAAACACAACTCCTTTTAATCAATTCAAGGTTGACTTATTATTCTTTTTGATTTGTTTCAAAGACTTGGTGCCGGAAGGAACTAAAGTAAAAAATAAAGGAACAAGAAGAAAGCTCCTCTTTATGTTTGCACATTGAACGGTAAGTGCCATACAAATGAATCTGACATTTGAAGTAGTGATGAATTGGTTCACTCTGGAGAAGTGTATCTTGACACATTCTTGTTTTTACCTTTTTAAAACATATTGAAGGGAATTTCAGTTTCCACTGTTCATTTAAAGGCACTGTACACTTTTGGTAAATGTCAAAGACCAGTCTTCTCACTTGGATCTCAACATCAGCATAAAATAACAAACCTGTTAAACTGTTAAAAATAAAACTCAATGGGGTGTCGAAGTTGTGAGAGAATAATAGAAGAAGAAAAAAAAAACCTTGTCACACAAGTTGTGTGCTTTCAGTTCAGATGCTTGACTTCGAGACCTCAGCTAAAGTCTAGGAATCAATTCAAGTATTTTAGTGAGCATTTACTTTTTTCTCAAAAACTGTGTTACTTCACAAGAAGACGTTTCTCACATGGTTTTGTATTATCAACAACTTTCTTTGCTCATAACCAATTAAGTTTTTACGCTTACAATTATTTTGAGTAATCATCAATAGTGTCCAGTGTCTTTAAGTGTACAGTATCTTTACAAATCCTTGTCGTTGTCTCTTTAAAACATCAAAGGGAATTTCAGTTTCTACCGTTCATTCAAAAAGTTTTAGAAAACAAGAAATGATGAAACATCTTAAAGTACCCATAACATCAAATACGTGACCAGACAATGGACAAGTTGTTATCTGTCTTGCATACTTTTAATATTTGCATTACACCTATATATACATGTTATAGATAACAAATCTTGTTGCGCAGCGCAGGCAAACAGCAAGGGTAGCTTCATGAAAGTTCACATCAAGTTTAGTTAAAAGTTCATGTACAAACACACCACAATACATTGTAGGTTTAGCTTCAAGTATTTTAAACTTCACGGATGTACCAAGTTGAAAGTCCACTACTGGATTGTTTGTTGTTTATTTGCTGTACCCGGCTGTACCAGACATCCAACTCTAGGGACCTTTTGTAAATATCTGCTACGTGACTCTTGGAGTCAAAAGGTAAAACAATTTGTCGCCAGTGCCATTTTCGCTTGGAACATTGTTCTTGAGAAGACCTCAGTAGTACGCATAGATGTGATCAGCGATATTTGACAGTGTTTACAGTACACAGGGACACGGTAAGTACAAATCATTAACAAAATTAAACCTTTGCTCAAAACTCTGGGCTTTGATAGGCCTACATGTAATTATTTATTTATTTCAGGAATTAGCCTTTAACAATGGTCTCAGCTTTGTTAAAAAGTTATTAATTCACAGCCAACGTTTTTGTGTAAATCAGGTGTCATGGGTGTCATGTAGACTCTCTGGTTTGAATTTCGAAACTCAATTTCATCTTCAGTTTATATACATCATGGAGGAATAACCTTTTATATCATTACAAAGTATCATCCTTGGCCTTCCTTGAGAAAAAAAATTATTGCTTTAAATATCACCCTTGTGCTATTTTTGCATCATGCATTACAGTATGTTTTTAGAACTTGCAAAATCGACATTTTTACCCTATTTTTGGACCCCTAAATGTCAACTTGCCAGGGGTCTCAGAAAACTCTCCTTTCGGCTGTAATTAGGGCAAACATTGGTCTTTCCATATTGGGTGTCAAAAACTTGGGCAATTGTTTCCTGTTGTGACAGTACTGCCTCAAAACTAGACTTTTTTCCCCAAAACGTGAAAAATGCCTTTTTAAGGGTCTTTTCACATAATATCGATAAATGGTCCACGGTAAAAAAAAAAGGAAAATTTTTCTTATACTTTGTGGATGGTAGGGACTTGGGGTCCAAATATACAGCATTTACATTTCAAATCATAATATAACACATTGCCATGGTAACAGTTTGTTTGTTTTTAGGCCACTTAAGTCCAATTTTGGGGTCTGAAAAACTGTTTTTTAGTTAATATTTACAACTCCACCCCACCAAAAAACAAGCATATTTCATAAAACCTTTTCCATCACTACAAATTATCATCCTTGGCTTTACTTGAGACAAAAAATTATTGCTAAAAATTTCACCCTTGTGGTGTTTTAAGATCGTGCATTAGAGTATGTTTTTAGAACTTGCAAAATCAACATTTTTACCACATTTTTTGCCCTCAAAATTTCTTTTTTGCAGGGGTCTCAGAATATTTTCCTTTCGGTTTTGATCAGGGCCAAAACTTGTCTTTTTATTTCTTTTAAGACAAACCCGGGCAATTGTATCCTGATGTAACAGAACTGTCTCAAAAATAAACCCTTTTCCCCGAAAACATAGAGAAATGCATTTTGAAATATTTGCTTCATTTTGAATTTAAAACATTAAGAAGTTAGTAATAATTCCATCAATCTGGCAGCTTGTCATTAGCACTCTGTAGGCTTAGTGCATTACCAAACATTGATCAGGACTTGTTTATGACCTAAATCTTAGAATTTGCCCCGGCCTCACCCCGGCCCCGGCCCAATCATATTTCTTGACATTGCATAAAAAAATTCAAAAGTTTTGTGAACAGCGCCTCTTTTTTGAAAGTCACATGTTTTAATTTCCCTTGCACATCAAGAAAGTTTGTACTGTCTTAATTTATTATTGGTCCTCAGAATATTTCCCCTTTGGTTGTGATTGGGCAATCATTATGGTTTGCATGTCTGCTGGGGAGAAACACTTTGGTTTATTGTATCCTATTGTGACACTTCTGCCTCAAACATGGAAATTTTTCCAAAAACAATAAAAATGCATTTTGAAGTTATCCCTTAGTTTGAATTGATAAAAAACAAAAACGAGCATGCTAGTTAAAAAAATATGGCACTGTTTCCATATTCTTTAGGTAACATTTACAAAAATTATAACCAAGCTTTGCCACTGAGAGTTCTTGTTTTGTCATGACTACTTTACCTAGTTGTACAGGTATGATTCACATTGCAAGAAGAGAAGTAGTGCGATGAGCATTCTTTACTATTCTTGTCTATACATTTGTACATGGCCTTTTAACAGTCTTCTTGGTCCCCTGCCCGCTACCAAACTAAACATTTTCATCCCTATCAGAACAAAGAGGCTCTAAAAGTGAGCAAGTACTGTTTCCAAATTCAACTGCTTTGGCCTTCTGTAAACAGTTCCCCCAACCATGGTGGGGTTCCTTTCAATTGTACTGTTGCAAACAATAAAAGAGTTCAGCAGGTAATGTTTGACAATGTTTTTGTTGATCGTTCTCAGAGACATATATGCTAATTATGAACTAGTAAAATAGTGAATGGCAAAAATAATCAAACTAGCCCGAATAAACTTTTGTCACTGCAAATGCATCTTACTTACTTATGTTGAGCAGGTTCAAGTATTTACAACTTCTATCCGTGTTGTTTCATTAAAGGAACACACGTTGCCTTGGGTCGGTCGAGTTGGTCTTTGAAAAGTGTTTGTAAACGTTTATTACAAAATGCATATGATTAGAAAGATATTTTAAAAGTAGAATATAATGATCCAGACAAGTATCACTCAAAAACATCTTTCTAACCATGCATTTTATAACAAGCGGTTACAAACGCATTTCAAAGACCAACTTGACCGATCCCTGACAACGTGTACCTTTTAAATGATCTCTTACGCTCGTCATGCAAATCGTTAGTATCATTGTTTTTAATAAGATCTTGGCAAACTTTTCCAACACTTTTAAGCGGGCTTTTTAATTTCCCACATTTGTGTTGGACATGATTGGATGCTCCAAACCATCTGCCTCAAGCACAGAAACTACATTGTTTATGATCTCTATCTCTATGAAAAGTTTTACATTTGGTAGCAGGCAGGGACCAAGGTGAGTAGGCCCTGTATTAAAGACAACTTGTAGAGAATGCTCATCGCACTCTACTTGCAATGGGAATCATACCTGTACAATAGGTAAAGTAGCCAAATCAAGAACTCTCAGTGGCAAAGCATTGGTTATGGTTTTGTTGGATACCATTATGTTTAATTACAAACTTTGTATTCATTACTCAAAGGGCATGGAAACAGTGCCAGATTTTTAACAAGCATGCATTGTTTTTGGAAAACTTACTATACTTAAGGCATGATCAGTCACAACAGGATACAATAAACACAGTGTTTCTACCCAGAAGGCATGAAAATACCAATACAACCGAAAGGGAACACTTTACAAAAAAGAGGCGCTATTCACAAAACATTGTTTTATGCAATGTCAAGATATATGATTGGGGCTGGGCCGGGGCAAATTCTCAAATTAAGGTCATCAATCGTTCCTGATCAATGTTGAATAATCCACTAAGCCTATAGAGTGCTTAGGAAAAGCTGCAAGATTGATAGAATTATTACTTTTTAATGTTCAAAATTCATGATGAAAAAAAAAAACAATTTAAAATGCATTTTTCTGTCTATTTTTGAGACAGTACTGTTAACATCTGGATACACTTGCCCAAGTTTTTCTACCCGAAAAAAAGGACAAATTTTGGACCTGATCAAAACTGAAAGGAAAATATTCTGAGACCCCTGAAAAAAATGAAATTTTGAGGCACAAAAATATGGTAAAAATGTTGATTTTGCAAGTTCTAAAAACATATTCTAATGCATGTTCTAAAAATAACAAAACGGTGAATTTTATAGCAATTTTTTTTGTCCCAAGTAAAGCCAAGGATGATACTTTGTAGTGATGGAAAAAGTTTTATGAAATATTTTTGATTTTGGTGGGGTGGAGTTGTAAATAATAACTAAAAAAAAGTTTTTTCAGACCCCAAAATTGGTCTAAAGTGGCCTAAACACAAATGAACGGTTACCATGGCAACGTGTTATATTATGATTTGAAATGTTAACGCTGTTTATTTGGACCCCAAGTCCCTACCATCCACAAAGTATAAGAAAAATATTCCTTTTTGTTTTACCGTGGACACGTACGTCGATATTATGTGAAAAGACCCTTAAAAAGGCATTTTTCACGTTTTTGGGAAAAAAGTCTAGTTTTGAGGCAGTACTGTCACAACAGGATACAATTGCCCTAGTTTTTGACACCAGATATGGAAAGACCAATGTTTGCCCTAATCACAGCCGAAAGGAGAGTTTTCTGAGACCCCTGGCAAGTTGACATTTTGGGGTCCAAGATGGTAAAAATGTCGATTTTGCAAGTTCAAAAACCATACTGTAATGCATGATGCAAAAATAGCACAAGGGTGATATTTAAAGCAATAATTTTTTTTTTCAAGGAAGGCCAAGGATGATACTTTGTAATGATGTAAAAGGTTTTTTGAAATGATTTTGCATTTTGGTGGGGTGGAGTTGTAAATATGAGCTAAAAACCAGTTTTTCAGACCTCAAAATCGGCCTAAAATGGCCCAAAAAAAAAATGAGCTGTAACCATGGCAACGGGCTATATATGGAATTAAAAATGCAATTTTGTTTACTTGCACCCCAAGGCCCTTCCACCCACATAGTATAAAAAAAATTCATTTTTTGACCGTGAGCAACTATGTCAATTATTTACCTGAACTGACTCTTAAACGTCCGTTTAACACCTTGCAGGGTTGTTGCCATGCGATAAAGGCCCATCACACGACCGCCGACTCTGCCGGCTTTTAACGACCGTTAAAGAACTCGTCGCTACCCTTTTATTCCCTTATTAATTACCGGATTCTCATCACTCTGTGCTGGGATGCTCAGTGGGCTAGTAGTTTAGTTATCAGCTCTAGGATGCTGTGGGTCATGGGTTTGAATCCAACCTGAGTAGGTTGCTTGGGATTTGTTTCTGCATCACTCCAAGGAAAGCACTGAGTATACAGTGCTTATTACATATTGGTGAATGGTGAAGTACTTTTCTTTAGAAATTCAAACTGCTGAGTACAAGTGTGTTATTTGTATTGATGCCATGATCTATAAGTTTAAAGATGTGTACTGAAAGTGGTTCTAATAAACTGAATGCTTAATCTTATTTAAAAGTAATGTTTTGCTCCTTTGTCCCTGTTTCAGATAAAATGGCTTCGTCAAACCCACCAAAGGTTTCAGCTCTTCAGAAAATTGTCCAGAAACATCTGGAGTGTGGTATTTGCTATGAGCAATATAATGATCCCAGAGTTCTTGACTGTCCACACAGCTTCTGTAAAACCTGTTTGCAGAAATACCAGTCTACCAACTACAAAGATGCTACGATGCTTATTTGTCCCGTGTGTCTAAAAAAGACACAACTTCATCAGAAAGATGTTCAAGCTCTCAAGACTAACTTCAACATAACTCGTCTTGCAGATCAACTGAAGCTGGTCAGCTCATCTGAAGACAACCAGTGGGTTTGTAAACTATGTAAGGACAAAAATGAGGCAACTCATTTCTGTTTTGACTGCCCTGCAATCTTTTGTGCAAACTGCTACCAAGTGCACCAGAAAAGCCACACAGTAAACACTTTGAAAGACATTAGTGATGGGAAGATTGCAAGCAAAGACAGAAAACGAAAACGCCGTCCAGAATGCCAAACTCATGAAGGTGAAGTGATGTGGTTCTACTGTACAACATGTGATGTGATGATTTGCCAAGTTTGTACTGTCATAGATCACTGTAAACCACAACATGAGTATATTGACTGCAACCAAACCTCATCCACATACAAACAGTCATTGGCTCAACTCTTTACTCCCCATGAAGAAACCATGAAGAAGCTTGAACAATCTCAAGCAACTGCCTCAACAATGAAAGACAACCTAAACATTGCAGCTAACAGAACCATGGCAGACTTGACGAACAGAGCTGATGAGATCAGGGCTGAGGTAACAGCTCAAGAGAGTCGCATCATGGATGAAATAAAAACCATCCTTAAAGATCGGAACAAGAAATTGGAGGAATTTGAGCAAGCAGTGAGTGTGAACTTGCAGCAAATACAGCAATCACTGCAGACTGCCAAAGATGTCAGCAAGAATTCATTAGCTCCTGACTTCTGTGCAGTCTATTCTACTATCAGTCAGGACTTGAAGGTACTCAGAGATCAAAATCAACCCAAGATAGATCTGACCCTTTCCCATCTGAGATTCACTCCAGATGTTTGTGACATCTCCCTTGGTAATCTGATTATGAAGGGGTCAAGGTGGGAGTTTTTTTTTGAGTATGGTAAAGAAATCGGTATGCTTGTGGATGTTGATGCCTCCTTACCTGGGGATGAGATGGCAGTGGCAGACTTCATGAATCGCAGAGTGGTAATCTACGACACTACAGGACACCAGAAGAAAATAATCAAGCTACCAACACGTAAGTCCTTTACAATTTAATTCGTTAGTTAGAGGTGTATTTATGCTGTAACTCTCAGTTCAAACAGTTATAAAAGCTGCAGTTGATTAGTTGTCAGTCGATCAATGAAAATAAGTCACTACTGTCCAAAACTGAAACCAAATCTGAAAAAGTTTAATCAAATTGATCAACTCAAGTCAATCTTTAAAACCCTGCAGTGAGGGACCTGTTTGGTTGCAAGGCCCCTTTGGTCCCCCACATAGGTTTTAAATGTTTTTTTTATATTTATAATTCAAACAATTATAATATCTCAGTTTTTTGTTCACTCCGCCATGTATTGCCTGGGTTCATTTTATTTTGTTTTAAATCAGTTCCAATGTTGAGATTGATTAATTGACCTTGCAGGCTAGTGCTGTTGTTATACATACTTTCTACACGATCACTGAATTCACTCTTATCTACTGTCATTCTGAAGATTTACATTCTTCTATTCAACACCATCAACAAAGAAGTTTCTATTTGTAAATGAATGAATAAATAACAACAATCTATACTATTAAAAGCGTAACCCGCGCCATCTTGGATTGAAAATTAGAAGGTCCAGTGGCATGGCATCCTTGTGGAATCCAACACGGTTGTGTCGTTACAGACGTCGGGTTGCAAGTCTACAAAACCCTGAACCGAACTCCCTCTTACGAGTTGTCTGATTGGCTGGAGTCACGAGCTATATCTCCTTACATGTGTGGTTGTCTGGTTTTGATATGGGCCACCTGTTGGTCGAAGGGGGAAGCCGTAGGCTGCACACAGAGTCACCTCTGTGGTTGTCTGGTTTTGATATGGGCCACCTGTTGGTCTGGGGGGGGGGGTGGAGCTGTAGGCTGCACACAGAGCCATGCACCTCTTTAGGTTTCAAGTGGGTGGCAACCTTGGACTCCCATTAACATTCCAGAGTGACTCATTGATGTTTCGCAGAGGGGTAAATGGCATTGTGCATATACCATTTTGTACAGGGGGGTTAATTTCGCGTGTTAAATAAAAAACATAAGGCTTAAATACATGCATCTGTTAAATATGTGTTTATTACCATTAAGTCACTCATGTAGGCCTACCCAACTTTCCAGCATTTTTTAAACGCATCAAACATCAGCAACCCATTGTTGTGAAACTTTATTTGTTCCATTTAACTCTGCACCATTAGTGGTACAGTCCATATGTCATCCCCCACATATGTCATCCCCCACACACAGAACGTACACACGCAAAATATGAAACATTTTCAAAAAGAAAGTAAATACATTACTGATTCTTTTTATATACATTGTATAGGTTTTGCCAGTTAAACCTACAAAAGAGTACATGAAATCACCGTTTAAGAATAGTATGTTTTCATAGTTACGAACTTTGTGAAACATCAACGGCTGTTTTGAAGCTGTAAACGAAGTTCTGAAGCAACAAAATTGTTAGAACGCAGTTTGGTCAGGACTCAGGATGTAGATTTTGCCAAATCCGTTTTGTATTAAGCAATCGGCCGTCGGGTTTTGTTATCGAAAGAGCCCTCAAATGCAGCTGAACTGGGTACGAATTTCTCCTAACAAAATTAACCAAACTGGCCTACAAACCCTTAAAACAACTGAACAAGGCAAATGTTTTCTGAAAGTGAAATAAGGGAGAGGATGTAGGGACAGCTGGCATACAAACCCTCAAAATAACTAGGCAAATGTTTTCTGAAATTGAATTAAGTGAGAAAATGTAGGAGTAGTTATTAAAGACCAATAAAATTACCGTTTCTATTATTTTAGTTCGTATAGGGTTCCACAGATAATTATGATAACATATATAATTGGATGTTTTATCAGGGGACTTCGTCACGCGGGGCGCGCGCCCCGGCGGATGTTCACCAGAAAGTTAATTGATATGAGAATAAACTAAAAATTAATGGGGCCGACGCTCTGTTACTCCCAAAAGCGGTTGTTAAAACAGTAGACTAGATGTTGCACAGCATGATCCGAAAACTCGCTTTATTTGGTGCTCAGACAACTTTGTTTGCGTCGTTGGACTTACGCTCAATAAATCACGATGAATGGGGCCTAAGATTCTACAACAAAGCAAAAATCATTCAACAGTTATAGCAACCAATCATTAAATATTTTTATTTTCAATACAATTTTGCAGAAATTGACTTTGTCGTTAAAGTCCATACCAACTGACGCGTTTTTTTTTATCTGCTGTATACCAGAACTTCTTCGAAGCTTCCTTTTCAGTCAGATAAACTCCGCGGCTATTAGTGGTTGTGACTATGAGTTTGTTTTAAAAGAGGGTACCACTTTCATACAAACCTTTTTAGTCGGATTTCTCCTCTGCTATTAGCAGCGGTGATTATTGTTGAGGGGGGAACCAGACTTAGACCACTCAAATCCGTGGCTATCGGTGACTATGGATTTGTTGCTAAGGGAACCAAATACCACTGCTGATTCCACATTCAGCGTGTTATACATTGTCCGATTGGCCCATCTCCATATAAATTAACCAAAACTGGACGTACATACCCTCAAAATAACAAGGCAAATGTTTCACAAAGTTCGTAACTATAATGAAAGCAGTTTGGGCGGGACTCAGGATGTACATTTTGCCAAGTGTAACTGAATTATACCAAATGTGCTCAACACAATAAAGTACGTGTGTCATTGGAGCAGTGTACGTGCTATATTTTTAGTCGACTAAGCATTATTACCCTTACAGTCATCTTAGCTGAGAAATACTCAGTGTAGTGGGTAAAATTGACACAATGACAAAAGCCTATTGAATTAAAACTATGCGTAAAAGAGGCGAAACATAATCCACATTACGGATAATGCGTTGGCCGGTCGATCAACACTAAAATATTACGAAATACCCTACATATCATGCCAAGTACCATCATTGCCAAGTATACCCATCCCCAATATTAAAGCTCAATTCCAGAAAAAAACACCATATCCTTTAGTTGGAGAACGCAAGAGAGAAGGTGAGGAGGGGGCGACGCGTCGCGATGTTTCACAACTAAGTTGTGCACGCTCAACAATTAATTTTTATCAAAATACAACATTAATGACAAATTTCCATACCGATCATAAACACAATTTCTTCGAAATGATTATTACCTGTAAGAATACCTCCCTTGCCCCCACATTACCTTTTACAACATTTGTATACTAGAATCCTCCTCATCTAGCGGGATGCCGCGCGAAGCGCGGCATTCTGCTAGTTAATGTTATTAAGGTAATTCATTTTAAGTAAAGACTGGAAATAAAAGTTAACAAGACTATCTTCAAAACCAAAGTTCTCTTGATAGTAGTCACCTTGCTAGTATGAACAGATTACTGTTTATTGTCCTACTGTATTTCAAAGTTGCACGTAGGTGCTTTGTGAGTTACTAGCAAAGTAATACTGACTTTTCTAATATAGGAAAAAAATTAATAAAGCAAACATCTCTTTTGCATTTTTCACAATCATCAAATTAAATAGATTGAAAGTAATTTGCGAATGAATGATCATTGGATTGAGTCCTATCCATTTGTTTATTTGTTTTTCAGGTCCAGAGTCTATTGCTGCATTCAAGAATCAGTTAGTGATTGTAGATGTGACCAACTCTGTCAAGATGTACAATAGGAAAGGCAAGAAGATGTTTAAATTCCACACAGTGCCTCATAGTGAAGTGGGCAAGACATCAGTACAACTCCACAGTGTAGCAGTCATAAAGGATACAATCATGGTCGGGGATGTGAAGAGGTCAGTTATAACTAAACACAGATCCAGTGATGGTTCACTCATAGACACTGTTTCAGTTCAGACTAGACCTTTGTACTTGGCCATTGACAACAAGGACAGAGTTGTAGTCAGTGGGGGCATTCAAGTAGACATTGTTGGAGTCGATGGTGGTACACTTAGCATCTATCCAAAGATCGATAGTCAACCAGTTCAAAACTGCAGAGGTGTATGCTGTGACAGCTCAGCTATCTACATTGCAGTGTGGAATGGGTTTAACACTAGTCATATTCATCAGTATGACACTCGGGGTAGATTTCTCAGCTGTATTGTTCAGGGTCTGTACAACCCAGGTGGAATATCATTGACATCAGATGGTCAGCAGCTTGCAGTGGCTGACAATTCAGTAAAGATTTATAACAAGGTGTAATGTTATCTGATTATGATGATACTGGTAAGAGAAATAAATGCTACAAGTACAACATGTACATTGACATGTAATGACCACAGTGTGTCCATACAGCTCAATGAAAATCAATCTAGAATTCAAAAAGATGTGTGTTTAATCAAGCAATAATCTTATCAGTTCAATTGATCAATAATATCAGTAAAACATCCACACAATTGTTTTATTTCAAATCATGATGTGAACTCTTAATGTTTAATTAACTCTTCTTAAAACACTTACAAATGTTTGGACATGTGAATGGACATGCAGGCTTTCACTGGAAATAATTTGAGTTGATTCATTTGATGTTTTTACAGTTTATTCTTTTCCTAAATCACCCTCAGATTCTTCCATGAGAAATGTTACCAGCCTTTGCCCTCCCGTTTTTTATGAAATTGGAGAGTAATTCAACACTTTTCAGGATAAGCCTGCATGTCCATTCCAACATTTATGGGTTGTTTGAGGTTCTGAAAAGATTTACAACTACTCTGAAAAAGTGTTAATGTAACGGTAGAAAAGTGCTCCCTTTATTGTTGTTCCTGTCTATTCACGATTGACCATGTATACTTTAAAGACTTGTAATCAGAAAATAACATCTTTGTTAGTGGAGTAGAATTTGTTTTCATACTATCAACGTTTATTTGTAAAAGAACAACTGTTTTACCTTGTTGTCCATTATCTTTCTCTACTGTCTAATCATTTTTAACTTAAGTATTTTATATGATTGCTTTTTTTGTTGTAAAATTCCAACAAATTGTCCCATGCAGGGACAATTAAATTGTGACGGTAGAAATTGTCTATTCAAGATTGATAAAGTCTACTTCATTGATTTGTAATCAGAAATATAACATGCTGTGCTAGTTGAGCAGAATTCATTTTATAAACATCATGTGTGACTTGCAAAGGAACAATGGTTTACCTTGTTTATTGTTATGTTCTTATTATGCTGTATGGCCTAATTGTCTTGTATTGCAAATGTAATACATTTGTAGTATTTGTTGTTGTATATACATGTAGTAAGCAAACAAATTGCAGATCAGCCAAAATAACAAGGAACATTGAAAGGTCAACTCTGATACCAATTTTGAAACAATTACCGGAAAGACTTTGCAACAGACATCAGCTGAAAACACATTTAGAATTGTTTCTAACCTGTTGCTAGCGGGCTCTTGGGTTATTTATGACAGATATTTTTAGTTCATCAAACTTAACTTGATTGTAGCTCTGATATACAAAGTTTGAAATCCTACTTGTATGTAGTTGTTGACCAACTTACTGACATTACAATCTGAGAATGAGTAAATATGGAGTTCCCCCAACTTGCCTGTTAAGCTGGATGGCTTTATACTAAGCACTCTAAACACTCCTGGATGACCCTGAATGTGGGTCAGATTGATCCAAACATAGTCAGGTCTAATTGGATCTAGAGTCAGGATGAGTAAATATAGAGTTCCTCCAACTTCCCTGGTAAGCTGGATGGCTTTATACTAAGCACTCTTAATACTCCTGGATGACCCTGAATGTGGGTCAGATTGATCCAAACATTGGTCAGGTCTAATTGGATCTAGAGTCAGGGTCAGTTCTGAGTCAGAGTTTTTAGAGTACATGGCGACTGTGAAGTAGGTTTGCTCTTGTAGACACAATTAATAGTCTGATCATGGTGTGGAAAAAGTAGAACTAGAAATATTTGACTCTGAATCAATAAACACCATTGATCACAGAATTGATTGAAATTTCTGATGACATAACTTTATAATGGTCTATGTAGATTGTTGTGTTCCTATGTCTTCATTTGACAATTGAACTTGTTATTATAAATGATTCTTCCAATTGACTGTGATTGCTTTGATGTTAAGAAACAAGTGTACATTATGATCAAGTCATATAAATATAAACATTTGTTTGGTATTAACAAATGAAGGAAGTTAAGTCTATTTTCTATAATCATGATTTTATTTCTGTAGTTAGTAAAAAGAAGTTTGGACTGATGTGTTAAACTTTCTGAATTTGCTTTGATGTTAAGGAACATGTGTAAAGTGATTTAAAGATAACTATAATGTTTTTCCTGTTTGACATTTATTGGGAGTTAATTTTACTGGACTAAGATTGTTTATCTGTAGTTAGTTCATATAAACAGTAGTTTAGTTAATGTTTCAAACTAGGTTTGATCTGTGTTTATATGTTTTTTATGTACTGGTTACTATTGGTAATTACTAAAAATGTAGATTGTTGTATTCCTATATCTTCATTTGACAATTGAACTTAACCACCGAGCCGTTAAGAGCACCGAATTCAGACTCTGGTGTTTCTGACCTGCAGAGTGTGGTTTCGAATCCCCAGCTGCGACACCTGTGACCTTAAGCAAGACACTTAAAGGAACACGTTGCCTTGGATCAGTCGAGTTGGTCTTTGAAAAGCGTTTGTAACCGTTTTTTATAAAATGCATATGACTAGAAAGATAATTTAAAAGTAGAATATAATGATCCACACAAGTATCACTCGAAATTGCGTGGTTTTCCTTTTACCTTGTCGACTAACACCGTCGGCCATTTATGGGCATGAATAAATGGCCGACCGTGTTAGTTCGCAAAGTACCAGGAAAACCACGCAATTTCGAGGCAAATTTGTGTGGATCATTGTATTCTACTTTTAAATCATCTTTCTGAATTTGCTTTCTAACCATATGCATTTTATAACAAACGGTTACAAACGCTTTTCAAAGACCAACTCGACCGATCCAAGGCAACGTGTTCCTTTAACCATTGCTTCCTCTTTCGGATGGGACGTAAAAGTCGTTGGTCCCATGTGTTGTGTAACGCATGTAAAAGAACCCAGTGCACTAATCAAATAGAGAAGGGGTTCACCCAGGTGTTCCTGGTTGTGGCTGCCGTATGCGCCATAGCACCTTGTATAGACCCTTATAAGGTGCTAACTTATTGGTTCTCAGAATTCATCACTGTTATAACCTATCTTTCTGAAAGTTTGTATAAACTCAGCGCCTTGAGTACCTTGTTTGGTAGATACGTGCGCTATATAAGACTTTGATATTATTATTATTAATGATTCTTCCAACTAACTATAATTGCTTTGATCTTAAGAAACATGTGTACATTATGATCAAGTCATGTAAAAATAAATACTACATACATCATACATGTATATGAGTTTGATATTAACCTATGAAAGGAGTTTACTTTAGTTTCATTGTACAATCAAGATAGTTTTCTGTAGTTAATAGTGGAAACAATTTTATTACTTCCAAGTTCCAACTATCTTGATTTGCTTTTATGTTAATTGCACTGGACACTTTTAGCAAATACTCAAACAAAATTTTGGCATAAAAACTTACTTGGTAACGAGCAATGAAGAGCTGTTGATTGTACAAAACCTTGTGGTTAACAGATCCCTCTGAAGTAACATAGTTTTAGAGAAAGAGGTATTTTTTCTCTCTAAAATACTGAACTACTTCAGGTCTAAAGCCTTGTTTTACGCATCTGAAAGTATGCAAAGTGTTGCAACAAGGGTGCATTTTCTTTCTTTATTCTCTTGCAAATTCGATGACCAGTTGAACCCAAATTTCCACAGGTCTGTTATGTTATGCATGTGTTGGGATACACCAAGTGAGAATACTGGTCTTTAACATTTTACAAAACGTGTCCAGTGCCTTTAAGGAACAGGTGTACATTATAATCAAGTCATATAAATACAAACACTTTGTACATCATTTATATGAGTTTGGTATTTACCTAAAATAAAGGAGTAACTTTAGTTTCATTGTATAATCAAGATTGTTTTCTGTAGAAGTGTCTTGGCCAAGTGGTTAAGAGCAAAGAATTCAAACTCTGGTGTTTCTGATCAGCAGAGTGTGGGTTCGAATCCCCCAGTCGTGACACTTGTGTCCTTAACCAAGACACTTAACCATTTCTTCATTCTTTGGATGGGACGTAAAGCCGTTGGACCCATGTGTTGTGTTCGCATGTAAAAGAACCCAGTGCACTTATCAAAACGAGAAGGGGTGTACCCCGGTGTTCCTGACTGTGGCTGCTTTTATGCACCGTAGCACCTTGTAAACCTTTATAAGGTGCTACATAATTCATGATTTTCTATATAGAAAAGTTTGAAGTTAACTTTAGTTTCATTGTATATTCAAGATTGTGTTATAAAGCTATTGTGTTATAAAGCTATTAGAAGTAGTTGTATTGCTGATACTTCCAGTTATCTGGATTTGCTTTTATGTTAAAGGGAAGGTACACGTTTGGTTATTGTCAAAGACCAGTCTTCTCACTTGGTGTATCCCAACATAGGCATAAAATAACAAGCCTGTGAAAATTTGGGCTCAATCGGTCATCGAAGTTGCGAGTAAATTATGAAACAAAAAACACCCTTGTTAGACAGATGTGTTTGCTTTCAGACAGGAATAAAAGACTTCTAGCTAGAAGTCCTTTATTATTTAAGTGAGAAAGTACCTCTTTCTCAAAAACTACGTTATTTCAGAGGGAGTCGTTTTCCACAATGTTTTATACTATCAACTGCTCTCCAATGCACGTTACCAAGTCAGTTTTTAAGTTAATATTTTCTTTGAGTAATTACCAAACGTGTATCATCCCTTTAAGAGACAGGTTTGTTTTATGATCAAAAATTATTGGAAAGGCAGTGGACACTATTGGTAATTGTCAAAGACTAGCCTTCACAGTTGGTGTATCTCAACATATGCAGAAAATAACTAACCTGTGAATATTTGAGCTCAATCGGTCATAGAAGTTGTGAGATAATAATGAAAGAAAAAAACACCCTAGTCACGCGAAGTTGTGTGCGTTTAGATAGTTGATTTTGAGACCTCAAGTTCTAAACTTGAGGTCTCGAAATCAAATTCGTAGACAAGTGGTCTTTCTCGAAAAACTATGGCACTTCAGAGGGAGCCATTTCTCACTTTGTTTTATATCATCAATCTCTCCCCATTACTTGTCACCAAGAAAGGTTTTATGCTAATAATTATTTTGAGTAATTACCAATAGTGTCCACTGCCTTTAAGACTTACTGTATGAGTTTGCTTTTTGACCCATATTGGGAGTATATTTTACTTGATAATCAAGACTGGTTGACGCTGTTGATAGTGCATACAAAAAGTAGTTTAGTTTGAGTTTGTTTGAGTAAGTTTGATCTGTATATTAAGACGTTGCAGTGGATTATTGCGCATGAAAAATTGGTTGGATTAATGCTACTCTATCTCTAAAGCAAAGTATATTCCAAACTTTTGACATTGTCAATAAATCTGCAGATGATTCTTACTCTATTATTGTTTCTGTCAAGTGAAGATTTTCTTTCTCCCTCATACACTTCGATTGTCTTGTACAAACTGCTCTGAGCTTAGAGATATTTCCTTAATTAAAAATGTTTAGGAATTATTGAAGTTACTTTATAGATCTTGAAGGAGCTCACATCTTTTCTGAAGTAAAACAAATCAAGTAATAAATTACAATGAGGAAGAGTGTGCCGTAGCGCGACCAATCAGCAGATCAAGCTAAAATTTTGAAATTTGAGCTTATTGAACCGAAACTACCCTACAAACAGATTCAAATGTAGCCATTCATCGATGTTTTGCAGCTCATCCCTTCCTAGGGTTTAGTGATGAGAAGTATCAATATAGCGCTGCCCATGATAGCCAGGCTGGGATAATGAATAATCTTATTGTAGTTTGACCCTCTCATTGATGTGTGATAAGCGCTGTATACTCACTGCTTTCAAAGTCCTGTGGAGAGTCAAATAAACCTCAGACAGAAGATGGTTCTCATGAACGAGATTCTGAACATGGTGTAAGGATCATCAATGGTTGGAATTCTACTGGATTTCACTTTCTAATCATCTACCCTCTTTCTCATCTTTGTTCTTTACAGAAGGAGCACTCAAGTCTAGTTCAGTGTCTTGAGGATGAGGAGTGTGGGAGTCTAAAGCTGAAGCAGATGATGTCACTGCTGGAGCATGAACTAAACCAAAGTAATCAGGTATGAGAGGAACCATGTGGTGTGTCTTAGAGTCAAGAAATAGGAGTGCAGACAAATCCACTGTTATATAACATTCTGCTGCTTAGGGTATTGCTTACAAATATTCTTTAAGCATAGATCTTAACTGCTAGATCTTAACTGCTAGGCCAATTAGCTCACCCAGTGACAAGGAGCAAGTTTGAATCATATTGAAATACTGAAAAAGATGAGATAGTAGTCCACCTTCCTCATTCTAGAGTAGATCTTAACTGCTAGGCCAATGAGCTGAACCAGTGACAAGCAGCAAGTTTGAATCATATTGAAATACTGAGGCAGTTGAGATGGTAGTCCACCTTCCTTATTCTAGAGTAGATCTTAACTGCTAGGCCAATGAGCTCACCCAGTGACAAAGAGCAAGTTTGAATCATATCGAAATACTGAGGCATGTGAGATGGTAGTCCTCCTTCCTCTTTCTAGAGTAGATCTTAACTGTCAGGCCAATGAGCTCACCCAGTGACAAGGAGCAAGTTTGAATCGTACTAAAATACTGAGGCAGTTGAGATAGTAGTCCACCTTCCTCATTCTAGAGTAGATCTTAGCTGCTAGGCCAATGAGCTTACCCAGTGACAAGAAGCAAGTTTGAATCATATTGAAATACTGAGGCAGTTTGAGATTGGAATTCCACCTTCCTCATTCTAGAGTAGATCTTAACTGCTAGGCCAATGAACTCACCCAGTGACAAGGAGCAAGTTTGAATCATATCGAAATACTGAGGCAGTTGAGATGGTAGTCCACCTTCCTCATTCTAGCGTAGATCTTAACTGCTAGGCCAATCAGCTCACCCAGTGACAAGGAGCAAGTTTAAATCATATTAAAATATGAGGCAGTTGAGATGGTAGTCCACCTTCCTCATTCTAGAGTAGATCTTAACTGCTAGTCCAATGAGCTCACCCAGTGACAAGGAGCAAGTTTGAATCGTATTGGTTAACTGTGGATAATGATAATGATTTATATAACAAGAGGTGGCATTTGGTATTTACTTTGTGGTGCACAAACTCATTGGATATCGCTTTTTTCTAATTTAAGAAAAAACATATTCTTGAACATTGTAAAAATTACTGTGTTGACATTTGAAAGTTCGTGTAGCTTCAATGCTATACATTGTGTGGACCTCTTTTGTTCCTTGCTGTTCAAGCTTGTATCGCAATCTATCCCTGTCTTAGTTGTTATTCTTGTTGTCAAACATTATTGAAGCAACTTATCATTCTAGTCTACCAATCTAACCTCATTCTCAAACATCATGACCCCAACAGTTAATGTCAATGCATCATACCTTCAGCGAGAAGAAGGATGTGAACTACCGGACAGATGATGAAGTATGAGGAGACTGCATCACGAAATTGATGACGGAAATATATCCACAATTAATGCTCATTTTGTGGAAAACAAAGTTCATTTCTGTAGAAAAGAATACCCAATAACTATGGATTTATTGCATCAGTGAGACCCAGGGTGGATTTCACAAAGAGTTAAGAATAGTCTTATCTCGAGTTGGGACGAGTTACTATTCCTAACTTATGAGTGGCCTTAAGTTTTAAATTTCACCTAGGACATAGTTCTAAGTTAGGACTAGTTCTGACTCTTTGTGAACTCGAGCCCAGGTCATATGATGAGTTATGAACTTGTGACAGTTGCAAAGTCATACTTACATGTATAAAGTAAAGGTTTGCGGTAACACCATGTAATCTCTAAATGAGTTGGGGTGGTTCTGAAAAGCACCCATGGTTTTAACTCGACGATTCGATCAGTATGCTCATTTAGAGATTATCATTACATGGTGTTACCGCAAATCTGTACTATATCGTGTTTCCACTATGCAAAGTTTAAAGTCCTACTTAATGTCATACTTGTTTTCTTATCACAACAAAAATGAATACACGAAACTGTTAAATTAAAACTGTCGTCTTTTCTATTAAAGACATGGACACTATTGGTAATTGTCAAAGACCAGTCTTCTCACTTGGTGTATCTCAACATGTGCATAAAATTAAAAAAAAATGCTCAATTTGTTGTCGAATTTGCGAGATAATAATGAAAGAAAAAACACCCTTGTCACATAAAGTTGTGTGCTTTTAGATAGTTGATTTCGAGACCTCAAATTCTAAATCTGAGGTCTCGAAATCAACTTCATGGAAAATTACTTCTCTCTCAAAAACTATGTCACTTCAGAGGGAACCGTTTCTCACAATATTTTATACCATCAACCTCTCCGCGTTACTCGATACCAAGTCGGGGGATTGTCAGGGGATTGTCCACTGCCTTTAAGGTACAAAGTTGAATCTTTAAAATTTTAAAATGTTTTATTTTTAAGCTAGCCTTTAGTCCATGGAAGTGTTGTGGCCGCATGGTTAACAGCACGAAATTCAAACTCTGTTGTTTCTGATCAACAGAGTGTGGGTTCGAGTCCCTGTTGTGACACTTTTGTCCTTAAGCAAGACAATTAACCATTGCTTCGTCCATGGGATGGGACGTAAAGCCATTGGTTCAGTGTGTTGTTTAATGCATGTAAAAGACCCCAGTGCACTTGTTGATCAGAGACGGGGTTCACCCTGGTGTTCCTGGCTGTGGCTGCTGTATGCCGTGTAGCACCTTGTCAACCCTTATAAGGTGCTACATAGTTGGGTCTCAGAATTCATAACTTCAAAACCTATCTTTCTCTTAAAATGTATATCACAGGCGCCTTGAATTCCTTGTTGGTAGATACGTGTTCTATATAAGACTTTAATATTAATATTAATATAAATGCTTCTCTATTTTCACAGGTTGACAAAGAAACTGATAGTATCAAGAATCTAAGTATGGTCGTCAGGGAACCAAGCAGGCTGTGGACTGTGGTGCCAGGGGTACTCATTGGTTGCAACTCCGGCCAGAAGTCAAACGAGATGGCTGAGATTATTGCTGCAGTTTAAGTGAGAGGAGAGCCCCAGGGTTTGAGTCTGTGACTGGAATCTGGATGAAGCTGTTCATGCATCAACCAATAACTGAGTTTGTGCTGCGGGAATTGGATTTGAAATCTCAACAATCTCATCTGAGGTCAATGATGCAGACATCTCTGATATTACAGTAGCAGTGAAGGCGTACCATGGACCCCAAAGTACTCCACAGCCATTGCTCAGAAAACTGCTGTAGCTGAGAAGGCCACTGCAGTAACAGGATCCTAACTATCGCAACCAAAGTTGATGATGCAGACTCCTCTGATATTACAGTAGCAGTGAAGGCGTACCATGGACCCCAAAGTACTCCACAGCCATCGCTCAGAAAACTGCTGTAGCTGAGAAGGCCACTGCAGTAACAGGATCCTAACTATCGCAACCAAAGTTGATGATGCAGACACCTCTGATATTACAGTAGCAGTGAAGGCGTACCATGGACCCCAAAGTACTCCACAGCCATCGCTCAGAAAACTGCTGTAGCTGAGAAGGCCACTGCAGTAACAGGATCCTAACTATCTCAACCAAAGTGGATGATGCAGACACCTCTGATATTACAGCAGCAGTGAAGCAGTGAGTATTTAATATTGAGTATTGAGTGTTGATCCCATGTATGCCACATGCAGCTGCTGTCTGCAGCACTCACCCTAGCCCTATTTTTAGGACTCTTCCTCTGTACACAGATACAGAGTCTTATTTTGGGGGCGGAAAATTTTCAAGGCCTCATAAGTAAAATCTTACCTGCATTAAGCCACTAATTTCAACAGATTCACATTCCATGGCGGCATACATTTTTCTGTGGTGGGTTTTGGTCCTCATATATTTCTCACAAATCCGGCATTTTTGTGAAATAATGCAGCTGCCAACGCTAAGAAATTCCTGTTTGATCGAACTCTCTCACAGTGTTGTCTGCTGCTGTGCATACGCGTATACATTCGCGTGCAAGACGCAAGAAGAGACACATGAATTCTTGGTCACCGTCATAGATATAGAATAGAATAACTAGATCAGCCGCGCGTACACATGCGCCATTGCCTGTCTAGAAAAAGTTTTGGTTCGACATGGACGCGATAAAAAAGTCACGTTCGAAAGGCGACGCACATAAAATGAACACAGGAGGTAGGTTTGGACGCGCTAAATGTCAAGTGCTGACGGCAACAAGTCGCGTGCTGCCGGCAACGCACATAAATGAACACGGTAGATAGGCCAACGGCGGTCCCATGCCAGAACCTGCATATGTACGTGCGGCCGATCTTATTATTTTAATTCTGTATCTGTGGTCACCGTATCTTGACTGCACAGCATTAACACGCAACAGAACGCAATATATGCGCGTCATGCTGCTCTGCGTCAATTGCATACACCAGCAGACTGTGAGTGTACGAACAAAAATGGGATTCCTTAACGTTGGGAGCTGCATTATTTCATGAAAATGACGGATTTGTGAAAATATATTGGGATCAAAACCCACCGCAGAAAAATATGGAATGTGAATCTTTTGAAATTGGCTTCCTGCAGGTAAGATTTGAGTTATGAAGCTGTGAACATTTTCTGCCCCAGAAATGTACCCTGATATCCAGGACGTCACTGTAGTACAATACGAAAGTGTAAGACCGCCAGGGCTACACTCACCCTTGCTTTTGGGAATCAAATTGCACATACAAGTTATGGTAAGACTGTAAAGGCCTCATTGCCTAAAGTGCACAGCGTATTGTGTAACAAACAGGAACATTGACAACAAAAAGGCACAACCAATATTATTGTGATGATGACATCAGGTGAATTGGGCTAAAAGGGCAACTTTTAGAATGTTCAAATTCAAACAGTTATTGATCCAAAGGTGACTTTATAAAGAACAAAATAATATTATACAAGCAGTGTTTGATCATGAGAATAAAGTTAATTGACAAATATATGTAAATTTAAGGCAGCTGATGATCAATAATGTTTTGCATTATAGCACAGTGCTGTAATATTTGTTGATGTGCAGGGCATTGTGCACCCCTTTGTGCCCATCTAAAATGTAACCCTAGTTTCGGTGTGAGTAATAAAGACCTATATTTTGAGAATTCTTATAACTTATGTTTTTCTTGAATACTAGAAGATTGGAATGGATGTACTCTTCCAATAACCAATGATGTACCATCCTTTTATGATATGTTTCTTTAATACTAGAGGATTGGAATGGTGTACTCTTCCAATAACTAACCCTTCATGATATGTTTCTTGAATACTAGAGGAGTGGAATAAATGTATTCTTCCAAAAACTAACGATGTACAACCCCTTTATGATATGTTTCTTGAAAACTAGAGGATGGGAATGAATGTACTCTTCCAATAACCAATGATGTACAACCCCTTTAAGATATGGTTCTTGAAAACTAGAGGATTGGAATGAATGTACTCTTCCAATAACCAATGATGCACCATCCCTTTATGATATGTTTCTTTAATACTAGAAGATTGGAATGAATGTATTCTTCAAATAACCAAATGTTTCATGAAATCTGGAAGATTTGACTACCCCCCTTCCTTTAAAAACCTTGTACATAATCAGTCTTTATGTATGCTAATATTTATGTATTATTTGAAAGGCGTGTTTAAGTTTTTAATGAACATTTTGAGGGTGTGAAGTAATTAAATGTTGATTTATTTACACACTAGGTAACAATTGTTTGTGTATTGTAGCTGTTCTAAAAAGGGCCTTTTTTAGCCTGAATGTTCTCCGACTTTATCTCTGGCTTATTCCAAATCTATTGAGGATAGATCTTGAACCAATTGCATTAAGCCTGTAAGTATGAACAGTTGCCAAGCATAGAAAAAGCTTGCTTAACAGAAACTGATTACCAGCCAAAATTCCACAAAGTTTCGTTGCTGGTGTTAATCACTGGTGTTAATGTTACCTTCAGGGCCCAACTTCATAAAGCTGTTGAGCAGAAAAACTGTTAGACAAAATTGTTTGCTAGGCATAAATTGAGTGGGGCAAAAGTCTGTCTAAACCTATTTCTAATGTTACTTTGGCTGGTTATATTTTTTGCTAAGCAATACTTTTCTGTTCTTAGCTCATTTTGTTGTGCCTTGCTCACTTTTGAACTAATTGTACTACAGTTTTAATGTCGCTGCAATCAATAAGCAATCCATCATGACACAACGGTTTTATTTGTCTTTAATTCAAACCACAGTATACCAATAACAAGGCAAACCAGACTTAATGAAATCAGCATAAGAACTGTCATTGTCACTGTGGGCGTCGGGGACCCGACTGTTGCAGCAAAGTCAATAATGTCAAGATGTCTGTATAAACATTCTCAGGTTGGTCTCAATTTAAACAAACAAAGTTCATTTATTCAACAGTTTTCTTTTATTTAACCCTGTTGGGTTTCTTTACCAGCTTGTTTGAAGTAGCGATAACTTATTGCTGTGCCGAAATGATTGAGTTACAAATAAATAAGAATGACACAAAGTGGTTTTTGTTTTCCCGCCGTGGTTATTTTCTGTTGACCAGTAGTGGCAAGCTAAGCCCCTTTTGTTATTCCGTTTTTGTTGATCTTTATTGTTGATCTTGTTTTACTTCTTAGTTAAAATTTCATTATACTTAGTTCTTTTTTACTACTCTATTGTTTGGTTGTTGAGATTGTTGGTGTTTTTTGACCGGTTCTGGGTTTTGACGTTTCGTTCTCGCTTTTGTTTCGGTCATTGGGGAGGAGTAGAAACGCCGTCTGGGAAAAAATGCAAGAGACATTTTTTTTTCGTCGAGCATGCACAGAGGAAGCAAAAAGGATCAGTTGAATTTTAAAACCTTTAAATATTTCGATTGTTCCAAGAACACTCAATATAATTCATCACTACAACTTGACTATAGATTTAACTGTACGTTATTGATGACTAGAATACACAACTAAGTCAGCCTGTTTGTGTGTTTTTATTTAAACAAGGACTAAGTCAAATCTGAAAAATATCACTTGTATATTACAACGATTTAATGTATACACTGTATGCTATTTAAATGAAACTTGCTAATCATCAACTTGGGGAATGGGTTTCAAAATTCGTCAAAGTAAAGTATTACCATAGATTCCTACATGTCTATAGCTTGGCCCCCTTCATTGTCATTTAGACCCTTTCCCATCACACATGTGTAGGGAACCAGACCCAGCGTTCTATGGCCACATTGTAAACACAACGTGCCTGCATCCTGTCTGTTAATTTTCGTACAGAATGCATGACTTTCCGAGCTGAAGAAGTGTTCAACTGGGAGGAGAAGAAATGTGAACATAAAACCAGATGTTTATATCTCAGTGTGAGGCAAGGAAGGTCAAGTGGAAGAGAGCAACTGGAGTACATCAGGTACGTGAATCAAATTCAATTTGTAGACATGTGCGCGCGCTCGGTTAACAGCAACAATTAAGGGCGCCCTCTGTTTTTCTTTTGTATGTCCTTTCCGTAACCAAGGCTTGGGTTCCAACTATAGCCCCTCCTATCTTATTGGAAACCTGTACCGAATGTGCACGTTTTCAAACTTACCGAAAGAAAGCCGAGCTTTTCAAAGTGACCCTAGAGTGTTTATAAGTGTGTATCTTGGTAGCGCTAAAAACAACAAGTACATAACGTCAGATGCTGGTCTTGTTTAGAGTAAAGCAGTTTTGTCCTTAGGTTAGTTTCCTCGCTAAGCATGCTAAGGAACAGGAGGTAACTTTTTAGCTTAGTGGTGGTCACTGCCGTAACCAAACATTTCCAATCGGAAGGGGGGTGCAAGTAGGGGCAAAGACATAACTCACGGGGTGGGGCTAAGTATTGAACCATCCATTTTGAGGCGGTTTATGATCTCTTTGGGGTGGGTGGGGCTAGGGTTCTGGTACCGCCCTCACCCCCATTGCGCCACGGGTGCTGGTGGTTAACATTTTGTATTAATGTTTGAAACTTGCCTCAAAAGACATGATATTAGAGAATCAAATCCTTAAGTAAAAACTTAAAGTCATATTTGTGTAGACATAAGTGCGTGGACAGACATTTTATTTGCTGTTAACAATATTTAGTTTGCAAGAAATAAGACCATGGACAAGCTAAACAATTCTGGAAAAAAACATTACTTCAACAATAAATAGGCCTGCTTCAGTTCAATAAATTAGTACTAAACCTTGAAATCTTTTAAAAACTCTTGTCCATTTTGAAGTATTTTTTCTGCTCCAGTATGGCTATTTTGGTTGTAAATTGGTTGATTAATTTCAAGTAAAAAAAAAATTACTGTAACTTAAAATAAAAATCTTACCTTTTGTGTTAAGGCCTGCATTCGAACTCGGACATGACGTCTGAAGTAAGTCATCTACTGTACCTTAACTCACTGAGCTAGTGCGGTAGTGCTTCTGTCAGAGAATAATTTAAGTCTGTTATGGTCTGTTGTTCACGTCCAAGTGATCAAACGACCGTCCCACAATGCACGTGGATTTATTTTGCCTTATAAGAATTAAAATCGGGTCTGGCAAGCACCAACGTGCTAGGGCGATTCGTTAGGCGCTGGTACTGTCTCTGAATTCCGGATTGGTATGAGCCACTGGTCCCGAGTTCGATCCCGGCCCCTCGCAATATTACGAAACAAGGCATTAATTACTGGGAAAGACACCAGTATGGTTTGGGAGCCGCTTTGTTTACCCTGAGCGAGGGGGGAAAGGACTGCTAGGGTTGAGAGATAGGGAAGGATATACTGTGAAGTCGGTTGTCATACCAGAAGGGTGCTATATGGAAGCCGGTAAGGGGCCTCTGTTAGTGGTGTATGTGTTGCGCGGACCATACATTGCAATGGGGGAATAACCCGAATCGCGGCTCCTGAATACCTGACAAATCGCAGAGTAACTTTTTGTTTTTTATTTTGATAATTTTTTTTTGTATTCCAACTTGTATGTTTTATTTAACCAGAAACATCGACGGCAAAGAGAGGCACTCTCCCAATCATAAAAATAACAAATGAAATAATAATATATCTCGTCGCGACAATTTATTTGTATTTGTTTGATATGTTTGGTGTAAAACAAATCAATTGGGCGCATACCACCTCAAGTAATATCCAACAAATAGATGTTTAAAGGCCTTGTAATCCTCTGGTGTTTTGGACAGTCTTAATCATAATAAAGTATAAATAGTAAGTACCGAGTATACAGTGGTAACACACATCGATTTGTAAGGGTAAAAATCAAAATTATTATTCTTTATCCCCCGATGCAAATTAAACATCTATTAAATTGTTTGTAATACCCGCTGCTAAAATATAGGATTTGAACTGCCTCATCTCTCGAGCAGTCTCGGTGGTCTAGTTGGTAAGACACTGCTCTAGGATAGCGTAGGTCGTGGGTTCGAATCCCACCAGGGTCTTTTGATTTTTTTTTTCTTCACAAAAACTTGGGTAAGTACTGAGTATACAGTGCTAAATCATTATTTACCCCGATGCAAATTTAACATCTGTTATATATAATAGAATTGTACAACTGTGAACAATTTATTTCAACATGTGTTTTTGCTTTTGAGTTATCCTCGAAACTCTGGTTCTAGTGTCCATGCAGAAAGAATAATCCTCTGAGGAATACGCAATCCGAGAAGCGTTTGAAAACAAACTCATGGGGAGAATAAGTAATAATATCTGTTTCCATAACTGCAGTACTTCGTACTTTCTCAAAAAGATATACTATCAAAGCTGCTTTACTTCTCTTTATACCACGTACGTTTTCATGCTCATATTTTATGAGCATAATACTCACATTCCGTTTTCTATACTTTCCGCCCAGGTAGTAGTTAAAAATCAGTGGTGGATTTCACAAAGAGTTAGGACTAGTCTTATCTCAAGTTAGGATGAGTTACTCGTCCTAGCTTAGGACTAGCTGTACGTTTATGATATCTCTTAGGACTAGTCCTAAGTTAAATCGACCCCAGAACAGTTATTTTCCGAACTTAGAAGTCTCCCGAAAATCCGATAAGTCTACTCTGCGTTAGTAAAATAATAGCAAGGCAGTTCTCTAAAGAACAAACTCCATCTGGCATGTAGATACACACATGATGTTACAGCAAACCAAATTGATACCTCATCACCATGCAATGCCTCAAATCATATATTTTATTTGTTCATAATAATATTTCCAAAAGATTTACTCATCAATGAATAATTATTTTGGCATTTCCGTAACAAGCAGAAACTACTTGACTATGGCTACCAAAATCCTATACGCCCCCCCCCCCCCAACCCACTGTCAATTGCGATTCTTCGAGCTAATAACGCTGTCCCAAACAACAATTTATGTTGTCAAAATTAACCTTCTCATCAGCTCAAGTTAATTGTAGCACTTTTATTAGAGGGGGAATCTAGCATGCTAGACTGTAGCCGGCAAAAACTTGAACCAAGTGGTTGACAACAGTACAACATGAAAGGACTGAATCTGTCTATGTCCCCGCTAGATACCCCGTATAGCGAAGTAAAAATGAGACCGTTAAGTTGGCATAGCGCCCTCACTTTGCTCTGTGTTCCTCGATTTATGTATTGTTCTTTTCAGTCGTAGGGAGTCATAGAGTTGTAGGAATCCTACAATGACCAAATGTGATGTTGCTTTGAAATCATATATTATTTAATTAACCACCGTTTCTATTGTGCGCTATTGCCAGTCCAATCCAGCTTCACACACATTATTTTCGGTAAATTAACCAAGTTTACCTTTGACAAGATGTACCATGAGCTAAGCACACGCGGTTACATTGAGTTTGGGACCTACCGAGCACAAAACAAACCATTGACTTAGTCGTGTTGTAAAAAAAATTAGAACTATAATTTTGAAAAGGAAGAATATTCCGGAGTTTGTGACATGAGACCTTACCGGTCGCTGACGAAGCCAGTAATGGGTAAACACAGTTCCACCAACCAGGTCCACGAGAATTTCACTTGATGTCATGTGTTTGTGCACGGAAAGTGTGCTTTTACATTGCCCTTATTGTAATGACTTTGCTGCCAATATTAACAATAAGAAAATCTCCCGGAGAAGCTGAAAATCCCTTTATTACCACCCTCAAAATATGTTATGAGAAGGGGAAGCTGTCAGACAACTTCGCGAACTCCCTTATCACAACCCGACTTCACGCCGTACACAACGCAAAAAGCCCGGCATTTGAGCTCGCTCAAACCTCAGTATTTTACGTATAGTCTAGCCACACTCTCAAAAGAGACCTCTTTTGAAGTAGAATACTGAAAAAATAAAACAGCAAATTTGATTTAAATCATTATTGCAAAAAAAAAAAAACATAAACTACTTGACCACTAAAATCCAAACAACGTGACCCCTCCCCCTCTTTTTCGGTTGCAAGTTTGAACAGGCTAAAACGCTGTCCCAAACAAATGGTGTCGAAACCTTCTCATCAGCTTATGCTCATTTTAGCACTTTTATTACGGGGGGGGGGGGGGGTCGGGAATCTAGCATCTTATTAGACTGTAGCCGGCAAACACTTAAACCAAGTGGTTGACAACATTACAACATGTAAGGACTGAATCTGTCTATGTCCCCGCTAGATACCCCGTATAGTGAAGTAAAAATTAGACCGTTAAGTTGGCATAGCGCCCTCACTTTGCTCTGTGATCCTTGATTTATGTATTGTTCTTTTCAGTCGTAGGGAGTCATAGAGTTGTAGGAGTCCTACAATGACCCAAATGTGATGTTGCTTTGAAATTATATCTTATTTAATTAATCACAGTTTCTATTGTGCGCTGTTGCCAGTCCAAACAGGCTTTACACACATTATTGGGGGGGGGGGGGGGGGTTGAGCTTTTAAAATGTTTTCGCATAGCTGGCCTCTGGACTTGGCATCTCTGGAAATGTGTATGGTTGTGTATATTCCCATTGACTTGTGTATGGTTGTGTAGTTTCCCATTGACTTGTGTATGGTTGTGTAGTTTCCCATTGACTTGTGTATGGTTGTGTAGTTTCCCATTGACTGGTGTATGGTTGTGTCAATTCCCATTAACTTGTGTATGGTTGTATAGTTTCCAATTGACTGGTGTATGGTTGTGTCAATTCCCATTGACTTGTGTATGGTTGTGAAGTGTCCCATTGACTTGTGTATGGTTGTGTAGTTTCCCATTGACATGTGTATGGTTGTGTAGCTTCCCAATGACTTGTGTATGGTTGTGTAGTTTCCCATTGACTTGTGTATGGTTGTGTAGTTTCCCATTGACTTGTGTATGGTTGTGTAGTTTCCCATTGACATGTGTATGGTTGTGTAGCTTCCCAATGACTTGTGTATGGTTGTGTAGTTTCCCAATGACTTGTGTATGGTTGTGAAGTGTCCCATTGACTTGTGTATGGTTGTGTAGTTTCCCATTGACTTGTGTATGGTTGTGTAGTCATTAACCATCGACATATTCTGTGTACTTCATGTTAGTTTTAATTACTCTGAAGAGGTTTTTGATGCATTTTGGCTCACTCTTATGTCCACAATTAAATTTCTGATTTTTTTTCATAAAAAAAAGAAAAAAAGTTGGGCGGCGATTCCGAAAGGCCTTCTACAACTGGCAATTTTTTTCGGGGGGAGGGGGGGGGGTGTTGAGCTTTGAAAAATGTCACGCATAGCTGGCCTCTGGACTTGGCATCTCTGGATGTCATGTGTATGTGCACGGAAAGTGTGCTTTTACATTGCCCTCATTGTAATGACTTTGCGGCCAAAATTAACAATAAAAATCTCCCGGAGAAGCTGAAAATCACTTTATTTACACCCTGAAATTATTTTATTAGAAGGGGAAGCTGTCAAACAACTTCGCGATCTCCCTTATCACAACCCGACTTCACGCCGTACACAACGCAAAAACGGCGCTTGAGCTCGCTCAAACCTCAGTAGTTTACGTTAAGTCTAGCCATACTCTCAAAAGAAAACCTCTTTTTAAGTAGAATACTGGAAATATCACACAGCAAATTTGATTTAAATCATTGTCACATAAAAAATAATAAAGACTATTTGACTATGACCATCAAAATCCAAACAACGTTACCCCTCCCCCTTTTTTCGGTTGCAAGTTTCAACAGGCTAAAACGCTGTCCCAAACAAATGTTTTTAAAACCTTCTCATCGGCTTATGCTCTTTTTAAGCACTTTAATTAAAGGGGGAATCGGGTATCTAGCACCCTAGACTGTAGTCAGCAAAATCTTAAACCAAAGAGTTGATAACATTACAACATGTAAGGACTGAATCTGTCTATGTCCCCGCTAGATACCCCGTACAGAGAAGTAAAAATGAGACCGTTAAGTTGGCATAGCGCCCTCACTTTGCTCCGTGATCCTCGATTTATGTATTGTTCTTTGCAGTCGTAGGGAGTCATAGAGTTGTAGGAGTCCTACAATGATCAATGTGATGTTGAATTCTGGAATTCTATTTTATTTAGTTATTTACAGTTTAGCACACGCGGTTACATTGAGTTGCAAGGACGGACCGAGGACAAAACTAACCATTAACTTAGTCGTGTTATACACAAAATTAGAACTATAATTTTTTAAAGGAAGAATATTCCGGAGTTTGTGACATGAGACCTTACCGGTCGCTGACGACGCCCGTAGTGAGTAAACACAGTTTGACCAATGTTCACTCGTTGTCATGTGTTTGTGCACGAAAAGTAAGGTGTTATATTCCTCATTGTAATGGTTTTGCTGCCAATATTTTCAATACAAATGTCCAGAAAAAGCTGAAAATCCCTTTATTTACACCCTCAAATTATTTTATTAGAAGGGGAAGCTGTCAGACAACTTCTCGATCTCCCTTATCACAACCCGGCTTCACGCAGTACACAACGCAACGAACCCGGCGCTTGAGCTCGCTCAAACCTCAGCAACTTACGTTAAGTCTAGCCATACTCTCAAAGGAACCTCTTTTGAAGTAGAAAACTGGAAATATCAAACAGAAAAAGAAAAAAAAACTACTTGACTATGACCACCGAAATCCAAACAACCTTACCCCCTCCCCCTTCTTTTTTGGTCGCAAGTTTCAACGGGCTAAAACGCTTTCCAAAACAAATTTGTCAAAACCTTCTCATCAGCTCTTGTTAATTAATAGTTTAGCACTTTAATCACAGAGGGAATCTAGTATTCTAGACTGTAGCCGGCAAAACTTAAACCAAGTGGATGACAATATTACAACATGTAAGGACTGAATTTGTCTATGTCCCCTGTATAGCGAAGTAAAAATGAGACCGTTAAGTTGGCATAGCGCCCTCACTTTGCTCTGTGATCCTCGATTTATTTATTGTTCTTTTCAGTCGTAGGGAGTCATAGAGTTGTGTGAGTCCTAAAATGACCAATGTGATGTTGAATTGAAATTCAGGAACTCTATACTATTAAATTGCTCACAGTTTATATTGTGCACTGTTGCCAGTCCAAACGAGCTTCACACAAATAATTGTCAGTAAATTAAACCAAGTATACCCTGGAGAAGATGCTAGTTGCAACGACGGGCCGAGCATTAAACAAACCATTGACGTAGTCGCGTTATACACCGACTTAGAACTAGAATTCTAGAGTGAAAGAATATACACAGTAGCTAATTAATGTGCGACAATGTATGAGTATTTCCACGCTAACAACTATTTCTTTTTCAACACGACCTGCCAAGTCCAAGACTATGAGCACCACAAATTACACAATTGTTGGCCTTTATCACGAAATGATTATAACATTTTCTTAGTAAGGAAGAAAACTAAGTTCCTGACAATGTCCTCCAAAGTTTGAATAAAGTAACCCAGTTGAGCCCGCTAAGTTTGTTGTATAACGCTATTATTTTTTTAAGATTAAAACACTGTCCAAAACAGTTCACTTTGTCCACAAAACCTTCTCATCAGTGTATAATATTAATTTTAAGCATTTTAGAAGAGTTGGGGAAACAGGCATGCTAGACTAAAGCCGGCAAACCCTAAACAAGGCGTTGACATACATAAACATATATTATACTTGAATTTACGTCCCTGCATAACTCCCCAGTAAGCGGAAGCGTGGAATTAGACCATGTATTTAATTGCCATCGCTAAGCTCACTCCACGAATTAAAAACTCTGGCTTACAATCTTAAACGTATCAGTTCATTCTTGTTTTTGTTTTATTTCAAGAAGTCCTTTCAAGAAGTACGTGTCATCTTGAAGCGGCTAAGTTTCCCACCAGACATACCGACCTTCCAGGGCCCCTTACTCCCGGTCAAGGAAATACTGTCGCTTTTTGAGATTCTCGGGGCAGAAAATCGAAGAGTTAGATGTCTCGACGAGATAGTCGTACTTTTTTGTCACCGTTAAACTGACATAGCGCCCTCACCGGGCTAGGTCATTATTCATTGTTCGTGTCGGTGCTTTTTGTTCAAGAAGTTGGTGGAGTCCCATGAGGTCCAACTTGATTTGGACTTTTAAATTATATCTCATTCCAAGGGAAATCCTTTGCTTGACCTCCATTGTATTTTCCTCTCAGCCTCGATATGAAGGTTCGCATAACGAGTGCAAAGATTGTTGGTTATCAGAAGTAAATGAAAAAGTGGGAAATGTTTTGTAATGTGAAATGGAATATATGGCAAGTGTATGCGTGTGTGTTCCTCTGAAGGATTTAACTTGTATTTGACAAACTTATTGTTCACGCCTTAGAAGAAAACAAAATCAAATTAAAGTAAACAATATTGTGCTCATCAGCAAAGTAATACTGGGCGACCCTTCGTATCCTTATTCGTTTTACCAAGATGTAAACTCATGTGGTAGGCCTACCATTTTAATATTCGTTTGAAGTGTTATGTTCCCTATAGAGAAAACCTTTATTGGCTTTCCCTTTTACGACGTTGCAGTACCACAAATAATTATTAAAACCATAGAGTATCCCTCATTTACAGAGTATCAAGTAATTGCATTTTCAAGCTAATAGTTGCAAGTTTACCGCTGGTAGTACTTTAAAAACATACCAATCGAATAGTTAGAAACTAGTGCCACTATTTGTTTTTCTACTGTGAAACCAAATGTAACCAAACCGAGGCTGGAAGGGAAATTAGTATGGCCTCTTAGTTCTAACTTCACAATCCCTATGTTTTATTGTGAACGCAGATAGGAACACGGGACGGCAAAGAATGATGGAAGGTGCATCGATCAGTGGAAGATTGACATGTTGGCTGTTGTAGTGGTAAGTCAAACAAGATTTGTTTTATATTATACAATCGAAAGCTCTAAGTAAGCTTTCTGGTCAATTGAATGGTTTGGAAAACAACTGCGTGACTTATTTTTTTGTACTCAGTGGCAATCACCTTTTCCATGTGCGTTTAGGGACTGAATAATTATGGACAGTAGCGGCTATGTATAGACCCTAGAACCAAACGATGAATCTTACATTCATTCTTGTAGGCAAAGGAAATTATGTAACACTACAAAGGTTGGTTGCAGTTGGCATTGTTCTGATGTAGAAGTCAATCTGTACAAGTCTGAAATCGTACAGCAACCTATGGTTAGCTTGGTATGCAATAGGTTCATAGTGAATAGCATCCAGTGTAAAAGTATTGTATTTTAACTATTGTCTGTTTGCCAAGTGCTTCTGCCAGCTCGTCATTGCTTCCCGTAGCTACGTCAACCACTGCAGTACAGAAAAGGCACTTTGGCTGGTCCTTTCTTATTGGACTGGCTAAGATGTTTTGACCCTTAACCTCGACAGAACACATTCATCTATAAATATCACATATGACCTTTGTTTACACCGAAAAGGGAAATAAATCATTTTCAAAATTGTTGAAAAAGCATTAAAAAAAAATTGCCTCATAATGTTATTCCTATAGAGAAGCGTGTTTTGTTCTAAAGCAGATTGCATCGAGGGACCGTGTCCACATAGGGACCGTAACAAACTTTGTTGGATATGGTTACAGCTGGCTATAACTTGGAATTGTACTGGTCTGGTCTGTTATGTAATAATATAGAAAGGATGGTTTCAATTGGCATGGTGATGCAGTACTCAATCTATAGAATTCCGAAATCTTATAGCAACATGTAACCCTATGGGTTTGCCTAGGATCTGATGTGCCTTGGTTAATTGTGAACGCAATCTAGTGACGAAGTATTGATTCTAAACAATAGTGTGGTTGACAGCTCCTTCTAGCTGGTCTTTGCTTCCCATAGATATGTAGATTACTGGCAGTAGTACGAAAAAGCACTTTGGCAGGCTTGGATATAATAATGCAAAAAAAGGAAGAAACCAGTGTCCATTGATAAAAAATATTAAACTGTACAGTTAAGCTTGCCATTAAATTTCATGGGAAAAAAAACAAAAAAAATCTTTGTTTTTCTTCTTAAAAGATTGAACTACGTTTAAGTATAATTTGTTGTCACGTGTTTTAAATCTATAAAAAGCATGCGTATTTTCATTGAAAGATTAAATTTATACATCTGAAACAATTTGAAAGTTAAAACTATATAGGTTTTGAATACTTTGTTGGCATGTTTTTTTCTATCATGTAATTATTTTATCCAAACCTATATTGGAGGTATATTTCCTGGCCCGTTTGTGTTCAGTGTTTGAAACTTTCATGGAACCTAGCATTGTTCTGGTCTGGTCTGTTATATAATGCTAAGAAAGGGATGGTTTTAGTTGGCATGGTGATGCAGTACTCAATCTATAGAATTCCGAAATCGTACAGCAACATGTAACCCTATGGGTTTGCCTGGGATCTGATATGCCTTGGTTCATTGTGAACGCAATCTAGTGACGAAGTATTGTTTCTAAACAATGGTGTGGTTGCCAGTTCCCTCTAGGTAGTCTTTGCTTCCCATAGATATGTAGATCACTGCAAATAGTACAGAAAGGCACTTTGGCAGGCTTGGATATAATAACACAAAATAGGAAGAAACCAATGTTTTAAAACAATTCTTGTTTTCGTAATGTTGTTTTCTGCCTTAAAATACGTGTATATAAACATATATGGAAGGAATATTGTCTGCCCCGTTTTGTCTTCATCCAAAATTATAATTTAAAACAATACTTAAAAATTTCTGTCTCAGGTTTTTTTTCTGCCGGTGAAATAAATGTACCCAAACCTATATAAAACGGATATTGCCTGGCCCTTTTTGGTTCAGTAGTTGACACTTTGCTGCGAGGGACCGTGTTCACATATAAAGGGACCGTAACAAACGTATTTGGATATGATTAAACGTTGCCTGAACTAAGCATTGTACTGGTCTGGTCTATTATATAATGCTAACAATGGATCGTTTTAGTTGGCATGGTGATGCAGTACTCAATCTATAGAATTCCGAAATCGTACAGCAACATGTGACCATGCTCACTTATGGACCGTAACAAACATTTTGGTTAAGGTTGCTGACACTTAGCATTGCACTGGTCTGTCGTGAATCATTTGAATCGCACAAATCCCTTACATCTATACAACCATGAGATTTCTACAATGGATGGTTCTATATAGTTGTCATTGATATGCAGCCTGTATTTAATTCTGAAAACTCCAACATGAAACCTATGGGTTGACAGATGAAATGGTATATGGCTTGCCCCAAAGAAAGATAATCCGACCCATAAAATCGACCATAATTATTTCCTTTTTCAGTAAACGAACAAAAATCAGCAGAATTCATTTTTAAAAAATCCGTTATTAAAATTTAATGACGAGATTTAGTTTATACATTTCAAGCATTTTTACGATCTACATTTTGTTTTATACTTTGTTGGCTTGTTTTTTCTTTTCGTTGGATTAATAAATTGTATGCTTTACTCAAGTGCTTACTTCTGAACACCTTATCCACCTTGTGGTTGTAAGGGTCATAACCGGACATTAAACTATTCACGTGATGTCACGCTATTGCTGTGAGGGACCGTGTTCACGTAGGGACCGTACGCAACAACTTTAAAGATTGCTGAAACTTATTCACTACCTGTATACATATCTTTTCCTGATTCTCACATCACATTGTCAGGCCTACACCTACTAGTCTATGCGGTGAGCCATTATATAATCACAATACATGGCTTCGGTTGTCATGGTTAAGCAAAACTTAATCACCGTTATTCCCAAACCGCACGTTCTATACTTTAACAAGTAAACCTTTGTGTTAGATTGGCTGGCCGCTATGCTTTGGTTCATTGTTAATAACAATGGTGGTTCATTGTTAATAACAATGGCTCAAATCCTATAAACAATGGTGTGCTTGCCAGTTGTGGAAAGATACCAAAAAGTGTCCCTGCCAACCAGTCAATACTGCCCATCTATAACCACTGCCAGTGGAGCCTTCATAAAATGCGTTGGCAGTCTAGTTTAAGAAAGAACTTAACTCTTGTGACACAACTTTTCTGTTAATATCAAATTTCATGAACAAAATGATAACGTTCAATTCGTTATTTTCTTCTTATTCTTAAAAGCTTAAACAACGTTTTGTAATACTACGAAATAAATGTATCTAAACCTATATGCAAGGTATATTGCCTGACCCATTTTTGTTCGATATTTGACACTTTCGTTTGCTGCGAGGGACCGTGTTCACATATAGGGACGGTACACAAACCTTTTTGGACATGATTAGAAATTGCCCGAACTTAGCATTGTACTGGTCTGGTCTGTTATATAATGCTAACAAAGGATGGTTTTAGTTGGCATGGTGTTGCAGTACTCAATCTATAGAATTCCGAAATCGTACAGCAACATGTAACCCTATGGTTTTGCTGAGGATCTGATGTGCATATAGAAAATTTAAAAAAGCTGGATTAATAAATAAATAATAACTCAAGTGCTTACTTATAAACCCATTATTTAAAAGGAAAATAAAACTTAAAGTAAATCTCTAAAGCTTCAAATAAACTTTTACATAGTGTTTTTCCCCGTGGAATGAACCTTATCCAACTTGTGGTTGTTAGGAAAATGACCGGACATTAAACTATTCATGTGACGTCACGCTACTGCTGTGAGGGACCGTGTTCACGTAGGGACCGTAAGCAACAACTTTAAAGATTGCTGAAACGAATTCACTACATGTATCTTGTCCTGGTTCTCTCATCAAATGGTTAGGCCTACACCTACTAGTCTATGCGATGGGAATTATATAAGAATACAATAGATGGCTTCGGTTGTCATGGTTAAGCAAACCTTAATCACCGTTATTCTCAAACCGCACGTCCTATTCTTCAACAAGTAAACCTTTGTGTTAGATGGTCTGGCCGCTATGCTTTGGTTCATTGTTAATAACAATGGTGCGCTTGCCAGTTGTAGAAACATACCACAAAGTGTCCCTTGCAAGCAGTCAATACTACCCATCTGTAAACCATTGCCAGTGGAGCCTTCATAAAATGCGTTGGCAGTCTAGGGCCTTTTATTAAGAAAGAACTAAACTCTTGGGACATAACTTTTTTGTTTTATCCGATAACAAAATGTACCTAAACCTATATGAAAGGGATATTGCCTGGCCCTTTTTGGTTCAGTATTTGACACTTTCATTTGCTGCGAGGGACCATGTTCACATAGGGACCGTAACAAACTTATTTGAATATGATTAAAGGTTGCCTGAACCTAGCATTGTACTGGTCTGAATTTGTTATATAATGCTAACAAAGGATGGTTTTAGTTGGCATGGTGATGCAGTACTCAATCTATAGAATTCCGAAACCGTACAGCAACATGTAACCCTATGGGTTTGCCGAGGATCTGATGTGCCTTGGTTCATTGTGAACGCCATCTAGTGACGAAGTATTGTTTTTAAACAATGGTGTGGTTGCCAGTTCCGTCTAGGTAGTCTGTGCTTCCCATAGATATGTAGATCACTGCAAATAGTACAGAAAGGCACTTTGGCAGGCCTGGATATAATAGCACAAAAGGAAGAAACCAGTGGCCATTGATAAAAACTTTGAAAATTAACTGCATACAAAAATATTGAATTGTACAGTTTGCTTTATTAAGAAAGAACTTAACTCTTGGACATAACTTTTTTGTTTTCTCTGATAAAATATGTACCCAAGCCTATATGACAGGGATATTGCCTGGCCCTTTTTGGTTCAGTATTTGACACTTTCATTTGCTGCGAGGGACCGTGTTCACATAGGGACCGTAACAAACTTATTTGGATATGAGTAAAGGTTGCCTGAACTTAGCATTGTACTGGTCTGAATTTGTTATATAATGCTAACAAAGGATGGTTTTAGTTGGCATGGTGATGCAGTAATCAATTTATAGAATTCCGAAACCGTACAGCAACATGTAACCCTATGGGTTTGCCGAGGATCTGATGTGCCTTGGTTCATTGTGAACGCAATCTAGTGACGAAGTATTGTTTCTAAACAATGGTGTGGTTGCCAGTTCCGTCTAGGTAGTCTTTGCTTCCCATAGATATGTAGATCACTGCAAATAGTACAGAAAGGCACTTTGGCAGGCTTGGATATAATAACACAAAAAGGAAGAAACCAGTGTCCATTGATACAAACTTTGAAAATTAACTGCAAACAAAAATATTGAATTGTACATTTAAGCTTGCCTTTAAATTTTAAATTCCATGAACAAAATAATACTTTTTAATATATTTATATTTTTTCTTCTTAAAAGCTTGAACTACTTTTTATTATATTTTGCTGTCATGTTTTTTGTCTGCCGTTAAAACAAATGTATCCAAACCTATGAAAGGGCTTATGCCTAGCCCTTTTTGTTCAGTATTAGTCCATATTAACCCCTACATACAAATGTTAAGCTCTTTGCAGAGTTATTTTTCTTGGGTTCACAAAGTTCGTCTCCATTTTGTCAGCCCTTTTTGTTTGAGAAATCTCCTCCCGTATACGGAGCCTGTTTCTCTTTATCTGAAAGTCCAAACACAAAGCAAATTGTAAAACTACTTAATACAATGATATTTAATTCTTTTAGCCCATTAAATTTAAACTTGTTTAACTTGCTGACAACTACTTGATTTATGATTTAGTTTCGATAGCTAAGGTCATCTTCAAATCGGTGATAAACGTGACCGCCCCCACCCCTAATGAATGGTTGCAGGTTCACCACCACTCAAAATAAACTTTCATATCAACCAACGCTTAATGATATTCAAAAATATTCAACCAATATTTAAAGTGCCCCAGCCTTTAAGAAACCTATCGAACATTATTTTCCGACAAATAAACTTCAAATTTCCTTTAAACTTTTTGGGGTCAGCCGTTTTCAATATTTTATTTTGCTAATTACCCCGACAAAATTTTTTGAAAACTTTCAAGTCTAAACTAAAATGTATCCAGTCTCCTCAAACGTTGAAGCACAGAACGTCTTCAGGTTTGGATATATTGTTGTAAATATGACCCCAAAACGTTACTACTAAAACTCTTGTTTGTTTTAGTTTGGTGCGCCCCTGGATGGAAGATCCAGGCAAACTCATTTTACCTCCCTCTAGTGGCGCAGCAAGGCCATGGGCATGGGAACAGTCTACTGTCAGATGTGGTACCCAGCCTCTCTTGTCTAGCTTGTTAACATTACACTACTATACAATGGTCATGTACAACTAATTAATGTATGTACATGTAAATCTACATGTACATGTGCGCAAACAGAAAATCACGAAACAATTGACTCCAAAACACACCTCTGTTTTGTGAGTTTTGGCGCTGAGTTGAGAGACAAACATTCAACAAAGTAACAGGTAAATTGTCACTTGAAATGGTAATGTACATGTACTTCAATTTGTTCATAATTCTCTGTTCCTTGCCTCTCTTTGTCACGTTTTTTAGTTTTTATTAGTTAGCTGTTTAGTTGGACTACCGGCCAAGTCCGTTGCATAACGCGTCAGTGGCAGGGTATGGGTCAGTGTATCTAGCCCCGGTCCAGTACTTACTGCATACAATACAATACATGGAGATGTAGTGTCCTGGTATTGGTAGGCTAGTCGGACGTCAATGCCATCGCACTGACATTCTAAGAATAAATATTCTCTACAATGTTAACACACAATTTTGTCCGCAATTTGTTTATGTTTGTACCTGTTTGAGAAGGTTACCATTTTGTATACTATAGGCATGCATCTTTTTTTATGTATGGACCGATTGATGTTAGTCTTAAATTCAGACCCTGATATTTTTATAAGTGAAAGCTATTTTGTTTATTTATGTAATAAACTAGAGGTACCTGGCATATGATATCTTACACAATTTTGACAGCCCATGCCTTTCAACCAAGTTGAGGTAAAACAAAAGTTGGTGTAATGTTTCCTGAAAGGATGCTTTGCCTTTGCCGACTATAAAATTCAGATTCAGATTCAGAACATTTTGAGTATGGAACGTCAGCGTCAACACTGGTCAGCATTGTTGATGGACCTCAACAACCACTTAGAAAATACAGGCTAGGTATATGTCCAGGTAGTGGGGATGTTTACAAATAATTACGGGAAAAGAAAATCAAAATCCTACAATAACAAACTAAAATGCTAACTTCCCTTCTGTATTTGTTTTCCTTAAAAAATTTCAACAATTAAGAAACATGTAAATTTATTAATTTTTTTAAAAATTAATAAGTTAAAAAAAAAGTCAGGTGAAAGGTTCAAATAGGGATTGTTTTATAACAACAACAGCTGCAATACCTAGTCAACAATATGAGTAATCAGTGTTTCAATTTTCCAGCAAAGGAATATTTTTCCTAAAACGTCAATGTGTTTGCGCGATGTCCCTGAATTTTCCAATCGGCATGTTAGTTAAATGTTTGACTTGAGTCGTACCCCCTCTGTTGTCCTCTGGCAGAAAGGCCCACTTCAATTTGTTCACGGATGAGTGCTGTGATTACAGGAATGATAGCGCCCTCTAGCTGTGACAAGGTTTTTTCATGTCGGACATTGTTTTATTCATTTCTCAAAAACTTCAGCACCTCAGCAAGTAATATTTCCAGGGAAGCTTTCTACATCATTATTTTAAAACTGTGTAAGTTTAATGTAAATCTGTCAACATTGTGTTTTGTGTCCTACAAAAAGTACATAGACCCTTCAAATAAAACAAATGTTTTTCGAGCGATAAAATAAGACAAAACTTGACACCTTGTTTGCTCACTGGTTTGTGTGACCTTCACAACAAGTAGCATAATCTTTCATATTATAACCTATTTTTGTCAACGTTGTTGTTTTCATAGGTGAGCTTGGTTATCAGTTTGATGTACATTTTCTGCATCTAGAATGGGTGAGACTCAAGAGACTGTGGACTGGTGTTGGGCGCTTCAATACCAAGATGTGAATGTGGAACCTTACTGAGGATCCAGCCTGTGACTCACACAATCATACCATCATATTAACCAGCAACGTCTCCTGTGTACCTCAGGTGAGTTTAAAATGTTTCAAAGTTTATTTCTTTAACATGTTTAAAGACTCTGGACACTATTGGTAGTTGTCAAAGACTAGCCTTCACAGTTGGTGTATCTCAACATATGCACAAAAAAGTAAACCTGTGACAATTTGAGCTCAATCGATTGTTGAAGTTGCGAGATATAAATGAAAGAAAAAGCACCTTTGTCACACGAAATTGTATGCTTTCATATGCTTGAGTTTGGGACTTGAAATTCTAAATCTGAGGTCTCGAAATCAAATTTGTGGAAAATTAGTTCTTTCTCTAAAACTACATTACTTCAGAGGGAGCCGTTTCTCACAATGTTTTATACTATCAACCTCTCCCCTTTACTCATTACCAACAAACGTTTCATGCTAATAATTATTTTGAGTAAATACCAATAGTGTCCACTGCCTTTAAGGGTTTGGGGCCGTTTGCTTTAGGGACAGTTACAGGAGTAGAGGAAAACCAATGACAGATTGGTCAAAGGTTCACAAATGACAGTGGATGAGAAGTGTGTGTAGGATAATCAGTTAGAGCTGCAGCCAAAGAGTGAAAAGGAGGACAATAAGGCCCCCATTGAAAGTGAATATACATCTGGGTGTTCAGACATTAAAAAACTCTGTGATGTAAATGAGTGAATTCCATTTTTTGTACCATTTGGGTAATAACTGGGTGTTATTTCAAGATAAAGGAAACACAAGCCCATTGTGACACATTGAAACCAACAGAGTGTGC
The DNA here is from genome assembly GCF_032118995.1 of Asterias amurensis. Classification (NCBI taxonomy): domain Eukaryota; kingdom Metazoa; phylum Echinodermata; class Asteroidea; order Forcipulatida; family Asteriidae; genus Asterias; species Asterias amurensis. Next base: position 2,155,472 of record NC_092651.1, read on the forward strand.
GTGGGTACAGTACCAAGGCTCTTGTACTTTGTGCTTAGATAGCCAGATACTAGCATTGTTCATGGCACTGTCGTCTGTATCTAATGTATCTGGATCCCAGGATAGCTAAACATTTACTCATATATGGCAAAGAACACACAGACTGAAATACATGCATGTAGTGCATGTATGTACATGTAGACCAGGGTTTTCCTGATTACCTTTAAAAGGCAGTGGATGGACACTATCGGGTAATTACTCAAAATAATTATTAGCATAAACCCTTACTTGGTAACGAGTAAAGGGGAGAGGTTGATAATATAAAACATTGTGAGAAATGGCTCCCTCTGAAGTTACGTAGTTTTCAAGAAAGAAGTAATTTTCCACGAATTTGATTTTGAGACCTCAGATTTAGAATTTGAGGTCTCGAAATCAAGCATCTGAAAGCACACAATTCCGTGTGACAAGGGTGTCCCCCCTCCAATTGGCCTATGATTGCACCACAAAGCAAAATTTTCCCAAAGGGGGGGGGGGGGTGTGAAGGGTGGGGGACACTATCAAATGTTCCCCTTACCCCCCATGTTTTTCATTTCAGGTGGGAATTGAACCCACAACCTTTGCATTGATAATTCAATTTTCCCAGGCCCTTCAACGAGGCCCTGGTACCCACCGCTGTAAAGGCTTTATGCCTGAATGCTCTTTCGTTGACAGATTTGTGTCCCCCCCCTCCCCTTCCGCATACAAAAGGAGGGGGTTGTGAAGGGTGGGGGGCACTATCAAATGTTCCCTTCCCCTCCATGTTTTTCAGTTCAGGCGGGAAATGAACCCACAACCTTTGCATTGATACATGTAATTCAGATGGCTTACCACTAGACCATTGAGCTAGCCCGTAAGCCCGATGGCTAGAGGCAGTTCGAATCCTACATGTTTTAGCAGTGAGTGCCACAATTGGGATCAAGATAATGATTTTTATTTACCTCACACCGCTGTGTATTAATTACTCAGTACAATGCCTCACCCATAGCAACAAAAGGTCGCAGGTCCTGTGCTAACTAAGACTAATGTAAGAAGAGCCCAGCAGCCGATTTTATGAAACGCTTGAGTTAGGACGAGTTATTCGTCCTAAATTATGATGGTTCAATGTTTCCTAATGCTATGGTTACGAATCTTAACTCGGCTAAGTCTAATCGTAAGTGAGGAAGAGTTTGATAAAATTGAAGGGAGTTAAACTCAAAGCTTAGAGAAGGGGTTTGCCCTGGTGTTTCTGGCAAATGGCTTCTGAGTTCACCACAGAATCTTAAATTCCCTTCTCAGTGCTGCATAAAAACATGGGCGTCAATCAGAGGTTGGGGGTACAGTGGTAGGGGACATAATATCAGATGTCCCGCCCATGTTTTTGATCACCTTTATCATGAAACTCGAGGGCATATCATTCCACTATGACAAGTGTCCCCCGTCAAATTGGGCTATGATTGCACCACAAAGCATGATAAGTGCAAAATGTTCCCAAATGAACCCCACACTGTAAAGGCTTCACGCCTGAATGCTCCGGCGTTGGCAGATTTGCCCCCCCCCCCCACCTGGCCTAAAAAAAGAAAAAGGAGGGTGTGAAGGGCGGGGGACTCTACATGTATATATCAAATTTCCCCCCCACTGTTTTTGACCATTTTTATCATGAAGCTCAAGTATTGCACTATGTCAGACCAAACCCTGTGCCATGGGCATCAATCCTGGGGGCGACGGGGGACATGCCCTCACTTTTTAAAGGGTGTTGGAAACTATATCAAATGCCCCCCCCCCCCCCCCCCCGTTTTTGACCAGCTTTATCATGATGCTCAAGTATTGCTCTGAGTAAGATCAAAGCCTGTGTCCTGCCATGGGTATTAACCCAGGACGATATCGAAAATTTTGACTGGCGATATATCGTCAGGCAAATATCGCCGATATGACGATATATCGTCGAAAATTGAAAGTACCCTTCAGAAGGGGACAACAATGGCTCAATCGCACGCTAAAAACAGTTTTACCGCAAGGACGAAGACAAGACAAACAAAACATGACTGTTGTGTATAAAAAAAATATATACACAAAAAAATTGACTGCGTAAATTAGATAAATTTTATTCAAACCGCCTTGATGAAAATTACTGAATTAACATTACATCCATATTCCATGAAACAGAAAACGTAATATTTTTTTGTTTTACATCACTGAATCAATTAAATCATATTTGTACCTCAATCGATTGCGATCTCTAGGAAAAACCTGGTGCCGCTATTTTTATTCCAATGCGTTCACAATCATCACTATACACGTGCATGGATATTCACAGTCGATTCGCTTGTGTTGGTCAACTCACCGTCAACACGACCATTGCTATTTTATATAGCTGTATGGCCGAAACAGTTCCAAATGCAGGAAAGCGCCCTCTGTTGTCCATGATGTACAATACAAGCTATGTGAAGAAGCAAGATGGCGGCCGACGGCTTTTGCTGCCTCAAGATAATTTTTTTCACGATAAAAAAACCCTCATTTTATTACCGAAATGGAACCAAAACTAGTAAAAATTCTCTTTTGTCTAATACTTTACATTTCTATGACTCTTTTGTGGATTTTAAATATATTACTGGAGGTTTTGATGGTGAGTTTACAGCACCTAGCGAGTTGACATTGAGTTGACGGCAAGTAGTTGGACCCGTATTTTCAGTGCGTCCGACATGGTCCGACATTTCCTGACGACAACGTGTTGATTTCTGGTCAAGGGAATTTCCCCTACAGCTTTGCACCCACGCGTGGGCACGGAAACACTCGGTTCATTCATCCCCTAATAGTAACTTATAAAAATAACCGTGGGATCGAGGTGATAGATACTGCTACGTGGTGATTTCTGGCCAAGGGAATTTCCACTACAGCTTTGCACCCACGCTTGGCCACGGCAGCACTCAGTTCATGCATCCCCTAATAATAAAGTACCATAATAACAGTTGGATCGAGGTGATAGATACTGCTTCTGGTATTCACACAGCACAAAAATGGTTCAAGAACGTTGGTCATGCTTCAGCGCTGCAAAGAGACACCACCATGTCTAGATATGATGATGTTTACAAGGTATGCGTTCAGCCACAACTTTCATTCGAAGTCGTAAAAGACGGCATCAGCCCTAACAAATCTTATTTACCCGTGGGAAAATACTCGATATTTTGACAGATATCGTCTATGAAAAAAAATATCGTTTTGAGACGATATTTCGATAAATTCAAAACCAACATCGATATTGGCGATATTGTTTTCAAAATCGTACCGTGGCGATATTATCGTCATATCGTCTAGGCTTAATGGGTATCAATCCTGGTGGGGTCGTCGGGGGGGACACGGTCCAACTTTTTATAGGGTGGGGGACATTATATCAAATGCCCCCTCAGTTTTTGTTAACTGGTATACTGTATATATTCAGCAAGTGCCATTACCAGACTGTACTTCTAAAGTCTTGTAGATAGTGTATGTTCATCATACAGTGATGCTCTTTTTCTGTCTGTCACTGCCGCTCTGTAGCCCCCTTTGCTACATATAGTTTGAGTAATGTTGGTCATTTCTTACCCAAGTAACTTCATGCCCAAGGCTGTTATTAACTGTGTCCCTTTTAAGTCAATATTCATTGAGATGTTTTAAAATTAGAAAATTAAACTCATTCCAAAATCCGAAAGGCGCAAATTATACTGCTCATATTTCTAATGCATATGATTCTGTTTCAATCTGCTTTGGCCTTTAATTGGCCTAAGATTGCACCACAGAGCATCTATTATGAAAAATATTTTCCTAGGCCCTTAAGCAACCCAAACCCATGACATAAAGGATTCACGCTCGTATGCTCTGTACAGATTTTGCCCCTCCTCCCTAAAATTTGTGTTTAGTTCCACCCTTGAACATGCTGGTAATCTATAAGAGGCTCTACTGCTGCTTTAATTTGTGAGGCTTCATATTCAGTTTTGTTAATCAATTATTCATCTATAATTGGCCAAAGATTGCACCACAACATTTTCCCTGGCCCTTATGTAGGCCTCATTTCTCCATCTTTAACAGATTTTCCCCAATCTTCCAAATCTCCCGCCCCCAACCCCCCCCCCCAAAAAAAAAAAAAACTTGCAATGATTGGGATGAAACACTGATCCCCCCCTCCCTTGGCGATGATTGGTATTAAACGCCGTCTGAGCACTAAAATATGCAGAATTAATATGCACACAAAGCTGTAACTGAGTTGTTTTTTGTGGAAGTGTCGTGGCCGAGCGGGTAAGAGCACCGCATTCAAACGGATCAGCAGAGTGTGGATTTGAATCCCCAGCTTTGAAACTTGTGTCCTAAGCAAGACTCTCAACCATTGCTTCGTCCTTCGGATGGGACTTTAAGCCGTTGGTCCCATGTGTTATGTAACTCTTGTAAAAGAACCCAGTGCACTTATCGAAAAGAGAAGGGGTTCGCCTCGGGTGTTTTTGGTCTGATCGGCAGCAAACTGCGCCACAGCATGTTGTAAAGCATTACATGGTGCTATCAGAATTAGTTCTCATAATTTAAACATCTTGCAAGAAATACTGTATGTTACAGCGCCAGGAGCGTCACTAGGTGACGGATAAGTGTGCTATTATATAAGAAGCCACAATTCTTATTCTTATTTTATATCATAGCAAAATGGTTTACCAAGTGGCTTACAATAGACTTTCCCAAAAACTCCAACTTCTGAGGGACTAACTTGTACTGCAACATTTTTACTACTGTACATGTGTACTACTGTACATGTGTACTTTTAAATCATGTCAGATGAATTGAAAGGGTAAAAAGATATCTCTAAAAAGGTCTAGATTGCACTCGATAGCATCTGCGACCTAAACATTTTCAGGGCGCTAAAGCAGGCCTCGGGCCCCACGCCATAACTGCTATGACATTACAATGTCCCCCCATCTTTCAAGACAGATTGACACCCATGCTTAAAAAAGTTACTTATTCAAGAAAAAAAAAACCTGTTGTGCTAAAAGGTTTAAAGCGAACCCCAGATGCCTCATATAGCATCACTGTTATGACTTGATGTTTGGTGCCCCCCCCCCATCTTTCAAGGCAGATTGACAGTTTTACACCCATGCATAAAAAGATCTCTTAATTGAAACATGCAAAAAAAATGATTGTGCTAAATGAGACTCCAGTTTTGGGTTTTATTTTCTTCCTATTGTTTGTTAACTTTCAAATGGTATTCAAGATGAGGTGGTGCTGTCTCTTAGATTTCCCAACTGTGGTTTTTCCAGTCCAGATAAAATCAACAAATAAATAACACGTAATATAGGTACTGGGCTAATGATGTACAAACTGTGCACAGAGCTACTTGTTGTTATAGTCAAAGATCAAACAAATTATTATTTATAATGATCAATGGCCAGATTATCAGTTTATTGGTGTATGGCTATTGATAATTAACTTGGACTTTCAATACAAAAACACTTTGAAGTATGTCTACATGTAGGTTTGTTGCTACTGTCAGAGCACATCCAGTGAATATTGTATCCATTGGATTAAAGTATAGGCGCACTCTTTAGAATACCGATTTAAAGAAATCCCATGATTTCAGTTTGTAGTTTTTTGTTTTTGTTTCTTTGTCAAGCTGTAACATACAGTACATGTAGAGTGCGTTTGATTAGCTTCCCATCAGTGTATGGGTAGAAACCAAAATTAATGTTCTTTATCCCCGATGCAAATAACATCTCTTATATCGTTGCGATACCCGCTGCAAAAAAAAATAGGATTCGATATGCTTCTAGCTACCGGGCAACCTCGGTACTGTAGTTGGTAAGACACTGCTCTAGAATTGCAAATGTTGTGGGTTCGAATCCCACCCGAGTAACATGCCTGTGATATTTTTTCACAGACCTCGGGGAAAGTACTGACTACACAGTGCTAACACACATCGGTGTAAGGGTAAAAAACCAAAATTAGTGTTGTAGTTTTTTTTGTTTTTTTTTTCAAGCTGTAACAAACATACATTGTAGAGTGCATTCGATTAGCTTCCCTGTGATATTTGTTCACAGGACTCAGGAAAGTACTGAGTATACAGTGCTAACACACATCAGTGTATGGGTAAAAAGCCAAAATTAATATTCTTTATCCCGCTGCAAATTTAACAATGCTTATAGCTTCCCTTGGTCGACGCGCGGTGCTCACTTGGGTGAGCCCCTGACAAGAGCAAATCAAATGATCACTCACCCTCTCGTGGTGACCTCCATGCACCTTGGGCCAGCCCAGAGTGACCTATCCACAAGCAGGTCACATGGGGCTGACTCAGGTGAACCCCTGGAATGATGTCAAAGCCATTCCAATGTACCGGGGACAGATCAGGGTCAACCCAGGGAAGCTAATCGAACGCAGCCATTACAGGAACATTCAAGATTTGTTTTCTTGCTAACAAAACAGTTGCTGGCAGTGCAGCAGTTTATATAATTCGTCGTTGTACATCTAACTGGACAAATCTGTAGAACGAGAAGTAAAAAACACTAATGCCTTTTGCATGACATCTATTTGTATAAAAAAAAGTAAATAAAACGATCAGCGAGTGATAAACTCCAAACGGGAAATTAGTTTTATTTGTTTCTCATCAAATATGACATTTTAGACAGTAATATTTCAAGGGATGTTTGTTACTATCATCTTCATTAGACTGTTTAAGTATTATGTAAATCTGTGATCTTAGACGATTTTTGTTCTTACTTGCCTTATAAGCATGACAAACAAACTGTAATAGGGTTCAGACACAAAATGAAATCAAAAAGTTAGGCCCTATAATGGAATTTCATTTAAGAGGATTTTTCCAAACTCGTTTAAAATGTTGAACACACAAAGATGTATAATCGATAAGGGGCATCTTTTATAAGAAGGCTCACGTAAATTGTTTTTAAAAATCTATGTAAAGGCTGCCAAGGACTGCAATCAAATCGCTCGAGAACATTCCCGGACTTGGAAACAACCATTTATAATGATCAGTTATCAAGATCATAAGTTAATTGGAAAATGGCTGTTGGTAATGAACAATTGTGGACTTTAAATACGAAACTTTAATTTGAAGTACTTGTACATTTAGGGGTCTTGTCAAAACTCATCCTGGACAGACCACAGGACGAGGCTCGTCCATGTCACATTTTTGTCGGACGGGCCACAGGATGGGTGTTCATATGGAACAAGGTTTCACACGATGAAATATGTATTCCGTCCGATACACAGTGCCAAAGGCACCCCACTGAGCGCTCTGTGGTTTCACTGGCTCATTAAACACTAGATAAACAAACCTGGGGTTTGTGGTTTGGGGCAAGTCTGGACTGACTGTTTGGAGGTCACTGTAAGATTATACTAGCATAGCTCATGTAAACCGTTAACAGTGTTTTATTCTCCATTCCTAAATTGGTAGGTTTATAAAAATTAAACTGATGAAAAATATAAATATCAAAAGAAAACTTTTTGCAATATTGGTGAAATTATCCACCATCTTGAAAAAAATAAAACATGGATGCTAATCATGGCCACCCGTTCATACACAGGAAATTCCCTTTAAAGATTTGTACCCTTCAAAAATGGACCATAACACTCCAAACTTGTTTGATCGTGGGGTGAGGTTTCCAAGGTTATTTATTGTCTAAATTACTTTCAGGATAACTTCTATTCAATCACGATACATCAAAAGGGGTACATCATTGTAAAGGTGCTGTTTAATAACATGGAATTCTCAAATAGTTAGATTTTAATCTAAAGATTTTAAAAGGGGTTGTCCCACTAGATAACTAAGTAAGCATTTATTGACGCAGAAGAACAAAATAGACAATAAAGACAATTGCAATTTTGTTCACAGACTGAAATAAAAACGTTGAAACCCATCCCGTAAACAAGTTACAAGTTGAAATGCACAGAGAGCTTATATTAAGATATGACCAATTTGTCTGTAGTAAATACTCAAGGTCATTGAAGCCCAGTGTGAAACCGCAAACTGGCCCTCGGAGACCCCCTGCTTGTTTTCCAGTAGATAGCAATCTTAACACTCTGCGGTTTGTAAACAAATGATCCCTGGTGAAGGCCAGTCACTGCGAGCTCGTCCTATAGCCCGTCCGATAAAGTAAGCACTACAAGGGAATTGAACATGGGACAGAAACCTGGTCCTGGACGGCTGCCCGTCCGTTGGCTGTCCAGGATGAGTTTTGACAAGGTCCCTTAGGTCTGTTATCAGCTACTGTACATGTTATTGCATCCAGTGATTATTGTGTACATTAGATAAAAGTAGCGCCTACGTGTACTCTTTGGAATACTGATCTTAATGTTTCTCTTGTTTTCAGTATTATACGTTTCTTCTTTAGGAAGAGTTTTACACGTTCCAGCAAGCTCCAGGGTTCCTTTTTCATTCTTGTTGCATTCAATTATTTTGTTTTGGGGGGCATTAGAAACTCACATTGTAACATTTTGACACTCAGTTTTTCCCACAATGTTCAAAACATTGAGAGACTTGCCACAGTGTATCTGGCATGGTGTACTGCAGGTTATATAGGATGTTATATACATCTATAGAGCAAGGACCAGCTTGCTCTATGGTACATCACATAGGTCTAATAGTTCAACAACTTAACATGCCTGTCTTACAAGGTAATAAGCACTGTGAGGCACCCATATAAAAGGTGCTGAAAAAGACCTTGATAAAACCTGAAATGTTTGAAGAATAAAGTCCCCCCCCCCCCCCCATTGCTGCTTTCTGGTTGTATCACAAACTTGTGTGTAATCCATTGGCTATACGGCAGTTAAAGGTTGTATGGCTTATGACTGTCACCCACAAGCAAAGGATGTTAACAAAACAGGGAGACCACCACCTACATGTATAGCTCAGTTGGTAGAGGGTGTTGCATTTTTGCAGAGGTCATTGCGTTTTTGAAGAGGTCATTGGTTCAATTACCGCTCTATAGTCACTTTGTTTTTGTTCGTCTAAACGAATGAAATGAAAGAACTGATGTTCACTGTATATTGTAAATGTACATGTACATGTTATAAACTTAATATAATTAAGTAAACGTTGTAAATTAAAAGAACATAATTTCCACAACCTTTGCCACATTGGCTGGAGTTCATTGGTTCCAGCTCCAAATGGTCCTCCAAATTCATAATTTAATCTTCATCCAACCTTTAGACAAAAATAAATAATGTCTGTCTTGAATGTTTGATATATAACACCATTTACATGTAGGCATGTTGTTTACGATTCACAATTTGTGCTCTTTTTAGGACTTGTGTTAGTTACCTTCTTCATCAGTTTTGAAACTTGAAAGATTACACTTCAATTTCTTTCCAAAGAAGTTAATTAAACTTACCAAACTTAAGTAACATTATAGTAAGACCTACACTGTTATTTCGGTTGTGTTAAATCTTACACAACTTGTGTAAAATTTTACACAACCCCTGTTTACTATATGAACCTAGCAACTGTTGTGTAAACGGTTTACACAACCCCAGTTGTGTAGTTTTTAAACAACAGTTGTGTGATAATTGTACACAATTATGTGTAAAAGTTTTTTACACAACTAGTTGTGTAAACGGTTTACACATTAATTGGTTAAAAATATTACACAACTTGTGTAAAATTTTACACAACCCCTGTTTACTATATGAACCTAGCAACTGTTGTGTAAACGGTTTACACAACCCCAGTTGTGTAGTTTTTAAACAACAGTTGTGTGATAAGTGTACACAATTATGTGTAAAAGATTTTTAACCAAGTAGCTGTGTAAACAGTTTACACAATAATTGGGTATACTTAATTACACATCATTTTGTAAGATTAAATTCTACAAAATTATGTGTAAAGTACCAAATTAGCTATTATTGTGCAAACTGTTTACATAACAATCAGTTAATTTGTTTCCACAATTATAGTTGTTCACAATGTATTAATATTTAGTTGTGGAACGCCCATTTTTAAGCAAAGTGTAGACACATAATGAGAAAATAATTCAGCAACTTGTTTTTAACGATATTTAAATGAATTTTATTGGTCAAAACTGCACCAATCATACATTCATTCATCACAAATGACAATAAAAATGTGTTGGTCACCAGCCAATATCGACCTCATGTTGACAAAATGACAAGAGAGAACTTGGCCAAGGCCAAAATGCTTTGCGCAATAGCAGGTTTTTAATATTGCTTGTTAAATATGTTTTTTTATAGAAAAACTGTGAATTTCAAGAGCAACACGCTGTGTCGTGTCACTCAGACAAACTGTAATTTAGTTATAAAATGACACAAAAAGGAATGCAACATGGCAAACAAACTGTCCACTTTTCAAACATCCAGCTTCCCCTTGTAAATACTGTTTTGCAGTCAATTGTACATTTTAAACTCTCCAATGAAACAAGTTCATCTACTCAGTCCATCCAGATAGTCATGTTGGTAGTTCCAGGGAGCTGGTTTTTGCTATTCTTCTTGCATTTCCTAACAGTACAGGCGTGTATTGAACAGTGTGGCTGATAGTTCATGATTGTTCCACATCCAGCACATAATAATCTCCATAGCTTGACGTTCAGAATCCAACTAGTACTCATCCTTAACTAGTTTGTGCTGTAGCAAGTTCCACCAAGTGAGAAGGATGAATGGCAGTGGCTGGTGCTTCAATACAGGAATGCTGATTATGTAGTGTTGGATATCTGTTACATGTCACCCTGTTTAAAAAAGAAAGACAACTTTGAAATAGTCTGAATGAACAGATACTTAAAACACAGAATCAAGTAGCTGAGAGTAGGCCTACAAAAAAAACATGAGGGGCCACTAGTTAGTCCCACCAGCACGACTTTAGGTTAGTGCTGATCCAAAGGGCATAATTGTTTTTCTTCAAGTTGCTTTGCATTTTTTTCACAATGTACGTACGAGTCTAAAATTCCCAGCAATGTTTTGCAGTTAAAATTTCTTTGCATCATACCAAATAATTCCATTATACCGAATAAAAAATTTCAAGCCCTTATAAAAGCCCAAATAAATATACTATTTTCAGCTAACTAAACAGTGTTTTGCAAGAACAATTTATGTCAAATCGTCAGAAGATATACAAACAAATGTCAATGAAAAATGTTCAAGCCTTCACACACTGCTGTGCATGTGAGACCATGGAGCACCCCGAAACACACGCGGTTTGTCTGTGTGCGTGGTGCACGGGGGGACTAAAAATCAATATTGTTGTACATGTACAATGTACTCTGAGTTGGAGATAGGTCGAGTTGACGAAATAGACATGATTGAATGATAGAACTAGTCGGAAAATACAGCAAAACTGACTTGAATAACTAACGTTAAAACTGTCAAACTTATTATTAAAAGTGTCTGCATTTATTGACCAAACTTCTCATGGGTTGATGTCTCTCTTGGGCCCAATATTGATCTGACTACGGAGGGTTAAAAATCTTATAGTTACATGCAAACTCTAAATTTTCGCTGCACAGTGTGCAGCGTTGTAACAATGGCCTTTACGATCCGCGTAACCCATTGTCATCGACGAGGTAAAACTTATAATTTTATGCTAATTTACTGAAAGCCAACTGACAGATACCCACACAAAATGGTCCTTATTACGGTACTCTTCGTTCAAACCAGTGAATTGTTATTTACTTACCGCCACAATGAACAAAACCTTCGAATCCTCGCTGCTTTTGACGTCGACAGTAGCGACAAAGTACGTCAGCCATTTTGTTTTGTTCGTTTTGTTTGCCAAGCAAAAGTACTTCGTGATTGGTTGCTTTTTGATCACGTGCTTCAAAGTTTACACAATAGTTGTGTAAATTCAGTTTTGGAGGTTTTATCGATTTATAATAATTACACAACTAGCATTGTACACAACTTGGAAATGAGTACACAACGTTGTGTACAAGTTACACAAGTTGTTTAAAAAAGATTTTACACAACGTTTTTTTACACAGCAGAATGACAGTGTAGTGTAATCATATTTTAATTTTGACATGTAAAATTGAAATACAATTGAAATAACAACTCCTTCCAATAAAGTGAACGTTGATTTATTATTCTTTTTTATTTGTTTCAAAGACTTGGTGCCGGAAAGAACTAAAGTAAAAGTAAAGGAACAAGAAGAAAGCTCCTCTTCATGTTTGCACATTGAACGGTAAGTGCCATACAAATGAATCTGACATTTCAAGTAGTGATGATTTGGTCCACTCTGGAGAAGTGTATCTTGACACATTCTTGCCTTAACCTCTTTAAAACATATTGAAGGGAATTTCAGTTTCCACTGTTCATTTAAAGGCACTGTACACTTTTTGGTAATTGTCAAAGACCAGTCTTTATTGAAAGATCGTTATAAATGAGTAGTTCAAGGAAATGGAAATTGGGGAGGGCTCCGACTGTCGGAACTGGGGGTACGTCCAAAGACCAGTCTTCTCACTTGGTGTATCTCAACATCTGCATAAAATAACAAACCAGTTTAAAATTAAACTAAAAAAAAACAATTTTTCTTACAAGTTGTGTGCTTTCTGTTCAGATGCTTGGTTTCGAGACCTCGGCTGAGGTCTCAAAATCAACTCAAATATTTAAGTGAGAAATATCTTCCCTCTCCAAAACTACGTTACTTCAGAGGGAGCATTTTCTCATAATATTTTATAATACAGTGACCAGACAATGGACAATGTGTTATATAGCTGTCTTGCTTACTTTTACTTTTGTATTTGCATTACACCTATATGCATGTTATAGACAACAAATCTTGTTGCGCAGCACAGGCAAACAGCAAGGGTAACTTGCTTCATGAAAGTTCACGTCAAGTTTAGTTAAAAGTTCTTGCACAAACACACCACAATAGGTTTAGCTTCAAGTATTTTAATCTTCACGGATGTACCAAGTTGAAAGTCCACTACTGGATTGATTGTTCTTTATTTGCTGTACATGGCTGTACCAGACATCCAACTCTAGGGACCTTTTGTAAATATCTGCTACGTGACTCTTGGAGTCAAAAGGTAAAACAATTTGTCGCCAGCGCCATTTTCGCTTGGAACATTGTTCGTGAGAAGACCTCAGTAGTACGCATAGCTGTGATCAGCGATATTTGACAGTGTTTACAGTACACAGGAACAAGGTGAGTGCAAATCATTAACAAAAATTAAACCTTTGCTCAAAACTCTGGGATTTGATAGGCCTACATGTTACTATTTATTTATTTCAGGAATTAGCCTTTAACAATGTACTCAGCTTTGTTAAAAAGTTATTAATTCACAGGCAACGTTTTTGTTTTAAATCAGAGGTTTGCATATGTGTAATGTAGATTCTCTGGTTTGAATTTAGAAATGCAATCTTATCTTCAGTTTATACATGTATGTGCCTCATGTCATGGTGTTAGTCAGAGGGGTGTCTGGGTGTCTTGTAGACTCCTTGGTTTGAATTTAGAAACTCAACCTCATCTTCAGTTTACATGTGTCTCATGTCATGGTATTAGTCAGAGGGGTGTCTGGGTGTCTTGTACACTCCTTGGTTTGAATTTAGAAACTCAATCTCATCTTCAGTTTACATGCGCCTCATGTCATGGTGTAAGTCAGACGGGTGTCTGGGTGTCTTGTAGACTCCTTGGTTTGAATTTAGAAACTCAACCTCATCTTCAGTTTACATGTGCCTCATGTCATGGTGTTAGTCAGAGGGGTGTCTGGGTGTCTTGTAGACTCTCTGGTTTGAATTTAGAAACTCAACCTCATCTTCAGTTTACATGTGTCTCACGTCATTGTGTTAGTCAGAGGGCTGTCTGGGTGTCATGTAGACTCTCAGGTTTGAATTTAGAAACTCAATCTCATCTTCAGTTTACATGTGCCTCATGTCATGGTGTTAGTCAGAGGGGTGTCTGGGTGTCTTGTAGACTCCTTGGTTTGAACTTTACATGTACACCATCTTTTGTTATAAAAGTCTCAACATTTATTTAAAGTTTATTGAAGAAAACAGTTTTGTGTAACTGGTATAAACAAGACTTATGTATATTTAATTTGTCATTTCGGTTCAAATATTCTCTTGACATTTCATGTTTAGCTTTGATCAAATGTTAATTACATCGTAGGCATAGGTACATTATTTGTTCTGGACACAATTGTAAAAAATTTAAGAGTTTGGACAAATACCCAGAAAGATATTATAACTTTAACTTTAATTTTAGGTTGATGGGTTTAACCAAACACTGATGTGTGATCGGCATTAATTAGGCATTCATAAATACCTCAGACAGTTTTGCTATTCCTATTGGAATAGGCATTCATAAATACCTCAGACAGTTTTGCTATTCCTATTGGTGGAGAGCGCGTCACGTTGGGGTGTATAAACCTATGATAATGACCAGTAACTATAACCAGCTGGCTTCCGCGTGTCGTGCGCGCAAGATTATCATGCGGAACGCAATTCATAGCTGTAGTAACAGCTCATAATCTAAGCGCGTGCGCATACACACAACCCACACACATCAAACAGATTCTTCACAAAGTTTTTGAAAAAAATATTTCAAACCTTGAATTTTCAATTATTAAAGTGTCTATAATTGTATTTTTGAAATGTTTTTTAACAAAAGGGCATTTATGAAATGGAATAAAAGAGTAGTGACTCGTTCTTAAACGTCCGTTTAAAACCCATCACATGACCGCCGACTCTGCCGACTTTTTAAACGGCCGTTGAAGAACTCGTCGCTACCCTTTTATTCCCTTATTAATTACAGGATTCTCATCACTCTGTGCTGGGATGCTCAGTGGGCTAGTAGTTTAGTTATCAGCTCTAGGATGCTGTGGGTCATGGGTTTGAATCCAACCTGAGGAGGTTGCTTGGGATTTGTTTCTGCATCACTCTGGGGAAAGCACTGAGTATACAGTGCTTATCACACATTGGTGAATGGTGAAGTACTTTTCTTTAGAAATTCAAACTGCTGAGTACAAGTGTGTTATTTGTATTGATGCCATGATCTATAAGTTTAAAGACGTGTACTAAAAGTGGTTCTAATAAACTGAATGCTTGATCTTATTTAAAAGTAATGTTTTGCTCCTTTGTCCCTGTTTTCAGATAAAATGGCTTCGTCAAACCCACCAAAGGTTTCAGCTCTTCAGAAAATTGTCCAGAATCATCTGGAGTGTGGTGTTTGCTATGAGCAATATAATGATCCCAGAGTTCTTGACTGTCTGCACAGCTTCTGTAAAACCTGTTTGCAGAAACACCAGTCTACCAACTACAAAGATGCTATGATGCTTATTTGTCCCGTGTGTCGAAAAAAGACACAACTTCATCAGAAAGATGTTCAAGCTCTCAAGACTAACTTCAACATAACTTGTCTTGCAGATCAACTGGAGCAGGTCAGCTTATCTGAAGACAACCAGTGGGTTTGTAAACTATGTAAGGACAAAAATGAGGCAACTCATTTCTGTTTTGACTGCCCTGCGATATTTTGTGCAAACTGCTACAAAGTGCACCAGAAAAGCCACACAGTAAACACTTTGAAAGACATTAGTGATGGGAAGATTGCAAGCAAAGATAGAAAACCAAAACGCCGTCCAGAATGCCAAACTCATGAAGGTGAAGTGATGTGGTTCTACTGTACAACATGTGATGTGACGATTTGCCAAGTTTGTACTGTCATAGATCACTGTAAACCACAACATGAGTATATTGACTGCAACCAAGCCTCATCCACATACAAACAGTCATTGGCTCAACTCTTTACTCCCCTTGAAGAAACCATGAAGAAGCTTGAACAATCTCAAGCAACTGCCTCAACAATGAAAGACAACCTAAACATTGCAGTTAAGAGAACCATGGCAGACTTGAAGAACAGAGCTGATGAGATCAGGGCTGAGGTAACAGCTCAAGAGAGTCGCATCATGGATGAAATAAAAACCATCCTTAAAGATCGGAACAAGAAATTCGAGGAATTTGAGCAAGCAGTGAGTGTGAACTTGCAGCAAATACAGCAATCACTGCAGACTGCCAAAGATGTCAGCAAGAATTCATTAGCTCCTGACTTCCTTGCAGTCTATTCTACTATCAGTCAGGACTTGAAGGAACTCAGAGATCAAAATCAACCCAAGATAGATCTGACCCTTTCCCATCTGAGATTCACTCCAAGGGTTTGTGACATCTCCCTTGGCAATCTGATTATGAAGGAGCCAAGGTGGGAGCTTTGTTTGGAGTATGATAAAGGAATCGGTGGGGCTGTGGATATTGACGCCTGTTTACCTGGGGATGGGATGGCAGTGGCAAACTACGGGAATAGCAGAGTGGTAATCTACGACACTAAGGGACACCAGAAGAAAACTATCAAACTACCACAACGTAAGTCCTTTACAATTTAATTCTTTAGTTAGAGGTGTATTTATGCTGTAACTCTCAGTTCAAACAGTTATAAAAGCTG
Organism: Asterias amurensis; assembly: GCF_032118995.1. Lineage (NCBI taxonomy): Eukaryota > Metazoa > Echinodermata > Asteroidea > Forcipulatida > Asteriidae > Asterias > Asterias amurensis. The sequence goes on from NC_092651.1 coordinate 2,171,874, forward strand.
CAGTTGATTAGTTGTCAGTCGAACAATATTTCGTGAAAATAAGTCACTACTGTCCAAAACTGAAACCAAATCTGAAAAAGTTTAATCAAACTTATCAATTCAAGTTAGTCATTAAAACCCTGCAGTGAGGGACCTGTTTGGTTGCAAGGCCCCTTTGGTCATTGTCATGCTGACATTTGTCCCCCACATGGGTTTTAAATGTTTTTTTTTATATTTATAATTCAAACAATTATAATATCTCAGTTTTTTGTTCACTCCGCCATGTATTGCCTGGGTTCATTTTATTTTGTTTTAAATCAGTTCCAATGTTGAGATTGATTAAATGACCTTGCAGGCTCTAGTGCTGTTGTTATACATACTTTCTACACGATCACTGAATCCACTCTATCTACTGTCATTCTGAAGATTTACATTCTTCTATTCAACACCATCAATAAAGAGTTTCTATTTCTAAATGAATGAACAAATAACAATTAATGCAATTTTTAAGTAAAGACTGAAAATAAGAGTCAACGAGACTATCTTCAAAACCAAAGTTCTCTTGATAGTAGTCACCTTGCTAGTATGAACAGATTACTGTTTATTGTCCTACTGTATTTCAAAGTTGCACGTAGGTGCTTTGTGAGTTATTAGCAAAGTAATACAGACTTTTCTAATATAGGACAAATTTTAATAAAGCAAACATATCTTTTGCATTTTTCACAATCATAAAATTAAACAGATTGAAAGTAATTTGCGAACTAATTATCATTGTATTGAGTCCTATCCATTTATTCATTTGTTTTTCAGGTCCATTGGCTGTTGCTGCATTCAAGAATCAGTTAGTGATTGTAGATGAGACCAACTCTGTCAAGATGTACAATAGGAAAGGCAACAAGATGTTTGAATTCCACACAGTGCCTCATAGTGAAGTGGGCAAGACATCAGTACACCTCCGCAGTGTAGCAATCTTAAAGGATACAATCATGGTCGGGGATGTGATGAGGTCAGTTATAACTAAACACAGATCCAGTGATGGTTCACTCATTGACACTGTTTCAGTTCAGACACCACCTTTATACTTGGCCATTGACAACAAGGACAGAGTTGTAGTCAGTGGTGGGGACAGACAACAAGTAGACATTGTCGGAATCGATGGTACTACACTATTCAGCATCAATCCAAAGATCAATAGTGGACAAGTTGAATCCTGCAATGGTGTATGCTGTGACAGCTCAGCTATCTACATTGCAGTGTGGAATGGGTTTGGCACTGGTCATATTCATCAGTATGACACTCAGGGTAGATTTCTCAGCTGTATTGCTCAGGGTGTGTACCTTCCATGTGGAATCTCATTGACATCAGATGGTCAGCAGCTTGCAGTGGCAGACTGTAAATCAGTGAAGATTTATAACAAGGTGTAATGTTTTCTGATTATGATGATACTGGTAAGAGAAACAAATGCTACAAGTACAACATGTACATTGCATGTAATGACCGAAGTCTGTCGATACAGCTCAATAAAAAACAATCTAGAATTGAAAAGAGATGTGTGTTATTCATTTCTTAATTCGAACAATAATTTTATCAGTTTAAATTAGAAGCTCACATTTAGTTTAATTGATTCATAACATCAGTAAAACATCCACGCAATTTTCTTATTCAAACCTAAACGTAGTGAACTCTAGTAGTGTTTAAGTATCTTTATTTTCTTAGGGCACCTACAAATGTTTGGCCATGTGAATGGACATGCAGGCTTTCACTGGAATTAATTTGAGTTGATTCATTTGATGTTTTTACAATTTAAGGCACTGGACACTATTGGTAATAATTTGTCAAAGACCAGTCTTCTCTACTAGTGTATCTCAATTTATGCATATAATAGCAGACTTGTGAAAATTTGAGCCCAATTAGTTGTCGAAGTTGTGAGATAAAAAATGAAAGAAAAAAAAACACTCTTGTCACACGAAGTTTTGTGCTTTCAGATGCTTGATTTTGAGATTCAAAATCTAGTTTTGAAGAAACAATGAGAAACAGCTCCCCTTTGAAAGAAAATGCTTTTTAAGAATCGGGTAATTTTTTACTTTAATAAAAAAACGTCATGTCTGAAGCCTTTTATTACGCATCTAGAAGATCACAAATTGGTGCAAAGAGGGTGTTTTTTATTTAATTTTTTTTTATTGCAATTATGTGACCAATTGAGCCCAAGTTTGCACAGGTTTTTTTATGTTATGCATGTGTTGGGATACACCAATTTAGAATACTGGTCTTTGACAATTTACCAAATGTGTCCAGGTGTACATTATGATCAAGTCATATAAATACAAACACTTATACATCAATTATAGGAGTTTGGTATTTACCTATAACAGAGGAGTTAACTTTAGTTTCATTGTATAATCAAGATTGTTTTCTGTAGAAGTGTCTTGGCCAAGTGGTTAAGAGCAAAGAATTCAAACTCTGGTGTGTGTGATCAGCAGAGTGTTGGTTCAAATCCCCCAGTCATGACTCTTGTATCCTTAAGCAACCTTGGGATGGGACGTACATGTAAAGCCATTGGTCCAATGTGTTGTATAATGCATGTAAAAGATCCCAGTGCACTTATCAAAACAAGAAGGGGCTTGCCTGGTGTTCCTGGCTGTGGCTGCTTTATGCATCGTACCCCCTTGTAAACCTTCAAGGTGCTACATTCTCAGAATTCATAACTTTAAATTTTGAAAAGTTCAGAGTTTACTTTAGTTTCATTGCATAATCAAGACTTTTGTATTTGTTAGAAGTAATTTTATTGCTGATACTTCCAACTACCGGGATTTGCTCTTATGTTAAAGGAATACGTTGCCTTGGATCGGAGAGTTGGTCTATAAAAAACATTTGTAACCGTTTGTTATAAAATGCATATGGTTAGAAAGATGTTATATAAGTAGAATACAATGATCCACACAAATTTGCCTCGAAATTGCGTGGTTTTCCTTTTGCTTTGCAAACTAACACGGTCGGCCAAGTTTGACTCCCATAAATGGCCGACCGTGTTAGTCAAGAGGTAAAAGGAGAACCATGCAATTTCGAGACAAATTTGTGTTTATAGACCAACTCGACCGGTCCAAGGCAATGTGTTCCTTTAAAGGCAGTGAACACTATTGGTAATTGCCTAAGACTAGCCTTCACAGTTGGTGTTTCTCAACATATGCATAACATAACAAACCTGTGAAAACTTGAGCTCAATTGCGAGATAATAATGAAAGAAAATTAACTCTTGTCGCACGAAGCTGTGTGCATTTAGATGTTTGATTTGGAGACCTCAAGTTCTAAATCTAAGGTCTCAAAATCAAATTCGTGGAAAATTACTTCTTTCTCAAAAACTTTGGCACTTCAGATGTCAGAGCCGTTTCTCACAATGTGTTTTACCATCAACCTCTACAAATTACTCGTCACCAAGAAAGGTTTTATGCCAATAATTATTTTGAGTAATTACCAATAGTGTCCACTGCCTTTAAAGGCAGGTGTGTTTTTAAAGACAAATACTGTATGAGTTTGCTTTTTGACCAATATTGGGAGTACATTTTACTTGATAATCAAGACTGGTTAACGCTGTTCATAGTGAATACAAAAAGTAGTTTAGGGAGCGTCTCAAAAGTCGGGCACGTTCCTAGCGCAAAAGAACGTTCCTGCAGGCATATGCCCGAAGGATCGCAACATCATGACAAAGTATACGCGGAGCGTTCCAAAAGACCGGTCCTGTGGAACGGACAAAAGCGGCGGGGATACTCTTGCGATCCAAAAAGAACGTTCCTACCGTTCCGACTTTTGAGACGCTCCCTTAGTTTGACTTAGTTTGAGTAAGTTTGATCTGTATATTAAGACATTGCAGTGGATTATTGCTTATGAAAAGTTGCTTGGATTAATGCTACTCGATCTCTAAAGCAAAGTACATGTATATTCAACTTTTGACATTGTTAATAAAACTTGAGATGATTCTTACTCTATTATTGTTTCTGTCAAGTGGAGATTTATTTTTCAATTTCTTTCTCCCTCATTTTGACTGTCTTGTACGAACTGCTCTGAGCTAAGAGAAAATTCCTTGTTTTAAAAATGTTTAAGAATAGTTGTTTTAAAAATGTTTAGGAATAGTTGAAGTTACTTTATGGATCTTGAAGAAGCTCAAAACAAATCAAGTTATACAGTGAGAATGGTTACCTACTTATATTTGTTGTCTTGTTAAAAAGTACAAACACCATTGGAAATAATTCCTTTAGATGTTTATAACACGGAGAAAGTAATGGCAGATTTGGAACGTTTATGCAATTATCTTTCTAAAGATGCCAATTTCAAACAATTTGACCCAGTGTTAACCGTTGAATATCAGAGTCCTTCGCATTTTGGTCGAAGCCAAGTGTGTCGTAGTGCGAAAACCGTTTATCAGATCGAGCTAAAATTTAAGCTTGTTGAATCGAAATTACACTGTAAACCATTCAAATGTAGCCATTCATTGATGTTTTGCAGCTCATCCCTTCCTTGGGTTTAGTGATGAGAAGTATTAATACAGCGCTGCTCATGATAGCCAGGCTGGGATAACGAATAATCTATTTTAGTTTGACCCTTTCATTGATGTGTGATAAGCACTGTTTACTCACTGCTTTAAGAGTCCTAGGTGGAGAGAAAAATGAACCTCAGACAGAAGTTGTTCTCATGAATGAGATTCTGAACATGGTGTAAGGATCATCATTGGTTGGAATTCTACTGGATTTCACTTTCACATCATCTACCCTCTTTCTCATCTTTGTTCTTTACAGAAGGAGAACTCAAGTCTAGTTCAGTGTCTTTAAGATGAGGAGTGTGGGAGTCTAAAGCTGAAGCAGATGATGTCACTGCTGGAACTAAACCAAAGTAATCAGGTATGAGATGAGAGGAACCATGTGGTGTGTCTTAGAGTCAAGAAATATGATTGCAGACAAATCCACTGTCAAATAACATTCTGCTGCTGAGAGTGTTGCTTACTAATATTCTTTAAGCATAGATCTTAATGGAAAGATCTTAACTGCTATGCCAATCAACTCACCCAGTGACAAGAAACAAGTTTGAATCATATTAAAATAGTGAGGCAGTTGAGATGGTAGTCCACCTTCCTCATTCTAGAGTAGATCTTAATTGCTAGGCCAATGAGCTCACCCAGTGACAAGAAGCAAGTTTGAATCATATTAAAATAGTGAGGCAGTTGAGATGGTAGTCCACGTTCCTCATTCTAGAGTAGATCTTAACTGCTAGGCCAATGAGCTCACCCAGTGACAAGAAGCAAGTTTGAATCATATTAAAATAGTGAGGCAGTTGAGATGGTAGTCCACGTTCCTCATTCTAGAGTAGATCTTAACTGCTAGGCCAATCAGCTCACCCAGTGACAAGAAGCAAGTTTGAATCATATTAAAATAGTGAGGCAGTTGAGATGGTAGTCCACGTTCCTCATGCTAGAGTAGATCTTAACTGCTAGGCTAATGAGCTCACCCAGTGACAAGAAGCAAGTTTGAATCATATTAAAATAGTGAGGCAGTTGAGATGGTAGTCCACGTTCCTCATTCTAGAGTAGATCTTAACTGCTAGGCCAATGAGCTCACCCAGTGACAAGAAGCAAGTTTGAATTATATTAAAATAGTGAGGCAGTTGAGATGGTAGTCCACGTTCCTCATGCTAGAGTAGATCTTAACTGCTAGGCTAATGAGCTCACCCAGTGACAAGAAGCAAGTTGGAATCATATTAAAATACTGAGGCAGTTGAGACGGTAGTCCACCTTCCTCATACTAGAGTAGGTATTAACCGCTAAGGCAATGAGCTCACCCTGTGTCAAGGAGCAAGTTTGAATCATATCGAAATACTGAGGCAGTTGAGATGGTAGTCCTCCTTCCTCATTCTAGAGTAGATCTTAACTGCTAGGCCAATGAGCTCACCCAGTGACAAGAAGCAAGTTTGAATAGTGGTTAACTGTGGATAATGATAATTCTTTATGTAACAAAAGGTGGCATTTGGTCTTAACTTTGTGGTGCACACACTCATTGGATGTCGCTTTGTTCTAATTTAAAAAAAATCATATTCTACAACATTGTAAAGATTACTGTGTTGACATTTGAAAGTCCGTGTAGCTGCAATGCTATACATTATGTGGACCTCTTTTGTTCTTCGCTGTTCACGCTTGTATCACAATCTGTCCCTGTTTTTGATTCTTGTTGTCAAACTATATTGAACCAACTTATCATTCTAGTCTACTAGTCTAACCTCATTCCCAAACTTCTTGACCCCCAACAGTTAATGTCAATGCATCATACCATCAGCGAGAAGAAGGATGTGAACTACCGGACTGATGATGAAGTATATAACAATTTGGTGGTGTGGAGACAAAGCTGCATGTCACAATTGATGAGGTAAATACATCCACAATTATTGCTCATTTTGTGGAAAAAAATTTAATTCTGTAGAAAAGAATACACAATAACTATGGATTTATTGCATCGTTGAGACAAGGTCATATAATGCGGTACGATCTTGTGACAGTTGCAATGTCATACTGAGATAGTAAAGGTTTGCAATAACACCATGTAATGAGAATCTTTAAATAAGTTGGGGTGGTCCTGAAAAGAACCTGTGGTTTCAACTCAAAGTTTCGACCAGTTTGTTAATTTAGATATTATCATTACATGGTGTTACTGCAAACCATTCACTATATTGTGTTTCCACTGTGCAAAGTTTCAAATCCTACTTAATGTCATACTTGTTTTCTTATCACAACAAGAATGAATACACAAAACTTTTAAATTAAAACTATCGTCTTTTCTATTACGGTACAAAGTTGAATCTTTAGAATTTTTAAATGTTTAGTTTTTGAGCTAGCTCTTAGTCCATGGAGGTGTCGTGGCCGAAGGGTTTAGAGCACCGAATTCAAACTCTGTTGTTTCTGATCAACATAGTGTGGGTTCGAGTCCCTGTCGTAACACTAGTGTCCTCAAGCAAGTCATTAAACCATTGCTTCGTCCTTCAGATGGGACGTCATGCCGTTGGTCAAGTGTGTTGTTTAACGTCACATAAAAGAACTCTGTGCACTTGTCAAAGAGAGACGGGGTTCACCCCGGTGTTCATGGCTGTGGCTGCTGTATGCCGTGTAGCACCTTGTAAACCCTTATAATGTGCTACATAATTGGGTCTCAGAATTCATAACTTCAAAACCTATCTTTCTCTTAAAATGTATATCACAGGCGCCTTGAAATCCTTGTTGGTAGATACGTGCGCTATATAAGACTTTAATATTAATATTAATATAAATGCTTCTCTATCTTCACAGGTTGACAGAGAAACTGATAGTATCAAGAATGAGATAAATCACCACACTAAGTATGGTCATCAGGGAACCAAGCAGGCTGTGGACTGTGGTGCCAGGGGTACTCATTGGTTGCAACTCCCGCCAGAAGTCCAACGAGATTGCTGAGATCATTGCTGCAGTTTAAGAGAGAGGAGAGCATCAGGGTTTGAGTCTCAAACTGGAATCCTGATGAAGCTGTTCATGCATCAACCAATAACTGAGTTTGTGCTGCTGGAATTGGATTTGAAATCTCAACAATCTCATCTGAGGTCAATGATGCAGACATCTCTGATATTACAGTAGCAGTGAAGGCGTACCATGGACCCCAAAGTACTCCACAGCCATTGCTCAGAAAACTGCTGTAGCTGAGAAGGCCACTGCAGTAACAGGATCCTAACTATCGCAACCAAAGTTGATGATGCAGACACCTCTGATATTACAGTAGCAGTGAAGGCGTACCATGGACCCCAAAGTACTCCACAGCCATCGCTCAGAAAACTGCTGTAGCTGAGAAGGCCACTGCAGTAACAGGATCCTAACTATCGCAACCAAAGTTGATGATGCAGACACCTCTGATATTACAGTAGCAGTGAAGGCGTACCATGGACCCCAAAGTACTCCACAGCCATCGCTCAGAAAACTGCTGTAGCTGAGAAGGCCACTGCAGTAACAGGATCCTAATTATCTCAACCAAAGTGGATGATGCAGACACCTCTGATATTACGGTAGCAGTGAAGCAGTGAGTATTTAATAATGAGTATTGAGTGTTGATCCCATGTATGCCACATGCAGCTGCTGTCTGCAGCACTCACCCTAGCCCTATTTATAGGACTCTTCCTCTGTACACAGATACGGAGTCTTATTTTGGGGGTGGAAAATTTTCAAGGCCTCATAAGTAAAATCTTACCTGCATTAAGCCACTAATTTCAACAGATTCACATTCCATGGCGGCATACATTTTTCTGTGGTGGGTTTTGGTCCTCATATATTTCTCACAAATCCGGCATTTTTGTGAAATAATGCAGCTGCCAACGCTAAGAAATTCCTGTTTGATCGAACTCTCTCACAGTGTTGTTTGCTGCTGTGCGTACGCATATACATTCCGTGCAAGACGCAAGAAGAGACACATGAATTCTTGGTCACCGCATAGATATAGAATAGAATAACTAGATCAGCCGCGCGTACACATGCGCCATTGCCTGTCTAGAAAAAGTTTTGGTTCGACATGGACGCGATAAAAAAGTCACGTTCGAAAGGCGACGCACATAAAATGAACACAGGAGGTAGGTTTGGACGCGCTAAATGTCAAGTGCTGACGGCAACAAGTCGCGTGCTGCCGGCAACGCACATAAAATGAACACGGTAGATAGGCCAACGGCGGTCCCATGCCAGAACCTGCGTATGTACGTGCGGCCGATCTTATTATTTTAATTCTGTATCTGTGGTCACCGTATCTTGACTGCACAGCATTAACACGCAACAGAACGCAATATATGCGCGTCATGCTGCTCTGCGTCAATTGCATACACCAGCAGACTGTGAGTGTACGAACAAAAATGGGATTCCTTAACGTTGGGAGCTGCATTATTTCATGAAAATGACGGATTTGTGAAAATACATTGGGATCAAAACCCACCGCAGAAAAATATGGAATGTGAATCTTTTGAAATTGGCTTCCTGCAGGTAAGATTTGAGTTATGAAGCTGTGAACATTTTCTGCCCCAGAAATGTACCCTGATATCCAGGACGTCACTGTAGTACAATACAAAAGTGTAAGACCGCCAGGGCTACACTCACCCTTGCTTTTGGGAATCAAATTGCACATACAAGTTATGGTAAGACTGTAAAGGCCTCATTGCCTAAAGTGCACAGCGTATTGTGTAACAAACAGGAACATTGACAACAAAAAGGCACAACCAATATTATTGTGATGATGACATCAGGTGAATTGGGCTAAAAGGGCAACTTTTAGAATGTTGAAATTCAAACAGTTATTGATCCAAAGGTGACTTTATAAAGAACAAAATAATATTATACAAGCAGTGTTTGATCATGAGAATAAAGTTAATTGACAAATATATGTAAATTTAAGGCAGCTGATGATCAATAATGTTTTGCATTATAGCACAGTGCTGTAATATTTGTTGATGTGCAGGGCATTGTGCACCCCTTTGTGCCCATCTAAAATTTAACCCTAGTTTCGGTGTGAATAATAAAGACCTATATTTTGAGAATTCTTATAACTTATATGTTTCTTGAATACTAGAAGATTGGAATGGATGTACTCTTCCAATAACCAATGATGTACCATCCTTTTATGATATGTTTCTTTAATACTAGAGGATTGGAATGAATGTACTCTTCCAATAACCAATGATGCACCATCCCTTTATGATATGTTTCTTTAATACTAGAAGATTGGAATGAATGTATTCTTCAAATAACCAAATGTTTCATGAAATCTGGAAGATTTGACTACCCCCCTTCCTTTAAAAACCTTGTACATAATCAGTCTTAATGTATGCTAATATTTATGTATTATTTGAAAGGCGTGTTTAAGTTTTTAATGAACATTTTGAGGGTGTGAAGTAATTAAATGTTGATTTATTTACACACTAGGTAACAATTGTTTGTGTATTGTAGCTGTTCTAAAAAGGGCCTTTTTTAGCCTGAATGTTCTCCGACTTCATCTCTGGCTTATTCCAAATCTATTGAGGATAGATCTTGAACCAATTGCCTTAAGCCTGTTAGCATGAACAGTTGCCAAGCACAGAAAAAGCTTGCTTAACAGAAACTGGTTACCAGCCAAAAATCCACAAAGTTTCGTTGCTGGTGTTAATCACTGGTGTTAATGTTACCTTCAGGGCCCAACTTCATAAAGCTGTTGAGCAGAAAAACTGTTAGACAAAATTGTTTGCTAGGCATAAATTGAGTGGGGCAAAAGTCTGTCTAAACCTATTTCTAATATAACTTTGGCTGGTGATATTTTTTTGCTAAACAATACTTTTCTGTTCTTAGCTCATTTTGTTGTGCCTTGCTCACTTTTGAATTAATTGTACTACAGTTTTAATGTCGCTGCAATCAATAAGCAATCCATCATGACACAACGGTTTTATTTGTCTTTAATTCAAACCACAGTATACCAATAACAAGGCAAACCAGACTTAATGAAATCAGCATAAGAACTGTCATTGTCACTGTGGGCGTCGGGGACCCGACTGTTGCAGCAAAGTCAATAATGTCAAGATGTCTGTATAAACATTCTCAGGTTGGTCTCAATTTAAACAAACAAAGTTCATTTATTCAACAGTTTTCTTTTATTTAACCCTGTTGGGTTTCTTTACCAGCTTGTTTGAAGTAGCGATAACTTATTGCTGTGCCGAAATGATTGAGTTACAAATAAATAAGAATGACACAAAGTGGTTTTTGTTTTCCCGCCGTGGTTATTTTCTGTTGACCAGTAGTGGCAAGCTAAGCCCCTTTTGTTATTCCGTTTTTGTTGATCTTTATTGTTGATCTTGTTTTACTTCTTAGTTAAAATTTCATTATACTTAGTTCTTTTTTACTACTCTATTGTTTGGTTGTTGAGATTGTTGGTGTTTTTTGACTGGTTCTGGGTTTTGACGTTTCGTTCTCGCTTTTGTTTCGGTCATTGGGGAGGAGTAGAAACGCCGTCTGGGAAAAAATGCAAGAGACATTTTTTTTTCGTCGAGCATGCACAGAGGAAGCAAAAAGGATCAGTTGAATTTTAAAACCTTTAAATATTTCGATTGTTCCAAGAACACTCAATATAATTCATCACTACAACTTGACTATAGATTTAACTGTACGTTATTGATGACTAGAATACACAACTAAGTCAGCCTGTTTGTGTGTTTTTATTTAAACAAGGACTAAGTCAAATCTGAAAAATATCACTTATATATTACAACGATTTAATGTATACACTGTATGCTATTTAAATGAAACTTGCTAATCATCAACTTGGGGAATGGGTTTCAAAATTCGTCAAAGTAAAGTATTACCATAGATTCCTACATGTCTATAGCTTGCCCCCCTTCATTGTCATTTAGACCCTTTCCCATCACACATGTGTAGGGACCAGACCCAGCGTTCTATGGCCACATTGTAAACACAACGTGCCTGCATCCTGTCTGTTAATTTTCGTACAGAATGCATGACTTTCCGAGCTGAAGAAGTGTTCAACTGGGAGGAGAAGAAATGTGAACATAAAACCAGATGTTTATATCTCAGTGTGAGGCAAGGAAGGTCAAGTGGAAGAGAGCAACTGGAGTACATCAGGTACGTGAATCAAATTCAATTTGTAGACATGTGCGCGCGCTCGGTTAACAGCAACAATTAAGGGCGCCCTCTGTTTTTCTTTTGTATGTCCTTTCCGTAACCAAGGCTTGGGTTCCAACTATAGCCCCTCTTATCTTATTGGAATTTTGTACCGAATGTGCACGTTTTCAAACTTACCGAAAGAAAGCCGAGCTTTTCAAAGTGACCCTAGAGTGTTTATCTATAAGTGTGTATCTTGGTAGCGCTAAAAACAACAAGTACCTAACGTCAGATGCTGGTCTTGTTTAGAGTAAAGCAGTTTTGTCCTTAGGTTAGTTTCCTCGCTAAGCATGCTAAGGAACAGGAGGTAACTTTTTAGCTTAGTGGTGGTCACTGACGTAACCAAACATTTCCAATCTGAAGGGGGTGCAAGTAGGGGCAAAAACATAACTCACGGGGTGGGGCTAAGTATTGAACCATTCATTTTGAGGCGGTTTATGATCTCTTTGGGGTGGGTGGGGCTAGGGTTCTGGTACCGCTCTCACCCCCATTGCGCCACGGGTGCTGGTGGTTAACATTTTGTATTAATGTTTGAAACTTGCCTCAAAAGACATGATATTAGAGAATCAAATCCTTAAGTAAAAACTTAAAGTCATATTTGTGTAGACATAAGTGCGTGGACAGACATTTTATTTGCTTTTAAAACAATATTTAGTTTGCAAGAAATAAGACCATGGACAAGCTAAACAATTCTGGAAAAAAAATTACTTCAACAATAAATAGGCCTACTTCAGTTCAACAAATTAGTACTAAACCTTGAAATCTTTTAAAAACTCTTGTCCATTTTGAAGTATTTTTTCTTCTCCAGTATGGCTATTTTGGTGGTAAATTTGTTGATTTATTTCAAGTAAAAAAAAATTACTGTAATTTAAAATAAAAATCTAACCTTTTGTGTCGAGGCCGGCATTCGAACTCGGACATGACGTCTGAAGTATGACATCTACTGCACCTTAACTCACTGAGCTAGTGCGGTAGTGCTTCTATCAGAGAATAATTTAAGTCTGTTATGGTCTGTTGTTCACGTCCAAGTGATCAAACGACCGTCCCACAATGCACGTGGATTTATTTTGCCTTATAAGAATTAAAATCGGATCTGGCAAGCACCAACGTGCTAGGGCGATTCGTTAGGCGCTGGTACTGTCTCTGAATTCCGGATTGGTATGAGCCACTGGTCCCGAGTTCGATCCCGGCCCCTCGCAATATTACGAAACAAGGCATTAATTACTGGGAAAGACACCAGTATGGTTTGGGAGCCGCTTTGTTTACCCTGAGCGAGGGGGGCAAGGACTGCTAGGGTTGAGAGATAGGGAAGGATATACTGTGAAGTCGGTTGTCATACCAGAAGGGTGCTATATGGAAGCCGGTAAGGGGCCTCTGTTAGTGGTGTATGTGTTGCGCGGACCATACATTGCAATGGGGGAATAACCCGAATCGCGGCTCCTGAATACCTGACAAATCGCAGAGTAACTTTTTGTTTTTTATTTTGATAATTTTTTGTTTGTATTCCAAGTTGTATGTTTTATTTAACCAGAAACATCGACGGCAAAGAGAGGCACTCTCCCAATCATAAAAATAACAAATGAAATAATAATATATCTCGTCGCGACAATTTATTTGTAATATTTGTTTGATATGTTTGGTGTAAAACAAATCAATTAGGCGCTTACCACCTCAAGTAATATCCAACAATTAGATGTTTAAAGGCCTTGTAATCCTCTGGTGTTTTGGACAGTTTTAATCATAATAAAGTATAAAACAGTAAGTACTGAGTATACAGTGGTAACACACATCAATTTGGAAGGGTAAAAATCAAAATTATTATTCTTTATCCCCCGATGCAAATTTAACATTTATTAAATTGTTTGTAATACCCGCTGCTAAAATATAGGATTCGAACTGCCTCATCTTTCGAGCAGTCTCAGTGGTCTAGTTGGTAAGACACTGTCCTAGTATAGCTTAAGTCGTGGGTTCGAATCCCACCGGGGTCGTTTGATTTTTTTCTTTTCACAAAACTTGGGTAAGTACTGATTATACAGTGCTAAATCATTATTTACCCCGATGCAAATTTAACATCTGTGAACATTTTATTTCGACTTGTGTTTTCGCTTTTGAGTTATCCTTGTAACTCTGGTGCTAGTAATGTCCACGCAGAAAGAATAATCCCTTGAGGAATACGCAATCCGACAAGCGTTTGAAAACAAACTCATGGGGAGAATAAGTAATAATATCTGTTTCTATAACTGCAGTACTTCGTACTTTCTCAAAAAGATATACTATCAAAGCTGCTTTACTTCTCTTTATACCACGTACGTTTTCATGCTCATATTTTATGAGCATAATACTCACATTCCGTTTTCTATACTTTCCGCCCAGGTAGTAGTTAAAAATCAGAAAAGTTATTTTCCGAACTTAGAAGTCTCCCGAACATCCGATAAATCTACTCTGCGTTAGTAAAATAATAGCAAGGAAGTTCTCTAAAGAACAAACTCCATCTGGCATGTAGATACACATATGATGTTACAGCAAACCAATGATTGATACCTCATCACCATGCAATGCCTCAAATCATGTATTTTATTTGTTCATAATAATATTTCCAACAATTTTACTCATCAATGAATAATTATTTTGGCATTTTCGTAACAAGCAGAAACTACTTGACTATGACTACCAAAATCCTATACGCCCCCCCCCCCCCAACCCACTGTCAATTGCGATTTTTTGAGCTAATAACGCTGTCCCAAACAACAATTTATGTTGTCAAAATTAACCTTCTCATCAGCTCAAGTTAATTGTAGCACTTGTATTACAGGGGGAATCTAGCATGCTAGACTGTAAGGACTGAATCTGTCTATGTCCCCGCTAGATACCCCGTATAGCGAAATGAAAATGAGACCGTTAAGTTGGCATAGCGCCCTCACTTTGCTCTGTGATCCTCGATTTATTTATTGTTCTTTTCAGTCGTAGGGAGTCATAGAGTTGTAGGAGTCCTACAATGACCAAATGTGATGTTGCTTTGAAATCATATCTTATTTAATTAACCACCGTTTCTATTGTGCGCTATTGCCAGTCCAATCCAGCTTCACACACATTGTTTTCAGTAAATTAACCAAGTTTACCTTTGACAAATGTACCATGAGCTAAGCACACGCGGTTACATTGAGTTTCAAGGACCTACCGAGCACAAAACTAACCATTGACTTAGTCGTGTTATACACAAAATTAGAACTATGATTTTGGAAAGGAAGAATATTCCGGAGTTTGTGACATGAGACCTTACCGGTCGCTGACAAAGCCAGTAATGGGTAAACACAGTTCCACCAACCAGGTCCACGAGAATTTCACTTGATGTCGTGTGTATGTGCACGGAAAGTGTTCTTTTACATTGCCCTCATTGTAATGACTTTGCTGCCAATATTAGCAATAAAAATCTCCCGGAGAAGCTGAAAATCCCTTTATTTACACCCTGAAATTATTTTACTAGAAGGGGAAGCTGTCAGACAACTTCGCGATCTCCCTTATCACAACCCGACTTCACGCCGTACACAACGCAACAAACCCGGCGCTTGAGCTCGCTCAGACCATAGTAATTTACGTGTAGTCTAGCCACACTCTCAAAAGAAACCTCTTTTGAAGTAGAATACTGAAAAAATAAAACAGCAAATTTGATTTAAATCATTATTGCAAAAAAAAACACCAAAAACTACTTGACCGCCAAAATCCAAACAACGTGACCCCCCTCCCCCTCTTTTTCGGTTGCAAGTTTCAACAGGCTAAAACGCTGTCCCAAACAAATGGTGTCAAAATCTTCTCATCAGCTTATGCTCATTTTAGCACTTTTATTACGGGGGGGGGGGGTCGGGAATCTAGCATCTTATTAGACTGTAGCCGGCAAACACTTAAACCAAGTGGTTGACAACATTACAACATGTAAGGACTGAATCTGTCTATGTCCCCGCTAGATACCCCGTATAGCGAAGTGAAAATGAGACCGTTAAGTTGGCATAGCGCCCTCACTTGGCTCTGTTTTCCTCGATTTGTGTATTGTTCTTTTCAGTCGTAGGGAGTCATAGAGTTGTAGGAGTCCTACAATGACCAAATGTGATGTTGCTTTGAAATCATATCTTATTTAATTAATCACAGTTTCTATGGTGCGCTGTTGCCAGTCCAAACAAGTTCACACACATTATTGGGGGGGGGGGGGGGGGGTTGAGCTTTGAAAAATTTCACGCATAGCTGGCCTCTGGACTTGGCATCTCTGGAAATTTGTATGGTTGTGTATATTCCCATTGACTTGTGTATGGTTGTGTAGTTTCCCATTGACTTGTGTATGGTTGTGAAGTGTCCCATTGAACTGTGTATGGTTGTGTAGTTTCCCATAGACTTGTGTATGGTTGTGTAGTTTCCCACTGACTGGTGTATGGTTGTGTCAATTCCCATTCATGACTTGTGTATGGTTGTGAAGTGTCCCATTGACTTGTGTATGGTTGTGTAGTTTCCCATTGACTTGTGTATGGTTGTGTAGTTTCCCAATGACTTGTGTGTGGTTGTGTAGTTTCCCATTGACTTGTGTATGGTTGTGTAGTTTCCCATTGACATGTGTATGGTTGTGTAGTTTCCCAATGACTTGTGTATGGTTGTGTAGTTTCCCAATGACTTGTGTATGGTTGTGAAGTTTCCCATTGACATGTGTATGGTTGTGTAGTTTCCAATTGACTTGTGTATGGTTGTGTAGTCATTAACCATCGCCATATTCTGTGTACCTCATGTTAGTTTTAATTACTCTGAAGGGGTTTTTGATGCATTTTGGCACACTTTTTGTCCACAATTAAATTTCTGATTTAAAAAAAAGAATAAAAAAAAGAGAAAGTTGGGCGGCGATTTCGAAAGGCCTTCTACAACTGGCATTGTTTTTTCGGGGGGAGGGGGGGTTGAGCTTTGAAAAATGTCACGCATAGCTGGCCTCTGGACTTGGCATCTATGGATGTCATGTGTTTGTGCACGGAAAGTGTGCTTGTACATTGCCCTCATTGTAATTTCTTTGCTGCCAATATTAACAATAAAAATCTCCCGGAGAAGCTGAAAAGCCCTTTATTTACACCCTGAAATTATTTTACTAGAAGGGGAAGCTTTAGACAACTTCGCGACCTCCCTTATCACAACCCGAATTCACGCCGTACACAACGCAACAAACCCGGCGCTTGAGCTCGCTCAAACCTCGGTAATTTACGTTAAGTCTAGCCATACTCTCAAAAGAAAACCTCTTTCGAAGTAGAATACTTGAAATATCACACAGCAAACTTGATTTAAATCATTGTCACATATAAAAAATCCAAACAATGTTACCCCTCTCCCTTTTTCGGTTGCAAGTTTCAACAGACTAAAACGCTGTCCCAAACAAATGTTTTTTAAATCTTCTTATCAGCTTATGCTCATCTTAGCACTTTTATTACAGGGGGGGGGGGGGACGGGAATCTAGCATCCCAGACTGTATAGTCGGCAAAATCGTAAACCAAGGAGTAGATAACATTAAAACATGTAAGGACTGAATCTGTCTATGTCCCCGCTAGATACCACGTATAGCGAAGTAAAAATGAGACCGTTAAGTTGGCATAGCGCCCCACTTTGCTCTGTTTTCCTCGATTTATGTATTGTTCTTTGCAGTCGAAGGGAGTCATAGAGTTGTAGGAGTCCTACAATGATCAATGTGATGTTGAATTCTGGAATTATATTTTATTCAGTTATTCACATTTTAGCACACGTGGTTACATTGAGTTGCAAGGACGGACCAAGCACAAAACTAAAATTGACTTAGTCGTGTTATACACAAAATTAGAACTATAATTTTGGAAAGGAATAATATTCCGGAGTTTTTGACATGAGAGTAGTGAGTAAACACAGTTTGACCAATGTTCACTCGATGTCTTGTGTTGATGCACGAAAAGTAAGGTTTTATATTACTCATTGTAATGGTTTTGTTGCCAATATTTTCAATAAACATTTCTAGAAAAGGGTGAAAATCCCTGTATTTACACCCTCAAATTATTTTGTTAGAAGGGGAAGCTGTCAGACAACTTCGCGATCTTCCTTAACACAACCCGACTTTACGCCGCACACAACGCAACAAACCCGGCGCTTGAGCTCGCTCAAACCTCAGTAATTTACGTTAAGTCTAGCCATACTCTCAAAAGAAAACCTCTTTTGAAGTAGAATACTGGAAATAGCAAACAGCAAAAAAACCAAAACTACTTGACTATGACCACCAAAATCCAAGCAACGTTACCCTCCCCCCTTCTTTTTGGTCGCCAGTTTCAATGGGCTAAAACGCTTTCCAAAACAAATGTTGTCAAAACCTTCTCATCAGCTCTTGTTAATTAATAGTTTAGTACTTTAATCACAGGGGGAATCTAGCATTCTAGACTGTAGCCGGCAAAACATAAACCAAGTGGATGACAATACACAACATGTAAGGACTGAATCTGTCTATGTCCCCTGTATAGCGAAGTAAAAATGAGACCGTTAAGTTGGCATAGCGCCCTCACTTTGCTCTGTGATCCTCGATTTATTTATTGTTCTTTTCAGTCGTAGGGTTTCATAGAGTTGTGGGAGTCCTACAATGACCAATGTGATGTTGAATTGAAATTCTGAAACTCTATATTATTTAATTGCTCACAGTTTCTGTCGTCGATTGTTGCCAGTCCAAACAAGCTTCACACAAATAATTATCAGTAAATTAAACCAAGTATACACTGGAAAAGATGCTAATTGCAACGACGGGCCAAGCATTAAACAAACCATTGACTTAGTCGCGTTATACACCAACTTAGAATTAGAATTCTAGAGTGGAATATTATACACCGTAGCTAATTCATGTGCAACGATTTTATAAGAAATCAGTTGCAGTGTCCAACGTGCTCGCTGGCCCGATCCCCATTTATAAGTATTTCCACGCTAACAACTATATCTTTTCCAACATGACCTGCCAAGTCCAAGAATATGAGCACCAAAAATTACACAATTGTTGGCCTGTATCACGAAATGATTATAGCATCTGACAATGTCCTCCAAAGTTCGAATAAAGTAACCCAGTTGAGCCGCTAAAGTTTGTTGTATAACGCTATTATTTTTTTAAGATTAAACACTGTCCAAAACAATTCATTTTGTCAACAAAACCTACTCATCAGCGTGTAATATTAATTGTAAGCATTTTAGAAGGGTAGGGGAAACAGGCATGCTAGACTGTAGCCGGCAAATCCTAAACAAGGCGTTGTCATACATTATTATTTATAATACTTTAATTTACGTCCCTGCAAAACTCCACAGCAAGCATGAAATTTGACCATGTATTTAATTGCCATCGCTAAGCTTACTCCACGAATAAAAAAGTCTGGCTTTTAATCTTAACTGTATCAGTTCATTCTTGTAACTGTTTAATTTTAAGAAGTCCTTTCAAGATGTACGTATCATCTTGAAGCGGCTAAGCTTCCCACCAGACATACCGACCTTTCTCGGGGCAGAAAATCGAATAATTAGATGTCTCGACTAGATAGTCGTACTTTTTTGTCACCGTTAAACTGACATAGCGCCCTCACCGGGCTAGGTCATTATCCATTGTTCTTGTCGGTGCTTTTTGTTCAAGAAGTTGGCGGAGTCCCATGAGGTCCAACTTGATTTGGACTTTTAAATTAAATCTCATTCCAAGGGAAATCCTTTGCTTGACCTCCATTGTATTTTCCTCTCAGCCTCGATATGAAGGTTTGCATAACGAGTGCAAAGATTGTTGTTTATCAGAAGTAAATGAAGAAGTGGGAAATGTTTTGTAATGTGAAATGGAATATATGCCAACTGTATGCGTGTGTGTTCCTCTGAAGGATTTAACTTGTATTTGACAAACTTATTGTTCACGCCTTAGAAGAAAACAAAATTAAATTAAAGTAAACAATATTGTGCTCATCAGCAAAGTAATACTGGGCGACCCTTCGTATCCTTATTCGTTTTGCCAAGATGTAAACTCATGTGGTAGGCCTACCATTTTAATATTCTTTTGAATTGTTATGTTCCCTTCAGAGAAAACCTTTATTGGCTTTCCCTTTTACGAAGTTGCAGTACCACAAATACAACTAAATCACTCATTTACGGAGTATCAAGTAATTGCATTTTCAAGCTAATAGTTGCAAGTTTACCGCTGGTAGTACTTTAAAAACATACCAATCGAATAGTTAGAAACTAGTGCCACTATTTGTTTTTCTACTATGAAACCCAATGTAACCAAACCGAGGCTGGAAGGGAAATTAGTCTGGCCTCTTAGTTCTAACTTCACAATCCCTATGTTTTATTGTGAACGCAGATAGGAACACGGGACGGCAAAGAATGATGGAAGGTGCTTCGATCAGTGGAAGATTGACATGTTGGCTGTTGTAGTGGTAAGTCAAACAAGATTTGTTTTATATTATACAATACGAAAGCTCTAAGTAAGCTTTCTGTTCAATTGAATGGTTTGGAAAACAACTGCATGACTTGTTTTTTGTACTCAGTGGCAATCACCTTTTTCATGTGCGTTTAGGGACTGTGAATAGTTATGGACAGTAGCGGCTATGTATAGACCCTAGAACCAAACGATGAATCTTACATTCATTGTTAAAGGCAAAGGAAATTATGTAACACTACAAAGGTTGGTTGCAGTTGGCATTGTTCTGATGTAGTAGTCAATCTGTACAAGTCTGAAATCGTACAGCAACCTATGGTTAGGTTGGTATGCAATAGGTTCATAGTGAATAGCATCCAGTGTAAAAGTATTGTATTTTAACTATTGTCTGTTTGCCAAGTGCTTCTGCCAGCTCGTCATTGCTTCCCGTAGCTACGTCAACCACTGCAGTACAGAAAAGGCACTTTGGCTGGTCCTTTCTTATTGGACTGGCTAAGATGTTTTGACCCTTAACCTCGACAGAACACATTCATCTATAAATATCACATATGACCTTTGTTTACACCGAAAAGGGAAATAAATCATTTTCAAAATTGTTGAAAAAGCATTAAAAAAAATTGCCTCATAATGTTATTCCTATAGAGAAGCGTGTTTTGTTCTAAAGCAGATTGCATCGAGGGACCGTGTCCACATAGGGACCGTAACAAACTTTGTTGGATATGGTTACAGCTGGCTATAACTTGGAATTGTACTGGTCTGGTCTGTTATGTAATAATATAGAAAGGATGGTTTCAATTGGCATGGGTATGCAGTACTCAATCTATAGAATTTCGAAATCTTATAGCAACATGTAACCCAATGGGTTTGCCTAGGATCTGATGTGCCTTGGTTAATTGTGAACGCAATCTAGTGACGAAGTATTGATTCTAAACAATAGTGTGGTTGACAGCTCCTTCTAGCTGGTCTTTGCTTCCCATAGATATGTAGATTACTGGCAGTAGTACGAAAAAGCACTTTGGCAGGCTTGGATATAATAATGCAAAAAAAGGAAGAAACCAGTGTCCATTGATAAAAAAATATTAAACTGTACAGTTAAGCTTGCCATTAAATTTCATGGGAAAAAAAACAAAAAAAATCTTTGTTTTTCTTCTTAAAAGATTGAACTACGTTTAAGTATAATTTGTTGTCACGTGTTTTAAATCTATAAAAAGCATGCGTATTTTCATTGAAAGATTAAATTTATACATCTGAAACAATTTGAAAGTTAAAACTATATAGGTTTTGAATACTTTGTTGGCATGTTTTTTTCTATCATGTAATTATTTTATCCAAACCTATATTGGAGGTATATTTCCTGGCCCGTTTGTGTTCAGTGTTTGAAACTTTCATGGAACCTAGCATTGTTCTGGTCTGGTCTGTTATATAATGCTAAGAAAGGGATGGTTTTAGTTGGCATGGTGATGCAGTACTCAATCTATAGAATTCCGAAATCGTACAGCAACATGTAACCCTATGGGTTTGCCTGGGATCTGATATGCCTTGGTTCATTGTGAACGCAATCTAGTGACGAAGTATTGTTTCTAAACAATGGTGTGGTTGCCAGTTCCCTCTAGGTAGTCTTTGCTTCCCATAGATATGTAGATCACTGCAAATAGTACAGAAAGGCACTTTGGCAGGCTTGGATATAATAACACAAAATAGGAAGAAACCAATGTTTTAAAACAATTCTTGTTTTCGTAATGTTGTTTTCTGCCTTAAAATACGTGTATATAAACATATATGGAAGGAATATTGTCTGCCCCGTTTTGTCTTCATCCAAAATTATAATTTAAAACAATACTTAAAAATTTCTGTCTCAGGTTTTTTTTCTGCCGGTGAAATAATTGTACCCAAACCTATATAAAACGGATATTGCCTGGCCCTTTTTGGTTCAGTAGTTGACACTTTGCTGCGAGGGACCGTGTTCACATATAAAGGGACCGTAACAAACGTATTTGGATATGATTAAACGTTGCCTGAACTAAGCATTGTACTGGTCTGGTCTATTATATAATGCTAACAATGGATCGTTTTAGTTGGCATGGTGATGCAGTACTCAATCTATAGAATTCCGAAATCGTACAGCAACATGTGACCATGCTCACTTATGGACCGTAACAAACATTTTGGTTAAGGTTGCTGACACTTAGCATTGCACTGGTCTGTCGTGAATCATTTGAATCGCACAAATCCCTTACATCTATACAACCATGAGATTTCTACAATGGATGGTTCTATATAGTTGTCATTGATATGCAGCCTGTATTTAATTCTGAAAACTCCAACATGAAACCTATGGGTTGACAGATGAAATGGTATATGGCTTGCCCCAAAGAAAGATAATCCGACCCATAAAATCGACCATAATTATTTCCTTTTTCAGTAAACGAACAAAAATCAGCAGAATTCATTTTTAAAAAATCCGTAATTAAAATTTAATGACGAGATTTAGTTTATACATTTCAAGCATTTTTACGATCTACATTTTGTTTTATACTTTGTTGGCTTGTTTTTTCTTTTCGTTGGATTAATAAATTGTATGCTTTACTCAAGTGCTTACTTCTGAACACCTTATCCACCTTGTGGTTGTAAGGGTCATAACCGGACATTAAACTATTCACGTGATGTCACGCTATTGCTGTGAGGGACCGTGTTCACGTAGGGACCGTACGCAACAACTTTAAAGATTGCTGAAACTTATTCACTACCTGTATACATATCTTTTCCTGATTCTCACATCACATTGTCAGGCCTACACCTACTAGTCTATGCGGTGAGCCATTATATAATCACAATACATGGCTTCGGTTGTCATGGTTAAGCAAAACTTAATCACCGTTATTCCCAAACCGCACGTTCTATACTTTAACAAGTAAACCTTTGTGTTAGATTGGCTGGCCGCTATGCTTTGGTTCATTGTTAATAACAATGGTGGTTCATTGTTAATAACAATGGCTCAAATCCTATAAACAATGGTGTGCTTGCCAGTTGTGGAAAGATACCAAAAAGTGTCCCTGCCAACCAGTCAATACTGCCCATCTATAACCACTGCCAGTGGAGCCTTCATAAAATGCGTTGGCAGTCTAGTTTAAGAAAGAACTTAACTCTTGTGACACAACTTTTCTGTTAATATCAAATTTCATGAACAAAATGATAACGTTCAATTCGTTATTTTCTTCTTATTCTTAAAAGCTTGAACAACGTTTTGTAATACTACGAAATAAATGTATCTAAACCTATATGCAAGGTATATTGCCTGACCCATTTTTGTTCGATATTTGACACTTTCGTTTGCTGCGAGGGACCGTGTTCACATATAGGGACGGTACACAAACCTTTTTGGACATGATTAGAAATTGCCCGAACTTAGCATTGTACTGGTCTGGTCTGTTATATAATGCTAACAAAGGATGGTTTTAGTTGGCATGGTGTTGCAGTACTCAATCTATAGAATTCCGAAATCGTACAGCAACATGTAACCCTATGGTTTTGCTGAGGATCTGATGTGCATATAGAAAATTTAAAAAAGCTGGATTAATAAATAAATAATAACTCAAGTGCTTACTTATAAACCCATTATTTAAAAGGAAAATAAAACTTAAAGTAAATCTCTAAAGCTTCAAATAAACTTTTACATAGTGTTTTTCCCCGTGGAATGAACCTTATCCAACTTGTGGTTGTTAGGAAAATGACCGGACATTAAACTATTCATGTGACGTCACGCTACTGCTGTGAGGGACCGTGTTCACGTAGGGACCGTAAGCAACAACTTTAAAGATTGCTGAAACGAATTCACTACATGTATCTTGTCCTGGTTCTCTCATCAAATGGTTAGGCCTACACCTACTAGTCTATGCGATGGGAATTATATAAGAATACAATAGATGGCTTCGGTTGTCATGGTTAAGCAAACCTTAATCACCGTTATTCTCAAACCGCACGTCCTATTCTTCAACAAGTAAACCTTTGTGTTAGATGGTCTGGCCGCTATGCTTTGGTTCATTGTTAATAACAATGGTGCGCTTGCCAGTTGTAGAAAGATACCACAAAGTGTCCCTTGCAAGCAGTCAATACTACCCATCTGTAAACCATTGCCAGTGGAGCCTTCATAAAATGCGTTGGCAGTCTAGGGCCTTTTATTAAGAAAGAACTAAACTCTTGGGACATAACTTTTTTGTTTTATCCGATAACAAAATGTACCTAAACCTATATGAAAGGGATATTGCCTGGCCCTTTTTGGTTCAGTATTTGACACTTTCATTTGCTGCGAGGGACCATGTTCACATAGGGACCGTAACAAACTTATTTGAATATGATTAAAGGTTGCCTGAACCTAGCATTGTACTGGTCTAAATTTGTTATATAATGCTAACAAAGGATGGTTTTAGTTGGCATGGTGATGCAGTACTCAATCTATAGAATTCCGAAACCGTACAGCAACATGTAACCCTATGGGTTTGCCGAGGATCTGATGTGCCTTGGTTCATTGTGAACGCCATCTAGTGACGAAGTATTGTTTTTAAACAATGGTGTGGTTGCCAGTTCCGTCTAGGTAGTCTGTGCTTCCCATAGATATGTAGATCACTGCAAATAGTACAGAAAGGCACTTTGGCAGGCTTGGATATAATAGCACAAAAGGAAGAAACCAGTGGCCATTGATAAAAACTTTGAAAATTAACTGCATACAAAAATATTGAATTGTACAGTTTGCTTTATTAAGAAAGAACTTAACTCTTGGACATAACTTTTTTGTTTTCTCCGATAAAATATGTACCCAAACCTATATGAAAGGGATATTGCCTGGCCCTTTTTGGTTCAGTATTTGACACTTTCATTTGCTGCGAGGGACCGTGTTCACATAGGGACCGTAACAAACTTATTTGGATATGAGTAAAGGTTGCCTGAACTTAGCATTGTACTGGTCTGAATTTGTTATATAATGCTAACAAAGGATGGTTTTAGTTGGCATGGTGATGCAGTAATCAATTTATAGAATTCCGAAACCGTACAGCAACATGTAACCCTATGGGTTTGCCGAGGATCTGATGTGCCTTGGTTCATTGTGAACGCAATCTAGTGACGAAGTATTGTTTCTAAATAATGGTGTGGTTGCCAGTTCCGTCTAGGTAGTCTTTGCTTCCCATAGATATGTAGATCACTGCAAATAGTACAGAAAGGCACTTTGGCAGGCTTGGATATAATAACACAAAAAGGAAGAAACCAGTGTCCATTGATACAAACTTTGAAAATTAACTGCAAACAAAAATATTGAATTGTACATTTAAGCTTGCCTTTAAATTTTAAATTCCATGAACAAAATAATACTTTTTAATATATATATATTTTTTCTTCTTAAAAGCTTGAACTACTTTTTATTATATTTTGCTGTCATGTTTTTTGTCTGCCGTTAAAACAAATGTATCCAAACCTATGAAAGGGCTTATGCCTAGCCCTTTTTGTTCAGTATTAGTCCATATTAACCCCTACATACAAATGTTAAGCTCTTTGCAGAGTTATTTTTCTTGGGTTCACAAAGTTCGTCTCCATTTTGTCAGCCCTTTTTGTTTGAGAAATCTCCTCCCGTATACGGAGCCTGTTTCTCTTTATCTGAAAGTCCAAACACAAAGCAAATTGTAAAACTACTTAATACAATGATATTTAATTCTTTTAGCCCATTAAATTTAAACTTGTTTAACTTGCTGACAACTACTTGATTTATGATTTAGTTTCGATAGCTAAGGTCATCTTCAAATCGGTGATAAACGTGACCGCCCCCACCCCTAATGAATGGTTGCAGGTTCACCACCACTCAAAATAAACTTTCATATCAACCAACGCTTAATGATATTCAAAAATATTCAACCAATATTTAAAGTGCCCCAGCCTTTAAGAAACCTATCGAACATTATTTTCCGACAAATAAACTTCAAATTTCCTTTAAACTTTTTGGGGTCAGCCGTTTTCAATATTTTATTTTGCTAATTACCCCGACAAAATTTTTTGAAAACTTTCAAGTCTAAACTAAAATGTATCCAGTCTCCTCAAACGTTGAAGCACAGAACGTCTTCAGGTTTGGATATATTGTTGTAAATATGACCCCAAAACGTTACTACTAAAACTCTTGTTTGTTTTAGTTTGGTGCGCCCCTGGATGGAAGATCCAGGCAAACTCATTTTACCTCCCTCTAGTGGCGCAGCAAGGCCATGGGCATGGGAACAGTCTACTGTCAGATGTGGTACCCAGCCTCTCTTGTCTAGCTTGTTAACATTACACTACTACCCAATGGTCATGTACAACTAATTAATGTATGTACATGTAAATCTACATGTACATGTGCGCAAACAGAAAATCACGAAACAAATGACTCCAAAACACACCTCTGTTTTGTGAGTTTTGGCGCTGAGTTGAGAGACAGACATTCAACAAAGTAACTGGTAAATTGTCACTTGAAATGGTAATGTACATGTACTTCAATTTGTTCGTAATTCTCTGTTCCTTGCCTCTCTTTGTCACGTTTTTTAGTTTTTATTAGTTAGCTGTTTAGTTGGACTACCGGCCAAGTCCGTTGGATAACGCGTCAGTGGCAGGGTATGGGTCAGTGTATCTAGCCCCGGTCCAGTACTTACTGCATACAATACAATACATGGAGATGTAGTGGCCTGGTATTGGTAGGCTAGTCGGACGTCAATGCCATCGCACTGACATTCTAAGAATAAATATTCTCTACAATGTAAACACACAATTTTGTCCGCAATTTGTTTATGTTTGTACCTGTTTGAGAAGGTTACCATTTTGTATACTATAGGCATGCATCTTTTTTTATGTATGGACTGATTGATGTTAGTCTTAAATTCAGACCCTGATATTTTTATAAGTGAAAGCTATTTTGTTTATTTATGTAATAAACTAGAGGTACCTGGCATATGATATCTTACACAATTTTGACAGCCTTTCAACTAAGTTGAGGTAAAACATTTTGAGTATGGAACGTCAGCATCAACACTGGTCAGAGCATTGTTGATGGACCTCAACAACCACTTAGAAAATACAGGCTAGGTATATGTGCAGGTAGTGGGGATGTTTACAAATAATTATACAGCAAAAGAAAATCAAAGTACCACTATTACAAGCAAAAATGATAACTTCCCTTCTGTAATTTCTTTCCGTAAAAATGTAAACAACAAGAGACATGTAGTTAACAAATTTGTTAACAATTAATAAGTTAAAAAATCTGATAAAAGGTTCAAATAGGGATTGTTTTATAACAACAGCTGCAATACCTAGTCAACAATAAGAGTAATCAGTGTTTCAATTTTCCAGCGAAGTAATATTTTTCCTTATATGTCAATGTTTTTGCGCGATGTCCCTGATTTTTTCAATCAACATGTAAGTTAAACGTTTGACACGAGTTGCACCCCCTCTGTTGTCCTCTGGCAGTAAGGCCCACTTCAATTTGTTAATGGATGAGTGCTGTGATTACAGGAATGATAGCGCCCTCTAGCTGTGACAAGGTTTTTTCATCTTGGTGATCATGAGACGGAAACTATTGTAGTGCTCATGTAAAAGCTTAATTTCATGGCATTGTTTTACTCATTTCTCAAAAACTACATCCCCTCAGCAAGTAATATTTCCAGGGAAGCCTTCTACATCATTATTTTAAAACTGTGTAAGTTTAATGTAAATCTGTCAACATTGTGTTTTGTGTCCTACAAAAAGTACATAGATCGTTTAAATAAAACAAATGTTTTTCGAGCTATAAATTAAGACAAAACTTGACACCTTTGTTGCTCATTGGTTTGTGTGACCTTCACAACAAGTAGCAAAATCTTTCATATTTTGACCTGTTTTTGTCAACGTTGTTGTTTTCATAGGTGAGCTTGGTTGTCAGTTTGATGTACATTTTCTGCATCTGGAATGGGTGAGATGCAACAGACTGTGGACTGGTGTTGGGGGCTTCAATACCAAGATGTTAATGTGGAACCTTGCTGAGGATTCAGCCTGTGACTCACACAATCATACCATCATATTAACCATCAACATCTCCTGCGTACCTCAGGTGAGTTTAAAACATTTCATTATTTATTTATTTCTTTAACATGTTTAAAGACACTGGACACTGTTGGTAATTGTCAAAGACTAGCCTTCAAAGTTGGTGTATCTCAACATATGCACAAAAAAGTAAACCATGTAGTGACACTTTATGATATATGAGGTAAAAATGAAAGAAAAAACACCTTTGTCACACGAAATGCTTTCATATTCTTGAGTTTGGGACTTAAAATTCTAAATCTGAGGTCTCGAAATCAAATTGTGGAAAATTAGTTCTTTCTCTAAAACTACACTTCAGAGGGAGCCGTTTCTCACAATGTTTTACACTGTCAGTCTGTCCCCTTTACTCATTACCAACAAACGTTTCATGCTAATAATTATTTTGTGTAAATACCAATAGTGTCCACTGCCTTTACGGGTTTGGGGCTGTTTGCTTTAGGGACAATTGCAGGAGTAGAGGAAAACCAATGAGAGATTGGTCAAAGGTTTACAAATGACAGTGGACAAGAAGATCAAACAAACAACTAACAAACAAACTAACAAACAAACAAGCAAACAAGATATGCACATTAAAACTGGGGAACTTTAACAAACAATACCGTTATGGTGACTCCCTAGTTTTGATGAAAGGCCCTAGTTGGAAAGTGTGTAGGATAATCAGTTAGAGCTGCAGCCAAAGAGTGAAAAGGGGGACAATAAGGCCCCCATTGAAAGTGAATTTACTTCTGGGTGTTCAGACGTCAGAAAGTTCTGTGATGTAAATGACTGAATTCCATTTGTTGTACCATTTGGGTAATAACTGGGTGTTGTTTCAAGATAAAGGAAACACAAGCCCATTGTGACACATTGAAACCAACAGAGTGTGCGTGGGTACAGTACCCAAGCTCTTGTACTTTGTGCTTATATAGCCAGATACTAATATTGTTCATGACACTGTCGTCTGTATCTACATGTAATGTATCTGGATCCCAGGATAGCTTAACATTTACTCATATCCATGGCAAAGAACACACAGACTGAAAAAAAGGTACATGTACATGTATGTACATGTAAATGGATTTTCCTGTTTACCCTAAACGAAGCTTGAATAAGTTCTAAAGTCAAAGGTAGGAGCAGATAACTGTTGCATCAAAAAAACACCCTCGACAAGTGAACTTACAAAACAAGATGGTATTGTCTATGAAAAAGTAAAGCACATGTGAAAGTCACTGCTGTTGCAAGTCACAAATATACAGAAATTACAAAATCAACTGCTGTTGCATGACTTGAATTTACCAATAAGTCACTACAGACTTAAAGGGAAACTACTAGCCGCTATAACTCATTGGCTTTATTAATATTACAATTTGTTCTAATACCCTTACAACGATATGTGTAATAGGCACTCTATACTCAGTACTTTCTTGAATGCTGTGCAAAAAAGCATTGGCAAACAATTAACCAGATGGGATTTGAACGCACAATCTTTGCATTGTTAGGTCATATGTTTTTACCAATGGCTGGCCCGGGGACTAGAGTCAGTTTGAATCCTATGTGTTAGTAGTGGGTGCAACGATTGCATTCCCGGGGGCTATCGGCAGTTCGAATCATATGTGTTAGTTAGTAGTGGGTGCCAGGATTGCATTCCCAGGGGGCTAGAGGCAGTTCGAATCATATGTGTTAGTAAAGGGTGCCACGATTGCATTCCCGGGGGCTAGAGGCAGTTCGAATCCTATGTGTTATTAGTGGGTGCCAGGATTGCATTCCCAGGGGCTAGAGGCAGTTCGAATCCTATGTGTTAGTAGTGGGTGCCACGATTGCATTCCCAGGGGTTAGAGGCAGTTCGAATCCTATGTGTTAGTAGTAGGTGCAAGGATTGCATTCCCAGGGGCTAGAGGCAGTTCGAATCCTATGTGTTAGTAGTGGGTGCCAGGATTGCATTCCCCGGGGCTAGAGGCAGTTCGAATCCTATATGTTAGTAGTGGGTGCCAGGATTGCAGTCCCAGGGGCTAGAGGCAGTTCGAATCCTATGTGTTAGTAGTGGGTGCCACGGTTGCATTCCCGGGGGCTAGAGGCAGTTCGAATCCTATGTGTTAGTAGTGGGTGCCAGGATTGCATTCCCAGGGGCTAGAGGCAGTTCGAATCCTTGAGTTAGTAGTGGGTGCCACGATTGCATCCCCGGGGGCTAGAGGCAGTTCGAATCCTATGTGTTAGTAGTGGGTGCCAGGATTGCATTCCCAGGGGCTAGAGGCAGTTCGAATCCTATGTGTTAGTAGTGGGTGCCACGATTGCATCCCCGGGGGCTAGAGGCAGTTCGAATCCTATATGTTAGTAGTGGGTGCCAGGATTGCAGTCCCAGGGGCTAGAGGCAGTTCGAATCCTATGTGTTAGTAGTGGGTGCCACGATTGCATCCCCGGGGGCTAGAGGCAGTTTGAATCCTATATGTTAGTAGTGGGTGCCAGGATTGCAGTCCCAGGGGCTAGAGGCAGTTCGAATCCTATGTGTTAGTAGTGGGTGCCAGGATTGCATTCCCAGGGGCTACAGGCAGTTCGAATCCTATGTGTTAGTAGTGGGTGCCACGATTGCATTCCCCGGGGGCTAGAGGCAGTTCGAATCCTATGTGTTAGTAGTGGGTGCCACGATTGCATTCCTGGGGGCTAGAAGCAGTTCGAATCCTATGTGTTAGTAGTAGGTGCAAGGATTGCATTCCCGGGGGCTAGAGGCAGTTCGAATCCTATGTCTTAGTAGTGGGTGCCAGGATTGCATTCCCCGGGGCTAGAGGCAGTTCGAATCCTATGTGTTAGTAGTGGGTGCCAGGATTGCAGTCCCAGGGGCTAGAGGCAGTTTGAATCCTATGTGTTAGTAGTGGGTGCCAAAGTTGCATTCCCGGGGGCTAGAGGCAGTTCGAATCCTATGTGTTAGTAGTAGGTGCAAGGATTGCATTCCCGGGGGCTAGAGGCAGTTTGAATCCTATGTGTTAGTAGTGGGTGCCACGATTGCATTCCCGGGGGCTAGAGGCAGTTCGAATCCTATGTGTTAGTAGTGGGTGCCACGGTTGCATTCCCGGGGGCTAGAGGCAGTTCGAATCCTATGTGTTAGTAGTGGGTGCCAGGATTGCATTCGGGATAAAGTTATTGAATTTTGTCTTACATACACAGTAAGCACTGTATACTCAGATGGTACATGTACAGTATCCAACCAATAGCATCAAAAGGTTGCAGGTCCTGTGCTGTGTAATGTAAGTAGAACCCAGCAGCTTATGTTATGAAATGCTAGGATTAATCCTATCTCGAGTTAGGACAAGTAACTTGTCCTAAATTAGGATACATATGTGTTCTATGAGTATGATACGGAACTGAACTCGTCTGAAAGCCTATGTCTAATCATAAGTTAGGAAGAGTTTGATGAAATCGAAGGCAGTTACACTTAAAGCTAAGAGGAGGGGTTTGCCCTGATGTTTCCAGCAGTGGCTGCTGAGTGCACCACAGAATCTAAAATACCCAATAGTCCTATCAGTACTGCATAAAAACATGAGCGTCAATCAGGGGGGGGGGAGGGGGACAGTGGTAGGGGACATAATATCAAGTGTCCAGCCCATAATTTTGACCACCTTAACATGAAGCTCATGGGCACCATTCCCGGGGGGTGTCCCCACCCCACTTTTTGAATGTGGGGGACACTTTATCAAGTGCCCCCCTCAATTTGGCCTATGATTGCTCAACAAAGCATCCTAAATGCAAAAATTTCCCGAGCCCTTCAGCCATTCAGCGGGGCCCCGTATGCATACATGTACCCACCGCTGTATAAGGCCTTACGCCTGAATGTTCTTTTGTTAATAGATTTGCCCCCCCCTGCCTACTGGGGGGGGGGGGGTGAAGAGTGGGGGACACTATATCAAATGTTCCCTTCCCCCCATGTTTGTCAGTTCAGGTGGGAAACGAACCCACAACCTTTGCATTGATAATTCAGATGGCATACCACTAGACTATTGAGCTAGCCCGTAACATGAAGGCTAGAGGCAGTTCAAATCCTACATAGTGTTAGCAGTGAGTGCCTCAATTGTATCTACCATAATCTGGGATAAAGATAATGAATTTTATTTACCTCACACCGCTGTGTATTAATTACTCAGTAAAATGCCTCACCCATAGCAACAAAAGGTTGCAGGTCCTGTGCTTACTAATGTAAAAAGAGCCCAGCAGCCGATTTTATGAAATGCTCGAGTTAGGACGAGTTATTGGTCCTAAATTATGATGGTTCAATGTATCCTAACTCTATGGTTACAAATTTTAACTTGTCTGCAAGCCCAAGTCTACTCATAAGTGAGTTTGATGAAATCGAAGGCAGTTACACTTCGATCAGCTTTAACATTATGCTCAAGTATTGTACTGTGTAAGACCAACCCTATGTCCTGCCATGGGCATCAATCCTGGGGGCGTCGGGGGACACGTCCCATACTTTTTAAAGGGTAGGGTGACACTATATCAAATGCCCACCCCGGCCAGTTTTTGATCACCTTTAACATGATGCTCAAGTATTGTACTGTGTAAGACCAACCCTGTTTCCTGCCCTGGGCATCAATCCTGGGGACTGCTGGGGACACGTCCCATACTTTTTAAACGGTGGGGTGACACTACATATATCAAATGCCCAGCCCGGCCAGTTTTTGATCAGCTTTAACATGATGCTCAAGTAATGCACTGTGTAAGACCAAACCCTGTGTCCTGCCCTGGGCATCAATCCTGTGGCAGACAAGGGACACGTCCCTCACTTTTTAACGGGTGTGGGAAACTGTATCAAATGCCTACCCCCCAGTTTTTGATCAGCTTTAACATGATGCTCAATTATTGCACTGTGTAATACCAACCCTGTGTCCTGCCCTAGGCATCAATCCTCTGGGCGACGGGGGACACGTCCCTCATTTTTTGACGGGTGGGGTGACACTATATCAAATGCCCACCCCCCAGTGTTTGATCAGCTTTAACATGATGCTCAAGTATTGCACTGTGTAATATCAACCCTGTGTCCTGCCCTGGGCATCAATTCTGGGGGCGAGGGGGGACACGTCCCTTACTTTTTAACGGGTGTGGGAAACTCTATCAAATGCCCACCCCTCAGTTTTTGATCACCTTTAACATGATGCTCAAGTATTGCAATGTGTAAGACCAACCCTGTGTCCTACCCTGGGCATCAATCTTGGGGGCGACGGGGGACACACCCCTCACTTGTTAAAGCGTAGGATGACACTATATCAAATGCCCACCTAACGTCCGTCGATATATCGAAAATACTCAAAAACTCGATATTTTTTTGTGACATCGAAATCGCCGATGTCACTTTTTTAATCATATCGTAATATCGGATTTTCGATATATCGAAAATTTTGATGTTTTGAAAATTTCGATGTTCTTAAATGATATCGAAAATACCAAAAGAGTGTCCGATTATTTAAGAGAAACCTGTGTTTGAGTATTAGAAAAGCCGTCGTCGTTATGTTGTTTCATCATTTTGAGTTCCGTATTAAATAAAATACGTTTTACAACCAAGTATGTCTGCTTGTTCTTTGGGATTTCGCCATCAGCCGCTGGCCCGCCGCAGAAGTTCACGACCCCGTGGCGAGCGTCGGTAAAACCTCAAAAGAAACCACCGCTACTTTGCAAAAATACCTCGCAAAAAATTTCCCCGAATCAACAAGACATAACAAAATAAGGAAGAAAACAATCTTACATTATACAGAAAAATAATCTTTTCTATCAATCCAAGGTATCGTAATGGCGTCATTTTGGTCAAATAAAGCCTACACGTTGTGTTCGTAAACAAGCTAACATTTCCGAGGAACTATGCTTCGCAGACCACGTTGTCGGCAGCTATTGCATGCGTACCAGCAAAGACTATGGTGTTGTACGGTTTAAGCGTGCACACCAGCGTGTGTGGTTATTGCAATTCGGGGGGAAAACCCGTTTGCCCAAGCATGCACAGACAAGTGCAGTCTTTTGTCAACGCGGTATCGCGTGATGCACTGTGTTATTTTGACAATAGAGGGCGTTCTAGCATTCAATGTTTCATGCCTTTATAGAATACTAAGTGCTACCAGCCTTTATTGGAGACTATGTGACTGCATGCTGTTTGCGTTGTATATTAGGAGCGCGGAATGGTAGGTCAGTGTTTTGCGGGACTTTCTAGTGATTTTTTTTTCGATGATTATCTCAACCATTTTCAACCGTAAAGGTAGTGTAACATACCAGCGGACATTTATAATGTATCTAACAATATTGCCGTGAATTGTCGTTATTTTTGAGGGCATTAGACTCTGATAAAGTTTAGTAACTAATTCATTTAGTGTTAAAGTTTGAAGCGCCACGCTCCCCTAACACACTTCACTCTCCACATAGAACAGCGGGCCTGTCGCACCAATTTTTTTTTCCACATCGTACCAAAGATCTCAACCCAAAGCTGCGCGCCCGTCGGACAACTTGATTGACACTTTTACGTCAATGCATCGGCAACTGACACCTTAATGTCGGCGAGTCACGCAACTCACAAAGGCTCTGTGTCACTTTGAGACGGTCAATCATGGCCAATCTCGAATCGAGAATTGTGGTGAGCGTTCACCAATATTGGCCAAGCCAGCGGTAGCGGCGATCATACTTTGTTGTAAAACCAGAAATAATCGGGGCGCGGGACTACGCAATTTGAAATTTTTGAACTACAAACAAGGTCGGGGCCCCCAAAAACAGGTTTAAATGTAACCCTATTAAACTGTCAGTCTACGGTGTATATATTTCTACTCGCCATGAGTATACCAAGTGCTGTTTTTAGGCTTCATCTTGCGAGCGGGAAATACTCGATATATCGAGTATACTCGATATTAAATTTTCGATATATCGGTAATGGGAAAAAACCAATATCGACGGACGTTATGCCCACCCCTCAGCTTTTGATCACCTTTAACATGATGCTCAAGTATTGCACTGTGTAAGACCAACCCTGTGTCCTGCCCTGGGCATCAATCCTCAGGCAGACAAGGGACACGTCCCTCACTTTTTGACGGGAGAGGGACACTATCAAATTCCCGACTCCCAATTTTTGACCAGCTTTATTATGAAGATTGCACTGTGTGAGGCCAAACCCTATCCTGCCATGGCCATTAAGCCTAGGGCGATTGGGGACACGTCCCCCGTTTTTAAAGGGTGGGGAACACCAAATCAAATGTCCCATCAGATTTTGTTAACTCTTGTATTATTCGGCAACTGCCATCACCAGAATATTTACTTTCAAAGTCTCAGTGTAGTTACTGTATGTTATAAACAAATCATATTTGGAAGTTAAAATAGCATTTTTGTTTAAAAATATTCTGCTCAAGTATCTGTTTAAAGATGCTGGTATTCTAAGAGGCTCTACTGCTGCTTAAGTAGAAGAGGCTCATGTTCTGTTTCATCAATTATGCGTCTATAAATGGCCTAAGATTGCACCTCAGAGCATCTACATTAGAATGCACAATATATCCCGGCCCTTAAATAGACCCCAAACCCCAATCCGTAAAAGCCTTTGGTTCTGCACATACTCTGACACATGCTCCATCTTCTTGGCACAATCTCCCCCCCCCCCCCCCCGCCCCCCCCCCAAAAAAATAATAATAATAATAATAATTAAAAACTTTGTCCTGGAATCCCCCCTCCCCCCCCCCCCCCTTGGTGATGATTGGTATTAAACGCCGTCTGAGCACTAAATGCGCAAAAATAATATGGATACAAAGCTATAAATGAGTTGTTTTTCAGATATAATAACCAACATCATAGCAAAATGCTTTTGGCTTACAATAGACCTTAAATCCAAAAAACTGAACCTTCTGAGGGAGGCAAATCACCCCATCAGACTCATCATCACTTTTGTGCACAGATTATATCAAAAACAAAAACAAAACAAAGACATGTTCAAACCATGTTTTTCTCAATAATTTGCAATAGCACCCCCTGTTGAACAACACACCAAACGAAAGCTCAACAATTACTGTTTTGGTGGACGCTAGCGACTGTCTTGGTGCACCAAAGGGTTAAATCATTTCAGATGAATTGAAAGGGTCAAAAGATGTCTGAAAGGGTCTAGATTGCACCAGAGAGCATCTACGACCTAAACATCTTCAGGGCCTTAAAGCAGGCCTCGGGCCCCACGGCATAACTGCTATGACTAACGATGTCCCCCCCCCCCCTCTTTCAAGACAGATTGGTACCCATGCATACAAAAATTTCTTAATTCAAACATTAAACACATTAAAACTGTTGTGCTACATGTAAATGAGACTCCAGTTTGGGGTTTAAAGTGAACCCCAGATGCCTCATACATGTATAGCATCACTGCTATGACTTGATGGTGTGTGGTGTCCCCCCCCCTCATCTTTCAAGACAGATTGACAGTTTGACACCCATGCATAAAAAGATCTCTTAATTCAACATTTAAAAAAAACTGTTGTGCTAAATGAGACTCCAGTTTGGGGTTTTATTTTCTTCCTATGTTAATTTTCAAATGGTATTCAAGATGAGGTGGTGCTGTCTCTTAGATTTCCCAACTGTGGTTTTTCCAGTCAAGATAAATTCAACAAATAAATAAGACGTAATATAGGTACAGGGCTAATGATGTACAAACTGAGCACTAGAGCTACTTGCTGTTATAGTCAAAGATCAAACAAACAACCATTTATAATGATCAATGGCCAGATTATGAGTTTATTGGAGTATGGCTATTGATAATGGACTTGGACTTTAAACACGAAAACAGTTTGAAGTATGTCTAGCTTTGTTGCTACTGTCAGAGCACATCCAGTGAATATTGTATACATTGGATTAAAGTATAGGCGCACTCTTTAGAATACTGATTTTAAGATATCCCATGATTTCAGTTTGTAGTTTTTTGTTTTTGTTTTTTTGTCAAGCTGTAACTTACATGTAGAGTGCGTTCGCTTAGCTTCCCTGGGTCGACCCGCGGTGTTCACTCGGGTGAGCCCCTGACAAGAGCAAATCAAAACGATCACTCACCCTCTCGCACCAGAGAGCATCTACGACCTAAACATCTTCAGGGCCTTAAAGCGGGCCTCGGGCCCCACGCCATAACTGCTATGACTAACGATGTCCCCGCCCCCCTCTTTCAAGACAGATTGGTACCCATGCATACAAAAAACTGTTGTGCTAAATGAGACTCCAGTTTGGGGTTTTATTTTCTTCCTATGTTAATATTCAAATGGTATTCAAGATGAGGTGGTGCTGTCTCTCAGGGTATGTTCAGACAGCGTACTAACTTAGACCCGAACCGGTTTAACTTTTACGAGCAGCGGGGGTGGTCGTAAAAATAAAAACCCCTTGCGTTCAGACAGCACAGAGTTAAACCCGATCTGGTTTATCTTCAGTTTTAAGAGGTCAAAGTAGACGCGACCCCATTGCTCTAACATCCGGTTTTATTCATCAGATTCACGCACCGAGCATGCCGATATACTGAGTGCCTCATGCCCTGGATGATCATCAGAACATATTATCGGATAAAAATGGCTCGATCGAACGCGGAAAACAGTTTTTCCGCTGGGAGGATATGGGCACTTAAAACAAACATGAACACGACTCGAATTCTTTTTTTAAACAAACAAAATATTGATACAAACCGGAGAGAAAACTCACCAAAATATTGTCCATATTCCATGAAACAGAACACGTTCATTTATGTGTTTTATACCACTGTTTCCGATTTAATAAATACTTTTAGTTTGTACTTCAATCGATTGGAAGTTGCGATCTCTCAAAAGCTGGTGCCGCGATTTTTATTCCGATTCGTTCATAAACATAACTACACACGTGCAAGTTACGTAAATACATGTACTTTGCAGTATTTTCCCAACTTCCCAACAACGTGGTGATATTGCTGGCGAAGGGAATTTCCCCTACACCCAGCCTCGCACCCACTGCAGTTCATTCTCCTAGATTGAAAGTACAGCACGCTAGTAACGGTGACGGCAATAGAGAGGCACATCCACGGGATCGGTGATGGATAACTATGGGATATCAGAGAGTGATCACTATGGGATGGCAGCGCTGTGCATGTGAGAAACATTAAAAAATATGCTTCTTCGCTGCGCTCGTAGTATACGCATGAAAAACAGTTTCAATTTATTGTTGGCAACAAAAAAAGCTTGGAAAATATAATTTTGTTTCAGAATTTAATAAATCATGGGCGTGGGCCTGTGTTAAACTGCGTACACCGATCGAGAGGGTCTCGCCAACTCGGTAAGCGGCAAGAAAGTAATATAATTATAAATACTCGGTGCTTTTCGGCATCAGAGACAACAGAAACCGTATACAAGCACTCCGGGTCCCGGGCGTGTGCATTGAACCACACAATGGGTCGTCCGTTGTGAGTTAAAACCGGAGGTCATTCTGTCCACACGCAGTGTTAAAAGATAAACCCGAACTGGTTTAGACTTAGACCGCCTCGCTGGACGGTTTAAGTTTTGGGGTTTAGACCCGATCCGGTCTAACTTTATTTGCGTTCACACGCACAATGTTGAACCCGAACCGGTCTAAGTGGACTTAGACCAACTTTAGTACGGCGTGTGAACGACCTCTTAGATTTCCCAACTGTGGTTTTTCCAGTCCAGATAAAATCAACAAATAAATAAGACGTAATATAGGTACAGGGCTAATGATGTACAAACTGTGCACTAGAGCTACTTGCTGTTATAGTCAAAGATCAAACAAACAACCATTTATAATGATCAATGGCTAGATTATCAGTTTATTGGAGTATGGCTATTGATAATGGACTTGGACTTTAAACACGAAAACAGTTTGAAGTATGTCTAGCTTTGTTGCTACTGTCGGAGCACATCCAGTGAATATTGTATACATTGGATGAAAGTATAGGCGCACTCTTTAGAATACCGATTTAAAGATATCCCATGATTTCAGTTTGTAGTTTTTTGTTTTTGTTTTTTTGTCAAGCTGTAACTTACATGTAGAGTGCGTTCGCTTAGCTTCCCTGGGTCGACCCGCGGTGTTCACTCGGGTGAGCACCTGACAAGAGCATATCAAAACGATCACTCACCCTCTCGTGGTGACATCCATGCACCTTGGGCCAGCCCAGAGTGACCTATCCACAAGCAGGGCACTTGGGGCTGACCCAGGTGAACCCCTGAAATGACGTCAAAGCTATTTGAATGTACCGGGGGCAGATCTGGGTCGACCCAGGGAAGCTAATCAAACGCAGTCATTAAAGGAACATTACAGATTCTTTTTTTGCTAACGAACTTAAACAGTTGCTGGCAGTGTAAGCACTTTATGTGATCCACCATGAACATGAACTGACACACCTGTAGAAGTTTGGCATCGATCGGCCATCTTTGACATGAGAAAATAGTGGAAAAATCATTATTTAATCAAAACTGATAAAACGCCCACTGAGTTATTAACTCAAAACATGAAATTAGTTTTATTTATTTCTCATCATAGATGATATTTCAGACAGTATATTTCAAGGGATGTTTTATTGTACATGTACATGTACCATCATGATAAGTTTTGACCGTGTAAGTTTTTCGTAAATCTGTGAATTTAGGCGATTTTTGTTCTGACCAACCACATTTAAGCGTGACAAACAAACTAATTGGGTTCACACACAAAAAGAAATCAACAGGTTAGGCCCTATAATGGAATTTCATTTTTGAGGGTTTTTCCAAACTCGTTTAAAATGTTGAACACACAAGATGTATGTATAATCGATAATGGGCATCTTTTATAACAGGGATGCCAGTTTTCCGGCTATTGCCGGAATTCCGGCTTTTTTCAGATTTTCCCCGAGTTTTTCCGGCGCTCCGTGTTTCATCAGGCCGGAAAAAATATATTGATGTTCGCCGTCTAACATGTTTATTTTTATTTTTTTTTGGGGGGGGGTAACGTCCGTCGATATATTGAAAATACTCAAAAACTCGATATTTTTTTGACATCGAAATCGCCGATGTCACTTTTATAATCATATCGTAATACCGGATTTTCGATATATCGAAAATTTCGATGATTTGAAAATTTTGATGTTCCTAAATGATATCGAAAATACCAAAAGAGTGTCCAATTATTTAAAAGAAATCTGTGTTTGAGTATTAGAAAAGCCGTCGTCGTTATGTAGTTTCATCATTTTGAGTTGCCCTATTAAACAAAATAAATTTTACAACCAAGTATGTCTGCTTGTTCTTTGTGTTTTCGCCATCAGCTGCCGGCCCGCCGGAGAAGTTCACGACCGCGCGGCGAGTGCACAGTAAAACCTCAAAAGAAACTGCCGCTGCTGCCCCAGCCTATTGGCTGTTTAAGATGCAACTTCCCATTGCGCATGTGATCAAAATCAATGCGTCTTCATCACAGCATTATTGATTTTTGACTAACAAACCGAGGAACTATATGCTTCGCAGACCACGCTGTGGGCGGCTATTGCGTGCGTACCAGCATAGACTATGCTGTTGTACGGTTTAAGTATGCACAGACATCTGCAGTCTTTGGTCAAGGCGGTATCGCGTAATGCACTGCGTTATTTCGACAATAGAGGGCGTTCTAGCATTCAATGTTTCTTGCCTTTATTATAGAATGCAAAGTAAAAAGACTAGGAGCCTTTATTGGAGACTTTGTGACTGCATGCTGCGTGCGTTGTATATTGTGATCACGGGGTTGGTAGGTCTGTGTTTTGCGGGACTTTCTAGTGATTTTTTTTCGATGATTATCTCAACCATTTTCAACCGAAAAGGTAGTGTAACATACCAGCGGACATTTATTATGTATCTAACAATATTGCCGTGAATTGTCGTTATTTTGGAGGGCATTAGACTCTGAAAAAGTTTAGTAACTAATTCATTTAGTGTTGACAAAGATTGAAGCGCCACGCTCCTAACACACTTCACTCTCCACATAGAACAGCGGACCTGTCTACCTAATTGTAGTTCTAACCGCACCAAATTAGATTTTTTTTTCCAGTTAAAGGTTGTATGGCTTATGACTGGCACCCACAAGCAAAGGATATTGACAAAATAGGTGGACTACCACCTACATGTAGCTCAGTTGGTAGAGGGGGTTGCATTTTTTTCTGTGGTCATTGGTTCAATTAGCGCTCTATAGGCACTTTGTTTTTGTTCGTCTTAAACGAATGAAATGAAAGAACTGTTGTTCACTGTACAATGTATATTGTAAATGTACATGTATGTATATGAAACTCATATACAGTGTAATTAATTAAACGTTGTAAATTAAAAGAAGATAATTTCCACAACCTTTGCCACACTGACTGGAGTTCATTGGTTCCAGCTCCAAATGGTCCTTCAAATTCATAATTTAATCTTCATCCAATCTTTAGACAAAAATAAATAATGTCTGTCTTGAATGTTTCAAATATAACACCATTTACATATAGGCTTGTTGTCTAGATTCACAATTTGTCCTCTTTTTAGGATTTGTGTTCATCACCTTCTTCATCAGTCTTGAAACTTGGAAGATAACACTTCAATTTCTTTTCAAAGAAGTGAATTAAACTTACCAAACATCTCTTTTATAAGTAACATTATAGAATACCTACATGTACAGTGTTTTAATCACAACTTCAATCAATTCAACGTTGATTTATTGTTCTTTTTGATTTGTTTCAAAGACTTGGTGCCGGAAGGAACTAAAGTAAAAGTAAAGGAACAAGAAGAAAGCTCCTCTTTATATTTGCACATTGAATGGTAAGTGCCATACAAATGAATCTTACATTTGAAGTAGTGATGAATTGGTTCACTCTGAATAAGTGTATCTTGACACATTCTTGCCTTCACCTCTTTAAAACATATTGAAGGGAATTTCAGTTTCCACTGTTCATTTAAAGGCACTGTACACTTTTGGTAATTGTCAAAGACCAGTCTTCTCACTTGGTGTATCTCAACATCAGCATAAAATAACAAACCTGTTAAACTGTTAACAATAAAACTCAATGGGGTGTCGAAGTTGTGAGAGAATAATTGAAGGAAAAAAAAAACTTGTCACACAAGTTGTGTGCTTTCAGTTCAGATGCTTGACTTTGAGACCTCAGCTAAAGTCTCGAAATCAATTCAAGTATTTTAGTGAGCATTTACTTTTTTCTCAAAAACTGTGTTACTTCACAAGAAGACGTTTCTCACATGGTTTTGTATTATCAACAACTTTCTTTGCTCATAACCAAGTAAGTTTTTACGCTTACAATTATTTTGAGTAATCATCAATAGTGTCCAGTGTCTTTAAGTGTACAGTATCTTTACAAATCCTTGTCGTTGTCTCTTTAAAACATCAAAGGGAACTTCAGTTTCTACTGTTCATTCAAGAAATTTTAGAAAAGAAAAAATGATGAAACATCTTAAAGTATAATAACATCAAATACGTGACCAGACAATGGACAAGTTGTTATCTGTCTTGCTTACTTTTAATATTTGCATTACACCTATGTTATAGATATCAAATCTTGTTGCGCAGCGCAGGCAAACAGCAAGGGTAACTTGCTTCATGAAAGTTCACGTCAAGTTTAGTTAAAAGTTCGTGTACAAACACACCACAATAGGTTTAGCTTCAAGTATTTTAAACTTCACGGATATACCAACTTGAAAGTCCACAACTGGATTGTTTGTTCTTTATTTGCTGTACCCGGCTGTACCAGGACCTTTTGTAAATATCTGCTACGTGACTCTTGGAGTCAAAAGGTAAAACAATTTGTCGCCATTGCATTTTCGCTTGGAACATTGTTCGTGAGAAGACCTCAGTAGTACGTATAGCTGTGATCAGCGATATTTGATAGTGTTTACAGTACACAGGGACAAGGTGAGTACAAATTACAAAATTTATTAAACCTTTGCTCAAAACTCTGGGCTTTGATAGGCCTACATGTAACTATTTATTTATTTATTTCAGGAATTAGCCTTTAACTACGCACTCAGCATTGTTGAAAAGTTATTAATTCATAGGCAACGTTTTTGTTTAAATCAGAGGTTTGCATGGGTGTCATGTAGACTCTCTGGTTTGAATTTAGAAACTCAACCTCATCTCCAGTTTACCTGTGCCTCATGTCATGGTGTTAGTCAGAGGGGTGTCTGGGTGTCTTGTAGACTCCTTGGTTTGAATTAAGAAACTCAATCTCATCTTCAGTTTACATGTGCCTCATGGCATGGTGTAGTCAGAGGGGTGTCTGTGTGTCATGTAGACTCCTTGGTTTGAATGTAGAAACTCAATCTCATCTTCAGTTTACATGTGCCTCATGTCATGGTGTTAGTCAGAGGGGTGTCTAGGTGTCTTGTAGACTCCTTGGTTTGAATTTAGAAACTCAACCTCATCTTCAGTTTACATGTTTCTCATGTCATGGTGTTAGTCAGAGGGGTGTCTGAGTGTCTTGTAGACTTATTGGTTTGAATTTTAGAACCCAATTATTTTTTTTATATACAAGTCTCAACATTTACTTAAAGTTTATTGAGGAAAAAAGTGTTGTGTAGGATAGACTGGCATAAAAAAAATCAATGTACATTTAATTTTTTAACATTC
Organism: Asterias amurensis; assembly: GCF_032118995.1. Lineage (NCBI taxonomy): Eukaryota > Metazoa > Echinodermata > Asteroidea > Forcipulatida > Asteriidae > Asterias > Asterias amurensis. The sequence continues at coordinate 2,215,583 of NC_092651.1, forward strand.
TCTGGACATTTCATGTTTAGCTTTGGTCAAATGATGTCCTTTTTGATAACATCTTAAACATAGGTACATTTTTTTCTGGATACAAATGTACACAAAATTTAAGAGTTTGGACAAATACCCAAAATAATATCATATCTTTAAATTGGTTGGTGTTTCAATAGGTCGATGGGTTTGACCAAACACTGATGTGTGATCAGCATTTATTAGGCATGAATTACAGGATTCTCATCACTCTGTGCTGGGATGCTCAGTGGGCTAGTAGTTTAGTTATCAGCTCTCGGATGCTGTGGGTCATGGGTTCGAATCCAACCTGAGTAGGTTGCTTGTGATTTGTGTCTGCATCACTCAGTGGAAAGCACTGAGTATGCAGTGCTTATCACATATTGGTGAATGGTGAAGTACTTTTCTTTAGAAATTCAAACTACTGGGTACAAGGTGCTTTTTTTGTCTTATGCTTATATCTGTTAGTTTAAAGTCGTACAGTGAAAGTGGTTCTGGTAAACTAAATGCTTAATCTTATTTAAAAGTATTGTTTTGCTCCTTTGTCCTTGTTTTCAGATAAAATGGCTTCGTCAAACCCACCAAAGGTTTCAGCTCTTCAGAAAATTGTCCAGAGTCATCTGGAGTGTGGTATTTGCTTCGAGCAATATAATGATCCCAGAGTTCTTGACTGTCTGCACAGCTTCTGTAAAATCTGTTTGCAGAAATACCAGTCTACCAACTACAAAGATGCTACGATGCTTATTTGTCCTGTGTGTCTAAAAAAGACACAACTTCATCAGAAAGATGTTCAAGCTCTCAAGACTAACTTCAACATAACTGGTCTTGCAGATCAACTGAAGCTGGTCAGCTTATCTGAAGACAACCAGTGGGTTTGTAAATTATGTAAGGACAAAAATGAGGCAACTCATTTCTGTTTTGACTGCCCTGCAATCTTTTGTGCAAACTGCTACAAAGTGCACCAGAAAAGCCACACAGTAAACACTTTGAAAGACATTAGTGATGGGAAGATTGCAAGCAAAGACAGAAAACCAAAACGCCATCCAGAATGCCAAACTCATGAAGGTGAAGTGATGAGGTTCTACTGTACAACATGTGATGTGATGATTTGTAGAGATTGCACTGTCATAGATCACTGTAATCCACAACATGAGTATATTGACTGCAACCAAGCCTCATCCACATACAAACAGTCATTGGCTCAACTCTTTACTCCCCTTGAAGAAACCTTGAAGAAGCTTGCAAAATCTCAAGCAATTGCCTCAACAATGAAAGACAACCTAAACATTGCAGTTAAGAGAACCATGGCAGACTTGAAGAACAGAGCTGATGAAATCAGGGCTGAGGTAACAGCTCAAGAGAGTCGCATCATGGATGAAATAAAAACCATCCTTAAAGATCGGAACAAGAAATTGGAGGAATTTGAGCAAGCAGTGAATGTGAACTTGCAGCAAATACAGCAATCATTGCAGAGCGCCAAAGATTTCAGCAAGAATTCATTAGCTCCTGACTTCCTTGCAGTCTATTCTACTATCAGTCAGGACTTGAAGGAACTCAGAGATCAAAATCAACCCAAGATAGATCTGACCCCTTCCCATCTGAGATTCACTCCAGGGGTTTGTGACATCTCCCTTGGTAATCTGATTATGAAGAAGCCAAGGTGGGAGCTTTGTTTGGAGTATGATAAAGGAATCGGTGCGGCTAGGGATATTGACGCCTGTATTCCTGGGGATGAGATAGCAGTGGCAGACTTAGGGAAAAGCAGAGTGGTAATCTACGACACTGAGGGACACCAGAAGAAAACTATCAAACTACCACAACGTAAGTCCTTTATAATTTAAGTCTTTAGTTAGAGGTGTATTTATGCTGTAACTCTCAGTTCAAACATTTTTAAAAGCTGCAGTTGATTAGTTGTCAGTCGAACAATATTTCGTGAAAATAAGTCACTACTGTCCAAAACTGAAACCAAATCTGAAAAAGTTTAATCAAATTGATCAACTCAAATCAATCATTAAAACCCTGCAGTGAGGGACCTGTTTGGTTGCAAGGCCCCTTTGGTCATTGTCATGCTGACATTTGTCCCCTGCATAGGTTTTAAATGTTTTTTTTATATTTATAATTCAAACAATTATAATATCTCAGTTTTTTGTTCACTCCGCCATGTATTGCCTGGGTTAATTTTATTTTATTTTAAATCATTTCCAATGTATGAGATTGATTAAATGACCTTGCAGGCTAGTGCTGTTGTTATACATACTTTCTACATGATCCCCGAATTCACTCTATCTACTGTCATTCTGAATATTTACATTCTTCTATTCAACACCATCAACAAAGAAGTTTCTATTTTTAAATGATTGAATAAATAACAGCGATTAATGCAATTTAAGTAAAGACTGAAAATAAGAGTCAACGAGACTATCTTCAAAACCAAAGTTCTCTTGATAGTAGTCACCTTGCTAGTATGAACAGATTCATCTTTATTGTCCTACTGTATTTCAAAGTTGCATGTACATGTAGGTGCTTTGTGAGTTATTAGCAAAGTAATACAGACTTTTCTAATATAGGAGAAAATTTAATAAAGCAACTGTATCTTTTTCATTTTTCACAATCATCAAATTAAATAGATTGAAAGTAATTTGCGAATAAATTATCATTGTATTTGTTCTTTTATTTTTCAGGTCCAATGGCTGTTGCTGCATTCAAGAATCAGTTAGTGATTGTGGATGTGACCAACTCTGTCAAGATGTACAATAGGAATGGCAACACGATGTTTGAATTCCACACAGTGCCTCATAGTGAAGTGGGCAAGACACCAGTAAACCTCTGCAGTGTAGCAGTCATAAAGGATACAATCATGGTCGGGGATGTGGGGAGGTCAGTTATAACTAAACACGGATCCAGTGATGGTTCACTGATAGACACTGTTTCAGTTCAGACAAAACCTTGCTTCTTGGCAATTGACAGCAAGGACAGAGTAGTAGTCAGTGATGATGACAGACAAGTAGACATTGTTGGAGTCGATGGTGCTACACTAATCAGCATCTATCCAAAGATTGATAGTCAACAGGTTAAATCCTGCAGAGGTGTATGCTGTGACAGCTCAGCTATCTACATTGCAGTGGGCAATGGGTATAAGAGCAGTGGTCATATTCATCAGTATGACACTCAGGGTAGATTTCTCAGCTGTATTGCTCAGGGTATGTACAACCCATATGGAATCTCATTGACATCAGATGGTCAGCAGCTTGCAGTGGCTGACTGTGATTCAGTGAAGATTTATAACAATGTGTAATGTTATCTGATTATGATGATACTGGTAAGAGAAACAAATGCTACAAGTACAACATGTACATTGACAATAAAAATCAATATAGAATTAAAAAAAGATGTGTGTTTTTCATTCTTCAATCAAATAATAATCTGATCAGTTTAAATTAGAAACTCACAATTAGTTCAATTGATCAATAATATCAGTAATACATTCACACAATTGTTTTATTTTGAATCATGAAGTGAACTCATCTGCATCTGCATCTGCCAGCTACTGTACAAACGCCTGTTGTGGCTATCCCGTACAGATGCTTTATTAACTTTTCTTCAAACACCTCCAGGCTTTCACTGGAACTAATTTGATTCGATTTTTTTCATGTTTTTACAGTTTAATTTTTTTCCGAAATCACCCTCGGATTCTTCCATGAGAAATGTTACTAGCCTTTGCCCTCCCCCGTTTTTATGATATTGGAGAGTAATTCAAACATTTTTTAGTATAAGCCTGCATGTCCATTCAAACATTTACTGGTGGTTTGACAACCACTTTGAAAAAGTGTTAATGTAACGGTAGAAGAGTGGTCCCTTTATTGTTGTTCCTGTCTATTCACGATTGACCATGTATACTTTAATGACTTGTAATCAGAAAATAACATCTCTGCTAGCTGAGTAGAATTGGTTTCCATGCTGTCATGGTTGATTTGTAAAAGAACAACCGTTTTGTCTTGTTACTCTTTATCTTTCTCTACTGTTGAACCATTTTTAGCTTCAGGATTTTGTATGATTGCGATTTTAGGTAAAATGCCAACAAATTGTCACATGCAGGGACCATATAATTGTGATGGTAGAAATTGTCTGTTCAAGATTGACAAGTCTACTTCACTGATTTGTAATCAGAAATATAACATGCTGTGCTAGTTGAGCAGAATTCATTTTATAAACATCATTGTTGACTTGCAAAGGAACAATGGTTTACCTTGTTAATTGTATGTTCTTATGATGCTGTATGGCCTAATTGTATTGTATTGCAAATGTAATACATTTGTAGTATTTGTTGTTGTATAGTAAGCAAACAAGGAGCATTGAAAGGTCAGCTCTGATACCAATTTTGAAACAATTACCAGAAAGACTTTGCAACAGACATCAACTGGAAACACATTTGGAATTGTTTCTAACCTGTTGCTAGTCGGCTCTTTGGTAATTTATGACTAGACAGATATTTTTAGTTCATCAAACTTAACTTGATTGTAGCTCTGATATACAAAGTTTGAAATCCTTGTATGTAGTTGTTGACCAACTTACTGACATTACAATCTGAGAATGAGTAAATATGGAGTTCCCCCAACTTGCCTGGTAAGCTGGACGGCTTTATACTAAGCACTCTAAATACTCCTGGATGACCCTGAATGTGGTTCAGATTGATCCAAACATGGGTCAGGTCTAATTGGATCTAGAGTCAGGATGAGTAAATATAGAGTTCCCCCAACTTGCCTGGTAAGCTGGATGGCTTTATACTAAGCACTCTAAATACTCCTGGATGACCCTGAATGTGGGTCAGATTGAACCAAACATGGGTCAGGTCTAATTGGATCTAGAGTCAGGATGAGTAATCATGGAGTTCCTCCAACTTGCCTGGTAAGCTGGATGGCTTTATACTAAGCACTCTTAATACTCCTGGATGACCCTGAATATGGGTCAGATTGATCCAAACATTGGTCAGGTCTAATTGGATCTAGAGTCGGGGTCAGTTCTGAGTCAGGAGTTTTTAGAGTACATGGCAACTGTGAAGTAGGTTTGCTCTTGTAGACACAATAGTCTGATCATGGTGTGGAAAAAGTAGAACTAGAAATATTTGACTCTGAATCAATAAACACCATTGATCACAGAATTGATTGAAATTTCTGATGACATAACTTTATAATGGTAGATTGTTGTATTCCTATATCTTCATTTGACAATTGAACTTGTTATTATAAATGATTCTTCCAATTGACTGTGATTGCTTTGATGTTAAGAAACAAGTGTACATTATGATCAAGTCATACAAATATAAACATTTGTTTGGTATTAACCAATAAAGGAAGTTAAGTCTATTTTCTATAATCAAGATTTTTTTTTCTGTAGTTAGTAAAAAGAAGTTTGGACTGATGTGTTAAACTTTCTGAATTTGCTTTGATGTTAAGGAACATGTGTAAAGTGATTTAAAGATAAATATAATGTTTTTCCTGTTTGACATTTATTGAGAGTTAATTTTACCGGACTAAGATTGTTTATCTGTAGTTAGTTCTTAAACAGTAGTTTAGTTAATGTTTCAAACTAGGTTTGATCTGTGTTTATATGTTTTTATATACTGGACACTATTGGTAATTACTAAAAATGTAGATTGTTGTATTCCTATATCTTCATTTGACAATTGAACTTAACCGCTGAGCGGTTAAGAGCACCAAATTCAGACTCTGGTGTTTCTGACCAGCAGAGTGTGGTTTTGAATCGGTCGAGTTGGTCTTTGAAAAGCGTTTGTAACCGTTTTTTTATAAAATGCATATGATTAGAAAGATAATTTAATAGTAGAATTTAATGATCCACACAAGTATCACTCGAAATTGCGTGGTTTTCCTTTTACCTTGTCGACTAACACTGTCGGCCATTTATGGGCATGATGGGAGTCAAATTTTTGACTCCCATAAATGGCCGACCTTGTTAGTTCGCAAAGTAACAGGAAAACCACGCAATTTCGAAGCAAATTTGTGTGGATCATTGTATTCTACTTCTAAATCATCTTTCTAACCATATGCATTTTATAACAAACGGTTACAAACGCTTTTCAAAGACCAACTCGACCGATCCAAGGCAACGTGTTCCTTTAACCATTGCTTTGTCCTTCGGATGGGATGTAAAAGTCGTTGGTCCCATGTGTTGTGTAACGCATGTAAAAGAACCCAGTGCACTAATCAAAAAGAGAAGGGGTTCGCCCCGGTGTTCCTGGTTGTGGCTGCCGTATGCGCCATAGCACCTTGTATAGACCCTTATAAGGTGCTAACTAATTGGTTCTGAGACTTCATCACTGTTATAACCTATCTTTCTGAAAGTTTGTATAAACTCAGCGCCTTGAGTACCTTGTTTGGTAGATTTGTGCGCTATATAAGACTTTGCTATTATTATTATAAATGATTCTTCCAATTAACTATAATTGCTTTGATCTTAAGAAACATGTGTACATTATAATCAAGTCATATAAATATAAATACTACTTACATCATACATGTATATGAGTTTGATATTAACCTATGAAAGGAGTTTACTTTAGTTTCATTGTATAATCAAGATAGTTTTCTGTAGTTAATAGTGGAAGCAATTTTAGTACTTTCAAGTTCCAACTATCTTGATTTGCTTTTATGTTAATTGCACTGGACACTTTTAGCAATTACTCAAAAAAATTGTTGGCATAAAAACTTACTTTGTAACGAGCAATGGAGAGTGGTTGATTGTACGAAACCTTGTGGGTAACAGATCCCTCTGAAGTAACATGGTTTTAAAGAAAGAGGTATTTTTTCTCTCTAAAATACTGAACTACTTCAGGTCTAAAGCCTTTTTTTACGCATCTGAAAGTACGCTAAGTGTTGCAACAAGGGTGCATTTTCTTTCTTTATTCTCTTGCAAATTCGATGACCAGTTGAACCCAAATTTCCACAGGTCTGTTATGCTATGCATGTGTTGGGATACACCAAGTGAGAATACTGGTCTTTAACATTTTACAAAACGTGTCCAGTGCCTTTAAGAAACAGATGTACATTATAATCAAGTCATATAAATACAAACACTTTGTACATCGTTTATATGAGTTTGGTATTTACCTAAAATAAAGGGGTAACTTTAGTTTCATTGTATAATCAAGATTGTTTTCTGTAGAAGTGTCTTGGCCAAGTGGTTAAGAGCAAAGAATTCAAACTCTTGTGTTTCTGATCAGCAGAGTGTGGGTTCGAATCCCCCAGCCGTGACACTTGTGCCCTTAAGCAAGACACTTGACCATTGCTTCGTCCTTCAGATGGGACGTAAAGCCATTGATCCCATGTGTACTTATCAAAAAGAGAAGGGGCTCACCTCGGTGTTCGTGGCTGTAGCTATTACATTATGCACCGTAGCACCTTTTAAACCCTTTAAGGTGATACACAATTTGGTCTCAGAACTCATAACTTTCAGTATTGAAAATTTGCATTTAACTTTAGATTCATTGTATATAATCAAGATTTGTTTTATGAAGTTATTAGGAGTAGTTGTATTGCTGATACTTCCAACTATCTGGATTTGCTTTTATGTTAGGAGACAGGTATGTTTTATGATCAAAAATGATTTAAAGACTATTACTGTATTGGCTTGCTTTTTGACCAATATTGGAAATACATTTTACTTGATAATCAAGACTGGTTTACGCTGTTGTTACTGCATACAAAAAGTAGTATAGTTTACATGGTTTAAGTTTGTTTTGAGTAAGTTTGATCTGTATGTTAAGATTGACATTGCAGTGGATTATTGCTCATGAAAAGTTGCTTGGATTAATCTCTAAAGCAAAGTGTATTCCCAACTTTTGACATTGTCAATAAATCTGGAGATGATTCTTACTCTATTATTATTTCTGTCAAGTGGAGATTTATTTCATTTTCTTTCTCCCTCATTTTGACTGTCTAGTACGAACTGCTCTGAGCTAAGAGATAATTCCTTGCTTTAAAAATGTTTAGGAATAATTGAAGTTACTTTATCGATCTTGAAGAAGCTCAAATCTTTTCTGAAGTAAAACAATGAAGTTAAAGAATTTAAATGGTTACATACTTATATTTGTTGTCTGAAGTACAAACACCATCGGACATTTTGCCTTTAGATATTTTTTATCCGGAGAAAGTAATGGCAGATTTAGAAAGCTTGTGCAATTTCTTTTCCAAAGACACCAATTTCAACCAATTTGACCAAGTGTTAATCGATTAATGATCAATTGAATTTTGAGGTCGTGCGCATTTTGACCGGAATCAGCAAGAAAGAGTGTGCAGTAACGCGAAAACCGTTTATCAGATCGAGCTGAAATTTGAGCTTGTTGAACTGAAATTACCCTATGAACCAATTCAAATGTAGCCAATCAGCGATGTTTTGCAGCTCATCCCTTCCTTGGGTTTAGTGATGAGAAGTATCAATACAGCGCTGCCCATGATAGCCAGGCTGGGATAACGAATAATCTTATTTTAGTTTGACCCTCTCATTGATGTGTGATAAGTGCTGTATACTCACTGCTTTCAGAGTCCTGTGGAGAGTCAAATGAACCTCAGACAAAAGATGGTTCTCATGAATAAGATCCTGAACTCGGTGTAAGGATCATCATTGGTTGGATTCTACTGGATTTCACTTTCTAATCATCTACCCTCTTTCTCATCTTTGTTCTTTACAGAAGGAGAACTCAAGTCTAGTTCAGTGTCTTTAGGATGAGGAGTGTGGGAGTCTAAAGCTGAAGCAGATGATGTCACTGCTTGAGCATGAACTAGACCAAAGAAATCAGGTATGACATATGAGATGAGAGGAACCATGTGGTGTGTCTTAGAGTCAGGAAATAGGTGTGCAGACAAATCCACTGCCAAATAACATTCTGCTGCTGAGAGTGTTGCTTACTAATATTCTTTAAGCATAGATCTTAACTTTAAGATCTTAACTGCTCGGCCAATGAGCTCACCCAGTGACAAGGAGCAAGTTTGAATCATACTTAAATACTGAAGCAGTTGAGATGGTAGTCCACCTTCCTCATTCTAGAGTACATCTTAACTGCCCGGCCAATGAGCTCACCCAGTGACAAGGAGCAAGTTTGAATCATACTGAAATACTGAGGCAGTTGAGATGGTAGCCCACCTTTCTCATTCTAGAGTAGATCTTAACTGCTAGGCCAATGAGCTCATCTTGTGACAAGGAGCAAGTTTGAATCATATTGAAATACTGAGGCAGTTGAGATGGTAGTCCACCTTCTCTCATACTAGAGTAGATCTTAACTGCTAGGCCAATGAGCTCACCCAGTGACAAGAAGCAAGTTTGAATCATATTGAAATACTGAGGCAGTTGAGATGGTAGTCCACCTTCTCTCATACTAGAGTAGATTTTAACTGCTAAGCCAATGAGCTCACCCAGTGACAAGCAGCAAGTTTGAATCATATTGAAATACTGAAGCAGTTGAGATGGTAGTCCACCTTCTCTCATACTAGAGTAGATCTTAACTGCTAGGCCAATGAGCTCACCCAGTGACAAGCAGCAAGTTTGAATCATATTGAAATACTGAAGCAGTTGAGATGATAGTCCACCTTCCTAATTCTAGAGTAGATCTTAACTGCTAGGCCAATGAGCTCACCCTGTGACAAGGAGCAAGTTTGAATCATATTAAAGTAGTGAGACAGTTGAGATGGTAGTCCACCTTCCTCATTCTAGAGTAGATCTTAATTGCTAGGCCAATGAGCTCACCCTGTGACAAGGAGCAAGTTTGAATCATATTGAAATACTGAAGCAGTTGAGATGGTAGTCCACCTTCCACATTCTAGTGTAGATCTTAACTGCTAGGCCAATGAGCTCACCCAGTGACAAGGAGCAAGTTTGAATCATATTAAAATACTGAGGCAGTTGAGATGGTAGTCCACCTTCCTCATTCTAGAGTAGATCTTAACTGCTAGGCCAATGAGCTCACCTAGTGTCAGGGAGCAAGTTTGAATCATATTGAAATACTGAAGAAGTTGAGATAGTAGTCCACCTTCCTCATTCTAGAGTAGATCTTAACTGCTAGGCCAATGAGCTCACCCAGTGACAAGGAGCAAGTTTGAATCATATTAAAGTAGTGAGTCAGTTGAGATGGTAGTCCACCTTCCTCATTCTAGAGTAGATCTTAACTGCTAGGCCAATGAGCTCATCTTGTGACAAGGAGCAAGTTTGAATCATATTGAAATACTGAAGAAGTTGAGATAGTAGTCCACCTTCCTCATTCTAGAGTAGATCTTAACTGCTAGGCCAATGAGCTCACCCAGTGACAAGGAGCAAGTTTGAATCATATTGAAATACTGAAGCAGTTGAGATGGTAGTCCACCTTCCTAATTCTAGAGTAGATCTTAAATGCTAGGCCAATGAGCTCACCCTGTGACAAGGAGCAAGTTTGAATCATATTAAAGTAGTGAGTCAGTTGAGATGGTAGTCCACCTTCTCTCATACTAGAGTAGATCTTAACTGCTAGGCCAATGAGCTCACCCAGTGACAAGCAGCAAGTTTGAATCATATTGAAATACTGAAGCAGTTGAGATGGTAGTCCACCTTCCTAATTCTAGAGTAGATCTTAACTGCTAGGCCAATGAGCTCACCCTGTGACAAGGAGCAAGTTTGAATCATATTAAAGTAGTGATACAGTTGAGATGGTAGTCCACCTTCCTCATTCTAGAGTAGATCTTAATTGCTAGGCCAATGAGCTCACCCTGTGACAAGGAGCAAGTTTGAATCATATTGAAATACTGAAGCAGTTGAGATGGTAGTCCACCTTCCTCATTCTAGAGTAGATCTTAACTGCTAGGCCAATGAGCTCACCCAGTGACAAGGAGCAAGTTTGAATCATATTAAAATACTGAGGCAGTTGAGATAGTAGTCCACCTTCCTCATTCTAGAGTAGATCTTAACTGCTAGGCCAATGAGCTCACCTAGTGTCAGGGAGCAAGTTTGAGTCATATTAAAGTAGCGAGTCAGTTGAGATGGTAGTCCACCTTCCTTATTCTAGAGTAGATCTTAACTGCTAGGCCAATGAGCTCATCCTGTGACAAGGAGCAAGTTTGAATCATATTGAAATACTGAAGAAGTTGAGATAGTAGTCCACCTTCCTCATTCTAGAGTAGATCTTAACTGCTAGGCCAATGAGCTCACCTAGTGTCAGGGAGCAAGTTTGAATCATATTAAAGTAGCGAGTCAGTTGAGATGGTAGTCCACCTTCCTCATTCTAGAGTAGATCTTAACTGCTAGGCCAATGAGCTCATCCTGTGACAAGGAGCAAGTTTGAATCATATTGAAATACTGAAGAAGTTGAGATAGTAGTCCACCTTCCTCATTCTAGAGTAGATCTTAACTGCTAGGCCAATGAGCTCACCCAGTGACAAGGAGCAAGTTTGAATCATATTAAAGTAGTGAGTCAGTTGAGATGGTAGTCCACCTTCCTCATTCTAGAGTAGATCTTAACTGCTAGGCCAATGAGCTCATCCTGTGACAAGGAGCAAGTTTGAATCATATTGAAATACTGAAGCAGTTGAGATAGTAGTCCACCTTCCACATTCTAGAGTAGATCTTAATTGCTAGGCCAATGAGCTCACCTAGTGTCAGGGAGCAAGTTTGAATCATATTGAAATACTGAAGAAGTTGAGATAGTAGTCCACCTTCCTCATTCTAGAGTAGATCTTAATTGCTAGGCCAATGAGCTCACCCAGTGACAAGGAGCAAGTTTGAATTATATTGGTTAACTGTGGATAACGGTATATATAATATTTATTTTAATAAAGGGACCTTGATAATTCAGATGTCTTTCCCGATGGCTAGAGGCAGTTTGAATCATAGGTGTTAGCAGCAGGTGCCACACTGGCATCTTTGATAGGGATTAACACTGATTTTACCTTACACCAATGTGTATTGAGCATTTCAGTACAATGCCCCCCCCCCCCCTAGCAACAAAGGATCGCAGGTCCTGTGCTAACTAATGTAAGAAGAGCCCAGCAGCTGACAAATATGAAACTCCTACCAAATTATGATGGTTCAACATCTATGGTTACGGAACTTAAAAGGTCTGAAAGCCTATGTCTAATCATCAGTTAGAAAGAGTTTAATGAAATCGAAGGCAGTTACACTTAATGCTATAAGAGAAGGGGTTTGCCTCGGTGTTTCTAGCAGTGGCTGCTGAGTGCACCACAGAATCTTAAATACCCTTAGGCCTACATGTATCAGTACTGCATAAAAATCAATCAAAGTGGGGGGGACAGTGGTAGGGGACATAATATCAAATGTCCCGCACATGTTTTTGACCACCTTTATCATGAAGCTCATGGGCATCATTCCTGGGGGTGCCCCCCCAACTTTTATCAAGTTTCCCCCCTCAAGTTGGCCTATGGTTGCATCACAAAACATCTAAAATAAAGGTGGCGTTTGGTTTTATCTTTGTGTGTGCTTTGTTCTTCATTTATCCTTGAACATTGTAAAAATTACTGTGTTGACACAGAAAGTCCTGGTAGTTTTTTCAATGCTGTACATTATGTGGACCTATTTTGTTCCTGACTGTTCAAGCTTGTATCATAATCTGTCCCTGTCTTAGTTATTATTCTTGTTGTCAAACTATGTTGAACCAACTTATCGTTCTAGTCTACTAGTCTATAACCTCATTCCCAAACTTCTTGACCCCCAACAGTTAATGTCAATGCATCTTACCATCAGCGAGAAGAAGGATATGAACTAACAGACTGATGATGAAGTATATAACGATTTGGTGGTGTTGAGACAAAGCTGCACCGCACAATTGATGAGGTAAATACATCCACAATTATTGCTCATTTTGTGGAAAACAAAGTTCATTTCTTAAGAAAAGAATACACAGTAACTATGTACATGTATTTATTGCATCATATAATGAGGTATGAACTTGTATGAACTTGTCATACTTATATAGCAACTGTTTGCGGTAACACCATGTAACCTATAAATGAGTGTGGTTGGTTCTGAAAGGAACCCGTGGTTTCAACACGACTTTTTGATCAGTATGCTCATTTAGATATTATCATTACATGGTGTTGCCTCAAACTTTTACTATATCGTGTTTCCACCATGCAAAGTTTGAAATCTTACTTGAAGACACTGGACACTATTGGTAATTGTCAAAGATCAGTCTTCTCACTCGGTGTATCTCAACATATGCATACAATAACAACCTTGTGAAAATTTGAGCTCAAACGGTTGTCGAAGTGGCAAGATAAAAATGGAAGAAAAAACACTTTTGTCACACAAAGTTGTGTGCTTTCAGATGCTTGATTTCGAGACCTCAAATTCTAAATCTGAGGTTTCGAAATCAAATTCGTGGAAATTTACTTATTTCTCAAAAACTATGTTACTTCAGAGGGAGCCATTTCTCACAAAGTTGTATACTATCAACCTCTCCCCATTACTCGTTACCAAGTTAGGTTTTATTCTAATACCTATTTTGAGTAATTACCAAGAGTGTCCACTGCCTTTAATGTCATACTTGTTTTCTTATCACAACAGAAATGAATACACAAAACTGTTAAATTAAAACTATCGTCTTTTCTTTTGAAGCAATCGCACAACATCAGTAAACAGTACTGTCCAATGGCCCACACTTCCTGTATCACAACTTATATATAAAATAACAAACCTGTGAAAATGTAGGCTCAATCGGTCATCGGAGTCGGGAGAAAATACCGGGAAACCTATTCTTGTTTCCGCACGTTTCACCGTGTTATGACATGTGTTTAAAAAAAATCAATTATCCTCGATATTGAGAATTAATAATTGTTGTATTGTTTTCACAAAAAGTAAAGCATTTCATGGAAAAATATTTCAATGGAAGTCTTTCACCATTACCTTCTGTAAACCCTGTAAGTTATTTGTAAATCTGTGAACTTTTAATTTTTGTTCTGTTCAGAAAGTGTCCAGTGGCTTTAAGGTACAAAGTTCAATCTTTAGAATTTTAAAATACTTTTTTTTTGAGCTAGCTTTTAGTCGATGGAAGTGTCGTGGCCGAAGGGTCAAGAGCACCGAATTCAAACTCTGTTGTTTCTGATCAACAGAGTGTGGGTTCGAGTCCCTGTCGTAACACTAGTGTCCTCAAGCAAATCACTAAACCATTGCTTCGTCCTTCAGATGGGACGTCATGCTGTTGGTTAAGTGTGTTGTTTAATTTCACGTAAAAGAACTCAGTGCACTTGTCAAATAGTGACGGGGTTCACCCCGGTGTTTATGGCTGTGGCTGCTGTATGCCGTGTAGCACCTTGTCAACCCTTATAATGTGCTACATAATTGGGTCTCAGAATTCATAACTTTAAAACCTATCTTTCTCTTAAAATGTATATCACAGGCGCCTTGAATTCCTTGTTGGTAGATACGTGCGCTATATAAGACTTTAATATTAAAGTGCGTGGAAAATGAGAAGTTTCCATTCAATCCACTTTCAAAATCTAGTTGCTGATGTATCAAACACAATATATAAGTATACAAAGATAATTTCTCGAAATTGTAAAAAGATTAAAACAAGGATTTTTTAAAAAGCCCGCGCGTCGCGATTCTGAAAATGCAGAGGTCACGATTGGTTGTTGCGCAATGGCTGTGACGTCATAAAGGAGACTGACTAAGTCTGGTACCCATACAACTCACGCACGCTACGCAAGCCCCACATGTAATGTGCGTGTATTGTCCGCCGATTCTTTCCTCGACGAAGTAAACATGTCAGACTCTGAAAACTCCGGTGACGAATTTTGGGAAGAAATCAGTGTAGATTCTGATGGTTTCAGTGAAGGATCTGAAAGTATTTCAGGGGGATCGGGAGACAGCGATGACGTTGAGCCAGACGATGAGGATGTGGTTCGTGGGGCTGAACCATATAGATTCGAGCCACTGGCAAGACCACGCCAACAGCAAGGTGACGCTGCTGCTGCTGATGACGCCGACCCCGATGAAGAACAAGATGGGAATGACCAAGCTGCCAACAACGAGCGATTGAACAATACCGACTGGTAATTTTAATTTCTGAATAATTGACATAGTATAGTTCACTGATTTTACATAGCCTGTGTATGTAGGCTTTTGCTGATATTGATGAGGGCAAAACACGTACCCATGTGTGTATACCTGGTCATTTGGCTCATAAAATCATAGGCCTTTATACTCGCTCGTCTATATCTACACAATCATGCATCATACAATGCAAAGACAGCTTTGTTTGTGAGTAGTTTTCCGTAACTGTTAGTGTCTAATTTGTCATGGTGTCAACCAAGTGAAATTCAGTTGTGTACATGAATGTTGAGTTAAATTCCATGCCACAGTTCTCTAAAAAATGTCTGACTATTTAATTGTCTTGCTTTTTGAATTGAAGGTGTTCCTGTGGTAAATGTGTGGTGATGGAGTTCGTTCACAACTGCATTTGCTGTAAAGAGATTGCAGCCATACAGGAGAAAATCGTTCATACTGGAGTCGACACTGAGGGTTTCAGTTGTTTTACAGACCATCCCTGGTCTTCGGCTACATGTCTGAACCCCGGAACACTAGAGACAGCATACTATGCGTACCGACAACAGTAAGGGGCTAGAGCTGTTGAAGGTGACCTTCCACGGTAAGAGTTAATATCCAATGTTTTTAAATTTCAACTTTTTTTTCTGTAAGATTTTTGAACCGAAATAGAAACACACAACCTGGTTATTATATTCAGATAATCTATTTTATGAGAAACGTGACATACATGAACATGTATCAGGACACTTTTCCCACCCCCAAAGTAAAGACGACTCTCTTGATAAGCCCAATATTCCTTGTTTGAGCCCATTTCGTCAATCCCACTTATCCTGGTAACACTGATACTGGCTAGAACACTGGTCAATTCAACGTAACAAATGGACAAATGATATACAGTTTGTTGATTGTAAAACAGAACGGTATTATTTTTTATTTCACAGAAGGAACAGACATGTGTCTTATCGGCAGGTGATCAGGTGGTGTTATGGTTACCTTGGAAGACACAACAGAGTGCCCCTCCCAGCATGCATAATGGGGATAACCAGAACGACTTTCCCCGATGAAGGAGGCAACTATGAAGGGTTTAGATTTCCTGACCTTGATGACATGTAGATTTACAATATAGTAACACATAACTGGATATCAGTAACACTTTTACATGGTTTAGGAGTAAATATACAGTTTACAATGTAAATATGATGTAGTCTTTCAAAAATGAGTTTGAACGGTCAAGCGTTTTTGTAAAGTTAACAAAAGAGGCCTTTGCATTTTTTTATTATTTTTTTACACAAAATATTTTACATTCAAAGTTTTGGACTAAATATATTTGAGGGAATGCCATGTTAAATTCATTTTTGTGATGCACTCATGGATGAGTAGGAAAAATAAAACAGAATTTGTACTTTACAATAAAAAAAATGTACAATTATACAGCACAAGTACATGTGTTTGTTAAAATTCAAGCTCACCACGATGTCAAATTTAAAAAATATGTTGTTGCATTTTTATTTAAAAATGTAGTGGTAGCCATGGCTAGTTATATTGGTTGAGTTCAGTCGAATAGTATTCTAGTGTGCAAACCAAGTAACAATAAATGCATGCTGAAATGAATGCATAATGAATATCAAAGGATTATGCTCTGTTGTGTCGTCACCCCCACCCACCCACCCACCCATATATACTGCAGCAAATGGGTCCCTACACTGACAAATTGAGAAAATATTATGACTGACGATAATCCAAAATTTTTGTTTGAGGAAAAAGGGTGTGAGATGCCATTTCGACTTTTTCAATACCCCAAGGCACAGGTTGCATTCATGAACCTTTGTTTTGGAAGCATGTTTTTTTTTATCTTGAGAATTTTGATAAAATCACTGTCAGAGGCATCTTCACTGTATTACCTGTAACAAACTAAACTACATCTTCCCACTGAGCAGTGGAATGCAGACACACCAATTTCATGGGCAAAATAAAATTTCAAAAAAAATCTTTCACTTAGTTCAAAATTGGCACTGCGATTTATTAAATCTTGTGGTTTTTTTATTTTTAGTACAACAGGTTGGTCGAGTCATTAAAAATCACCTTAACAAGGAAGTCCTGCTTACAAAGAGTAAATTCTTGGGTCCCAAATATCCAGTTCTCTTTGTGTTTCTTTGACAGTTGAGTGTTTCACACAGAACATCTTATTGTGTTTCTTTTTAGAAATATGAAACTGACCACATTTGACGAATTCTTGTGTTTTGTTCAGAAGTGGGCAACAGTATAATAAAGATTGTGCACGTAAACATTTAGCTTATTTAAACCAGGCAAACGCAGCATTCCAAGTTGATATTTTTTGTGGCAATTTTGTAGGTCGGTACATGCCTTGCCAGTATCTACTGTAATGTTTCACAAGAATTTATCAAAGGTATTAAAACCAAAAAACTTCCAATTTTGTGTTAGTTGCAACAGTCCTTATCCACAAGTTTTCAATGTACCCTGTTGGTTTACACACAACTTTAACAAAATCACAAAGAATGTGCTAGCGGCAACTTGGCGTTTACTTCTTGCGTTTCTTTCTGGATGAAGGTTCTCCCTCTTGTTGGCCCTCAGTATGCCTTTTGTCAGCATGCTTGCTCTTCTTCTTCTTCTTTGTTGCCATACTTGCTGGAACAACCACACCTTCAGTCCCCTCTGGTCTTCCTACAGGCTCCACCGCTTTACCAAACCTTGACACAAATTCTTTCACAGCCTGTGTTTTGTCAGGGCGAGTTACCTTTGCTGTTAGATATCCAGGATTTGCCTTCAGCTCCGGGTACTTGGCTCTGGTGTCTGCCCCAGCTGCGCAGAGTAACAGAACCTTTTCCATGATCCTCTTGCTGAAATCTATAATGTAATAAAATCAATTATAAGGACACAACCCACAAAGTGCACATAAAACTTCATGTGGATTTGCCTAATCAATTGGTTAACTTTGATGCATGCAAAATATTGCTAGAGGAATGTGAAGGGTGAAAAACTAGGCGCAAATTGTGAAACAAGGAAAATTTTATACACAAAAATAAGGGGGTGCCCCCAAAACAAAGAAGTTGTTCATTTGAAATAAACTGTAAAAAAAGGAGACTTGAACATCAACTGTATCTTACAGAAATTTAGTCTTTGTACTGTGCCCCAAATAAAAAGTAAAAATTACTTAGATCAGTTGAAGTTTGTTTGCAAAGAAATTATTAATCAGGACAAGAACACCTCTTGTGCCAGCATATGTATGTACTTGCACACAACCATGCACTTACTGTGAGTGGCCTTTATGAGCACCTTCCTGACAGTATATCCCCCCGTGGTCTGCTTGGCCCTTGGATAGCGAATGCTGAATGCTGGATTGCCCTCCCTGTCCATGGCCTGTGCCCTGTTGGTGTTCTCGTTGAAATGAAGCACAGCAAGGTATATTCTGAAATAAACAAGGATGTACTTGTATGATAAAATGCATGGTGTTGCAGTATGTACTGCCAAAACCTTGGCCGAACCTTTAAATGAAAGCTAGTGGAATGCACAAAATACTAATGCACTGTACATGTACATTTTGTTTTTACACCTTAATCATCCAACCTAAAAGTTTCAGCCAATTATGATCTACTCTTTGAAAAATTGCAAAAATCAAGGGCAGGTCCCATAAATTAGTTAGGGGGGTCAGGCCCATAGTTATTCTTTCTAGTCAATTCCCCATCCCACAGCTTCTAAGGCATACACTACAGATAGCCTTGGGAGATCTGCAGTGCACCTCAACACCCCCCCCCGCAACCACCCTCTAAAGTATATGGTTAAACCTAGTATGTAGACCAAATTTGCTCACCTGCATAACATGTCCTCATACGAAAATGAAAACATCTTAGGCGCGTACTGGTTAATAACCGAGTGGAAGCCTTCCACCGAGGATGTCTGCATGGATGGCGACAACATTTTCACATCCTTTCTTGTCCACGTGCTGTCCAGAATGGCTGCAACTTTCTTGGCAGAAGCCGACCCTGAAAAATATTCAACAAAAGGTGTACAAACCTTTAGTGACAAATACAGTGTATGCTGGTCCATGAGAGAACAGTTTTAAAATTCAATTACTTCAAGCTGAATGAAGTCCATGGCATGGCATTGACTTAAAAAAAAAATAGAAAAAATTTTCAGATAAATTTTTGTATTAATTACTGTTAAATTTACAACCGCATTGAAACTTTCCCCAATGACCATGATTATGAATAATTGGACAAACGAAATCGGTGGGTTGTACATACCCTTGCTCTTTCCCTTTTGAGGTATGCTCCCCCAGAGCGCTTACGAGGATCTGTACTCCATGTCTTCTCTGCGGTGCTTGTGCTAGGGCCGGGCTCATCCGACTGAGTCTGCACATCGGCGGACGTCGAAGGAATTCTCGTCGAAGTACTCGGTGTCGGACGTTGATGCATGACCGATACTGTTGGTCCTTTGATGCTTGGGACATACCCAACTTTAAGTCTGAGCCGAAATGGCAAGCCAAGACTTCGCTTGTTCTTAACTGTTTCGTCAATACAATCATCGGTGAAGTGAGCCGAGCAGACAAAAGATGAACTACCTACATGTAGTGTGAAGTCGGAACGTGTGTTGTTGACGAAACGAACTCATGCTCGCTGGTAGTGCACTATCTTGGGGAAACAACAACCAAAATACTTCGGGATTTTTCAGTATATTACGTGTGCACCCGCCTACAACACACGATTTGGGCATTTTGATAGTGTCGGCACTGAACTTTAGATACACAAATCGAAGATTAAATGATACTAAACTGGGATACAACCAGAGGATAAAATTGTGAAGCTCGCATCGCTACGGCGAAAACAAAGCATACACACACACGTTGAAGCTCCTAGTGTACTTCCGCGTCACGTGACTCGATCTCCTTTATGACGTTTTTGGGGTCACGTGCATATCATTATCTCAATGTCCTACTTTTACGTTTTTGGGGCAGAGGGGGTCATGCGAGTGCTAGGGTTGTCGCTTCTTTTTCAAGGTCAAATACACAGATAATGGTAAAGTAATATTTTATTTGGAATCAGTAGGGCTTGTTTTATAAAGTATATGTGTTTCCGTCCCTCAAAGCTATCATTTTTCACGGCCTTTAATATTAATATAAATGCTTCTCTATCTTCACAGGTTGACAAAGAAACTGATAGTATCAAGAATGAGATAAATCACCACACTAAGTATGGTCGTCAGGGAACCAAGCAGGCTGTGGACTGTGGTGCCAGGGGTACTCATTGGTTGCAACTCAGGCCAGAAGTCCAACGAGAAAGTTGAGATTATTGCTGGAGTTTAAGTGAGAGGAGAGCACCAGGGTTTGAGTCTCTAACTGGAATCTGGATGAAGCTGTTCATGCATCAACCAATAACTGAGTTTGTGCTGCTGGAATTGGATTTGAAATCTCAACAATCTCAACTGAGGTCAATGATGTAGACACCTCTGATATTACAGTAGCAGTGAAGGCGTACCATGGACCCCCAAATTACTCCACAGCCATTGCTCAGAAAACTACTGTAGCTGAGAAGGCCACTGCAGTAACAGGATCCTAACTATCTCAACCAAAGTTGATGATGCAGACACCTCTCATATTACAGTGGCAGTGAAGCAGTGAGTATTTAATAATGAGTATTGAGTGTTGATCCCATGTATGCCACATGCAGCTACTGTCTGCAGAACTCACCCTAGCCCTATTTATAGGACTCTTCCTCTGTACACAGATACAGAGTCTTATTTTGGGGCGGAAAATTTTCAAAGCCTCATAACTCAAATCTTACCTCATTAAGCCACTAATTTCAACAGATTCACATTCCATGGCGGCATACATTTTTCTGTTGTGGGTTTTGGTCCTCATATATTTCTCACAAATCCGGCATTTTCGTGAAATAATGCAGCTCCCAATGCTAAGAAATTCCCGTTTGATCGTACTCTCTCACAGTGTTGTCTGCTGCCGTGCGTATGCGTATACATTTGCGTGCAAGACGCAAGAAGAGACGCATGAATTCTTGGTCATAGAATAGAGTAGAAAAAGTTTTGGTTCGCCATGGACGCGGTAAAATTTTCACGTTCGAAAGGCGACGCACATCAAATGAACACGGGAGATAGGTTGGACTCGCTGAATGTCAAGTGCTGACGGCAACAAGTCACGTTCTGCCGGCTACGCACATAAAATGAACACAGTAGATGGGCCAATGGCGGTCCCATGCCAGAACCAGTTATTTTAATTCTATATTTATGGTCATTGTATCTTGACTGTACAGCGTTAACACGCAAACGCAACGCTGCTCTGGGTCTTGCGTATACACGGCAGACTGTGAGTGTACGAACAAATATGGGAATTCCTTAACGTTGGGAGCTGCATTATTTTATGAAAATGACGGATTTGTAAAGAATATATGGCGATCAAAACCAACCGCAGAAAAATATATGCTGCCATGGAATGTGAATCTGTTGAAATTAGTGGCTTCTTGCAGGTAAGATTTGAGTTATGAAGCTGTAAAAATTTTCCGCCCCAGAAATGTACCCTGATAACTAGGACGTCACTGTAGTACAATACGAAAGTGTAAGACCGCCAGGGCTACACTCACCCTTACTTTTGGGAATCAAATTGCACATGTACAAGTTATGGTAATACTGTAAAGGCCTCATTGCCTAAAGTGCACAGCGTATTGTGTAACACACAAGAACATTGACTACAAAAAGGCACAACCAATATTATTGTGATGATGACATCGGGTGAATTGGGCTAAAAGGGCAACTTTTAGAATGTTCAAATTTAAACAGTTATTGATCCAAAGGTGACTTTATGAAGAAAAAAATAATATTATACAAGCAGTGTTTGATCATGAGAATAAAGTTTATTGACAAATATATGTAAATTTAAGGCAGCTGATGATCAATAATGTTTTGCATTATAGCACAGTGCTGTTATATTTGTTAATGTGCAGGGCATTGTGCACCCCTTTGTGCCCATCTAAAATTTAACCCTAGTTTCGGTGTGAATAATAAAGACCTATATTTTGAGAATTCTTATAACTTATATGTTTCTTGAATACTGGAAGATTGGAATGGATGTACTCTTCCAATAACTAAATGATGTACCATCCCTTCATGATATGTGTTTTGAAAACTAGAGGATTGGAATGACTGTTCTCTTCCAATAACCATTGATGTGCAACCCTTTTAAGATGATATGCCACCCCTTTAAGATATGTTTGTTGAAAACAAGAGAATTTGAATGAACATACTCTTCCAATAACCAATGATGTACCATCCCTTTAAGATATGGTTCTTTAATACTAGAGGATTGGAATGACCATCTCTTCCAATAACCAATGATGCACCATCCTTTTATGATACGTTTCTTTAATACTAGAGGACCAAATGTTTCATGAAATCTAGAACATTTGACTACCCCCCCCCCCCCCCATTAAAAACCTTGTACATAATCAGTCTTGTATGTATGCTAATGTTTATGTACTATTGGAAAGGCGTGTTTAAAATTTCAATGAACATTTTGAGGGTGTAAAGTAATTAAATGTTGCTTTATTTACACACGAGGTAACAAATGTTTGTGCATTGTAGCTGTTGTTCTAAAAATGGCCCTTTTTTAGCCTGAATGTTCTCTGACTTTATCTATGGCTTATTCCAAATCTATTGAGGATAGATCTTGAACCAATTGCATTAAGCCTGTAAGCATGAACAGTTGCCAAGCACAGAAAAAGCTTGCTTAACAGAAACTGGTTACCAGCCAAAATTACACAAGGTTTCATTGCTGGTGTTAATCACTGGAGTTAATGTTACCTTCAGGGCCCAACTTCATAAAGCTGTTGAGCAGAAAAACTGCCAGACAAAATTGTTTGCTAAGCATAAATTGAGTAAGGCAACAGGCTGTCTAAACCTATTTCTAATGTAACTTTGGCTGGTGATATTTTTTTGCTAAACAATACTTTTCTGTTCTTAGCTAATTTTGTTGTGCCTTGCTCACTTTTGAATTAATTGTACTGCAGTTTTATTGTTGCTGTTGCTGGTAACTACCACTATGTTTGGGGTAGAGGTTAAATCAATAAGCAATCCATCATGACACAAACATTTTATTTGTCTTTAATTCAAACCAGAGTAACCAATAACAAGACAAACCAGACTTAATGAAATCAGCATAAGAACTGTCATTGTCACTGTGGGCGTCGGGGACCCGACTGTTGCAGCAAAGTCAATAATGTCAAGATGTCTGTATAAACATTCTCAGGTTGGTCTCAATTTAAACAAACAAAGTTCATTTATTCAACAGTTTTCTTTTATTTAACCCTGTTGGGTTTCTTTACCAGCTTGTTTGAAGTAGCGATAACTTTTTTATATTGCTGTGCCGAAATGATTGAGTTACAAATAAATAAGAATGACACAAGTTGTTTTTGTTTTCCCCTCGTGGTTATTTTCTGTTGACCAGTAGTGGCAAGCCAAGCCCCATTTTGTTATTCCGTTTTTGTTGATCTTTATTGTTGATCTTGTTTTACTTTTTAGTTAAAATTTCATTATACTTAGTTCTTTTTTACTACTCTATTGTTTGGTTGTTGAGATTGTTGGTGTTTTTTGACTGGTTCTGGGTTTTGACGTTTCGTTTTCGCTTTTGTTTCGGTCATTGGGGAGGAGTAGAAACGCCGTCTGGGAAAAAATGCAAGAGACTTTTTTTCGTCGAGCATGCACAGAGGAAGCAAAAAGGATCAGTTGAATTTTAAAACCTTTAAATATTTCGATTGTTCCAAGAACACTCAATATAATTCATCACTACAACTTGACTATAGATTTAACTGTACGTTATTGATGACTTGAATACACAACTAAGTCAGCCTGTTTGTGTGTTTTTATTTAAACAAGGACTAAGTCAAATCTGAAAAATATCACTTATATATTACAACGATTTAATGTATACACTGTATGCTATTTAAATGAAACTTGCTAATCATCAACTTGGGGAATGGGTTTCAAAATTCGTCAAAGTAAAGTATTACCATAGATTCCTACATGTCTATAGCTTGGCCCCCTTCATTGTCATTTAGACCCTTTCCCATCACACATGTGTAGGGAACCAGACCCAGCGTTCTATGGCCACATTGTAAACACAACGTGCCTGCATCCTGTCTGTTAATTTTCGTACAGAATGCATGACTTTCCGAGCTGAAGAAGTGTTCAACTGGGAGGAGAAGAAATGTGAACATAAAACCAGATGTTTATATCTCAGTGTGAGGCAAGTAAGGTCAAGTGGAAGAGAGCAATTGGAGTACATCAGGTACGTGAATCAAATTCAATTTGTAGACATGTGCGCGCGCTTGGTTAACAGCAACCATTAAGGGCGCCCTCTGTTTTTCTTGTGTATGTCCTTTCCGTAACCAAGGCTTGGGTTCCAACTGTAGCCCCTCTTATCTAATTGGAAACTTGTACCGAATGTGCACGTTTTCAAACTTACCGAAAGAAACCTGAGCTTTTCAAAGTGACCCTAGAGTGTTAATCTATAAGTGTGTATCTTGGTAGCGCTAAAAAAAAAACCAAGTACATAACGTCAGATGCTGGTCTTGTTTAGAGTAAAGCAGTTTTGTCCTTAGGTTAGTTTCCTCGCTAAGCATGCTAAGGAACAGGAGGTAACTTTTTAGCTTAGTGGTGCTCACTGACGTAACCAAACATTTCCAATCAGAAGGGGGGTGCAAGTAGGGGCAAAAACATAACTCACGGGGTGGGGCTAAGTATTGAACCATTCATTTTGAGGTGTTTTATGATCTCTTTGGGGTGGGTGGGGCTATGGTTCTGGTACCGCCCTCACCCCCATTGCGCCACGGGTGCTGCTGGTTAACATTTTGTATTAATCTTTGAAACTTGCCTCAAAAGACATGATATTAGAGAATCAAATCGAATCAGACATTTTATTTGCTGTTAAAACAATATTTAGTTTACAAGAAATAAGACCATGGACAAGCTAAACAATTCTGGAAAAAAAATACTTCAACAATAAATAGGCCTACTTCAGTTCAATAAATTAGTACTAAACCTTGAAATCTTTTAAAAACTCTTGTCCATTTTGAAGTATTTTTTCTTCTCCAGTATGGCTATTTTGGTTGTAAATTTGTTGATTTATTTCAAGTAAAAAAAAATTACTGTAATTTAAAATAAAAATCTAACCTTTTGTGTCGAGGCCGGCTTAGCGTGTAAAATCAAACTCATCGGGAGAATAAGTAATAACATATTTTTCCATAACTGTAGTACTTCGTACTTTCTCAAAAAGATATACTATCAAAGCTGCTTTACTTCTCTTTATACCACGTACGTTTTCATGCTCATATTTTATTAGCATAATACATCCCGTTTTCTATACTTTCCGCCCAGGTAGTAGTTAAAAAAATCAGAACAGTTATTTTCCGAACTTAGAAGTCTCCTGAAAAATCCGATAAATCTACTCTGCGTTAGTAAAATAACAGCAAGGCAGTTCTCTAAAGAACAAACTCCATCTGGCATGTAGATACACACATGGTGTTACAGCAAACCAAATTGATACCTCATCACCATGCAATGCCTCAAATCATATATTTTATTTGTTCATAATAATATTTCCAACAAATTTACTCATCAATGAATAATTATTTTAGCATATCCGTAACAAGCAGAAACTACTTGACTATGACCACCAAAATCCTATACGTCCCCCCCCCCCCCCACCCACCTGCGATTCTTCGAGCTAAAAACGCTGTCCCAAACAAAAATTAATGTTGTCAAAACCTTCTCATCATTAATTGTAGCACTTTTATTACAGGGGGAACCTAGCATGCTAGACTGTAGTCGGCAAAAACTTAAACCAAGTGGTTGACAACAGTACAACATGTAAGGATTGAATCTGTCTATGTCCCCGCTAGATACCCCGTATAGCGAAGTGAAAATGAGACCGTTAAGTTGGCATAGCGCCCTCACTTTGCTCTGTGATCCTCGATTTGTTTATTGTTCTTTTCAGTCGTAGGGAGTCATAGAGTTGTAGGAGTCCTACAATGACCAAATGTTATGTTGAATTGAAATCATATCTTATTAAATTAACCACAGTTCCTATTGTGCACTGTTGCCAGTCTAAACAAGCTTCACACAAATTATTTTCAGTAAATTTAACCAAGTTTACCTTTGACAAGATGTACCATGAGCTAAGCACACGCGGTTACATTGAGTTGCAACGACGGACCGAGCACAAAACAAACCATTGACTTAGTCGTGTTATACACAAAATTAGAACTATAATTTTGGAAAGGAAGAATATTCCGGAGTTTGTGACATGAGACCTTACCGGTCGCTGACGAAGTCAGTAATGGGTTAACACAGTTCCACCAACCAGGTCCACGAGAATTTCACTCGATGTCATGTGTTTGTGCACGGAGAGTGTGCTTTTACATTGCCCTCATTGTGACTTTGCTGCCAATATTAGCAATACAAATCTCCCGGAGAAGCTGCAAAGCACTTTATTTACACCCTCAAATTATTTTATTAGAAGGGGAAGCTGTCAGACAACTTGGCGATCTCCCTTATCACAACCCGACTTCACGCCGTACACAATGCAACAAACACGGCGCTTGAGCTCGCTCAAACCTCAGTAATTTAAGTACAGTCTAGCCATACTCTTAAAAGAAACCTGTTTGGAAGCAGAATACTGAAAATATCAATCAGGAAACTTGATTTAAGTCATTGTCACAAAACAAACCCAAAAAATACTTGACTTTGACCACCAAAATCAAAACAACGTTACCCCCTTCCCCTCTTTTTCGGTTGCAAGTTTCGAACAGGCTAAAATGCTGTCCCAAACACATGTTTTCAAAACCTTCTTATCAGCTTATGCTCAATTTAGCACTTTTATTACATGGGGAATCGGGAATCTAGCATCATAGCCGGCAAAATCTTAAACCAAGGAGTTGATAATATACAACATGTAAGGACTGAATCTGTCTATGTCCCCACTATAGCGAAGTAAAAATGAGACCGTTAAGTTGGCATAGCGCCCTCACTTTTGCTCTGTGATCCTCGATTTTTGTATTGTTCTTTTCAGTCGTAGGGAGTCATAGAGTTGTATGAGTCCTACAATGATCAATATGATGTTGAATTGAAATTCTGGAGTTCTATCTTATTTAATTAACCACAGTTTCTATTGTGTGCTGTTGCCAGTCTAAACAAGCTTCACACAAATTATTTTCAGTAAATTTAACCAAGTTTACCTTTGACAAGATGTACCATGAGCTAAGCACACGTGGTTACATTGAGTTGCAAGGACGGACCGAGCACAAAACAAACCATTGACTTAGTCGTGTTATACACAAAATTAGAACTATAGCTTTGGAAAGGGAGAATATTCCGGAGTTTGTGACATGAGACCTTACCGGTCGCTGACGAAGTCAGTAATGGGTTAACACAGTTCCACCAACCAGGTCCACGAGAATTTCACTCGATGTCATGTGTTTGTTCACGGAAAGTGTGCTTTTACATTGCCCTCATTGTAATGACTTTGCTGTCAATATTCACAATAAAAATCTCCCGGAGAAGCTGAAAATCCCTTTATTACCACCCTCAAAATATTTTATGAGAAGGGGAAGCTGTAGGACAATTTCGCGAACTCCCTTATCACAATATCACAACCCGACTTCACGCCGTACACAACGCAAAAAGCCTGGCACTTGAGCTCGCTCAAACCTCAGTAATTTACGTATAGTCTAGCCACACTCTCAAAAGAGACCTCTTTTGAAGTAGAATACTGAAAAAATAAAACAGCAAATTTGATTTAAATCATTATTGCAAAAAAACACCAAAAACTACTTGACCACCAAAATCTAAACAACGTGACCCCCTCCCCCTCTTTTTCGGTTGCCAGTTTCAACAGGCTAAAACGCTGTCCCAAACAAATGGTGTCAAAACCTTCTCATCAGCTTATGCTCATTTTAGCACTTTTATTACAGGGGGGATCGGGAATCTAGCATCTTATAAGACTGTAGCCGGCAAACACTTTGTAAGGACTGAATCTGTCTATGTCCCCGCTAGATACCCCGTATAGCGAAGTGAAAATGAGACCGTTAAGTTGGCATAGCGCCCTCACTTTGCTCTGTTTTCCTTGAGTTATGTATTGTTCTTTTCAGTCGTAGGGAGTCATAGAGTTGTAGGAGTCCTACAATGACCAAATGTGATGTTGCTTTGAAATCATATCTTATTTAATTAATCACAGTTTCTATTGTGCGCTGTTGCCAGTCCAAACAAGCTTCACACACATTATTGGGGGGGGGGGGGGTTGAGCTTTGAAACATTTCACGCATAGCTGGCCTCTGGACTTGGCATCGCTGGAAATGTGTATGGTTGTGTATATTCCCATTGACTTGTGTATGGTTGTGTAGTTTCCCATTGACTTGTGTATGGTTGTTTAGTTTCCCATTGACTGGTGTATGGTTGTGTCAATTCCCATTGACTTGGGTATGGTTGTGAAGTGTCCCATTGACTTGTGTATGGTTGTGTAGTTTCCCGATGACTTGTGTATGGTGGTGTAGTTTCCCATTGACATGTGTATGGTTGTGTAGTTTCCCAATGACTTGTGTATGGTTGTGTAGTTTCCCAATGACTTGTGTATCATTGTGTAGTTTCCCATTGACATGTGTATGGTTGTGTAGTTTCCAATTGACTTGTGTATGGTTGTGTAGTCATTAACCATCAACATATTCTGTGTACCTCATGTTAGCTTGAATTACTCTAAAGAGGTTTTTGATGCATTTTGGCACACTTTTTTGTCCACAATTAAATTTCTGATTAAAAAAAAAAAAAAAAAGAAAGTTGGGCGGCGATTTCGAAAGGCCTCCTACAACTGGCAATTTTTTTCGGGGGGAGGGGGGTTGAGCTTTGAAAAATGTCACGCATAGCTGGCCTCTGGACTTGGCATCTCTGGATGTCATGTGTTTGTGCACGGAAAGTGTGCTTTTACATTGCCCTCATTGTAATGACTTTGCTGCCAATATTAACAATAAAAATCTCCCGAAGTTGGAAATCACTTTATTTACACCCTGAAATTGTTTTATTAGAAGGGGAAGCTGTCAAACAACTTCGCGATCTCCCTTATCACAACCCGACTTCACGCCGTACACAACGGAAACCCGGCGCTTGAGCTCGCTCAAACCTCAGTAATTTACGTCTAGGCATACTCTCAAAAGAAAACATCTTTTTAAGTAGAATACTGAAAATATCAAACAGCATTCTTGATTTGAATCATTGTCACATAAAAAAATAATACAAACTATTTGACTATGACCACCAAAATTCAAACAACGTTACCCCTCCCCCTTTTTCGGTTGCAAGTTTCAACAGGCTAAAACGCTGTCCCAAACAAATGTTTTTAAAATCTTCTTATCAGCTTATGCTCATTTTAGCACTTTTATTACAGGGGGGGGGGGGGGAATCTAGCATCCTAGACTGTATAGTCGGCAAAATCGTAAACCAAGGAGTTGATAACATTACAACATGTAAGGACTGAATCTGTCTATGTTCCCGCTAGATACCACGTATAGCGAAGTAAAAATGAGACCGTTAAGTTGGCATAGCGCCCCCACTTTTCTCTTTTTTCCTTGATTTATGTATTGTTCTTTGCAGTCGTAGGGAGTCATAGAGTTGTAGGAGTCCTATAACGATCGATGTTATTTTGAATTCTGGAATTCTATTTTATTTAGTTATTCACAGTTTAGTACACGCGGTTACATTGAGTTGCAACGACGGACCGAGCACAAAACAAACCATTGACTTAGTCGTGTTATACACAAAATTTGGAAAGGAAGACTATTCGGGAGTTTGTGACATGAGAGTAGTGAGTAAACACAGACCTTATGGCAGATGTTGCCAGAAATGGATAAACACAGTTTGACCAATTTTCACTCGATGTCTTGTGTTTGTGCACAAAAAAATAAGGTTTTATATTCCTCATTGTAATGGTTTTGCTGCCCATATTTTTAATAAAAATCTCCAGAAAAAGCTGAAAATCCCTTTATTTACACCCTGAAATTATTTAATTAGAAGGGGAAGCTGTCAGACAACTTCGCGATCTCCCTTATCACAACCCGACTTCACGCCGTACACAACACAACAAACCCGGCGCTTGAGCTCGCTCAAACCTCAGTAATTTACGTTAAGTCTATATAGCCATACTCTCAAAAGAAACCTCTTTTGAAGTAGAATACTGGAAATATCACACAGCAAAAAAACAAAAACTACTTGACTATGACCACCAAAATCCAAACAACGTTACCCCCCCCCCCCTTCTTTTTGGTCGCAAGTTTCAACGGGCTAAAACGCTTTCCAAAACAAATGTTGTCAAAACCTTCTCATCAGCTCATGTTACTTAATAGTTTAGCACTTTAATCACAGGGGGAATCTAGCATCCTAGACTGTTGCTGGCAAAACTTAAACCAAGTGGATGACAATATTACAACATGTAAGGACTGAATCTGTCTATGTCCCCTGTATAGCGAAGTAAAAATGAGACCGTTAAGTTGGCATAGCGCCCTCACTTTGCTCTGTGATCCTCGATTTATTTATTGTTCTTTGCAGTCGTAGGGAGTCATAGAGTTGAAGGAGTCATACAATGACCAATGTGATGTTGAATTGAAATTCTGGAACTCTATATTATTTAATTGCTCACAATTTCTGTTGTGCACTGTTGCCAGTCCAAACAAGCTTCACACAAATAACTGTCAGTAAATTAAACCAAGTATGCACTTGAGAAGATGCTAGTTGCAACGACGGGCCGAGCATTAAACAAACCATTGACGTAGTCGCGTATACACCAATTTAGAACTAGAATTCTAGAGTGGAATAATATACACCGTAGCTAATTAATGTGCGACAATATAAGAGAACAGTTGCAGTGTCCAACGTGCCCGCTGGCCCGATCCCCATTTATGAGTATTTCCACGCTAACAACTATATCTTTTTCAACATGACCTGCAAAGTCCAAGACTATGAGCACCAAAAATTACACAGTTGTTGGCCTTTATCACGAAATGATTATAGCATTTTCTTAGTAAGGAAAAAAAATAAGTTCCTGACAATGTCCTCCAAAGTTCGAATAAAGTCACCCAGTTGAGACGCTAAAGTTTGTTGTACAGCGCTATTATTTTGTTTAAGATGAAAACACTGTCCAAAACAATTAATTTTGTCAACAAAACCTTCTCATCAGCGTATAATATTAATTTTAAGCATTTTAGAAGGGTAGGGGAAACAGGCATGCTAGACTGTAGCCGGCAAATCACAAACAAGGCGTTGACATACATTAATATATAATACACTTGAATTTACGTCCCTACATAACTCCACAGTAAGCGGAATCGTGAAATTAGACCATGTATTTTATCGCCATCGCTAAGCATACTCCATGAATTAAAAACTCTGGCTTACAATCTTAAATGTATCAGTTCATTCTTGTTATTGTTTAATTTCAAGCAGTCCTTTTAAGAAGTACGTATCATCTTGAAGCGGCTAAGTTTCCCACCAGACATACCGACCTTCCAGGCCCCTTACTCCCGGTCAAGGAAATACTGTCGCTTTTTGAGATTCTCGGGGCAGAAAATCGAAGAGTTAGATGTCTCAACTAGATAGTCGTACTTTGTTGTGACCGTTAAACTGACATACCGCCCTCGCCGGGCTAGGTCATTATCCATTGTTCTTGTCGGTGCTTTTTGTTCAAGAAGTTGGCGGAGTCCCATGAGGTCCAACTTGATTTGGACTTTAAATTAAATCTCATTCCAAGGGAAATTCTTTGCTTGACCTCCATTGTATTTTCCTCTCAGCCTCGATATGAAGGTTCGCATAACGAGTGCAAAGATTGTTGGTTATCAGAAGTAAATGAAGAAGTGGGAAATGTTTTGTAATGTGAAATGGAATATATGGCAACTGTATGCGTGTGTGTTCCTCTGAAGGATTTAACTTGTATTTGACAAACTTATTGTTCACGCCTTAGAAGAAACGAAATTAAATTAAAGTCAACAATATTGTGCTCATCAGCAAAGTAATACTGGGCGACCCTTCGTATCCTTATTCGTTTTACCAAGATGTAAACTCATGTGGTAGGCCTACCATTTTAATATTCTTTTGAAGTGTTATGTTCCCTATAGAGAAAACCTTTATTGGCTTTCCCTTTTACGACGTTGCAGTACAAACTAAATCACTCATTTACAGAGTATCAATTAATTGCATTTTCAAGCTAATATTTGCACGTTTACCGTTGGTAGTACTTTAAAAACATACCAATCGAATAGTTAGAAACTAGTGCCACTATTTGTTTCTCTATTATGAAACCCAATGTAACCAAACCGAGGCTGGAAGGGAAATTAGTCTGGTCCTTTAGTTCCAACTTCACAATCCGTATGTTTTGTTGTGAACGCAGAAAGGAACACGGGACGGCAAAGAATGATGGAAGGTGCTTCGATTACGGCTCAGTGGAAGATTGGCATGATGGCTGTTGTTGTGGTAAGTCAAACAAGATTTGTTTTATATTATACAATACGAAAGCTCTAAGTAAGCTTTCTGGTCAATTGAATGGTTTTTTGTAAAGCAGATAGAACATTAAAAGGGGGGAACTAATGTCTATAAATCAAATCTTAAAACTAATTGCGCAGTTAACACAGATTTGTACAATAAGCGTGCTCTCTTTAAAACAATTGTCATGTTTTTTTGCTGCGAGGGACCCTGTCCACAAAGGCACCGTAACAAATTTATTTTGATATGATTAAAGGTTAAGCTTTTCTGTTAATATCAAATTTCATGAACAAAGTGATAACTTTCAATTTGTTATTTTCTTTTTATTCTTAAAAGCTTGAACTACGTTTTAATATACTACGAAATAAATGTATCTAAACCTATATGCAAGGGGTATTGCCTGACTCTTTTTTGTTCGGTATTTGACACTTTCATTTGCTGCAAGGGACCTTGTTCACATATAGGGACCGTACAACAAACTTATTTGGATATATGATTAAAGGTTGCCTGAACTTGGCATTGTACTGGTCTGGTCTGTTATATAATGCTAACAAACGATGGTTTTAGTTGGCATGGGTGTGCAGTACTCAATCTATAGAATTCCGAAATCGTTCAGCAACATGTAACCCTATGGGTTTGCCTAGCATCTGATGTGCATAAAAAAAATTAAAAAAAGCTGGATTAATAAATAAATAATAACTCAAGTGCTTACTTATAAACCCATTATTTAAAAGGAAAATAAAACTTAAAGTAAATCTCTAAAGCTTCAAATAAAGTTTTACATAGTGTTTTTTCCCGTGGAATGAACCTTATCCAACTTGTGGTTGTTAGGAAAATGACCGGACATTAAACTATTCATGTGACGTCACGCTACTGCTGTGAGGGACCGTGTTCACGTAGGGACTGTAAGCAACAACTTCAAAGATTGCTGAAACGAATTCACTACATGTATCTTTTCCTGGTTCTCTCATCAAATGGTTAGGCCTACACCTACTAGTCTATGCGATGGGAATTATATAAGAATACAATAGATGGCTTCGGTTGTCATGGTTAAGCAAAACTTAATCACCGTTATTCTCAAACCGCACGTCCTATTCTTCAACAAGTAAACCTTTGTGTTAGATGGTCTGGCCGCTATGCTTTGGTTCATTGTTAATAACAATGGTGCGCTTGCCAGTTGTAGAAAGATACCACAAAGTGTCCCTTGCAAGCAGTCAATACTACCCATCTGTAAACCATTGCCAGTGGAGCCTTCATAAAATGCGTTGGCAGTCTAGGGCCTTTTAAGAAAGAACTTAACTCTTGGGACATAACTTTTTTGTTTTATCCGATAACAAAAGTTACCTAAACCTATATGAAAGGGATATTACCTGGCCCTTTTTGGTTCAGTATTTGACACTTTCATTTGCTGCGAGGGACCATGTTCACATAGGGACCGTAACAAACTTATTTGGATATGATTAAAGGTTGCCTGAACTTTAGCATTGTACTGGTCTGAATTTGTTATATAATGCTAACAAAGGATGGTTTTAGTTGGCATGGTGATGCAGTACTCAATCTATAGAATTCAGAAACCGTACAGCAACATGTAACCCTATGGGTTTGCCGAGGATCTGATGTGCCTTGGTTCATTGTGAACGCAATCTAGTGACGAAGTATTGTTTTTAAACAATGGTGTGGTTGCCAGTTCCGTCTAGGTAGTCTGTGCTTCCCATAGATATGTAGATCACTGCAAATAGTACAGAAAGGCACTTTGGCAGGCTTGGATTTAATAACACAAAAAGGAAGAAACCAGAGGCCATTGATAAAAACTTTGAAAATTAACTGCATACAAAAATATTTAATTGTACAGTTTGCTTTATTAAGAAAGAACTTAACTCTTGGACATAACTTTTTTGTTTTCTCCGATAAAATATGTACCCAAATCTATATGAAAGGGATATTGCCTGGCCATTTTTTGGTTCAGTATTTGACACTTTCATTTGCTGCAAGGGACCATGTTCACATAGGGACCGTAACAAACTTATTTGGATATGATTAAAGGTTGCCTGAACTTAGCATTGTACTGGTCTGGTCTGTTATATAATGCTAACAAAGGATGGTTTTAGTTGGCATGGTGATGCAGTACTCAATCTATAAATTCCGAAATCGTACAGCAAGATGTAACCCTATGGGTTTGCCTAGGATCTGATGTGCCTTGGTTCATTGTGAACGCAATCTAGTGACGAAGTATTGTTTCTTAACAATGGTGTGATTGCCTGTTCCCTCTAGAGATGTAGATCACTGCAAATAGTACAGAAAGGCACTTTGGCAGGCTTGGATATAATAACACAAAAAGGAAGAAACCAGTGGCCATTGATAAAAACTTTGAAAATTAACTGCATACAAAAATATTGAATGGTACAGTTAAGCTTGCCTTTAAATTTTAAATTTCATAAACAAAATAATAAATTTTAGTATATATATATATATATATTCTTCTTAAAAGCTAGAACTACTTTTTAATATATTTTGCTGTCCTGTTTTTCTGCCGTTAAAACAAATGTATCCAAACCTATATTATGAAAGGGCTTATGCCTAGCCATTTTTGTTCAGTATTCGACACTTTCATTTGCTGCGAGGGACCGTGTCCACATAGGGACCGTAACAAACATTTTGGATATGGTTAAAGGTTGCTGACACGTAGCATTGCACTGGTCTGTCGTGAATCATTTGAATCGCACAAATCCTTACATATACAACAATGAGACTTCTACAATGGATGGTTCTATATGTTGTCATTGATATGCAGCCTGTATTTAATTTACAAAACTCAAACAAGTAAATCTATGGGTTGACCTTTGACATGGCATGGCTTGGTTCATTGTGGATATCAAGTGATAAAGAATTGAATTTTAACAATGGTGTGTAAACCAAAAGGCACTTTGGCAGGCTAGCGTATTATTTATCCTCATCCCCGCCCAAACAAAAGATCAAATACCACCCATTATATCGACCATAATTATTACCTTGGTTCATTGTTAATAACATCAAACAACAATGTTCATCCAAACCAGTGAAATCGCTATCTTTACGTGTTCTTGTTTGCTAGTCCATGTTAACCCCTACATACAAACTTCAAGCTCTTTGCAGAGTTATTTTTCTTGGGTTCACAAAGTTCGTCTCCATTTTGTCAGCCCTTTTTGTTTGAGAAATCTCCTCCCGTATACGGAGCCTGTTTCTCATTATCTGAAAGTCCAAACACAATGCAAATTGTAAAACCACTTACAATGATATTTAATTCTTTTAGCCCATTGAATTTAAACTTGTTTAACTTGCTGACAACTAAATTGATTTATGATTCAGTTTTGATAGCTAAGGTCATCTTAAAGTGCTTTTAATGGCTAGTCCTGCACATGTCACGGGTTAATCCAAAGGGATTAAAACAAATTGCCAAAACTCTATCAAAACCACGAACTTCAAATCGGTGATAAACGTGACCGCTCCCCCACCCCTAATGAATGGTGGCGGGTTCACCACCACTCAAAATAAACTCCCATATCAACCAACGCTTAATGATATTCAAAAATATTCAACCAATATATAAAGTCTCTCAGCCTTTAGGAAACCTATCGAACATTATTTTCCGACAAATAAACTTCAAATTTCCTTTAAACTTTTGGGGGTCAGCCGTTTTCAATATTTTATTTTGCTAATTACCCCCAGAAAAAAAAAATTGAAAACTTTCAAGTCTAAACTAAAATGTATCCAGTCTCCTCAAACGTTGAAGCACAGAACTTCTTCAGGTTTGGATAGATTGTTGTAAATATGACCCCAAAACGTTACTACTAAAAAAAACCTTTTGTTTGTTTTAGTTTGGTGCGCCCCTGGATGGAAGATCCAGGCAAACTCATTATACCTCCCTCTAGTGGCACAGCAAGGCCATGGGCAGGGGAACAGTCTACTGTCAGATGTGGTACCCAGCCCCTCTTGTCTAGTTTGTTAACATTACACTACTACTCAATGGTCATGTACAACTAATTAATCTATGTACATGTAAATCTACATGTACATGTACGCAAAGTTAAAATCACGGAACAAATGACTCCAAAACACACCTCTGTTTTTGTGAGTTTTGGCGCTGAGTTGAGAGACAGACATTCAACAAAGTAACAGGTAAATTGTCACTTTAAATGGGAATGTACATGTACTTTAATTTGTTCGTAATTCTCTGTTCCTTGCCTCTCTTTGTCACGTTTTTTAGTTTTTATTAGTTAGCTGTTTAGTTGGACTACCGGTCAAGTCCGTTGCATAACGCGTCAGTGGCAGGGTATGGGTCAGTGTATCTAGCCCCGGTCCAGTACTTACTGCATACAATACAATACATGGAGATGTAGTGGCCTGGTATTGGTAGGCTAGTCGGACGTCAATGCCATCGCACTGACATTCTAAGAATAAATATTCTCTACAATGTAAACACACAATTTTGTCCGCAATTTGTTTATGTTTGTACCTGTTTGGGAAGGTTAACATTTTGCATACTATAGGCATGCATCTTTTTTTTTATGTATGGACCGATAGATGTAAGTCTTAAATTCAGACCCTGATATTTTCATAAGTGAAAGCTATTTTGTTTATTTATGTAATAAACTAGAGGTACCTGGCATATGATATCTTACACAATTTTGACAGCCCATGCCTTTCAACTAAGTTGAGGTAAAACATTTTGAGTATGGAACGTCAGCATCAACACTGGTCAGCATTGTTGATGGACCTCAACAACCACTTAGAAAATACAGGCTAGGTATATTGGCAGGTAGTGAATATGTTTACAAATAATTAAACAGCAAAAGAAAATCAAAATCCCACAATTACAAACAAAAATGCTAACTTCCCTTCAGTATTTGTTTTTCTTAAAAATTTCAACAATTAAGAGACATGTAAATTAATTAATTTGTTTACAATTAATAAGTTAAAAAAAAACCTGATGAAAGGTTCAAATAGGGATTGTTTTATAACAACAACAGCTGCAATACCTAGTCAACAACAAGAGTAATCAGTGTTTCAATTTTCCAGCGAAGTAATATTTTTCCTTGTACGTCAATGTTTTTGCGCGATGTCCCTGGATTTTCCAATTGACATGTAAGTTAAATGTTTGACACGAGTCGTACCCCCAGCCCTCTGTTGTCCTCTGGCAGTAAGGCCCGCTTCAATTTGTTAATGGATGAGTGCTGTGATTACAGGAATGATAGGGCCCTCTAGCTGTGACAAGGTTTTTTCATCTCGGTGATCATGAGATGGAACTTGTTTTTGTGCTCATGTAAAAGCTTAATTTCATGACATTGTTTTACTCATTTCTCAAAAACTACAGCACCTCAGCAAGTAAATGTTTCCAGGGAAGCTTTCTACATCATTATTTTAAAACTGTGTAAGTTTAATGTAAATCTGTCAACATTGTGTTTTGTGTGCTACAAAAAGGACATAGACCGTTTAAATGAAACAAATGTTTTTCGAGCGATAAAATAAGACAAAACTTGACACCTTTGTTGCTCACTGGTTTGTGTGACCTTCACAACAAGTAGCAAAATCTTTCATATTTTGACCTATTTTTGTCAACGTTGTTGTTTTCATAGGTGAGCTTGGTTGTCAGTTTGATGTACATTTTCTGCATCTGGAATGGGTGAGACTCGAGAGACTGTGGACTAGTGTTGGGCGCTTCAATACCAAGATGTGAATGTGGAACCTCGCTGAGGATCCAGCCTGTGACTCACACAATCGTACCATCGTATTAACCAGCAACATCTCCTGCGTACCTCAGGTGAGTTTAAAATATTTCATTATTTATTTCTTTAACATGTTTAATGACACTGGACACTATTGGTAATTGTCAAAGACTAGCCTTTACAGTTGGTGTATCTCAACATATGCACAAAAAAGTAAACCTGTGACAATTTGAGCTCAATCGGTTGTTGAAGTTGCGAGATACGAATGAAAGAAAAAACACCTTTGTCACACGAAATTGTGTGCTTTCATATGCTTGAGTTTGGGACTTCAAATTCTAAATCCGGGGTCTCAAAATCAAATTTGTGGAAAATTAGTTCTTTCTCTAAAACTACATTACTTCAGAGGGAGCCGTTTCTCACAATGTTTTATACTATCAACCTCTCCCCCAAACGTTTCTTGCTAATAATTATTTTGAGTAAATACCAATAGTGTCCACTGCCTTTAAGGGTTTGGGGCCGTTTGTTTTAGGGACAGTTACAGGAATAGAGGAAAACCAATGAGAGATTGGTCAAAGGTTTACAAATGACAGTGGACGAGAAGATCAAACAAACAACTAACAAACAAACAAGGTAACAAACAAACAAGCAAACAAGGTATGCACATTAAAACTAGTAGTGGGTGCCACGATTGCGTTCCCAGGGGCTAGAGGCAGTTCGAATCCTATGCGTTAGTAGTGGGTGCCACGATTGCATTCCCGGGGGCTAGAGGCAGTTTGAATCCTATGTGTTAGTAGTGGGTGCCACGATGGCATTCCCGGGGGCTAGAGGCAGTTCGAATCCTATGTGTTAGTAGTGGGTGCCACGATTGCATTCCCGGGGGCTAGAGGCAATTTGAATCCTATGTGTTAGTAGTGGGTGCCACGATTGCATTCCCAGGGGCTAGAGGCTGTTCGAATCCTATGTGTTAGTAGTGGGTGCCAGGATTGCATTCCCGGGGGCTAGAGGCAGTTCGAATCCTATGTGTTAGTAGTGGGTGCCAGGATTGCATTCCCAGGGGCTAGAGGCAGTTCGAATCCTATGTGTTAGTAGTGGGTGCCACGATTGCATTCCCGGGGGCTAGAGGCAGTTTGAATCCTATGTGTTAGTAGTGGGTGCCAGGATTGCATTCCCGGGGGCTAGAGGCAGTTTGAATCCTATGTGTTAGTAGTGGGTGCCAGGATTGCATTCCCAGGGGCTAGAGGCAGTTTGAATCCTATGTGTTAGTAGTGGGTGCCACGATTGCATTCCTGGGGGCTAGAGGCAGTTTGAATCCTATGTGTTAGTAGTGGGTGCCAGGATTGCATTCCCGGGATAAAGTTATTGAATTTTGTTTTACTTACACAGTAAGCACTGTATACTCAGATGGTACACGTACAATATCCCACCAATAGCATCAAAAGGTTGCAGGTCCTGTGCTGTGTAATGTAAGTAGAACCCAGCAGCTTATGTTATGAAATGCTAGGATTAATCCTATCTCGAGTTAGGACGAGTTTTAGGATACATGCGTTCTATGATACGGACCCTGAACTCGTCTGAAAGCCTATGTCTAATCATAAGTTAGGAAGAGTTTGATGAAATCAAAGGCAGTTACACTCAAAGCTAAGCTAAGAGAAGGGGTTTGCCCCGGTGTTTCTAGCAGTGGCTGCTGAGTGCACCACAGAATCTAAAATACCCAATAGTCCTATCAGTACTGCATAAAAACATGAGCGTCAATCGGGGGGGGGGGGGGGGGGGGGGGGGGGGGGGAGGGGGACAGTGGTAGGGGACATAATATCAAGTGTCCAGCCCATAATTTTGACCACCTTAACATGAAGCTCATGGGCACACATTCCGGGGGTTGTCCCCACCCCACTTTTTGAATGTGGGGACACTTTATCAAGTGCCCCCCTCAATTTGGCCTATGATTGCTCAACAAAGCATCCTAAATGCAAAAATTTCCCGAGCCCTTCAGCCATTCAGCGGGGCCCCGTATGCATACATGTACCCACCGCTG
Organism: Asterias amurensis; assembly: GCF_032118995.1. Taxonomy (NCBI): domain Eukaryota; kingdom Metazoa; phylum Echinodermata; class Asteroidea; order Forcipulatida; family Asteriidae; genus Asterias; species Asterias amurensis. The sequence goes on from NC_092651.1 coordinate 2,255,891, forward strand.
TATAAGGCCTTACGCCTGAATGTTCTTTTGTTAATAGATTTGCCCCCCACCCCTGCCTACTGGGGGGGGGGGTGAAGAGTGGGGGACACTATATCAAATGTTCCCTTCCCCCCATGTTTGTCAGTTCAGGTGGGAAACGAACCCACAACCTTTGCATTGATAATTCAGATGGCATACCACTAGACTATTGAGCTAGCCCGTAACATGACGGCTAGAGGCAGTTCAAATCCTACATAGTGTTAGCAGTGAGTGCCTCAATTGTATCTACCATTATCTGGGATAAAGATAATGAATTTTATTTACCTCACATTAATTACTCAGTAAAATGCCTCACCCATAGCAACAAAAGGTCGCAGGTCCTGTGCTTACTAATGTAAAAAGAGCCCAGCAGCCGATTTTATGAAATGCTCGAGTTAGGACGAGTTATTGGTCCTAAATTATGATGGTTCAATGTATCCTAACTCTATGGTTACAAATTTTAACTTGTCTGAAAGCCCAAGTCTACTCATAAGTGAGTTTGATGAAATCGAAGGCAGTTACACTTCGATCAGCTTTAACATTATGCTCAAGTATTGTACTGTGTAAGACCAACCCTATGTCCTGCCATGGCATCAATCCTGGGGGCGTCGGGGGACACGTCCCATACTTTTTAAAGGGTGGGGTGACACTATATCAAATGCCCACCCCGGCCAGTTTTTGATCACCTTTAACATGATGCTCAGGTATTGCACTGTGTAATACCAACCCTGTGTCCTGCCCTGGGCATCAATCCTGGGGGCGTCGGGGGACACGTCCCATACTTTTTAAAGGGTGGGGTGACACTATATCAAATGCCCAGCCCGGCCAGTTTTTGATCAGCTTTAACATGATGCTCAAGTAATGCACTGTGTAAGACCAAACCCTGTGTCCTGCCCTGGGCATCAATCCTGTGGCAGACAAGGGACACGTCCCTCACTTTTTAACGGGTGTGGGAAACTGTATCAAATGCCCACCCCCCAGTTTTTGATCAGCTTTAACATGATGCTCAATTATTGCACTGTGTAATACCAACCCTGTGTCCTGCCCTAGGCATCAATCCTCTGGGCGACGGGGGACACGTCCCTCATTTTTTGACGGGTGGGGTGACACTATATCAAATGCCCACCCCCCAGTGTTTGATCAGCTTTAACATGATGCTCAAGTATTGCACTGTGTAATACCAACCCTGTGTCCTGCCCTGGGCATCAATTCTGGGGGCGAGGGGGGACACGTCCCTTACTTTTTACGAGTGTGGGAAACTCTATCAAATGCCCACCCCTCAGTTTTTGATCACCTTTAACATGATGCTCAAGTATTGCAATGTGTAAGACCAACCCTGTGTCCTACCCTGGGCATCAATCCTGGGGGCGACGGGGGACACACCCCTCACTTGTTAAAGCGTAGGGTGACACTGTATCAAATGCCCACCTAACGTCCGTCGATATATCGAAAATACTCAAAAACTCGATATTTTTTTGTGACATCGAAATCGCCGATGTCACTTTTTTAATCATATCGTAATATCGGATTTTCGCTATATCGAAAATTTTGATGTTTTGAAAATTTCGATGTTCTTAAATGATATCGAAAATACCAAAAGAGTGTCCGATTATTTGAGAGAAATCTGTGTTTGAGTATTAGAAAAGCCGTCGTCGTTATGTTGTTTCATCATTTTGAGTTCCGTATTAAATAAAATACGTTTTACAACCAAGTATGTCTGCTTGTTCTTTGGGATTTCGCCATCAGCCGCTGGCCCGCCGCAGAAGTTCACGACCCCGTGGCGAGCGTTAGTAAAAACTCAAAAGAAACCACCGCTACTTTGCAAAAATACCCCGCAAAAAATTTCCCCGAATCAACAAGACATAACAAAATAAGGAAGAAAACAATCTTACATTATACAGAAAAATAATCTTTTCTATCAATCCAAGGTATCGTAATGGCGTCATTTTGGTCAAATAAAGCCTACACGTTGTGTTCGTAAACAAGCTAACATTTCCGAGGAACTATGCTTCGCAGACCACGTTGTCGGCGGCTATTGCGTGTGTACCAGCAAAGACTATGGTGTTGTACGGTTTAAGCGTGCACACCAGCGTGTGTGGTTATTGCATTTCGGGGGGAAAACCCGTTTGCCCAAGCATGCACAGACAAGTGCAGTCTTTTGTCAACGCGGTATCGCGTGATGCACTGTGTTATTTTGACAATGGAGGGCGTTCTAGCATTCAATGTTTCATGCCTTTATAGAATACTAAGTGCTACCAGCCTTTATTGGAGACTATGTGACTGCATGCTGTTTGCGTTGTATATTAGGAGCGCGGAATGGTAGGTCAGTGTTTTGCGGGACTTTCTAGTGATTTTTTTTTCGATGATTATCTCAACCATTTTCAACCGTAAAGGTAGTGTAACATACCAGCGGACATTTATAATGTATCTAACAATATTGCCGTGAATTGTCGTTATTTTGGAGGGCATTAGACTCTGATAAAGTTTAGTAACTAATTCATTTAGTGTTGAAGTTTGAAGCGCCACGCTCCCCTAACACACTTCACTCTCCACATAGAACAGAGGGCCCGTACCAATTTTTTTTTCCACATCGTACCAAAGATCTCAACTCAAAGCCGCGCGCCCGTCGGACAACTTGATTGACACTTTTACGTCAATGCATCGGCAACTGACACCTTAATGTCGGCGAGTCACGCAACTCACAAAGGCTCTGTGTCATTTTGAGACAGTCAATCATGGCCAATCTCGAATCGAGAATTGTGGTGAGCTTTCACCAATATTGGCCAAGCCAGCGGTAGCGGCGATCGTACTTTGTTGTAAAACCAGAAATAATCGGGGCGCGGGACTACGCAATTTGAAATTTTTGAACTACAAACAAGGTCGGGGCCCCCCAAAACAGGTTTAAATGTAACCCTATTAAACTGTCAGTCTACGGTGTATATATTTCTACTCGCCATGAGTATACCAAGTGCTGTTTTTAGGCTTCATCTTGCGCGCGGGAAATACTCGATATATCGAGTATACTCGATATTAAATTTTCGATATATCGGTAATGGAAAAAAACAATATCGACGGACGTTATGCCCACCCCTCAGCTTTTGATCACCTTTAACATGATGCTCAAGTATTGCACTGTGTAAGACCAACCCTGTGTCCTGCCCTGGGCATCAATCCTCAGGCAGACAAGGGACACGTCCCTCACTTTTTGACGGGTGAGGGACACTATCAAATGCCCGACTCCCAATTTTTGACCAGCTTTATCATGAAGATTGCACTGTGTGAGGCCAAACCCTATCCTGCCATGGCCATTAATCCTAGGGCGATTGGGGACACGTCCCCCGTTTTTAAAGGGTGGGGAACACCAAATCAAATGTCCCATCAGATTTTGTTAACTCTTGTATTATTCGGCAACTGCCATCACCAGAATATTTACTTTCAAAGTCTCAGTGTAGTTACTGTATGTTATAAACAAATCATATTTGGAAGTTAAAATAGCATTTTTGTTTAAAAATATTCTGCTCAAGTATCTGTTTAAAGATGCTGGTATTCTAAGAGGCTCTACTGCTGCTTAAGTAGAAGAGGCTCATGTTCTGTTTCATCAATTATGCGTCTATAAATGGCCTAAGATTGCACCTCAGAGCATCTACATTAGAATGCACAAAATATCCCGGCCCTTAAATAGACCCCAAACCCCAATCCGTAAAAGGCTTTGGTTCTGCACATACTCTGACACATGCTCCATCTTCTTGGCACAATCTCCGCCCCCCCCCCCCCCCAGAAAAAAAAAAAAATAATAATAATATTAATTAAAAACTTTGTCCTGGAATCCCCCCTCCCCCCCCCCCTTGGTGATGATTGGTATTAAACGCCGTCTGAGCACTAAATGCGCAAAAATAATATAGATACAAAGCTATTAATGAGTTGTTTTTCAGATATAATAACCAACATCATAGCAAAATGCTTTTGGCTTACAATAGACCTTAAATCCAAAAAACTGAACCTTCTGAGGGAGGCAAATCACCCCATCAGACGACTCATCACTTTTGTGCACAGATTATATCAAAAACAAAAACAAAACAAAGACATGTTCAAACCATGTTTTTCTCAATAATTTGCAATAGCACCCCCTGTTGAACATCACACCAAACGAAAGCTCAACAATTACTGTTTTGGTGGACGCTAGCGGCCGTCTTTGTGCACCAAAGGGTTAAATCATTTCAGATGAATTGAAAGGGTCAAAAGATGTCCCTGAAAGGGTCTAGATTGCACCAGAGAGCATCTACGACCTAAACATCTTCAGGGCCTTAAAGCGGGCCTCTGGCCCCACGCCATAACTGCTATGACTAACGTTGTCCCCCCCCCCTCTTTCAAGACAGATTGGTACCCATGCATACAAAAATTTCTTAATTCAAACATTAAACACATTAAAACTGTTGTGCTACATGTAAATGAGACTCAAGTTTGGGGTTTAAAGGGAACCCAAGATGCCTCATATAGCATCACTGCTATGACTTGATGTGTGGTGTGTCCCCCCCCCCCTTCCCAATATTTCAAGACAGATTGACACCCATTCATAAATAGATCTCTTACTTGAAACATTTCAAAACACCTGTTGTGCTTAATGAGACTCCAGGTTTGGGTTTAAAGCGAGCCCCAGATGCCTCATAGCATCATCACTGCTATGACTTGTTGGTGTGTGGTGTGGCCCCCCCCCCTCATCTTTCAAGACAGATTAACAGTTTGACACCCATGCATAAAAAGATCTCTTAATTGAAACATTTAAAAAAACTGTTGTGCTAAATGAGACTCCAGTTTGGGGTTTTATTTTCTTCCTATGTTAACTTTCAAATGGTATTCAAGATGAGGTGGTGCTGTCTCTTAGATTTCCCAACTGTGGTTTTTCCAGTCAAGATAAATTCAACAAATAAATAAGACGTAATATAGGTACAGGGCTAATGATGTACAAACTGTGCACTAGAGCTACTTGCTGTTATAGTCAAAGATCAAACAAATAACCATTTATAATGATCAATGGCCAGATTATCAGTTTATTGGAGTATGACTATTGATAATGGACTTGGACTTTAAATACAAAAACAGTTTGAAGTATGTCTAGCTTTGTTGCTACTGTCAGAGCACATCCAGTGAATATTGTATACATTGGATTAAAGTATAGGCGCACTCTTTAGAATAGTGATTTTAAGATATCCCATGATTTCAGTTTGTAGTTTTTTGTTTTTGTTTTTTTGTCAAGCTGTAACTTACATGTAGAGTGCGTTCGCTTAGCTTCCCTGGGTCGACCCGCGGTGTTCACTCGGGTGAGCCCCAGACAAGAGCAAATCAAAACGATCACTCACCCTCTCGTAGTGACGTCCATGCACCTTGGGCCAGCCCAGAGTGACCTATCCACAAGCAGGGCATTTGGGGCTGACCCAGGTGAACCCCTGGAATGACGTCAAAGCTATTTGAATGTACCGGGGGCAGATCGGGGTCGACCCAGGGAAGCTAATCAAACGCAGTCATTAAAGGAACATTACAGATTTTTTTTTTGCTAACGAACTTAAACAGTTGCTGGCAGTGTAAGCACTTTATGTGATCCACCATGAACATGAACTGACACACCTGTAGAAGTTTGGCATCGATCGGCCATCTTTGACATGAGAAAATAGTGGAAAAATGATTATTTAAACAAAACTGAACAAAACGCCCACTGAGTTAGTAACTCAAAACATGAAATTAGTTTTATTTATTTCTCATCAAAGATGATATTTCAGACAGTATATTTCAAGGGATGTTTTTTATTGTACATGTACATGTACTGTCATGATAAGTTTTGACCGTGTAAGTTTTTCGTAAATCTGTGAATTTAGGCGATTTTTGTTATGACCAACCACATTTAAGCGTGACAAACAAACTAATTTGGTTCACACACAAAAAGAAATCAACAGGTTAGGCCCTATAATGGAATTTCATTTTAGAGGGTTTTTCCAAACTCGTTTAAAATGTTGAACACACAAGATGTATGTATAATCGATAATGGGCATCCTTTATAACAGGGATGCCAGTTTTCCGGCTATTGCCGGAATTCCGGCTTTTTTCAGATTTTCCCCGACTTTTTCCGGCGCTCCGTGTTTCATCAGGCCGGAAAAAATATATTGATGTTCGCCGTCTTACATGTTTATTTTATTTTTTTTTTTGGGGGGGGGGGGGGGGTAACGTCCGTCGATATATCGTAAATACTCAAAAACTTGATATTTTTTTGACATCGAAATCGCCGATGTCACTTTTATAATCATATCGTAATATCGGATTTTCGATATATCAAAAATTTCGATGTTTTGAAAATTTTGATGTTTTGAAAATTTTGATGTTCCTAAATGATATCGAAAATACCAAAAGAGTGTCCAATTATTTAAAAGAAATCTGTGTTTGAGTATTAGAAAAGCCGTCGTCGTTATGTAGTTTCATCATTTTGAGTTGCCCTATTAAATAAAATACGTTTTACAACCAAGTATGTCTGCTTGTTCTTTGTGTTTTCGCCATCAGCCGCCGGCCCGCCGCAGAAATTCACGACCCCGCGGCGAGTGCACTGTAAAACCTCAAAAGAAACCGCCGCTGCTGCCCCAGCCTATCGGCTGTTTAAGATGCAACTTCCCAATGCGCATGTGATCAAAATCAATGCGTCTTCATCACAGCATTATTGACTTTTGACTAACAAATTGAGGAACTATATGCTTCGCAGACCACGCTGTGGGCGGCTATTGCGTGAGTACCAGCTAAGACTATGCTGTTGTACGGTTTAAGCATGCACAGACACGTGCAGTCTTTGGTCAAGGCGGTATCGCGTGATGCACTGCGTTACTTCGACAATAGAGGGCGTTCTAGCATTCAATGTTTCTTGCCTTTATTATAGAATGCAAAGTAAAAAGACTACGAGCCTTTATTGGAGACTTTGTGACTGCATGCTGCGTGCGTTGTATATTGTGATAGCGGAGTTGGTAGGTCTGTGTTTTGCGGGACTTTCTAGTGATTTTTTTTTTATGATTATCTCAACCATTTTCAACCGAAAAGGTAGTGTAACATACCAGCGGACATTTATTATGTATCTAACAATATTGCCGTGAATTGTCGTTATTTTGGAGGGCATTAGACTCTGAAAAAGTTTAGTAACTAATTCATTTAGTGTTGACAAAGTTTGAAGCGCCACGCTCCTAACACACTTCACTCTCCACATAGAACAGCGGACCTGTCTACCTAATGGTAGTTCTAACCGCACCAAATTAGATTTTTTTTCCACACCTTACCAAAGATCTCAACTCAAAGCCGCCCGCCCGCGCGCCCGTCGGACAACTTGATTGACACTTCTACGTCAATGCATCGGCAACTGACACCTTAATGTCAGCGAGTCGATCACCAACTCACAAAGGCTCTGTGTCATTTTGAGACAAGGGCTGCAATGTAAGCACTCGAGAACAGTCCCGGACTTGGAAACAACCATTTATAATGATCAGATATCAAGATTATAAGTTTATTGGAAAATGGCGGTTAGTAATGAACAATTGTGGACTTTAAATACAAAACTTGAGTTTTGAAGTACTTGTACATTTAGGTCTGTTATCAGCTACGGGATACATGTTATTGCATCCAGTGATTATTGTGTACATTAGATAAAAGTAGCTCCTACGTGTACTCTTTGGAATACTGATCGTAATGTTTCTCTTGTTTTCAGTATTATAGGCTTCTTTACCTGATTTCAAATTTTATAAATAGTTTCATCATAATCCATTTAATTTAGCAAGAGTTTTACACGTTCCAGCAAGCTCCAGGGTTCCTTTTTCATTCTTGTTGCATTCAATTATTTTGTTTTGGGGGGCAATAGAAACTCACATTGTAACATTTTGCCACTCAGTTTTTCACACAATGTTCAACACATTGGGTGCGTTCGATTAGCTTCCCCGGGTCGACCCATGTTCATACTGGAAGAAAAAAAACTGCCACACACCGGAGTCGACCCAGGGAAGCTAAACGAACACACCCATTGAGAGACTTAACCCAGTGTATCTGGCATTGTCTACTGCAGGTTATATAGGATGTTATATACATCTATAGAGCAAGGCGCAGCTTTCTCTATGGTACATCACATAGGTCTAATAGTTCAACAACTTAACATGCCTGTCTTACAAGGTAATAAGCAGTGTGAGGCACCCATATAAAAGGTGCTGAAAAAGACCTTGATAAAACCTGAAATGATTGAAAATTAAAGTCCCCCCCCCCTCCCCTTATGCTGCTTCCCGGTTGTATCGCAAAGTCACCCCCCACCCCTTTTAAGTTGAGTTGTATCGCAAACTTGGGTGTATTGCAGGTTGTATCGCAAACTTGGGTGTAATCCATTGGCTATACGGCAGTTAAAGGTTGTATGGCTTATGACTGGCACCCACAAGCAAAGGATATTGACAAAATAGGGAGACTACCACCTACATGTAGCTCAGTTGGTAGAGGGGGTTGCATTTTTTTCTGTGGTCATTGGTTCAATTAGCGCTCTATAGGCACTTTTTTTTTGTTCGTCTTAAACGAATGAAATGAAAGAACTGTTGTTCACTGTACAATGTATATTGTAAATGTACATGTATGTATATGAAACTCATATAATTAATTAAACGTTGTAAATTAAAAGAACATAATTTCCACAACCTTTGCAACACTGACTGGAGTTCATTGGTTCCAGCTCCAAATGGTCCTTCAAATTCATAATTTAATCTTCATCCAATCTTTAGACAAAAATAAATAATGTCTGTCTTGAATGTTTCAAATATAACACCATTTACATATAGGCTTGTTGTCTAGAATCACAATTTGTCCTCTTTTTAGGATTTGTGTTCATCACCTTCTTCATCAGTCTTAAAACTTGGAAGATAACACTTCAATTTCGTTCCAAAGAAGTGAATTAAAAACTTACCAAACATCTCTTTTATAAGTAACATTATAGAATACCTACATGTACAGTGTTTTAATCACAACTTCAATCAATTCAACGTTGATTTATTGTTCTTTTTGATTTGTTTCAAAGACTTGGTGCCGGAAAGAACTAAAGTAAAAGTAAAGGAACAAGAAGAAAGCTCCTCTTCATGTTTGCACATTGAACGGTAAGTGCCATACAAATGAATCTGACAATTGAAGTAGTGATGAATTGGTTCACTCTGGAGAAATGTATCTTGACACATTCTTGTTTTTACCTTTTTAAAACATATTGAAGGGAATTTCAGTTTCCACTGTTCATTTAAAGGCACTGTACACTTTTGGTAATTGTCAAAGACCAGTCTTCTCACTTGGTGTATCTCAACATCAGCATAAAATAACAAACCTGTTAAACTGTTTACAATAAAACTCAATGGGGTGTCGAAGTTGTGAGAGAATAATAGAAGAAGAAAAAAAACCTTGTCACACAAGTTGTGTGCTTTCAGTTCAGATGCTTGACTTCGAGACCTCAGCTAAAGTCTCGAAATCAATTCAAGTATTTTAGTGAGCATTTACTTTTTTCTCAAAAACTGTGTTACTTCACAAGAAGACGTTTCTCACATGGTTTTGTATTATCAACAACTTTCTTTGCTCATAACCAAGTAAGTTTTTACGCTTACAATTATTTTGAGTAATCATCAATAGTGTCCAGTGTCTTTAAGTGTACAGTATCTTTACAAATCCTTGTCGTTGTCTCTTTAAAACATCAAAGGGAATTTCAGTTTCTACCGTTCATTCAAAAAGTTTTAGAAAACAAGAAATGATGAAACATCTTAAAGTACCCATAACATCAAATACGTGACCAGACAATGGACAAGTTGTTATCTGTCTTGCATACTTTTAATATTTGCATTACATCTATATATACATATTATAGATAACAAATCTTGTTGCGCAGCGCAGGCAAACAGCAAGGGTAGCTTCATGAAAGTTCACATCAAGTTTAGTTAAAAGTTCATGTACAAACACACCACAATACATTGTAGGTTTAGCTTCAAGTATTTTAAACTTCACGGATGTACCAAGTTGAAAGTCCACTACTGGATTGTTTGTTGTTTATTTGCTGTACCCGGCTGTACCAGACATCCAACTCTAGGGACCTTTTGTAAATATCTGCTACGTGACTCTTGGAGTCAAAAGGTAAAACAATTTGTCGCCAGTGCCATTTTCGCTTGGAACATTGTTCTTGAGAAGACCTCAGTAGTACGCATAGATGTGATCAGCGATATTTGACAGTGTTTACAGTACACAGGGACACGGTAAGTACAAATCATTAACAAAATTAAACCTTTGCTCAAAACTCTGGGCTTTGATAGGCCTACATGTAATTATTTATTTATTTCAGGAATTAGCCTTTAACAATGGTCTCAGCTTTGTTAAAAAGTTATTAATTCACAGCCAACGTTTTTGTGTAAATCAGGTGTCATGGGTGTCATGTAGACTCTCTGGTTTGAATTTCGAAACTCAATTTCATCTTCAGTTTATATACATCATGGAGGAATAACCTTTTATATCATTACAAAGTATCGTCCTTGGCCTTCCTTGAGAAAAAAAATTATTGCTTTAAATATCACCCTTGTGCTATTTTTGCATCATGCATTACAGTATGTTTTTAGAACTTGCAAAATCGACATTTTTACCCTATTTTTGGACCCCTAAATGTCAACTTGCCAGGGGTCTCAGAAAACTCTCCTTTCGGCTGTAATTAGGGCAAACATTGGTCTTTCCATATTGGGTGTCAAAAACTTGGGCAATTGTTTCCTGTTGTGACAGTACTGCCTCAAAACTAGACTTTTTTCCCCGAAACGTGAAAAATGCCTTTTTAAGGGTCTTTTCACATAATATCGATAAATGGTCCACGGTAAAAAAAAAAGGAAAATTTTTCTTATACTTTGTGGATGGTAGGGACTTGGGGTCCAAATATACAGCATTTACATTTCAAATCATAATATAACACATTGCCATGGTAACAGTTTGTTTGTTTTTAGGCCACTTAAGTCCAATTTTGGGGTCTGAAAAACTGTTTTTTAGTTAATATTTACAACTCCACCCCACCAAAAAACAAGCATATTTCATAAAACCTTTTCCATCACTACAAATTATCATCCTTGGCTTTACTTGAGACAAAAAATTATTGCTAAAAATTTCACCCTTGTGGTGTTTTAAGATCGTGCATTAGAGTATGTTTTTAGAACTTGCAAAATCAACATTTTTACCACATTTTTTGCCCTCAAAATTTCTTTTTTGCAGGGGTCTCAGAATATTTTCCTTTCGGTTTTGATCAGGGCCAAAACTTGTCTTTTTATTTCTTTTAAGACAAACCCGGGCAATTGTATCCTGATGTAACAGAACTGTCTCAAAAATAAACCCTTTTCCCCGAAAACATAGAGAAATGCATTTTGAAATATTTGCTTCATTTTGAATTTAAAACATTAAGAAGTTAGTAATAATTCCATCAATCTGGCAGCTTGTCATTAGCACTCTGTAGGCTTAGTGCATTACCAAACATTGATCAGGACTTGTTTATGACCTAAATCTTAGAATTTGCCCCGGCCTCACCCCGGCCCCGGCCCAATCATATTTCTTGACATTGCATAAAAAAATACAAAAGTTTTGTGAACAGCGCCTCTTTTTTGAAAGTCACATGTTTTAATTTCCCTTGCACATCAAGAAAGTTTGTACTGTCTTAATTTATTATTGGTCCTCAGAATATTTCCCCTTTGGTTGTGATTGGGCAATCATTATGGTTTGCATGTCTGCTGGGGAGAAACACTTTGGTTTATTGTATCCTATTGTGACACTTCTGCCTCAAACATGGTAATTTTTCCAAAAACAATAAAAATGCATTTTGAAGTTATCCCTTAGTTTGAATTGATAAAAAACAAAAACGAGCATGCTAGTTAAAAAAATATGGCACTGTTTCCATATTCTTTAGGTAACATATACAAAAATTATAACCAAGCTTTGCCACTGAGAGTTCTTGTTTTGTCATGACTACTTTACCTAGTTGTACAGGTATGATTCACATTGCAAGAAGAGAAGTAGTGCGATGAGCATTCTTTACTATTCTTGTCTATACAATTGTACATGGCCTTTTAACAGTCTTCTTGGTCCCCTGCCCGCTACCAAACTAAACATTTTCATCCCTATCAGAACAAAGAGGCTCTAAATGTGAGCAAGTACTGTTTCCAAATTCAACTGCTTTGGCCTTCTGTAAACAGTTCCCCCAACCATGGTGGGGTTCCTTTCAATTGTACTGTTGCAAACAATAAAAGAGTTCAGCAGGTAATGTTTGACAATGTTTTTGTTGATCGTTCTCAGAGACATATATGCTAATTATGAACTAGTAAAATAGTGAATGGCAAAAATAATCAAACTAGCCCGAATAAACTTTTGTCACTGCAAATGCATCTTACTTACTTATGTTGAGCAGGTTCAAGTATTTACAACTTCTATCCGTGTTGTTTCATTAAAGGAACACACGTTGCCTTGGGTCGGTCGAGTTGGTCTTTGAAAAGTGTTTGTAAACGTTTATTACAAAATGCATATGATTAGAAAGATATTTTAAAAGTAGAATATAATGATCCAGACAAGTATCACTCAAAAACATCTTTCTAACCATGCATTTTATAACAAGCGGTTACAAACGCATTTCAAAGACCAACTTGACCGATCCCTGACAACGTGTACCTTTTAAATGATCTCTTACGCTCGTCATGCAAATCGTTAGTATCATTGTTTTTAATAAGATCTTGGCAAACTTTTCCAACACTTTTAAGCGGGCTTTTTAATTTCCCACATTTGTGTTGGACATGATTGGATGCTCCAAACCATCTGCCTCAAGCACAGAAACTACATTGTTTATGATCTCTATCTCTATGAAAAGTTTTACATTTGGTAGCAGGCAGGGACCAAGGTGAGTAGGCCCTGTATTAAAGACAACTTGTAGAGAATGCTCATCGCACTCTACTTGCAATGGGAATCATACCTGTACAATAGGTAAAGTAGCCAAATCAAGAACTCTCAGTGGCAAAGCATTGGTTATGGTTTTGTTGGATACCATTATGTTTAATTACAAACTTTGTATTCATTACTCAAAGGGCATGGAAACAGTGCCAGATTTTTAACAAGCATGCATTGTTTTTGGAAAACTTACTATACTTAAGGCATGATCAGTCACAACAGGATACAATAAACACAGTGTTTCTACCCAGAAGGCATGAAAATACCAATACAACCGAAAGGGAACACTTTACAAAAAAGAGGCGCTATTCACAAAACATTGTTTTATGCAATGTCAAGATATATGATTGGGGCTGGGCCGGGGCAAATTCTCAAATTAAGGTCATCAATCGTTCCTGATCAATGTTGAATAATCCACTAAGCCTATAGAGTGCTTAGGAAAAGCTGCAAGATTGATAGAATTATTACTTTTTAATGTTCAAAATTCATGATGAAAAAAAAAAACAATTTAAAATGCATTTTTCTGTCTATTTTTGAGACAGTACTGTTAACATCTGGATACACTTGCCCAAGTTTTTCTACCCAAAAAAAAGGACAAATTTTGGACCTGATCAAAACTGAAAGGAAAATATTCTGAGACCCCTGAAAAAAATGAAATTTTGAGGCACAAAAATATGGTAAAAATGTTGATTTTGCAAGTTCTAAAAACATATTCTAATGCATGTTCTAAAAATAACAAAACGGTGAATTTTATAGCAATTTTTTTTGTCCCAAGTAAAGCCAAGGATGATACTTTGTAGTGATGGAAAAAGTTTTATGAAATATTTTTGATTTTGGTGGGGTGGAGTTGTAAATAATAACTAAAAAAAAGTTTTTTCAGACCCCAAAATTGGACTAAAGTGGCCTAAACACAAATGAACGGTTACCATGGCAACGTGTTATATTATGATTTGAAATGTTAACGCTGTTTATTTGGACCCCAAGTCCCTACCATCCACAAAGTATAAGAAAAATATTCCTTTTTGTTTTACCGTGGACACGTACGTCGATATTATGTGAAAAGACCCTTAAAAAGGCATTTTTCACGTTTTTGGGAAAAAAGTCTAGTTTTGAGGCAGTACTGTCACAACAGGATACAATTGCCCTAGTTTTTGACACCAGATATGGAAAGACCAATGTTTGCCCTAATCACAGCCTAAAGGAGAGTTTTCTGAGACCCCTGGCAAGTTGACATTTTGGGGTCCAAGATGGTAAAAATGTCGATTTTGCAAGTTCAAAAACCATACTGTAATGCATGATGCAAAAATAGCACAAGGGTGATATTTAAAGCAATAATTTTTTTTCTCAAGGAAGGCCAATGATGATACTTTGTAATGATGTAAAAGGTTTTTTGAAATGATTTTGCATTTTGGTGGGGTGGAGTTGTAAATATGAGCTAAAAACCAGTTTTTCAGACCTCAAAATCGGCCTAAAATGGCCCAAAAAAAAATGAGCTGTAACCATGGCAACGGGCTATATATGGAATTAAAAATGCAATTTTGTTTACTTGCACCCCAAGGCCCTTCCACCCACATAGTATAAAAAAAATTCATTTTTTGACCGTGAGCAACTATGTCAATTATTTACCTGAACTGACTCTTAAACGTCCGTTTAACACCTTGCAGGGTTGTTGCCATGCGATAAAGGCCCATCACACGACCGCCGACTCTGCCGGCTTTTAACGACCGTTAAAGAACTCGTCGCTACCCTTTTATTCCCTTATTAATTACAGGATTCTCATCACTCTGTGCTGGGATGCTCAGTGGGCTAGTAGTTTAGTTATCAGCTCTAGGATGCTGTGGGTCATGGGTTTGAATCCAACCTGAGTAGGTTGCTTGGGATTTGTTTCTGCATCACTCCAAGGAAAGCACTGAGTATACAGTGCTTATTACATATTGGTGAATGGTGAAGTACTTTTCTTTAGAAATTCAAACTGCTGAGTACAAGTGTGTTATTTGTATTGATGCCATGATCTATAAGTTTAAAGATGTGTACTGAAAGTGGTTCTAATAAACTGAATGCTTAATCTTATTTAAAAGTAATGTTTTGCTCCTTTGTCCCTGTTTCAGATAAAATGGCTTCGTCAAACCCACCAAAGGTTTCAGCTCTTCAGAAAATTGTCCAGAAACATCTGGAGTGTGGTATTTGCTATGAGCAATATAATGATCCCAGAGTTCTTGACTGTCCACACAGCTTCTGTAAAACCTGTTTGCAGAAATACCAGTCTACCAACTACAAAGATGCTACGATGCTTATTTGTCCCGTGTGTCTAAAAAAGACACAACTTCATCAGAAAGATGTTCAAGCTCTCAAGACTAACTTCAACATAACTCGTCTTGCAGATCAACTGAAGCTGGTCAGCTCATCTGAAGACAACCAGTGGGTTTGTAAACTATGTAAGGACAAAAATGAGGCAACTCATTTCTGTTTTGACTGCCCTGCAATCTTTTGTGCAAACTGCTACCAAGTGCACCAGAAAAGCCACACAGTAAACACTTTGAAAGACATTAGTGATGGGAAGATTGCAAGCAAAGACAGAAAACGAAAACGCCGTCCAGAATGCCAAACTCATGAAGGTGAAGTGATGTGGTTCTACTGTACAACATGTGATGTGATGATTTGCCAAGTTTGTACTGTCATAGATCACTGTAAACCACAACATGAGTATATTGACTGCAACCAAACCTCATCCACATACAAACAGTCATTGGCTCAACTCTTTACTCCCCATGAAGAAACCATGAAGAAGCTTGAACAATCTCAAGCAACTGCCTCAACAATGAAAGACAACCTAAACATTGCAGCTAACAGAACCATGGCAGACTTGACGAACAGAGCTGATGAGATCAGGGCTGAGGTAACAGCTCAAGAGAGTCGCATCATGGATGAAATAAAAACCATCCTTAAAGATCGGAACAAGAAATTGGAGGAATTTGAGCAAGCAGTGAGTGTGAACTTGCAGCAAATACAGCAATCACTGCAGACTGCCAAAGATGTCAGCAAGAATTCATTAGCTCCTGACTTCTGTGCAGTCTATTCTACTATCAGTCAGGACTTGAAGGTACTCAGAGATCAAAATCAACCCAAGATAGATCTGACCCTTTCCCATCTGAGATTCACTCCAGATGTTTGTGACATCTCCCTTGGTAATCTGATTATGAAGGGGTCAAGGTGGGAGCTTTCTTTGGAGTATGGTAAAGAAATCGGTATGCTTGTGGATGTTGATGCCTCCTTACCTGGGGATGAGATGGCAGTGGCAGACTTCATGAATAGCAGAGTGGTAATCTACGACACTACAGGACACCAGAAGAAAATAATCAACCTACCAAAACGTAAGTCCTTTACAATTTAATTCTTTAGTTAGAGGTGTATTTATGCTGTAACTCTCAGTTCAAACAGTTATAAAAGCTGCAGTTGATTAGTTGTCAGTCGAACAATGAAAATAAGTCACTACTGTCCAAAACTGAAACCAAATCTGAAAAAGTTTGATCAAATTGATCAACTCAAGTCAATCTTTAAAACCCTGCAGTGAGGGACCTGTTTGGTTGCAAGGCCCCTTTGGTCCCCCACATAGGTTTTAAATGTTTTTTTTATATTTATAATTCAAACAATTATAATATCTCAGTTTTTTGTTCACTCCGCCATGTATTGCCTGGGTTCATTTTATTTTGTTTTAAATCAGTTCCAATGTTGAGAATGATTAAATGACCTTGCAGGCTAGTGCTGTTGTTATACATACTTTCTACACGATCACTGAATTCACTCTTATCTACTGTCATTCTGAAGATTTACATTCTTCTATTCAACACCATCAACAAAGAAGTTTCTATTTGTAAATGAATGAATAAATAACAACAATTAATGTTATTAAGGTAATTCATTTTAAGTAAAGACTGGAAATAAAAGTTAACAAGACTATCTTCAAAACCAAAGTTCTCTTGATAGTAGTCACCTTGCTAGTATGAACAGATTACTGTTTATTGTCCTACTGTATTTCAAAGTTGCACGTAGGTGCTTTGTGAGTTACTAGCAAAGTCATACTGACTTCTCTAATATAGGAAAAAAATTAATAAAGCAAACATCTCTTTTGCATTTTTCACAATCATCAAATTAAATAGATTGAAAGTAATTTGCGAATGAATGATCATTGGATTGAGTCCTATCCATTTGTTTATTTGTTTTTCAGGTCCAGAGTCTATTGCTGCATTCAAGAATCAGTTAGTGATTGTAGATGAGACCAACTCTGTCAAGATGTACAATAGGAATGGCAACAAGATGTTTGAATTCCACACAGTGCCTCATAGTGAAGTGGGCAAGACATCAGTAGATCTCCAGAGTGTAGCAGTCATAAAGGATACAATCATGGTCGGGGATGTGAAGAGGTCAGTTATAACTAAACACAGATCCAGTGATGGTTCACTCATAGACACTGTTTCAGTTCAGACTAGACCTTTGTACTTGGCCATTGACAACAAGGACAGAGTTGTATTCGGTGGGGGCATTCCACCACAAGTAGACATTGTTGGAGTCGATGGTGGTACACTTAGCATCTATCCAAAGATCGATAGTCAACTGGTTAAATCCTGCAGAGGTGTATGCTGTGACAGCTCAGCTATCTACATTGCAGTGGACAATAAGGATTTCAACACTGGTCATATTCATCGGTATGACACTCGGGGTAGATTTCTCAGCTGTATTGTTCAGGGTCTGTACAACCCAGGTGGAATATCATTGACATCAGATGGTCAGCAGCTTGCAGTGGCTGACAATTCAGTAAAGATTTATAACAAGGTGTAATGTTATCTGATTATGATGATACTGGTAAGAGAAATAAATGCTACAAGTACAACATGTACATTGACATGTAATGACCACAGTGTGTCCATACAGCTCAATGAAAATCAATCTAGAATTCAAAAAGATGTGTGTTTAATCAAGCAATAATCTTATCAGTTCAATTGATCAATAATATCAGTAAAACATCCACACAATTGTCTTATTTCAAACCTAAACGTAGTGAACTCTTAAAGTTTATTTAACTCTTCTTGATTCATTTGATGTTTTTACAGTTTATTTTTTTCCTAAATCACCCTCAGATTCTTCCATGAGAAATGTTACCAGCCTTTGCCCTCCCGTTTTTTATGAAATTGGAGAGTAATTCAACACTTTTCAGGATAAGCCTGCATGTCCATTCAAACATTTATGGGTTGTTTGAGGTTCTGAAAAGATTTACAACTACTCTGAAAAAGTGTTAATGTAACGGTAGAAAAGTGCTCCCTTTATTGTTGTTCCTGTCTATTCACGATTGACCATGTATACTTTAAAGACTTGTAATCAGAAAATAACATCTTTGTTAGTGGAGTAGAATTTGTTTTCATACTATCAACGTTTATTTGTAAAAGAACAACTGTTTTACCTTGTTGTCCATTATCTTTCTCTACTGTCTAATCATTTTTAACTTAAGTATTTTATATGATTGCTTTTTTTGTTGTAAAATTCCAACAAATTGTCCCATGCAGGGACAATTAAATTGTGACGGTAGAAATTGTCTATTCAAGATTGATAAAGTCTACTTCATTGATTTGTAATCAGAAATATAACATGCTGTGTTAGTTGAGCAGAATTTATTTTATAAACATCATTGTTGACTTTTAAAGGAACAATGGTTTACCTTGTTTATTGTTATGTTCTTATGATGCTCTATGACCTAATTGTATTGTATTGCAAATGTAATACATTTGTAGTATTTGTTGTTGTATATACATGTAGTAAGCAAACAAATTGCAGATCAGCCAAAATAACAAGGAACATTGAAAGGTCAACTCTGATACCAATTTTGAAACAATTACCAGAAAGACTTTGCAACAGACATCAGCTGAAAACACATTTAGAATTGTTTCTAACCTGTTGCTAGCGGGCTCTTGGGTTATTTATGACAGATATTTTTAGTTCATCAAACTTAACTTGATTGTAGCTCTGATATACAAAGTTTGAAATCCTACTTGTATGTAGTTGTTGACCAACTTACTGACATTACAATCTGAGAATGAGTAAATATGGAGTTCCCCCAACTTGCCTGTTAAGCTGGATGGCTTTATACTAAGCACTCTAAACACTCCTGGATGACCCTGAATGTGGGTCAGATTGATCCAAACATAGTCAGGTCTAATTGGATCTAGAGTCAGGGTCAGTTCTGAGTCAGAGTTTTTAGAGTACATGGCGACTGTGAAGTAGGTTTGCTCTTGTAGACACAATTAATAGTCTGATCATGGTGTGGAAAAAGTAGAACTAGAAATATTTGACTCTGAATCAATAAACACCATTGATCACAGAATTGATTGAAATTTCTGATGACATAACTTTATAATGGTCTATGTAGATTGTTGTATTCCTATATCTTCATTTGACAATTGAACTTGTTATTATAAATGATTCTTCCAATTGACTGTGATTGCTTTGATGTTAAGAAACAAGTGTACATTATGATCAAGTCATATAAATATAAACATTTGTTTGGTATTAACAAATGAAGGAAGTTAAGTCTATTTTCTATAATCATGATTTTATTTCTGTAGTTAGTAAAAAGAAGTTTGGACTGATGTGTTAAACTTTCTGAATTTGCTTTGATGTTAAGGAACATGTGTAAAGTGATTTAAAGATAAGTATAATGTTTTTCCTGTTTGACATTTATTGGGAGTTAATTTTACTGGACTAAGATTGTTTATCTGTAGTTAGTTCATATAAACAGTAGTTTAGTTAATGTTTCAAACTAGGTTTGATCTGTGTTTATATGTTTTTTATGTACTGGTTACTATTGGTAATTACTAAAAATGTAGATTGTTGTATTCCTATATCTTCATTTGACAATTGAACTTAACCACCGAGCGGTTAAGAGCACCGAATTCAGACTCTGGTGTTTCTGACCTGCAGAGTGTGGTTTCGAATCCCCAGCTGCGACACCTGTGACCTTAAGCAAGACACTTACAGGAACACGTTGCCTTGGATCGGTCGAGTTGGTCTTTGAAAAGCGTTTGTAACCGTTTTTTATAAAATGCATATGACTAGAAAGATAATTTAAAAGTAGAATATAATGATCCACACAAGTATCACTCGAAATTGCGTGGTTTTCCTTTTACCTTGTCGACTAACACCGTCTGCCATTTATGGGCATGAATAAATGGCCGACCGTGTTAGTTCGCAAAGTACCAGGAAAACCACGCAATTTCGAGGCAAATTTGTGTGGATCATTGTATTCTACTTTTAAATCATCTTTCTGAATTTGCTTTCTAACCATATGCATTTTATAACAAACGGTTACAAACGCTTTTCAAAGACCAACTCGACCGATCCAAGGCAACGTGTTCCTTTAACCATTGCTTCCTCCTTCGGATGGGACGTAAAAGTCGTTGGTCCCATGTGTTGTGTAACGCATGTAAAAGAACCCAGTGCACTAATCAAATAGAGAAGGGGTTCGCCCCGGTGTTCCTGGTTGTGGCTGCCGTATGCGCCGTAGCACCTTGTATAGACCCTTATAAGGTGCTAACTTATTGGTTCTCAGAATTCATCACTGTTATAACCTATCTTTCTGAAAGTTTGTATAAACTCAGCGCCTTGAGTACCTTGTTTGGTAGATACGTGCGCTATATAAGACTTTGATATTATTATTATTAATGATTCTTCCAACTAACTATAATTGCTTTGATCTTAAGAAACATGTGTACATTATGATCAAGTCATGTAAAAATAAATACTACATACATCATACATGTATATGAGTTTGATATTAACCTATGAAAGGAGTTTACTTTAGTTTCATTGTACAATCAAGATAGTTTTCTGTAGTTAATAGTGGAAACAATTTTATTACTTCCAAGTTCCAACTATCTTGATTTGCTTTTATGTTAATTGCACTGGACACTTTTAGCAAATACTCAAACAAAATTTTGGCATAAAAACTTACTTGGTAACGAGCAATGAAGAGCTGATGATTGTACAAAACCTTGTGGGTAACAGATCCCTCTGAAGTAACATAGTTTTAGAGAAAGAGGTATTTTTTCTCTCTAAAATACTGAACTACTTCAGGTCTAAAGCCTTGTTTTACGCATCTGAAAGTATGCAAAGTGTTGCAACAAGGGTGCATTTTCTTTCTTTATTCTCTTGCAAATTCGATGACCAGTTGAACCCAAATTTCCACAGGTCTGTTATGTTATGCATGTGTTGGGATACACCAAGTGAGAATACTGGTCTTTAACATTTTACAAAACGTGTCCAGTGCCTTTAAGGAACAGGTGTACATTATAATCAAGTCATATAAATACAAACACTTCATGTACATCATTTATATGAGTTTGGTATTTACCTAAAATAAAGGAGTAACTTTAGTTTCATTGTATAATCAAGATTGTTTTCTGTAGAAGTGTCTTGGCCAAGTGGTTAAGAGCAAAGATTTCAAACTCTGGTGTTTGTGATCAGCAGAGTGTGGGTTCGAATCCCCCAGTCGTGACACTTGTGTCCTTAACCAAGACACTTAACCATTTCTTCATTCTTTGGATGGGACGTAAAGCCGATGGTCCCATGTGTTGTGTTCGCATGTAAAAGAACCCAGTGCACTTATCAAAACGGGAAGGGGTGTACCCCGGTGTTCCTGACTGTGGCTGCTTTTATGCACCGTAGCACCTTGTAAACCTTTATAAGGTGCTACATAATTCATGATTTTCTATATAGAAAAGTTTGAAGTTAACTTTAGTTTCATTGTATATTCAAGATTGTGTTATAAAGCTATTGTGTTATAAAGCTATTAGAAGTAGTTGTATTGTTGATACTTCCAATTATCTGGATTTGCTTTTATGTCAAAGGGAAGGTACACGTTTGGTTATTGTCAAAGACCAGTCTTCTCACTTGGTGTATCCCAACATAGGCATAAAATAACAAGCCTGTGAAAATTTGGGCTCAATCGGTCATCGAAGTTGCGAGTAAATTATGAAACAAAAAACACCCTTGTTAGACAGATGTGTTTGCTTTCAGACAGGAATAAAAGACTTCTAGCTAGAAGTCCTTTATTATTTAAGTGAGAAAGTACCTCTTTCTCAAAAACTACGTTATTTCAGAGGGAGTCGTTTTCCACAATGTTTTATACTATCAACTGCTCTCCAATGCACGTTACCAAGTCAGTTTTTAAGTTAATATTTTCTTTGAGTAATTACCAAACGTGTATCATCCCTTTAAGAGACAGGTTTGTTTTATGATCAAAAATTATTGGAAAGGCAGTGGACACTATTGGTAATTGTCAAAGACTAGCCTTCACAGTTGGTGTATCTCAACATATGCAGAAAATAACTAACCTGTGAAAATTTGAGCTCAATCGGTCATAGAAGTTGTGAGATAATAATGAAAGAAAAAAACACCCTAGTCACGCGAAGTTGTGTGCGTTTAGATGGTTGATTTTGAGACCTCAAGTTCTAAACTTGAGGTCTCAAAATCAAATTCGTAGACAATTGGTCTTTCTCGAAAAACTATGGCACTTCAGAGGGAGCCATTTCTCACTTTGTTTTATATCATCAATCTCTCCCCATTACTTGTCACCAAGAAAGGTTTTATGCTAATAATTATTTTGAGTAATTACCAATAGTGTCCACTGCCTTTAAGACTTACTGTATGAGTTTGCTTTTTGACCCATATTGGGAGTATATTTTACTTGATAATCAAGACTGGTTGACGCTGTTGATAGTGCATACAAAAAGTAGTTTAGTTTGAGTTTGTTTGAGTAAGTTTGATCTGTATATTAAGACGTTGCAGTGGATTATTGCGCATGAAAAATTGGTTGGATTAATGCTACTCTATCTCTAAAGCAAAGTATTTTCCAAACTTTTGACATTGTCAATAAATCTGCAGATGATTCTTACTCCATTATTGTTTCTGTCAAGTGAAGATTTTCTTTCTCCCTCATACACTTTGATTGTCTTTTACAAACTGCTCTGAGCTTAGAGATATTTCCTTAATTAAAAATGTTTAGGAATTATTGAAGTTACTTTATAGATCTTGAAGGAGCTCACATCTTTTCTGAAGTAAAACAAATCAAGTAATAAATTACAATGAGGAAGAGTGTGCCGTAGCGCGACCAATCAGCAGATCAAGCTAAAATTTTGAAATTTGAGCTTATTGAACCGAAACTACCCTACAAACAGATTCAAATGTAGCCATTCATCGATGTTTTGCAGCTCATCCCTTCCTAGGGTTTAGTAATGAGAAGTATCAATATAGCGCTGCCCGTGATAGCCAGGCTGGGATAATGAATAATCTTATTTTAGTTTGACCCTCTCATTGATGTGTGATAAGCGCTGTATACTCACTGCTTTCAGAGTCCTGTGGAGAGTCAAATGAACCTCAGACAAAAGATGGTTCTCATGAATAAGATTCTGAACATGATGTAATGATCATCATTGGTTGGAATTCTACTGGATTTCACTTTCTCATCATCTACCCTCTTTCTCATCTTTGTTCTTTACAGAAGGAGAACTCAAGTCTAGTTCAGTGTCTTGAGGATGAGGAGTGTTGGGAGTCTAAAGCTGAAGCAGATGATGTCACTGTTTGAGCATGAACTAAACCAAAGTAATCAGGTATGAGATGAGAGCAACCATGTGGTGTGTCTTAAAGTCAAGAAATAGGAGTGCAGACAAATCCACTGCCAAATAATGTCTGCTAATGAGAGTATTGCTTACAAATATTCGTTAAGCATAGATCTTAACTGTTGAATCTTAATTGCTAGGCCAAAGAGCTCACCCAGTTACAAGGAGCAAGTTTGAATCATATTGAAATACTGAGGCAGTTGAGATGTTAGTCCACCTTCTTCATTCTAGAGTAGATCTTAATTGCTAGGCCAATGAGCTCACCCAGTGACAAGGAGCAAGTTTGAATCATATTGAAATACTGAAGCAGTTGAGATGGTTGTCCACCTTCCTCATTCTAGAGTAGATCTTAACTGCTAGGCCAATGAGCTCACCCAGTGACAAGAAGCAAGTTTGAATCGTATTGAAATACTGAGGCAGTTTAGATGGTAGTCCAACTTCCTCATTCTAGAGTAGATCTTAACTGCTAGGCCAATGAGCTCACCCAGTGACAAGAAGTAAGTTTGAATCGTATTGAAATACTGAGGCAGTTGAGATGGTAGTCCAACTTCCTCATTCTAGAGTAGATCTTAACTGCTAGGCCAATGAGCTCACCCAGTGACAAGGAGCAAGTTTGAATCATATTGAAATACTGAAGCAGTTGAGATGGTTGTCCACCTTCCTCATTCTAGAGTAGATCTTAACTGCTAGGCCAATGAGCTCACCCAGTGACAAGAAGCAAGTTTGAATCGTATTGAAATACTGAGGCAGTTTAGATGGTAGTCCAACTTCCTCATTCTAGAGTAGATCTTAACTGCTAGGCCAATGAGCTCACCCAGTGACAAGAAGCAAGTTTGAATCGTATTGAAATACTGAAGCAGTTTAGATGGTAGTCCAACTTCCTCATTCTAGAGTAGATCTTAACTGCTAGGCCAATGAGCTCACCCAGTGACAAGAAGCAAGTTTGAATCGTATTGAAATACTGAGGCAGTTTAGATGGTAGTCCAACTTCCTCATTCTAGAGTAGATCTTAACTGCTAGGCCAATGAGCTCACCCAGTGACAAGAAGCAAGTTTGAATCATATTGAAATACTGAGGCAGTTGAGATGGTAGTCCACCTTCCTCATTCTAGAGTAGATCTTAATTGCTAGGCCACTGAGCTCACCCAGTGACAAGAAGCAAGTTTGAATCGTATTGAAATACTGAGGCAGTTGAGATGGTAGTCCACCTTCCTCATTCTAGAGTAGATCTTAACTGCTAGGCCATTGAGCTCACCCAGTGACAAGAAGCAAGTTTGAATCGTATTGAAATACTGAGGCAGTTTAGATGGTAGTCCTCCTACCCTCGTAACTTTGTACCCACGGCTGTTATTAACTACCTGTACAGTATGTTCCCTTTAAGTCCATATTCATTTAGACAATTCTGAGATTGTTTTCCCTATAAACATTGTGTTCAAACATTGCAAGCATTCAACTGCCTGAAGATACTTGTTTTGTCCCTGATGGATGATGTCTGGTTGTAATGTGTTCCAGTCTTTAACAAAACTGTTTTGGGTATGAATGAATATTTGAAGCAGTCTTTGCTTGTAGGGAAAAGTTGGTTTGTCTCTTGCATGCTGTGAATTGTATCTGGATTGGCGTGTTACCCGTTGTTATGTAGAACATTCCTGCCAGGACATCAGCCTGACCATGGCATGGTGGAGAGTCAAGCCAATATTCTGTCTGCCATTAATGACAATAAGACTTTTTAAGGAGTTGTTATAACCCACCTACATGAATTGAAGCAACTCAAAACTATCCCGTGCACAGAAGTGACAGAACGTCAAGGATAATCACGTACCGAGAAAGTAAAATCATATTTTTATGAGCGCCCTCACATGGTAAAAAATACAGGGGAATTTAAAGCTGAATGGTTTGTGTAACCTAGACTTGGCCCCTGTCTTTCAGGTCCCTGCTTGCAGATCCAGTGATTCCATTGGATACAATGATCATTTGATAAACGTGCAGTGACATGAGCTTTCCATATACATGCCCAAACAGTACACTGCTGTCACGTCCGAAATAGAATTTGACTGCGTATCTCCATGTGAAATGACCTAGGTCAAAGGTGAAAATACACGCTGGTCTGGAGGTAGGTTTCTGGCGTTTCTCACTAGCTCAAAGCGTGATGTCAGATGTTCAGGCTATGTGTAACCTTGCACAACAATTAGCAAACCTTAATTATTTGGTAACATGCTTTATAACATTGTTGTTTCCATAGGCGAGTTTGGATGTGAGTTTGATGCATCTGGAATGGGTGAGACTCAAGAGACTGTGGACTGGTGTTGGGCGCTTCAATACCAAGATGTGAATGTGGAACTTTGCTGAGGATCCAGCCTGTGACTCACACAATCGTACCATCATATTAACCAGCAACATCTCCTGCGTACCTCAGGTGAGTTTAAACTATTTAACAGCTTTGTTTGATGGATTTTGGAGCAATTTTTGTCACACTTTGGTTTTATTATTTACATGTAGAATAGTGAACGTTGGTACCAAGAAAGGAATGAGGGTTCAATTGGAACCTACATGAGCCAGATAAAGTCAAAATATGAAGGGAAAAAAATGTAGTTTGATGTTCTTTGAGTTGATGAACTGGATCAATGTTGCCGTCAGTATATTTTGAAGTGATTAAGATCTACTTCAACAGCAAGATTGTTTAAACTTTCCTGAAATTAAAATCATTTGTGTTTCATGATTAGTGTATTTGATGGAAAATCCTTAGTGGTTGTTGTGTAACACACAATTTTATTTATTTTGACCAGTTCATGCAGATAGCAAGTTTTCTTTCAAAACAAGGATAAAGACAGGTCCCTGCTCCTTAGATCCAGTGATTCCATTGGATACAATGATATCATTGGATAAACGTGTAGTGACATGAGCTTTCCATAGATGCCCAAACAGTACACTTCTGTCTCATCCGCATAAGAACTTCAGGCCTTCATTTTAAAGGAGCGCGATCGCTCGCGCTTCTCCTCGCTCCTTGAAGTTTTTTAGGAGAGCAAAAAAAAATCGCTCCTTAAAAGTGTAACTAGAGCATTTTTAATTTCAATTTGCAGTATATATTTTGAAGCATTTATGCTTGATACATGTACTTAAGTTGAAAATTAATATGTTTCAAATCTCGTTAAACTTATCGCCATAAATCATTTTCTTGATTTAAGGAGAGCGATGTACAGCTCTCCTCAATTTTTTTTTAAAATGAAGGCCTGGAATTTGACTGCGTATCTCTATGTGAAATGAATGTAGGTCAAAGGTGAATCACGCCTGTATCGAGGCAGGTCTCTGGCCTTATTCACAAGCCTCGAAGTTTGACGTCAGATGTTCAGGCTTACTCTGATGAAGTACTTGGGTTGAAATAGCTTATTTACACCCTTGCAGCGTAGTGTGATTATTGTACGCTATTCCCAAAGTATTGAAACAATGTCCAATACTCTATCGGACCGTGGAAGGAACACAGTGTGGACGAGCCTCATTGAGGAAGATTTCAAAGTAGATGATAATCTTGATAGTGGGAATAGCTTCGACTCCAAGGGTATTATACCGAATACTCGAACACCTTAGTGTCTGAATAGATGACAGTTGTAATTACTATTCTACTTATTGAAATTTCAACTGTGAGTAAACAAATTCAAATCATCAGAATACCTAATACCAGTTGATTCAACTACTAGACCGGCCCAGAGCACTTTGGTTAAAGGAACGAGGTACCAATATTTGAGTACAGGATTATTTAGTGGATAACCTGACATGGTCAGATATGGATGTCTGCCGGGACCCCCCATTGCGTGTGGCGCATGGACCCCCAACAAAGAGGCAAAATAATTTGTGATATATAAAAACGGAAGATTTGAGACTAAAATCAGACCATGCCTTCCTTTTTGCAAGAAGGGGGATAGTCTTGGTTCCAAGACCATTGGTGTTGCGCGGTCACACACAACCAACGTTCCGATTATGCACGGCAAAAACTGTCCACGCTTGTAATGAATGAACGCTAGCGGGCGCTGTTTCTCTGATTTACGGATCTCACCATGTCCTGTGCTCACCATGGTCTTGGATATTTGCAAATTGAAGGCGTGGCCAGACTATGTAAATTACTTTTAATGTATGCAATATTCATATCACGTGACGAATTGAAGATGACTATTCAAACTAGATCGAGTCAAAGGTCAATATGATCGGCGGTCTATTTTTAATAATCTTTGCTCAAAGAGTGATTCCGTGGTCATTATAGGCCTATTAAAAGGAAAACAGTGAAATTTTAAGTATAGGTACCTATTCAGATTATGGATACGTGACGATTTGAAATCGTAAATAATGGTCAAAAATCGAACGTAAAATTAGCATTCAGAGAGTCCGTGTATCGGACGCTGTATGGCCCCACGGCGTGGAGCAATCGGAACGTGAAATAAGCCTTGTGGAATATCACGTACCGCCCATGCCGTGTCTCGTGGGGGTTGGAGGTGTTAAATCCCAGGCGCTATGAACTCCCAGCTTGCGGGTATCGAATCCGTTGTTTCTTATGATCGCAACGTTCCAATATGCTCCATTTTAATTCATGGCCCCTAATTTCTTTTTGTTATGAGTTTTCAGGTAATTTTGATGATGTCAAAACGTAGGAATATCGCATATTGTTATATTGACAGTGTTATTGTGTGAGTAGCTTAAAAAAATTATGAGAATTTTGTATAAAAGGTTTAAATAAAAATAATGCTAAAACAAAATTCCCTCAAAGCATAATTTTGTCAAACAAAGTATTATTTTTTTAATTCTGTGAATGAAGAGTTATTTTTGAGGTAATGATTAAACTGGGCAACTAGTGGAATTTAATGACCTGACTATTCGCCTCAAATAACTGGGAGTTGAATAGCAGTAGTCGCCGCTGGACAAGCAATCAAAACTCGAAATTTCTCATTAGTTATTCCAAAAGATATTGTTACGACTACATTCAAAAAAAATGTTATATGGTTACGTTCCAAGCTACGCATATAGGTCTACGTTCCTTCAAGTTACACTATAATATCAAAAAGTACACTTCCAAGCCCGAGTCAAGCTATGCCTACGTTCAAAGATACGCAGCTGCGTTTATGTTCCAAGATGCTACACTTCAGTCCAAGATATGCTTACGTTCCAAAAGATGTCAACGTTCCAAGCTACACAGCTACTCAGCTGCGCTTACAGATCTGCTTACGTTCCTTCAAGTTACGCCATAATATCAAAAGGTACGCTTTCAATCCCATGTCAAGTTACGCTTATGTTCCAAGATACGCAGCTACGAATTATGTTCCAAGATATGCTTACGCTCCACCAAAAGATACTGTTACGTTCCAAGCTACGCAGCTACTCAGCTACGCTTATACACTCCAAGATACTAATAGGTTATGCTACAATATCAAAAAGTACGCTTTCAATCCCGAGTCAAGCTACGCTTACGTTCCAAGATATGCAGCTGCGGTTACGTTTCAAAATACGTTCTCACAAAGACGCTTTTGAATCCCTCAAGATTTCCTTCCCCCAAGATTAAAAAACTTTCACTGTGAATAACACTACAGGGCCCACCAGTTAATATCTGTTTGGCAGAAAATACTGTACAAAATTTCTTTACTATCCAAAAATTTACTTGGGCACTACAAAATTTCAAATTTAATTAAAAATTGGCTGGCAACCAGTTTCTGCTAAGCAATACTATTTTGTGCTAACTATAAGCAAATTGTTTAGCCAATACAGGCTTCATCAGTGTGGGCCCTGGCACGTCGGGAGCATAACGCCACGATCGCATTTCAAGCTGCATATCATGGCAATGCAGGTGTCTGGATCTGGACATTATACACAGAAATGTTTGTGCTGGTACCACAAACCTTTCTTTATCGTATTTCCACCCTGTGTCAAAGTTTCAAATCCTACTGATCTGGACATTATTATACTCCGATAAAAACATATATACCCACACACAGAGTAAAGCAAAAGTCATGCAACGGAATTACTGCATGCATTGTACACTACATGCACAACACTGATGAATTATTCATGAGCCAACCGCAACGCAGCCTCTGATTGGCTCCACCGGAAAGTCGGGGGAGATTTGCCGAAAAACAATAAAAAAGTTAAGACCTGTCGTTGCAAATATTCAAGACCATGGTGAGATCTAAATCAGAGAAACAGAGCGCCCGCTAGCGTTCGTTCATTACAAGCGTGGACAGTTTTTGCCGTGCATAATCGGAACGTTGGTTGTGTGTGACCGCGCAACACCAATGGTCTTGGGACCAAGACTAGAAGGGGGAGGGGGGGGGTCAGAATTTTCTTTTTCTTTATGTTTTATTAAAAAAGTGCTGTTATGTTTTTTTTTATAGTTTTTTGGTCTGAGGGAGTGGGGGGGGGGGCGGTTACCCCTTTTCCTTCAAAAAAATTGTTCAGGCTCTGTAGGAAAGAGCCACTGGCATCCCTGAAAATGAAGATAAAATGTATAGTGTTAAAACATTTTGAGAAAAACTCCTTCTGAAGTAAAATAGTTTTTAAAAAAGAGTTAATTTTTCAATTAAAATATTTGAATCTGAGTAAGACTTCAGGCATTAACCTTTTTTCAGGTATCTGAAAAACACATAAATTTGTGCACCAAGGATCGTTTTTTGACATAATTATTTTGCAACTTTGATGAAAAGTTGAGCCCAAAGTTTCACAGAATTGTTAGTTTATGTTGGGATACACCAATTGAGAATGATGGTCTTTGACAATTACCAAACATGTTTAGGGGTGGATTTCTTAAAGGTAGTCCTAACTTAGGACTAGTCTTAGGCAATGCTAAGAGATAGGGTCAGTCCTAAATTAGGATGAGTTACTGGTCCTAACTTAGGACTTGTCCTATCTCTTAGCATTGCCTAGGACTAGTCCTAAGTTAGAACTACCTTTGTGAAATAGATAGGACCAGTCCTAAGTTAGGATGAGTTACTGGTCCTAACTTAGGACTTGTCCTATCTCTTAGCATTGCCTAGGACTAGTCCTAAGTTAGGACTACCTTTGTGAAGTCCACCCCAGAGCCTTTAAGCAAATTACCATATATTTATGATTACTACATAACTCTGTGTGTATGATTTCAGTACAGTTTAAGGGCCACACAGACAGGTAACAATGATTACTTGCAAACTTAAAGTTGATATAAAGTTCAATATTCACCATACAATACACCTACACAGACAGACAACAATGGTACATGGAGCTACCTGTACACTTACAGTATGTACATACAACAATGGTAGCTTCATATTCAAGTTCAATATTCACTACTAGGGTCAGTGGTTTCTTTGTATGCTGTGCCCTGTGGTAGCTGCAAAGTCAGCTAACTTAAGGGTGTGTGACGTACATGTACATGAACCTGCTGCGTGACTCTAGGAGGAAGTAAAAGCTTCATTTCCAGCGCCATTTTGGGAGGGACCAGCTCTGGTGTTACATGCAGAAAAAAAATGTTCTAAATTCAGCAAGAAAACTTGACTTTATTTTGTGTTCATTCAATTTGGACAGTACTTCAGACATATGTACTAAGGACAGTTGAGGTGAGTACAGATTACAAATGATTAAATTTTGTTCAAGTCTTTTAGCTTGAGATAGGCCTATATCTACATCTACATGTAAATGAAATTGTGAAATATGTACAAACTTCCATAAGTGTTCACTGTGTAGTGTAGCGTATGATAAGTCAAGACTTTGACGATGGATCTGGGTCATGTGTTCTGTGCAATAACACAAAGAAGTTGCCAGAATGATTGTTTTTCAAAGATCTTGGGAAATTCTAAATACACATTTGGGCACATTTGGACATTTGTGTTTGACGCCACACATTTCTTTCTTTACTTGTCTTCTTTTTACAAGAACGTTTCAAGGGTTTCTTTATGAAATGACTGATCAATATCTTATTCATAAAAACTGTTTCATTGGGTTTACCACCCATAGGGAAACCTCTGGCAATTTTTAATAAGGCTATTGTTTTGCCTTCTCTTTTTTGAAATGTTTGGCCTTAGTCATGTTGGTGCCCCCCAAAATTTGGCCTACTCGCTCCAAGGCCAAAGTGGCCTTGCCCTAACAAATTGAAGTCCATGCCGGTACATGTGCCTCGTGTCATGGTGTTAGGCGCCTTGTCAAAACCTCCCGGGCGTTCCTCCGCTGACAGTCTGCGGACTGGACAGCAAATACCGCCGTTGCTAAGGACCTCGGACAGTCCGCGGAAGAACGGCCATGTGCGTTGAAGCGCGGCAAAGTTAATGAGCTGTCCTTGTCAGGCACTGTTGTTAGTATAACAATAAGTCAAGTTGAATGAATAAACAAGTTGTATGTTCAGGTCATGAATATTAACAGCTTGGACGCGGACCGGCCGTGCTCTTCCAGAACAATACATTTTCTACTCACGAATACCATCTCCTGGAAGCGGACAGGCCGCACCGACATCACAATTATGTGATAATCAGGGAACAATTTCGCCTGTATCACGTCGCAATTTTGATGATTTGCTTTGCAATTGTAAAAAGTGCATCGCAAATGTTGCGATCCAATTTGCGAAGCATAATGTGCAACATTTATGCTTGATACAAGAAATCGATTTTTAACCTGAAACCATTCACATTCAATCAATTTTCACGCAAGAAAAACGATGCTTAATTGATAAGAAATCACTGCCGCTGCGACTACTAAACGTTTTCTTCCATGATGTTGAATACAATATGCTGCTCTGGCAGTAGGGCAAAATCGACCAATGAAAACATTTGTTACGCGCTATATATTCAACAGCCAATTCAACAGCCAATAGAAACACCGGTCTCTGAAACTGTGGCTTCCTCGCCCTCAGACATTGGACAAATCAGACTATCTGGTTGTTTTGACATGGAGACACACTCGCACAGGTGTGTAGATTTGTTTATTGGTGACGGTGACTTGGGTTTTTATAAATAAGAAACTAATGTTTTCCGCTTGGAAAGTAAGAACGAACAGTTAAATTGTCCCCGGATACTCTGACCCACTTGGAACGAAGTTTGCACGTAGCCTGGAACTTTTGTCAGTCAAAGCTGGGAACAAAGACAACCATTTTTAAAATTCATCATTTGGTTATGTAGGCCCAACCAAGTCTTAAAAATCACACATTGGAAGAAATGGATTTTAGTTACACATCCACCCTTACTTTGCTTTTTAATCTGCAAAGGTAAAACCATTGTTAACCACCTACGTTCCTCCGCGGTTCCGCCGGTCAGCTCATAAGCTGGACCTTACAATGGCCGACCGGTCACTCCGCGGAGCCCCCGGAATATTCATGTTTATTGACATGTAAATGAGCCGTCGTGGCCGTGGACATGCCCGGTTGCTAGGGGTTCTTTTGTTACAAAAATCCGCGGACTCCCGCAGAATGCACGCGGAATGGAACAGCTTGGATGTTTTGACAAGGCGCCTTAGTCAGAGGGGTGTCTGGGTGTCTTGTAGACTCCTTGGTTTGAATTTAGAAACTCAACCTCATCTTCAGTTTACATGTCCCTCATGTCATGGTGTCAGTCAGAAGGGTGTCTGGGTGTCTTGTAGACTCCTTGCTTTGAATTAAGACACTCAACCTTATCTTCAGTTCACATGTACGTCATGTCATGGTGTTAGTCAGAGGGGTGTCTGGGTGTCTTGTAGACTCCTTGGTTTGAATTTAGAAACTCAACCTCATCTTCAGTTAACATGTGCCTCATGTCATGGTGTTTGTCACAGGGGTGTCTGGGTGTCTTGTAGACTCCTTGGTTTAAATTTAGAAACTCAATCTCATCTTTAGTTTACATGTGCCTCATGTCATGGTGTTAGTCAGAGGGGTGTCTGGGTGTCTTGTAGACTCCTTGGTTTGAATTAAGAAACTCAACCTCATCTTCAGTTTACATGTGCCTCATGTCATGGTGTTAGTCAGAGGGGTGTCTGTGTGTCTTGTAGACTCCTTGGTTTGAATTTAGAAACTCAACCTCATCTTCAGTTAACATGTGCCTCATTTCATGGTGTTTGTCACAGGGGTGTCTGGGTGTCTTGTAGACTCCTTGGTTTGAATTTAGAAACTCAATCTCATCTTTAGTTTACATGTGCCTCATGTCATGGTGTTAGTTAGAGGGGTGTCTGGGTGACTTGTAGACTCCTTGCTTTGAATTTAGAAACTCAACCTCATCTTCAGTTTACATGTCCCTCATGTCATGGTGTTAGTCAGAAGGGTGTCTGGGTGTCTTGTAGACTCCTTGGTTTGATTTAATAAACTCAACCTTATCTTCAGTTTACATGTCCCTCAAGTCATGGTGTTAGTCAGAGGGGTGTCTGGGTGTCTTGTAGACTCCTTGGTTTGAATTTAGAAACTCAACCTCATCTTCAGTTTACATGTCCCTCATGTCATGGTGTTAGTCAGAAGGGTGTCTGTGTGTCTTGTAGACTCCTTGGTTTGAATTAAGAAACTCAACCTTATTTTCAGTTTACATGTGCCTCATGTCATGGTGTTAGTCAGAGGGGTGTCTGGGTGGCTTGTAGACTCCTTGGTTTGAATTTAGAAACTCAACCTCATCTTCAGTTTACATGTGCCTCATGTCATGGTGTTAGTCAGAGGGGTGTCTGGGTGGTTTGTAGACTCCTTGGTTTGAATTTAGAAACTCAACCTCATCTTCAGTTTACATGTGCCTCATGTCATGGTGTTTGTCAGAGGGGTGTCTGGGTGTCTTGTAGACTCCTTGGTTTGAATTTAGAAACTCAATCTCATCTTTAGTTTACATGTCCCTCATGTCATGG
Organism: Asterias amurensis; assembly: GCF_032118995.1. Taxonomy (NCBI): domain Eukaryota; kingdom Metazoa; phylum Echinodermata; class Asteroidea; order Forcipulatida; family Asteriidae; genus Asterias; species Asterias amurensis. The sequence continues at coordinate 2,290,338 of NC_092651.1, forward strand.
TGTTAGTCAGAGGGGTGTCTGGGTGTCTTGTAGACTCCTTGGTTTGAATTAAGAAACTCAACCTGATCTTCAGTTTACATGTGCCTCATGTCATGGTGTTTGTCAGAGGGGTGTCTTGTAGACTCCTTGGTTTGAATTTAGAAACTCAACCTCATCTTCCATTTACATGTCCGTCATGTCATGGTGTTAGTCAGAAGGGTGTCTGGGTGTCTTGTAGACTCCTTGCTTTGAATTTAGAAACTCAATATCATCTTCAGTTTGCATGTGTCTCATGTCATGGTGTTAGTCAGAGGGGTGTCTGTGTGTCTTGTAGACTCCTTGGTTTGAACTTTACATGTACAACATCTTTTGTTATACAAGTCTCAACATTTATTTAAAGTTTATTGAAGAAAACAGTTTTGTGTAACTGGTACAAACAAGACTTATGTATATTTAATTTGTCATTTCTGTTTAAATATTCTCTTGACATTTCATGTTTAGCTTTGATCAAATGTTAATTACATCGTAGGCATAGGTGCATTATTTGTTCTGGACACAATTGTAAAAAATTTAAGAGTTTGGACAAATACCCAGAAAGATATTATAACTTTAACTTTAATTTTAGGTTGATGGGTTTAACCAAACACTGATGTGTGATCGGCATTAATTAGGCATTCATAAATACCTCAGACAGTTTTGCTATTCCTAGTGGTGGAGAGCGCGTCACGTTTGGGTGTATAAACCTTTGATAATGACCAGTAATTATAACCAGCTGGCTTCTGCGTGTCGTGCGTGCAAGATTATCATGCGGAACGCAATTCATAGCTGTAGTAACAGCTCGTAATCTAAGCGCGTGCGCATACACACAACCCACACACATCAAACAGATTCTTCACAAAGTTTTTGAAAAAAATATTTCAAACCTTGAATTTTCAATTATTAAAGTGTCTATAATTGTATTTTGGAAATGTTTTTTAACAAAAGGGCATTTCCGAAAGGGAATAAAATAGTAGTGACTCGCTCTTACTCTCAAACGTCCGTTTAAAACCTTGCAGGGTTGTTGCCATGCGATAAAGGCCCATCACACGACCGCCGACTCTGCCGGCTTTTAACGGCCGTTGAAGAACTCGTCGCTACCCTTTTATTCCCTTATTACTTACAGGATTCTCATCACTCTGTGCTGGGATTCTCAGTGGGCTAGTAGTTCAGTTATCAGCTCTAGGATGCTGTGGGTCATGGGTTTGAATCGAACCTGAGTAGGTTGCTTGGGATTTGTTTCTGCATCACTCCGGGGAAAGCACTGAGTATACAGTGCTTATTACATATTGGTGAATGGTGAAGTACTTTTCTTTAGAAATTCAAACTGCTGAGTACAAGTGTTTTATTTGTATTGATGCCATGATCTATAAGTTTAAAGATGTGTACTGAAAGTGGTTCTAATAAACTGAATGCTTAATCTTATTTAAAAGTAATGTTTTGCTCCTTTGTCCCTGTTTTCAGATAAAATGGCTTCGTCAAACCCACCAAAGGTTTCAGCTCTTCAGAAAATTGTCCAGAAACATCTTGAGTGTGGTATTTGCTATGAGCAATATAATGATCCCAGAGTTCTTGACTGTCAGCACAGCTTCTGTAAAACCTGTTTGCAGAATTACCAGTCTACCAACTACAAAGATGCTACGATGCTTATTTGTCCCGTGTGTCTAAAAAAGACACAACTTCATCAGAAAGATGTTCAAGCTCTCAAGACTAACTTCAACATAACTCGTCTTGCAGATCAACTGAAGCTGGTCAGCTCATCTGAAGACAACCAGTGGGTTTGTAAACTATGTAAGGACAAAAATGAGGCAACTCATTTCTGTTTTGACTGCCCTGCAATCTTTTGTGCAAACTGCTACCAAGTGCACCAGAAAAGCCACACAGTAAACACTTTGAAAGACATTAGTGATGGGAAGATTGCAAGCAAAGACAGAAAACGAAAACGCCGTCCAGAATGCCAAACTCATGAAGGTGAAGTGATGTGGTTCTTCTGTACAACATGTGATGTGATGATTTGCCAAGTTTGTACTGTCATAGATCACTGTAAACCACAACATGAGTATATTGACTCCAACCAAAGCTCATCCACATACAAACAGTCATTGGCTCAACTCTTTACTCCCCTTGAAGAAACCATGAAGAAGCTTGAACAATCTCAAGCAACTGCCTCACCAATGAAAGACAACCTAAACATTGCAGCTAAGAGAACCATGGCAGACTTGAAGAACAGAGCTGATGAGATCAGGGCTGAGGTAACAGCTCAAGAGAGTCGCATCATGGATGAAATACAAACCACCCTTAAAGATCGTAACCGGAAATTGGAGGAATTTGAGCAAGCAGTGAGTGTACACTTGCAGCAAATACAGCAATCATTGCAGAGCGCCAAAGATGTCAGCAAGAGTTCATTAGCTCCTGACTTCCTTGCAGTCTATTCTACTATCAGTCAGGACTTGAAGAAACTGAGAGATAAAAATCAACCCAAGATAGATCCGACCCTTGACCACATGGGATTCACTTCAGGGGTTTGTGACATCTCCCTGGGTAATCTGAAGGGGTCAAGGTGGGAGCTTTGTTTGAAGTATGGTGAAAGATTCGATCGGGCTATGGATATTGACGCCTCTTTACCTGGGGATGAGATAGCAGTGGCAGTCTTAGGGAATAGAAGAGTTGTAATCTACGACACTACGGGACACCAGAAGAAAACTATCAAACTACCACAAGGTAAGTCCTTTACAATTTAAGTCTTTAGTTAGAGGTGTATTAATGCTGTAACTTTCAGTTCAAACAGTTATAAAGATTGCAGTTGAGTAGTTATCAGGGTGACAGTCAAAGAGTATTCCATGGAAATAAGTAGTTATGTTCAAAACTGCAGTCAAATCTGAGAAATCTTAATCAAACTTATCAATTCAAGTCAGTCATTACAACCCTGCAGTGAGGGACCTGTTTGGTTGCGAGCCCCTTTGGTCATCGTCATGCTGGCATTTGTCCCACACATAGGTTTAAATTGTTTGTTTTTTTATTTTGTATTCAAATAATTGTAATATCTCAGTGTTTTGTTCACTTGTTCAGGTATTGCCTGGGTTCATTTTATTTTGTTCTAAATCAGATCATAATTGAGACTGATTAAATGACCTTGCAGGCTAGTGCTGTTGTTATACATACTTTCTACATGATAACCGAGTCCACTCTATTTACTGTCATTCTGAAGATTTACATTCTTCTATTCAACACCACCAATAAAGAAGTATATATTTCTAAATGAATGAATACATAGCAACAATTTATGCAATTTAATTACCTTGCTAGTATGAACAGATTCATGTTTGTTGTCCTACTGTATTTGAAAATTGCACGTAGGTGCTTTGTGAGTTGTTAGCAAAGTAATACTGACTTTTCTAATATATGACAAAATTTAATAAAGCAAACATCTCTTTTGCATTGTTCACAATCATCAAATTAAACAGATTGAAAGTAATTTGCGAATTAATTGTCATTGTATTGAGTCCTATCCATTTATTCAATTGTTTTTCAGGTCCATTGTCTGTTGCTGCATTCAAGAATCAGTTAGTGATTGCAGATAACACCAACTCTGTCAAGATGTACAATAGGAATGGCAACAAGATGTTTGAATTCCACACAGTGCCTCATAGTGAAGTGAACATGACACCAGTACGCCTCTGCAGTGTAGCAGTCATAAAGGATACAATCATTGTGGGGGATATGAAGAGGTCAGTTATAACTAAACACAGATCCAGTGATGGTGCACTCATTGACACTGTTTCAGTTCTGACACAACCTTGCTTCTTGGCCATTGACAGCCAGAACAGAGTTGTAGTCAGTGGTTGGGACGGACAACATGTAGACATTGTTGGAGTCGATGGTACTACACTATTCAGCATCTATCCAAAGATCTATAGTAAAAATGTTAAATGCTGCAGAGGTATATGCTGTGACAGCTCAGCTATCTACATTGCAGTGTGCTATGAGATGGGCAATGAGGGTCATATTCATCAGTATGACACTCAGGGTAGATTTCTCAGCTGTATTGCTCAGGGTCTGTTCTGCCCAGGTGGAATATCATTGATATCAGATGGTCAGCAGCTTGCAGTGGCAGACAGCAAATCAGTGAAGATTTATAACAAAGTGTAATGTTATCTGATTATGATGATACTGGTAAGAGAAATAAATGCTACAAGTACAACATGTACATTGACATGTAATGACCACAGAGTGTCATACAGCTCAATGAAAATCAATCTAGAATTCAAAAAGATGTGTGTTCAATCAAGCAATAATCTTATCAGTTCAATTGATCAATAATATCAGTAAAACATCCACACAATTGTTTAATCCAAACCTTAACGTAGTGAACTCTTAATGTTTATTTAACTTTTCTTAAAACACCAACAAATATTTGGACATGTGAATGGACATGCAGACTTTCACTGGAAATAATCTGAGTTGATTTATTTGATGTTTTATGGTAGATTTTGTCTTAAATCACCCTAAAATTTCAATAATAAATGTTTAATACCGGCCTTTGCCCTCTATTGTTTATGAAATTGGAGAGTAATTCAAAGCTTTTCAGTATAAGCTTGGACGTCATTCAAACATTTATGGGTAGTTTGTGGTTCTTAAAAGATTTCTGACCACTCGGAAAAGTACTAATGTGACATTAGACAAGTGTCTATTAAAAAGATTGACAAAGTCTACTTCATTGATTTGTAATCAGAAATATAACATGCTGTGCTAGTTGAGCAGAATTCATTTTATAAACATCATGGTTGACTTGCAAAGGAACAATGGTTTACCTTGTTTATTTTTTATGTTCTGTTGTATGGCCTAATTGTATTGGATTCTAATGTAATAATTTTGTAGTATTAGTTGTTGAATATAATAGTTAGCAAACAAATTGCAGATCAGCCAAAATAATGAGGAGCATTGAAAGGTCAACTCTGATACCAATTTTTAAACAATTACCAGAAAGACTTTGCAACAGACATCAACTGAAAACACATTTTACATTGTTTCTAACCTGTTGCTTGTCGGCTCTCGGCTAATTTATGACTAGACAGATATTTTTAGTTCATCAAACTGAACTTGATTGTAGCTCTGATATACAAAGTTTGAAATCCTACTTGTATGTAGTTGTTGACCAACTTACTGACATTACAATCTGAGAATGAGTAAATATGGAGTTCCCCCAACTTGCCTGGTAAGCTAGATGGCTTTATACTAAGCACTCTAAATACTCCTGGATGACCCTGGATGTGGGTCAGATTGATCCAAACATGGGTCAGGTCTAATTGAATCTAGAGTCGGGGTCAGTTTTGAGTTTGGAGTTCTTAGAGTAAATGGGAACTGTGAAGTAGGTTTGCTCTTGTAGACACAATTAATAGTCTGATCATGGTGTGGAAAAAGTAGCTAGAAATATTTGACTCTGAATCAATAAACACCATTGATAACAGAATTGATCAAAGTTTCTGATGACATAACTTTATAATGGTCTATGTAGACTGTTGTATTCCTATATCTTCATTTGACAATTGAACTTGCTATTATTAATGATTCTTCCAATTGACTGTGATTGCTTTGATGTTAAGAAACAAGTGTACATTATGATCAAGTCATATAAATATAAACATTTGTTTGGTATTAACCAATGAAGGAAGTTAAGTTTATTTTCTATAATCAAGATTTTTCTTCTGTAGTTAGTAAAAAGAAGTTTGGACTGATGTGTTAAACTTTCTGAATTTGCTTTGATGTTAAGGAACATGTGTAAAGTGATTTAAAGATAAATACAATGTTTTTCCTGTTTGACATTTATTGGGAGTTAATTTTACTGGACTAAGAATGTTTATCTGTAGTTATAGTTCTAAAACAGTAGTTTAGTTAATGTTTCAAACTAGGTTTGATCTGTGTTTATATGTTTTTATGTACTGGACACTATTGGTAATTACTAAAAATGTAGATTGTTGTATTCCTATATCTTCATTTGACAATTGAACTTAACCGCCGAGCGGTTAAGAGCGCCGAATTCAGACTCTGGTGTTTCTGACCAGCAGAGTGTGGTTTTGAATCCCCAGCCGCGACACCTGTGACCTTAAGCAAGACACTTAAAGGAACACGTTGCCTTGGATCGGTCGAGTTGGTCTTTGAAAAGCGTTTGTAATCGTTTTTTTTATAAAATGCATATGATTAGAAAGTAAAGTAATTTAATAGTAGAATATAATGATCCACACAAGTATCACTCGAAATTGCGTGGTTTTCCTTTTACCTTGTCGACTAACACCGTCGGCCATTTATGGGCATGATGGGAGTCAAATTTTTGACTCCATAAATGGCCGACCGTGTTAGTTCGCAAAGTAACAGGAAAACCACGCAATTTCGAGGCAAATTTGTGTGGATCATTGTATTCTACTTTTAAATCATCTTTCTAACCATATGCATTTTATAACAAACGGTTACAATTGCTTTTCAAAGACCAACTCGACCGATCCAAGGCAACGTGTTCCTTTAACCATTGCTTCGTCCTTCGGATGGGACGTAAAAGTCATTGGTCCCATGTGTTGTGTAACACATGTAAAAGAACCCGGTGCACTAATCAAATAGAGAAGGGGTTCGCCCCGGTGTTCCTGGTTGTGGCTGCCGTTTGCGCCGTAGCACCTTGTATAGACCCTTATAAGGTGCTAACTAATTGGTTCTGAGACTTCATCACTGTTATAACCTATCTTTCTGAGAGTTTGTATAAACTCAGCGCCTTGAGTACCTTGTTTGGTAGATTTGTAGAAACATGTGTACATTATGATCAAGTCATATAAAAATAAATACTGCATACATCATACATGTATATGAGTTTGATATTAACCTATGAAAGGAGTTTACTTTAGTTTCATTGTATAATCAAGATAGTTTTCTGTAGTTAATAGTGGAAGCAATTTTATTACTTCCAAGTTCCAACTATCTTGATTTGCTTTTATGTTAATTGCACTGGACACTTTAAGCAATTACTCAAAAAAATTGTTGGCATAAAAACTTACTTGGTAACGAGCAATGGAGAGCTGTTGATTGTACAAAACCTTTTGGGTAACAGATCCCTCTGAAGTAACATGGTTTTAGAGACAGAGGTATTTTTTCTCTCTAAAATACTGAACTACTTTAGGTCTAAAGCCTTGTTTTACGCATCTGAAAGTATGCAAAGTGTTGCAACAAGGGTGCATTTTCTTTATTCTCATGCAAATTCGATGACCAGTTAAACCCAAATTTCCACAGGTCTGTTTTGTTATGCATGTGTTGGGATACACCAAGTGAGAATACTGGTCTTTAACATTTTACAAAACGTGTCCAGTGCCTTTAAGGAACAGGTGTACATTATAATCAAGTCATATAAATACAAACACTTTATACATCATTTATATGAGTTTGGTATTTACCTAAAATAAAGGGGTAACTTTAGTTTCATTGTATAATCAAGATTGTTTTCTGTAGAAGTGTTTTGGCCAAGTGGTTAAGAGCAAAGAATTCAAACTCTGGTGTTTCTGATTAGCAGAGTGTGGGTTTGAATCCCCAAGTCGTGACACTTGTGCCCTTAACCAAGACACTTAACCATTGCTTCATTTTTCGGATGGGACGTATAGCCGTTGGTCCCATGTGTTGTGTTCGCATGTAAAAGAACCCAGTGCACTTATCAAAACGAGAAGGGGTGTACCCCGGTGTTCCTGACTGTGGCTGCTTTTATGCACCGTAGCACCTTGTAATCCTGTATAAGGTGCTAAATAATTCATGATTTTCATTATAGAAAAGTTTGCAGTTAACTTTAGTTTCATTGTATAATCAAGATTGTGTTATAAAGCTATTGTGTTATAAAGCTATTAGAAGTAGTTGTATTGCTGATACTTCCAATTATCTGGATTTGCTTTTATGTTAAAGGGAAGGTACACGTTTGGTTATTGTCAAAGACCAGTCTTCTCACTTGGTGTATCCCAACATAGGCATAAAATAACAAGCCTGTGAAAATTTGGGCTCAATCGGTCATCGAAGTTGCGAGTAAATTATGAAACAAAAAACACCCTTGTTAGACAGATGTGTTTGCTTTCAGACAGGAATAAAAGACTTCTAGCTAGAAGTCCTTTATTATTTAAGTGAGAAAGTACCTCTTTCTCAAAAACTACGTTATTTCAGAGGGAGTCGTTTTCCACAATGTTTTATACTATCAACTGCTCTCCAATGCACGTTACCAAGTCAGTTTTTAAGTTAATATTTGCTTTGAGTAATTACCAAACGTGTATCTTCCCTTTAAGAGACAGGTTTGTTTTATGATCAAAAATTTTTGGAAAGGCAGTGGACACCATTGGTAATTGTCAAAGACTAGCCTTCACAGTTGGTGTATCTCAACATATGCAGAAAATAACTAACCTGTGAAAATTTGAGCTCAATCGGTCATAGAAGTTGTGAGATAATAATGAAAGAAACAAACACCCTAGTCACGCGAAGTTGTGTGCGTTTAGATGGTTGATTTTGAGACCTCCAGTTCTAAACTTGAGGTCTCGAAATCAAATTCGTGGACAATTGGTCTTTCTCGAAAAACTATGGCACTTCAGAGGGAGCCATTTCTCACTTTGTTTTATATCATCAATCTCTCCCCATTACTTGTCACCAAGAAAGGTTTTATGCTAATAATTATTTTGAGTAATTACCAATAGTGTCCACTGCCTTGAAGACTTACTGTATGAGTTTGCTTTTTGACCCATATTGGGAGTACATTTTACTTGATAATCAAGACTGGTGGACGCTGTTGATAGTGCATGCAAAAAGTAGTTTAGTTTGAGTTTGTTTGAGTAAGTTTGATCTGTATGTTAAGACGTTGCAGTGGATTATTGCGCATGAAAAATTGGTTGGATTAATGCTACTCTATCTCTAAAGCAAAGTATATTCCAAACTTTTGACATTGTCAATAAATCTGCAGATGATTCTTACTCCATTATTGTTTCTGTCAAGTGAAGATTTTCTTTCTCCCTCATACACTTTGATTGTCTTGTACAAACTGCTCTGAGCTTAGAGATATTTCCTTAATTAAAAATGTTTAGGAATTATTGAAGTTACTTTATAGATCTTGAAGGAGCTCACATCTTTTCTGAAGTAAAACAAATCAAGTAATAAATTACAATGAGGAAGAGTGTGCCGTAGCGCGACCAATCAGCAGATCAAGCTAAAATTTAGAAATTTGAGCTTATTGAACCGAAACTACCCTACAAACAGATTCAAATGTAGCCATTCATCGATGTTTTGCAGCTCATCCCTTCCTAGGGTTTAGTGATGAGAAGTATCAATATAGCGCTGCCCGTGATAGCCTGGCTGAGATAATGAATAATCTTATTGTAGTTTGACCCTCTCATTGATGTGTGATAAGCGCTGTATACTCACTGCTTTCGGAGTCCTGTGGAGAGTCAAATAAACCTCAGACAGAAGATGGTTCTCATGAACGAGATTCTGAACACGGTGTAAGGATCATCAATGGTTGGAATTCTACTGGATTTCACTTTCTAATCATCTACCCTCTTTCTCATCTTTATTCTTTACAGAAGGAGAACTCGAGTCTAGTTCAGTGTCTTGAGGATGATGAGTGTGGGAGTCTAAAGCTGAAGCAGATGATGTCACTGCTGGAGCATGAACTAAACCAAAGTAATCAGGTATGAGAGGAACCATGTGGTGTGTCTTAGAGTCAAGAAATAGGAGTGCAGACAAATCCACTGTCAAATAACATTCTGCTGCTTAGGGTATTGCTTACAAATATTCTTTAAGCATAGATCTTAACTGCTAGATATTAACTGCTAGGCCAATTAGCTCACCCAGTGACAAGGAGCAAGTTTGAATCATATTGAAATACTGAAAAAGATGAGATAGTAGTCCACCTTCCTCATTCTAGAGTAGATCTTAACTGCTAGGCCAATGAGCTGAACCAGTGACAAGGAGCAAGTTTGAATCATATTGAAATACTGAGGCAGTTGAGATGGTAGTCCACCTTCCTTATTCTAGAGTAGATCTTAACTGCTACACTGTAAACAAATTGGGTAAAAAAATGCCCAACCTTTTACCCAATTAAGGGCGAATAGTGAACTCCTCCAACTTTTGGGCAAAATATTACCCATCAAAGTTGGGCACTCTGATTGCCAAATAACTGGGTAATATTTCCTCATCAATAGTTGGGTATATTTTGCTAACCAACAGTTGGGTAATATTTTGTTCACCCATTTTCTGGGTATTTAATACATTATCAATAACCCACTTATTGGGCGATGATTTTATTAATGATTTAACCCTTTTCGGTGTTATCCAACAAATGGTGAATATATTTAACCCTTTGATTTACAGTTTCTCCTGTGATACGTCATACAACCAGGCATAGAAAATATCTTTTCCACGATGGCAAACGGTAGTGAGCTGTGACCTCGACATCTCTCTCAAAATCGAGAGGGTGCTCAGTGGTTTGTAGATGCTTTGGAAGGTTAGTTTTTAACTAAATACAGTTTGTTTCCTGTTCAGTTGTTGTACACAGTCGTGACAGTTGCAGCGCAAGCACACGCATACATGCCAAAACCGGCATTGCACATAATGGCATGATGAAACTGAAACTAAAAACTGAAACTAATTCAACAGTTGTGTCACTGTGTTGCTCCCTCTGCAACTGTCACGACTATGCACGACTGAATAGAAAACACAACTTCATATTTAGTTAAAAACTAACCTTCAAATTGGATCTATATCTACTGGACAACCCCGCTCGTCACAGCCACTCCTCTACTCGCCATGTTGGAAAATATCGCTATGTTTTTTATACCATACCCAACTTTTGGGCAACTCTTTGATCGTAGTGCGCATGATCGGATGATTTTGACCAACTAATGTGCATCATTTTAACCAACAATCAAAGTTAATTAAAATTACCCAAAAAGTTGCCCAATAAATAAGCAAAAGTGTAACCAACAGTTATGATAAATTCAGATTACGAATTATTTGCCCAACACTTGCCCAACTTTTGTTCCGCTTTAAAAAAAAAAAATTGGCAAACAAAATGTTTGCCCAACAACACCAATTATTGGTGTTGTTGGGCAATTATCGACCAATAATTGTTGAAGTTACTTTGCCCAACAAATAATTTGACCAACGTTTTTGCAGTGTAGGCCAATGAGCTCACCCAGTGACAAAGAGCAAGTTTGAATCATATCGAAATACTGAGGCATGTGAGATGGTAGTCCTCCTTCCTCATTCTAGAGTAGATCTTAACTGTCAGGCCAATGAGCTCACCCAGTGACAAGGAGCAAGTTTGAATCATACTAAAATACTGAGGCAGTTGAGATAGTAGTCCACCTTCCTCATTCTAGAGTACATCTTAGCTGCTAGGCCAATGAGCTCACCCAGTGACAAGAAGCAAGTTTGAATCGTATTGAAATACTGAGGCAGTTTAGATGGTAGTCCAACTTCCTCATTCTAGAGTAGATCTTAACTGCTAGGCCAATGAGCTCTCCCAGTGACAAGAAGCAAGTTTGAATCCTATTGAAATACTGAGGCAGTTCAGATGGTAGTCCAACTTCCTCATTCTAGAGTAGATCTTAACTGCTAGGCCAATGAACTCACCCAGTGACAAGAAGCAAGTTTGAATCGTATTGAAATACTGAAGCAGTTGAGATAGTAGTCCACCTTCCTCATTCTAGAGTAGATCTTAACTGCTAGGCCAATGAGCTCACCCAGTGACAAGGAGCAAGTATGAATCATTTTGAAATACTGAGGCAGTTGAGATGGTAGTCCACCTTCCTCATTCTAGAGTAGATCTTAACTGCTAGGCCAATGAACTCACCCAGTGACAAGAAGCAAGTTTGAATCGTATTGAAATACAGAGGCAGTTTAGATGGTAGTCCTCCTTCCTCATTCAAGAGTAAATCTTAACTGCTAGGCCAATGAGCTCACCCAGTGACAAGTAGCAAGTTTGAATGATATTGAAATACTGAGGCAGTTGAGATGGTAGTCCACCTTCCTCATTCTAGAGTAGATCTTAACTGCTAGGCCAATGAGCTCACCCAGTGACACTGAGCAAGTTTGAATGATATTGAAACACTGAGGCAGTTGAGATGGTAGTCCACCTTCCCCATTCTAGAGTAGATCTTAACTGCTAGGCCAATGAGCTCACACAGTGACACTGAACAAGTTTGAATCGTATTGAATAACTGAGGCAGTTGAGATGGTAGTCCACCTTCCTCATTCTAGAGTAGATCTTAACTGCTAGGTCAATGAGCTCACCTAGTGACAAGGAGCAAGTTTGAATCATATTGAAATACTGAGGCAGTTGAGATGGTAGTCCAACTTCTTCATTCTAGAGTAGATCTTAACTGCTAGGCCAATGAGCTCACCCAGTGACAAGGAGCAAGTTTGAATCATATTGAATAGTTGAGGCAGTTGAGATGGTAGTCCACCTTCCTCATTCTAGAGTAGATCTTAACTGATAGGCCAATGAGCTCACCCAGTGACAAGGAGCAAGTTTGAATCATATTGAATAGTTGAGGCAGTTGAGATGGTAGTCCACCTTCCTCATTCTAGAGTACATCTTAACTGATGGGCCAATGAGCCCACCCAGTGACAAGGAGTAAGTTTGAATCGTATTGGTTAACTGTGGATAATGATAATTCTTTATATAACAAAAGGTGGCATTTGGTCTTATCTTTGTGGTGCACACACTCATTGGATATCGCTTTGTTCTAATTTAAGAAAAATCATATTCTTCAACATTGTAAAAATTACTGTGTTGACATTTGAAAGTCCGTGTAGCTTCAATGCTATACATTATGTGGACCTCTTTTGTTCCTCACTGTTCAAGCTTGAATCACAATCTGTCCCTGTCTTAGATTTGACTCAAGTCCCAATCCCAAGCCATCCCCAGGAAACTACTGTTTTGTGATGCTCTGAATTCCAAAACCTGTTCCGCATGCGGGACAGGGACTTGACGATGTCGCAGTCGCTCGGTATATAAATGTATTCACTTATGAATATGTAACATTGTTACGTGATACGTTTTGACCAATTAAACGCACCCAAAAAGATTACTAGTTCATTTGTCATTTGTGGGTTAAGTATTAAGTTGATGATTGAAATACGTTTTTTAATAACCAATTAATTATAAAAAAGAAAGCACTAAATGCTCATTTGAATTTAAGTAATATGTTGTAACATACATTGGGGTCGGTTTTGTTTGCAAAATTTGAATTTTGGGAAGTGCAATAAAACGACTTATGACACCGACACCCCCTTGCCTGCTAATGAGTTTACCCGCCCCACTGTCTTCCACACTGTGATGTCACAGAGTATAATGAATATTTTACCGACAGGGCAGCGCTTTCACGCTCCCATTGGTTTTGTATATCTCCTCATTTGGGGAGATTTTCCATTAACAACGTGCAGAGTATTAAACGACCTCGTCAAGTCCCATTCTCGGGACCACACTTTGACGGCGAGCGCGCACTGTACTGTGTATGCTACATGTACGTGTTGTTTTATAGTAAGTTGGGGTGTATGCTTAGGGACCTCTCACACGAGAATGGGACTTGAATCAAGTCTATCCCTGTCTTAGTTATTATTGTTGTCAAACAGTATTGTATCAACTCATCATTCTAGTCTACCAGTCTTACCTCATTCCCAAACCTCTTGACCCCAACAGTTAATGTCAATGCATCATACCTTCAGGGAGAAGAAGGATGTGATCTACCAGACTGATGATGAAGTATATGAAGATGTGGTGGTGAGGAAACTGTATCACGAAATTGATGAGGTAAATATATCAACAATTAATGCTCATTTTGTGGAAAACAAAGTTCATTTCTGTAGAAAAGAATACACAATAACTATGGATTTATTGCATCAGTGAGACCCAGGGTGGATTTCACAAAGAGTTAAGAATAGTCTTATCTCGAGTTGGGACGAGTTACTCTTCCTAACTTATGACTGGGCTTAAGTGTTGAATATCTCCTAGGACAAAGTCCTAAGTTAGGACTAGTCCTGGCTCTTTAGGAACTTGTGCCCAGGTCATATAATGAGGTATGAACTTGTGACAGTTGCAATGTTTACTTACATGTAGAAAGTAAAGGTTTGGGGTACCACCATGTAATCTCTAAATGAGTTGGGGTGGTTCTGAAAAGCACCCATGGTTTTAACTTGACTTTTTGATCAGTGTGCTCATCTAGAGAGATTATGAGTACATGGTGTTGCCGCAAACCTTCACTTGATGTGTTTCCACTATGCAAAGTTTCAAATCCTACTTAATGTCATACTTGTTTTCTTATCACAACATGAATGCATACATAAAGTTTTTAAGTTAAAACTATCAACTTTTCTATTAAAGGCACTGTACACGTTTGGTAATTGTCAAAGACCAGTGTTCTTACTTGGTGTATCCCATCATAAGCATAAAATAACAAGCCTGTGAAAATTTGGACTCGATTGGTCATCGAAGTTGCAAGCTAAGGATGAAAGACAAAACGTTGGACGAATTTCTGTGCTTTCAGATAGGAAAAAAGACTTCTAGCTAGAAGTGTTTTAATATTTTAGGGAGAAATTACCTCTTTCTCAAAAACTATGTTACTTCAGAGGGAGTCGTTTCCCACAATATTTTGCACTATCAACAGCTCTCCAATGCTCATTACCAAGTCAGTTTTTAAGTTAATATTTGTTTTGAGTAATTACCAAACGTGTAGCTTCCCTTTAAGGTACAAAGTTGAATCTTTGGAATTTTAAAACGATTTATTTTTGAGCTAGCTTTTAGTCCATGGAAGTGTTGTGGCCGAAAGGTTAAGAGCACCGAATTCAAACTCTGGTGTTTTGATCAGCAGAGTTTGGGTTCGAGTCCCTTACATAACACTTGTGTCCTTAAGCAAGTCACTAAACCATTGCTTCATCCTTTGGATGGGACGTAAAGCCGTTGGGTAAGTGTGTTGTTTAATGCACGTAAAAGAACAGTGCAACAGTGCACAAACAAGACGGGGTTCACCCCGGTGTTCATGGCTGTGGCTGCTGTATGTCGTGTAGCACCTTGTAAACACTTATAATGTGCTACATAATTGGGTCTCAGAATTCAAACTTCAAAACCTATTTATAACAAGCACCTTGAATTCCTTGTTGGTAGATACGTGCGCTGTATAAGACTTTAATATTAATATTAATATAAATGCATCTCTATTTTCACAGAGGTTGACAGAGAATCTGATCGTATCAAGAATGAGATAAATCACCACACTGAGTATGGTCGTTAGGGAACCAAGCAGGCTGTGGACTGTGGTGCCAGGGGTACTCATTGGTTGCAACTCCGGCCAGAAGTCCAACGAGATAGCTGAGATTGTTGCTGCAGTTTAAGTGAGAGGAGAGCACCAGGGTTTGAGTCTCTAACTGGAATCTGGATAAAGCTGTTCATGGATACACCAATAACTGAGTTTGTGCTGCTGGAATGGGATTTGAAATCTCAACAATCTCAACTGAGGTCAATGATGCAGACATCTCTGATATTACAGTAGCAGTGAATGCGTACCATGGACCCCCAAAGTAATCCACAGCCATTGCTCAGAAAACTACTGTAGCTGAGAAGGCCACTGCAGCAACAGGATCCTAACTATCTCAACCAAAGTTGACGATGCAGACACCTCTGATATTACAGTAGCAGTGAAGCAGTGAGTATTTAATATTGAGTATTGAGTGTTGATCCCATGTATGCCACATGCAGCTACTGTCTGCAGCATTCACCCTAGCCCTATTTATAGGACTCTTCCTCTGTACACAGATACAGAGTCTTATTTATTGAGGCCCGTTTTGGGGGCGGAAAATTTTCAAAGCCTGATAACTCAAATCTTACTTGCAACAAGCCATAATTTAACGGATTCACATTCCATGGCGGCATGCATTTTTCTGTTGTGGGTTTTGGTCCTCATATATTTCTCACAAATTCCGGCATTTTCGTGAAATAATGCAGCTGCCAACGCTAAGAAATTCCTGTTTGATCGTACTCTCTTACAGTGTTGTCTGCTGCCGTGCGTATGTGTATAAAATTTTCCGCCCCAGAAATGTACCCTGATATCCAGGACGTCACTGTAGTACAATACGAAAGTGT
This sequence comes from Asterias amurensis, assembly GCF_032118995.1. Classification (NCBI taxonomy): domain Eukaryota; kingdom Metazoa; phylum Echinodermata; class Asteroidea; order Forcipulatida; family Asteriidae; genus Asterias; species Asterias amurensis. Next base: position 2,306,494 of record NC_092651.1, read on the forward strand.
AAGACCGCCAGGGCTGCACTCACCCTTGCTTTTGGGCATCAAATTGCACAAACAAGTTGTGATTATGACATCAGGTGAATTGGGCTAAAAGGGCAACTTTTAGAATGTTCAAATTCAAACAGTTATTGATCCAAAGGTGACTTTATAAAGAACAAAATAATATTATACAAGCAGTGTTTGATCATGAGAATAAAGTTTATTGACAAATGTATGTAAATTTATGACAGCTGATGATCAATAATGTTTTGCATTATAGCACAGTGCTGTTATATTTGTTGATGTGCAGGGCATTGTGCACCCCTTTGTACCCATCTAAAATTTAACCCTAGTTTCGGTGTTAAAGGCAGTGGACACTATTGGTAATTACTCAAAATAATTATTATTATAAATCCTTTCTTGGTGACGAGTAATGGGTAGAGGTTGATGGTATAAAACATTGTGAGAAACGGCTGCCTCTGAAGTGCCATAGTTTTTGAGAAAGTAATTTTCCACGAATTTGATTTCGAGACCTCAAGTTTAGAACTTGAGGTCTCGAAATCAACCATCTAAACGCACACAACTTCGTGTTGCAAGGGTTATTTTTCTTTCATTATAATCTCGCAACTTCGATGGCCGATTGAGCTCAAATTTTCACAGGTTTGTTATTTTATGCATATGTTGGGATACACCAACTGTAAAGGCTAGCCTTTGACAATTAACAATAGTGTTCACTGCCTTTAAATAATAAAGGCCTATATTTCTTAACTTATATGTTTCTTGAATACTAGAAGATTGGAATGGATGTACTCTTCCAATAACCAATGATGTACCATCCCTTTATGATATGTTTCTTTAATACTATAGGATTGGAATGGTGTACTCTTTCAATAACCAATGATGTACCATCCCTTTATGATATGTTTCTTTAATACTAGAGGATTGGAATGGATGTACTCTTTCAATAACCAATGATGTACAACCCCTTTAAGATATGTTTCTGGGAAAACAAGAGGATTGGAATGAACGTACTCTTCCAATAACCAATGATGTACAACCCCTTTAAGATATGTTTCTTGAATACGTGAGGATTGGAATGAATGTACTCTTCCAATAACCAATGATGTACAACCCCCTTTAAGATATGGTTCTTTAATACTGGAGGATTGGAAAGAACGTATTCTTCCAATAACCAATGATGTTTCATGACAACAAGAGGATTGGAATGGATGTACTCTTCCAATAACCAATTATGCACCATCCCGTTATATGTTTCTTTAACACTAAAGGATTGGAATGAATGTATTCTTCAAATAACCAAATGTTTCATGAAATCTAGACAATTTGACTTACCCCCCCCCCTTCCATTAAAAACCTTGTACATAATCAGTCTTTATGTATTATTTATGTTTTATTAGAAAGGCGTGTTTAAATTTTCAATGAACATTTTGAGGGTGTACTGTAACTGTTGTTCTAAAAAGGGCCCTTTTTTAGCCTGAATGTTCTCCGACTTTATATCTGGCTTATTCCAAATCTATTGAGGATAGATCTTGAACCAATTTCATTAAGCCTGTAAGCATGAACATTTGCCAAGCACAGAAAAAGCTTGCTTAACAGAAACTGGTTACCAGTCAAAATTCCACAAAGTTTCGTTGCTGGTGTTAATCACTGGTGTTAATGTTACCTTCAGGGCCCAACTTCATAAAGCTGTTGAGCAGAACAACTGCTAGACAAAATTGTTTGCTAAGCATAAATTGAGTTGGGCAAAAGTCTGTCTGAACCTATTTCTAATGTAACTTTGGCAGGTTATATTTTTTTGCTAAGCAAGACTTTTCTGTTCTTGGCTAATTTTGTTGTGCCTTGCTCACTTTTGAAATAATTGTACTGTAGTTTTATTGTTGCTGTTACTAGTAACTACCACTATTTTTGGGGTAGAGGTTAAATCAATAAGCAATCCATCATGACACAACCATTTTATTTGTCTTTAATTCAAACCACAGTAACCAATAACAAGGCAAACCAGACTTAATGAAATCAGCATAAGAACTGTCATTGTCTCTGTGGGCGTCGGGGACCCGACTGTTGCAGCAAAGTCAATAATGTCAAGATGTCTGTATAAACATTCTCAGGTTGGTCTAAATTTAAACAAAGTTCATTCATTCCACAGTTTTCTTTTATTTAACCCTGTTGGGTTTCTTTACCAGCTTGTTTGAAGTAGCGATAACTTATTGCTGTGCGGAAATGATTGAGTTACAAATAAATAAGAATGACATAAAGTTATTTTTGTTTTCCCCTCGTGGTTATTTTCTGTTGGACCAGTAGTGGCAAGCCAAGCCGTTTTTGTTGATCTTTATTGTTGATCTTGTTTTACTTTGTAGTTAAAATTTCATTATACTTTTAATGGTTCTTTTTTTACTACTCTATTGTTTGGTTGTTGAGATTGTTGGTGTTTTTTGACTGGTTCTGGGTTTTGACGTTTCGTTCTCGATTTTGTTTCGGTCATTGGGGAGGAGTGGCAACGCCGTCTGGGAAAAAACGCAAGAGAAACAACATTTCGTTGAGCATGCACAGAGGAAGCAAAAAGTTTCAGTTCAATTTTTAAAACCTTTAAATACTTCTATTGTTCCAGAACACTCAATATAATTCATCACTACAACTTGACTATAGGTTTAACTACGTTATTGATAAATTAAATACACACCTAAGTCAGCATTTTTGTGTTTTTTTTATTCAAACAAGGACTAAGTCAAATCTGAAAAATATCACTTATACCACCACGATTTAATGTATACACGGTACTCTATTTAAATGAAACTTGCTAATCATCAACTTGGGAAATGAGTTTCAAAATTCGTTAAAACAAAGTATTACCATAGATTCCTACATAGTTTGGCCCCTTCATTTTCATTTAGACCCTTTCCCATTACACATGCGTAGGGAACCAGACCCAGCGTTCTATGGCCACAATGTAAACACAACGTGCCTGCATCATGTCTGTTAATTTTCGTACAGAATGCATGGCTTTCCGAGCTGAAGAAGTGTTCAACTGGGAGGAGGAGAAATGTGAACATTAAACCAGATGTTTATATCTCAGTGTGAGGCAAGGAAGGTCAAGTGGAAGAGAGCAATTGGAGTACATCAGGTACGTGAATCAAATTCAATTTGTAGACATGTGCGCGCGCTCGGTTAACAGCAACAATTAAGGGCGCCCTCTGTTATTCTTGTGTATGTCCTTTCCGTAACCAAGGCTTGGGAACTGTAGCCCCTCGTATCTAATTGGAAACCTGTACCGAATGTGCACGTTTTCAAACTTACCGAAAGAAAGCCGAGCTTTTCAAAATGACCCTAGAGTGTTTATCTATAAGTGTGTATCTTAGTAGCGCTAAAAACAACAGGAAGTACATAACGTCAGATGCTGGTCTTGTTTAGAGTAAAGCAGCTTTGTCCTTAGGTTAGTTTCCTCGCTAAGCATGCTACGGAACAGGGGGTAACTTTTTAGCTTAGTGGTGGTCACTGACGTAACCAAACATTTCCAATCGGAAGGGGGGTGCAAGTAGGGGCAAAAACATAACTCACGGGGTGGGGCTAAGTATTGAACCATTCATTTTGAGGTGTTTTATGATCTCTTTTGGGTGGGTGGGGCTAGGGTTCTGGTACCGCCCTCACCCCCATTGCGCCACGGGTGCTGGTGGTTAACATTTTGTATTAATGTTTGAAATTGCCTCAAAAGACGTGATATTAGAGAATCAAATCCTAAAGCGAAAACTTAAAGTCATATTTGTGTAGACATAAGTGCGTGGACAGACATTTTATTTGCTGTTAAAACATTAGTTTGCAAGAAATAAGACCATGGACAAACTAAACAATTCTGGAAAGAATTACTTCAAAAATAAATAGGCCTACTTCAGTTCAATAAATTAGTACTAAACATTGAAATCTTTTAAAAACTCTTGTCCATTTTGAAGTATTTTTTCTGCTCCAGTATGGCTATTTTGGTTGTTAATTGGTTGATTTATTTCAAGTAAAAAAAAAAATTACTGTAATTTAAAATGAAAATCTGATCTTTTGTGTCGAGTCCGGCATTCGAACTCGGACATGACGTCTGAAATATGTCATCTACTGCACCTTAACTCACTGAGCTAGTGCGGTAGTGCTTCTATCAGAGAATAATTTAAGTCAGTTGTGGTCTGTTGTTCACGTCCAAGTGATCAAACGACCGTCCCACAATGCACGTGGATTTATTTTGCCTTATAAGAATTAAAATCGGATCTGGCAAGCACCAACGTGCTAGGGCGATTCGTTAGGCGCTGGTACTGTCTCTGAATTCCGGATCGGTATGAGCCACTGGTCCCGAGTTCGATCCCGGCCCCTCGCAATATTACGAAACAAGGCATTAATTACTGGGAAAGACACCAGTATGGTTTGGGAGCCGCTTTGTTTACCCTGAGCGAGGGGGGCAAGGACTGCTAGGGTTGAGAGATAGGGAAGGATATACTGTGAAGTCGGTTGTCATACCAGAAGGGTGCTATATGGAAGCCGGTAAGGGGCCTCTGTTAGTGGTGTATGTGTTGCGCGGACCATACATTGCAATGGGGGAATAACCCGAATCGCGGCTCCTGAATACCTGACAAATCGCAGAGTAACTTTTTGTTTTTTATTTTGATAGTGTTTTTTTTTTTTTTATTCCAAGTTGTATGTTTTATTTAATCAGAAACATCGACGGCAAAGAGAGGCACTCTCCCAAACATACAAATAATTGACGGGGATGATATTAAAACAAATCAAATAATAATATATCTCGTCGCGACAATTTATTTGTAATATTTGTTTGATCAATTAGGCGCTTACCACCTCAAGTAATATCCAACAAATAGATGTTTAAAGGCCTTGTAATCCTCAGGTGTTTCGGACAGTTTGAATCGTAATAAAGTATAAAAGAGTAAGTACTGAGTATACAGTGTAACACACATCGATTTGGAAGGGTAAAAATCAAAATTATTATTCTTTATCCCCCGATGCAAATTTAACATTTATTAAATTGTTTGTAATGCCCGCTGCTAAAATATAGGATTCGAACTGCCTCATCTTTCGAGCAGTCTCAGTGGTCTAGTTGGTAAGACACTGTCCTAGGATAGCTTAAGTCGTGGGTTCGAATCCCACCGGGGTCGTTTGATTTTTTTTCTTTTCACAAAACTTGGGTAAGTACTGATTATACAGTGCTAAATCATTATTTACCCCGATGCAAATTTAACATCTGTGAACGTTTTATTTCGACTTGTGTTTTCGCTTTTGAGTTATCCTCGAAACTCTGGTGCTAGTAATGTCCACGCAGAAAGAATAATCCCTTGAGGAATACGCAATCCGAGACGCGTTTGAAAACAAACTCATGGGGAGAATAAGTAATAATATCTGTTTCCATAACTGCAGTACTTCGTACTTTCTCAAAAAGATATACTATCAAAGCTGCTTTACGTCTCTTTATACCACGTACGTTTTCATGCTCATATTTTATGAGCATAATACTCACATTCCGTTTTCTATACTTTCCGCCCAGGTAGTAGTTAAAAATCAGAACAGTTATTTTCCGAACTTAGAAGTCTCCCGAAAATCCGATAAATCTACTCTGCGTTAGTAAAATAATAGCAAGGCAGTTCTCTAAAGAACAAACTCCATCTGGCATGTAGATACACACATGATGTTACAGCAAACCAAATTGATACCTCATCACCATGCAATGCCTCAAATCATATATTTTATTTGTTCATAATAATATTTCCAACAGATTTACTCATCAATGAATAATTATTTTGGCATTGCCGTAACAAGCAGAAACTACTTGACTATGACCACCAAAATCCTATACGTCCCCCCCCCCCCCAACCCACTTTCAACCGCGATTCTTCGAGCTAATAACGCTGTCCTAAACAAAAATTTATGTTGTCAAAATTAACCTTCTCATCAGCTCAAGTTAATTGTAGCACTTTTATTACAGGGGGAATCTAGCATGCTAGACTGTAGCCGGCAAAAACTTAAACCAAGTGGTTAACAACAGTACAACATGTAAGGACTGAATCTGTCTATGTCCCCGCTAGATACCCCGTATAGCGAAGTAAAAATGAGACCGTTAAGTTGGCATAGCGCCCTCACTTTGCTCTGTGATCCTCGATTTATGTATTGTTCTTTTCAGTCGTAGGGAGTCATAGAGTTGTAGGAGTCCTACAATGACCCAAATGTGATGTTGCTTTGAAATCATATCTTATTTAATTAATCACAGTTTCTATTGTGCGCTGTTGCCAGTCCAAACAGGCTTTACACATATTATTGGGGGGGGGGGGGGGTTGAGCTTTGAAAATGTTTTCGCATAGCTGGCCTCTGGACTTGGCATCTCTGGAAATGTGTATGGTTGTGTATATTCCCATTGACTTGTGTATGGTTGTGTAGTTTCCCATTGACTTGTGTATGATTGTTTAGTTTCCCATTGACTGGTGTATGGTTGTGTCAATTCCCATTGACTTGTGTATGGTTGTATAGTTTCCAATTGACTGGTGTATAGTTGTGTCAATTCCCATTGACTTGTGTATGGTTGTGAAGTGTCCCATTGACTTGTGTATGGTTGTGTAGTTTCCCATTGACTTGTGTATGGTTGTGTAGTTTCCCATTGACTTGTGTATGGTTGTGTAGTTTCCCATTGACATGTGTATGGTTGTGTAGCTTCCCAATGACTTGTGTATGGTTGTGTAGTTTCCCAATGACTTGTGTATGGTTGTGAAGTGTCCCATTGACTTGTGTATGGTTGTGTAGTTTCCCATTGACTTGTGTATGGTTGTGTAGTCATTAACCATCGACATATTCTGTGTACTTCATGTTAGTTTTAATTACTCTGAAGAGGTTTTTGATGCATTTTGGCACACTCTTATGTCCACAATTAAATTTCTGATTTTTTTTCATTAAAAAAAGAAAAAAAGTTGGGCGGCGATTCCGAAAGGCCTTCTACAACTGGCAATTTTTTTTCGGGGGGGGGGGGTTGAGCTTTGAAAAATGTCACGCATAGCTGGCCTCTGGACTTGGCATCTCTGGATGTCATGTGTATGTGCACGGAAAGTAAGGTGTTACATTGCCCTCATTGTAATGACTTTGCTGCCAATATTAACAATAAAAATCTCCCGGAGAAACTGAAAATCACTTTATTTACACCCTGAAATTATTTTATTAGAAGGGGAAGCTGTCAGACAACTTCGCGATCTCCCTTATCACAACCCGACTTCACGCCGTACACAACGCAAAACGGCGCTTGAGCTCGCTCAAATCTCAGTAATTTACGTTTAGTCTAGCCATACTCTCAAAAGAAAACCTCTTTTTAAGTAGAATACTGGAAATATCACACAGCAAATTTGATTTAAATCATTGTCACATAAAAAATAACAAAAAACTATTTGACTATGACCATCAAAATCCAAACAACGTTACCCCTCCCCCTTTTTCGGTTGCAAGTTTGAACAGGCTAAAACGCTGTCCCAAACAAATGTTTTTAAACCTTCTCATCGGCTTATGCTCATTTTTCGCACTTTAATTACATCGGGAATCTAGCATCCTAGACTGTAGTCAGCAAAATCTTAATCCAAGTAGTTGATAACATTACAACATGTAAGGACTGAATCTGTCTATGTCCCCGCTAGATACCCCGTATAGCGAAGTAAAAATGAGACCGTTAAGTTGGCATAGCGCCCTCACTTTGCTCCGTGATCCTCGATTTATGTATTGTTCTTTGCAGTCGTAGGGAGTCATAGAGTTGTAGGAGTCCTACAATGATCAATGTGATGTTGAATTCTGGAATTCTATTTTATTTAGTTATTCACAGTTTAGCACACGCGGTTACATTGAGTTGCAAGGACGGACCGAGGACAAAACTAACCATTGACTTAGTTGTGTTATACACAAAATTAGAACTATAATTTTTTAAAGGAAGAATATTCCGGAGTTTGTAACATGAGACCTTACCGGTCGCTGACGATGCCCGTAGTGAGTAAACACAGTTTGACCAATGTTCACTCGTTGTCATGTGTTTGTGCACGAAAAGTAAGGTGTTATGTTCCTCATTGTAATGGTTTTGCTGCCAATATTTTCAATACAAATGTCCAGAAAAAGCTGAAAATCCCTTTATTTACACCCTCAAATTAATTTATTAGAAGGGGAAGCTGTCAGACAACTTCGCGATCTCCCTCATCACAACCCGACTTCACGCAGTACACAACGCAACAAACCCGGCGCTTGAGCTCGCGCAAACCTCAGCAATTTACGTTATGTCTAGCCATACTCTCAAAGGAACCTCTTTTGAAGTAGTAAGCTGGAAATATCAAACAGAAAAAAAAAAAAACTACTTGACTATGACCACCGAAATCCAAACAACCTTACCCCTCCCTTCTTTTTTGTCGCAAGTTTCAACCGGCTAAAACGCTTTCCAAAACAAATTTGTCAAAACCTTCTCATCAGCTCTTGTTAATTAATAGTTTAGCACTTTAATCACAGAGGGAATCTAGTATCCTAGACTGTAGCCGGCAAAACTTAAACCAAGTGGATGACAATATTACAACATGTAAGGACTGAATCTGTCTATGTCCCCTGTATAGCGAAGTAAAAATGAGACCGTTAAGTTGGCATAGCGCCCTCACTTTGCTCTGTGATCCTCGATTTATTTATTGTTCTTTTCAGTCGTAGGGAGTCATAGAGTTGTGTGAGTCCTAAAATGACCAATGTGATGTTGAATTGAAATTCAGGAACTCTATACTATTAAATTGCTCACAGTTTATATTGTGCACTGTTGCCAGTCCAAACGAGCTTCACACAAATAATTGTCAGTTAATTAAACCAAGTATACCCTGGAGAGGATGCTAGTTGCAACGACGGGCCGAGCATTAAACAAACCATTGACGTAGTCTAGTCGCGTTATACACCGACTTAGAACTAGAATTCTAGAGTGAAAGAATATACACAGTAGCTAATTAATGTGCGACAATATATGAGTATTTCCACGCTAACAACTATTTCTTTTTCAACACGACCTGCCAAGTCCAAGACTATGAGCACCAAAAATTACACAATCGTTGGCCTTTATCACGAAATGATTATAGCATTTTCTTAGTAAGGAAAAAATTAAGTTCCTGACAATGTTCTCCAAAGTTCGAATAAAGTAACCAAGTTGAGCCCGCTAAGTTTGTTGTATAACGCTATTATTTTTTTAAGATTAAAACACTGTCCAAAACAGTTCATTTTGTCCACAAAACCTTCTCATCAGTGTATAATATTAACTTTAAGCATTTTAGAAGAGTTGGGGAAACAGGCATGCTAGACTAAAGCCGGCAAACCCTAAACAAGGCGTTGACATACATAAACATATATTATACTTGAATTTACGTCCCTGCATAACTCCACAGTAAGCGGAAGCGTGGAATTAGACCATGTATTTAATTGCCATCGCTAAGCTCACTCCACGAATTAAAAACTCTGGCTTACAATCTTAAACGTATCAGTTCATTCTTGTTTTTGTTTTGTTTCAAGAAGTCCTTTCAAGAAGTACGTGTCATCTTGAAGCGGCTAAGTTTCCCACCAGACATACCGACCTTCCAGGGCCCCTTACTCCCGGTCACGGAAATACTGTCGCTTTTTGAGATTCTCGGGGCAGAAAATCGAAGAGTTAGATGTCTCGACGAGATAGTCGTACTTTTTTGTCACCGTTAAACTGACATAGCGCCCTCACCGGGCTAGGTCATTATTCATTGTGCTTGTCGGTGCTTTTTGTTCAAGAAGTTGATGGAGTCCCATGAGGTCCAACTTGATTTGGACTTTTAAATTAAATCTCATTCCAAGGGAAATCCTTTGCTTGACCTCCATTGTATTTTCCTCTCAGCCTCGATATGAAGGTTCGCATAACGAGTGCAAAGATTGTTGTTTATCAGAAGTAAATGAAGAAGTGGGAAATGTTTTGTAATGTGAAATGGAATATATGCCAACTGTATGCGTGTGTGTTCCTCTGAAGGATTTAACTTGTATTTGACAAACTTATTGTTCACGCCTTAGAAGAAAACAAAATTAAATTAAAGTAAACAATATTGTGCTCATCAGCAAAGTAATACTGGGCGACTCTTCGTATCCTTATTCGTTTTACCAAGATGTAAACTCATGTGGTAGGCCTACCATTTTAATATTCTTTTGAAGTGTTATGTTCCCTATAGAGAAAACCTTTATTGGCTTTCCCTTTTACGACGTTGCAGTACAACTAATAATAATTAAAACTAACTCACTCATTTACAGAGTATCATGTAATTGCATTTTCAAGCTAATAATTGCAAGTTTACCGCTGGTAGTACTTAAAAACCATACCAATCGAATAGTTAGAAACTAGTGCCACTATTTGTTTCTCTACTATGAAACTCAATGTAACCAAACCGAGGCTGGAAGGGAAATTATTCTGGTCCCTTAGTTCTAACTAAACAATCCGTATGTTTTATTGTGAACGCAGATATAGGAACACGGGACGGCAAAGAATGATGGAAGGTGCTTCGATTACGGCTCAGTGGAAGATTGAAATGTTGGCTGTTGTAGTGGTAAGTAAAACAAGATTTGTTTTACATTAGCTAATTCGAAAGCTCTAAGTACGCTTTCTGGTCAATTGAATGGTTTAGAAAACAACTACATGACTTGTTTTTTGTACTCGGTGGCAATCACCTTTTCCATGTGCGTTTAGGGACTGTGAATAATTATGGACAGTAGCAGCTATGCATAGACCCTAGAACCAAACGATGAATCTTGCATTCATTCTTGTAGGCAAAGGAAATTATGTAACACTACAAAGGTTGGTTGCAGTTGGCATTGTTCTGATGTAGTAGTCAATCTGTACAAGTCTGAAATCGTACAGCAACCTATGGTTAGCTTGGTATGCAATAGGTTCATAGTGAATAGCATCCAGTGTAAAAGTATTGTATTTTAACTATTGTCTGTTTGCCAAGTGCTTCTGCCAGCTCGTCATTGCTTCCCGTAGCTATGTCAACCACTGCAGTACAGAAAAGGCACTTTGGCTGGTCCTTTCTTATTGGACTGGCTAAGATGTTTTGACCCTTAACCTCGACAGAACACATTCCATCTATAAATATCACATATGACATCCATTTACACCGAAAAGGGAAATAAATCATTTTCAAAATTGTTGAAAAAGCATTTGAAAAAATTGGCTAATAATATTATTCCTATAGAGAAGCGTGCCTTCTTTTTTCTAAAGCAGATTGCTGCAAGGGACCGTGTCCACATAGGGACCGTAACAAATTTTGTTGGATATGCTTACAGCTGGCTATAACTTGGAATTGTACTGGTCTGGTCTGTTATGTAATAATATAGAAAGGATGGTTTTAGTTGGCATGGTGATGCAGTACTCAATCTATAGAATTCCGAAAACGTACAGCAACATGTAACCCTATGCGTTTTCCTAGGATCTGATGTGCCTTGGTTCATTGTGAACGCAATCTAGTGACGAAGTATTGTTTTTAAACAATGGTGTGGTTGACAGTTCCCTCTAGCTAGTCTTTGCTTCCCATAGATATGTAGATCACTGCAAATAGTACAGAAAGGCACTTTGGCAGGCTTGGATATAATAACATAAAAAGAAAGAAACCAGTTTCCATTGATAAAAACTCTGAAAATTAATTGCATACAAAAATATTGAATTGTACAGTTAGCTTTAATAAGAAAGACTTTTACTCTTGGGACATAACTTTTTTGTTTTATCCGATAACAAAATGTACCTAAACCTATATGAAAGGGATATTGTCTGGCCCTTTTTGGTTCAGTATTTGACACTTTCATTTGCTGCGAGGGACTGTGTCCACGCAGGGACCGTAACAAACTTTTTGGATATGATTAAAGGTTGCCTGAACTTAGCATTGCACTGGTCTGAATTTGTTATATAATGCTAACAAAGGATGGTTTTAGTTGGCATGGTGATGCAGTACTCAATCTATAGAATTCCGAAATCGTACAGCAACATGTAACCCAATGGGTTTGCCTAGGATCTGATATGCCTTGATTCATTGTGAACGCAATCTAGTGACGAAGTATTGTTTCTAAACAATGGTGTGGTTGCCAGTTCCGTCTAGGTAGTCTTTGCTTCCCATAGATATGTAGATCACTGCAAATAGTACAGAAAGGCACTTTGGCAGGCTTGGATATAATAACACAAAAAGGAAGAAACCAGTGGCCATTGATAAAAACTTTGAAAATTAACTGCATACAAAAAATATTGAATTGTACAGTTCAGCTTGCCTTTCAATTTTAAATTCCATTAACAAAAGAATAAATGTTAATATATATAGATAATTTATTTTCATAAAAGCTTGAACTACTTTTTATTATGTATAATAATAATTATATGAAAGGGCTATTGCTAGGCCCTTTTGGTTCAGTATTTGACACTTTCATTTGCTGCGGGGGACTGTGTCCACGCAGGGACCGTAACAAACTTTTTGGATATGATTAAAGGTTGCCTGAACTTAGCATTGCACTGGTCTGAATTTGTTATATAATGCTAACGAAGGATGGTTTTAGTTGGCATAGTGATGCAGTACTCAATCTATAGAATTCCGAAACCGTACAGCAAGATGTAACCCTATGGGTTTGCCTAGGATCTGATGTGCCTTGGTTCATTGTGAACGCAATCTAGTGACGAATTCTACACAATGGTGTAGTTGCCAGTTCCCTCTAGCTAGTCTTTGCTTTCCATAGATATGTAGATCACTGCAAATAGTACAGAAAGGCACTTTGGCAGGCTTGGATATAATAACATAAAAAGGAAGAAACCAATTTCCATTGATAAAAACTCTGAAAATTAACTGCATACAAAAATATTGAATTTTACAGTTAGCTTTACTAAGAAAGAACTTAACTCTTGGGACATAACTTTTTTGTTTTATCCGATAACAAAATGTACCTAAACCTATATGAAAGGGATATTGCCTGGCCCTTTTTGGTTCAGTATTTGACACTTTCATTTGCTGCGAGGGACCGTGTTCACATAGGGACCGTAACAAACTTTGTTTGGATATGATTAAAAGTTGCCTGAACTTAGCATTGTACCGGTCTGAATTTGTTATATAATGCTAACAAAGGATGGTTTTAGTTGGCATGGTGATGCAGTACTCTGTAGATATCCGAAATCGTACGGCAACATGTAACCCAATGGGTTTCCCTAGGATCTGATGTGCCTTGGTTCATTGTGGACGCAATATAGTGACGAAGTATTGTTTCTTAACAATGGTGTGGTTGCCAGTTCCGTCTAGGTAGTCTTTGCTTCCCATAGATATGTAGATCACTGCAAATAGTACAGAAAGGCACTTTGGCATTTAAATTTTAAATTCCATTAACAAAAGAATAAATGTTAATTTATATAGATATTTTATTTTCATAAAAGCTTGAACTACTTTTTATTATATATAATAATAACTATATGAAAGGGCTACTGCTTGGCCCTTTTGGTTCAGTATTTGACACTTTCATTTGCTGCGAGGGACCGTGTCCACATAGGGACCGTAACAAACTTTTTGGATATGATTAAAGGTTGCCTGAACTTAGCAATTTACTGGTCTGAATTTGTTATATAATGCTAACAAAGGATGGTTTTAGTTAGCATGGTGATGCAGTACTCAATCTATAGAATTCCGAAATCGTACAGCAACATGTAACCCTATGGGTTTGCCTAGGATCTGATGTGCCTTGGTTCATTGTGAACGCAATCTAGTGACGAAGTATTGTTTTTAAACAATGGTGTGGTTGCCAGTTCCGTGTAGGTAGTCTGTGCTTCCCATAGATATGTAGATCACTGCAAATAGTACAGAAAGGCACTTTGGCAGGCTTGGATATAATAGCACAAAAAGGAAGAAACCAGTGGCCATTGATAAAAACTTTGAAAATTAACTGCATACAAAAATATTGAATTGTACAGTTTGCTTTATTAAGAAAGAACTTAACTCTTGGACATAACTTTTTTGTTTTCTCCGATAAAATATGTACCTAAAGCTATATGAAAGGGATATTGCCTGGCCCTTTTGGTTCAGTATTTGACACTTTCATTTGCTGCGAGGGACCGTGTCCACATAGGGACCGTAACAAACTTTTTGGATATGATTAAAGGTTGCCTGAACTTAGCATTTTACTGGTCTGAATTTGTTATATAATGCTAACAAAGGATGGTTTTAGTTGGCATGGTGATGCAGTACTCTGTAGATATCCGAAATCGTACGGCAACATGTAACCCAATGGGTTTCCCTAGGATCTGATGTGCCTTGGTTCATTGTGGACGCAATATAGTGACGAAGTATTGTTTCTTAACAATGGTGTGGTTGCCAGTTCCGTCTAGGTAGTCTTTGCTTCCCATAGATATGTAGATCACTGCAAATAGTACAGAAAGGCACTTTGGCATTTAAATTTTAAATTCCATTAACAAAAGAATAAATGTTAATTTATATAGATATTTTATTTTCATAAAAGCTTGAACTACATTTTATTATATATAATAATAACTATATGAAAGGGCTACTGCTTGGCCCTTTTGGTTCAGTATTTGACACTTTCATTTGCTGCGAGGGACCGTGTCGACATAGGGACCGTAACAAACTTTTTGGATATGATTAAAGGTTGCCTGAACTTAGCAATTTACTGGTCTGAATTTGTTATATAATGCTAACAAAGGATGGTTTTAGTTGGCATGGTGATGCAGTACTCAATCTATAGAATTCCGAAATCGTACAGCAACATGTAACCCTATGGGTTTGCCTAGGATCTGATGTGCCTTGGTTCATTGTGAACGCAATCTAGTGACGAAGTATTGTTTTTAATCAATGGTGTGGTTGCCAGTTCCGTGTAGGTAGTCTGTGCTTCCCATAGATATGTAGATCACTGCAAATAGTACAGAAAGGCACTTTGGCAGGCTTGGATATAATAGCACAAAAAGGAAGAAACCAGTGGCCATTGATAAAAACTTTGAAAATTAACTGCATACAAAAATATTGAATTGTACAGTTTGCTTTATTAAGAAAGAACTTAACTCTTGAACATAACTTTTTTGTTTTCTCCGATAAAATATGTACCTAAAGCTATATGAAAGGGATATTGCCTGGCCCTTTTGGTTCAGTATTTGACACTTTCATTTGCTGCGAGGGACCGTGTCCACATAGGGACCGTAACAAACTTTTTGGATATGATTAAAGGTTGCCTGAACTTAGCATTTTACTGGTCTGAATTTGTTATATAATGCTAACAAAGGATGGTTTTAGTTGGCATGGTGATGCAGTACTCAATCTATAGAATTCCGAAACCGTACAGCAACATGTAACCCTATGGGTTTGCCGAGGATCTGATGTGCCTTGGTTCATTGTGAACGCAATCTAGTGAAGAAGTTTTGTTTTTAAACAATGGTGTGGTTGCCAGTTCCGTGTAGGTAGTCTGTGCTTCCCATAGATATGTAGATCACTGCAAATAGTACAGAAAGGCACTGTGGCAGGCTTGGATATAATAACACAAAAAGGAAGAAACCAGTGGCCATTGATAAAAACTTTGAAAATTAACTGCATACAAAAATATTGAATTGTACAGTTTGCTTTATTAAGAAAGAACTTAACTCTTGGACATAACTTTTTTGTTTTCTCCGATAAAATATGTACCCAAACCTATATGAAAGGGATATTGCCTGGCCCTTTTTGGTTCAGTATTTGACACTTTCATTTGCTGCAAGGGACCGTGTTCACATAGGGACCGTAACAAACTTTTTTGGATATGATTAAAGGTTGCCTGATGAACTTAGCATTGTACTGGTCTGGTCTGTTATATAATGCTAACAAAGGATGGTTTTAGTTGGCATAGTGATGCAGTACTCAATCTATACAATTGCAAGGGACCATGCTCATTTATGGACCGTAACAAACATTTTGGATATGGTTAAAGGTTGCTTACACTTAGCATTGCACTGGTCTGTCGTGAATCATTTGAATCGTACAAATCCCTTACATATACAACAATGAGACTTCTACAATGGATGGTTCTATATGTTGTCATTGATATGCAGCCTGTATTTAATTCACAAAACTCCAACAAGTAAATCTATGTGTTGACCTTTGACATGGCATGGCTTGGTTCATTGTGGATATCATCAAGTGATAAAGAATTGAATTTTAACAATGGTGTGTATGTAAACCATGGCTAGATACAAAAGGCACTTTGGCAGGCTAGCGTATTATTTATCCTCATCCCCGCCCGAAAAAAAGATCAAATACGATATATTATATCGACCATAATTATTATCTTGGTTCATTGTTAATAATATCAAACAACGATGTTCATCCAAACCAGTGAAATCATTATCTTTACGTGTTCTTGTTTGCTAGTCCATATTAACCCCTAAATACAAATTTCAAGCTCTTTGCAGAGTTATTTTTCTTGGGTTTACAAAGTTCGTCTCCATTTTGTCAGCCCTTTTTGTTTGAGAAATCTCGTCCCGTATACGGAGCCTGTTTTTCTTTATCTGAAAGTCCAAACACAAAGCAAATTGTAAAACTACTTAATACAATGATATTTAATTCTTTAAGCCCATTAAATTTAAACTTGTTTAACTTGCTGACAACTACTTGATTTATGATTTAGTTTCGATAGCTAAGGTCATCTTCAAATCGGTGATAAACGTGACCGCCCCCACCCCTAATGAATGGTTGCAGGTTCACCACCACTCAAAATAAACTTTCATATCAACCAACGCTTAATGATACTCAAAAATATTCAACCAATATTTAAAGTGCCCCAGCCTTTAGGAAACCTATCGAACATTATTTTCCGACAAATAAACTTCAAATTTCCTTTAAACTTTTTGGGGTCAGCCGTTTTCAATATTTTATTTTGCTAATTACCCCGACACAATTTTTTGAAAACTTTCAAGTCTAAACTATGTATCCAGTCTCCTCAAACGTTGAAGCACAGAACGTCTTCAGGTTTGGATATATTGTTGTAAATATGACCCCAAAACGTTACTACTAAAACTCTTGTTTGTTTTGGTTTGGTGCGCCCCTGGATGGAAGATCCAGGCAAACTCATTATACCTCCCTCTAGTGGCGCAGCAAGGCCATGGGCAGGGGAACAGTCTACTGTCAGATGTGGTACCCAGCCTCTCTTGTCTAGCTTGTTAACATTACACTACTACCCAATGGTCATGTACAACTAATTAATGTATGTACATGTAAATCTACATGTACATGTGCGCAAACAGAAAATCACGGAACAAATGACTCCAAAACACACCTCTGTTTTGTGAGTTTTGGCGCTGAGTTGAGAGACAAACATTCAACAAAGTAACAGGTAAATTGTCACTTGAAATGGTAATGTACATGTACTTCAATTTGTTCATAATTCTCTGTTCCTTGCCTCTCTTTGTCACGTTTTTTAGTTTTTATTAGTTAGCTGTTTAGTTGGACTACCGGCCAAGTCCGTTGCATAACGCGTCAGTGGCAGGGTATGGGTCAGTGTATCTAGCCCCGGTCCAGTACTTACTGCATACAATACAATACATGGAGATGTAGTGGCCTGGTATTGGTAGGCTAGTCGGACGTCAATGCCATCGCACTGACATTCTAAGAATAAATATTCTCTACAATGTTAACACACAATTTTGTCCGCAATTTGTTTATGTTTGTACCTGTTTGAGAAGGTTAACATTTTGCATACTATAGGCATGCATCTTTTTTTTTATGTATGGACCGATTGATGTAAGTCTTAAATTCAGACCCTGATATTTTCATAAGTGAAAGCTATTTTGTTTATTTATGTAATAAACTAGAGGTACCTGGCATATGATATCTTACACAATTTTGACAGCCCATGCCTTTCAACTAAGTTGAGGTAAAACATTTTGAGTATGGAACGTCAGCATCAACACTGGTCAGCATTGTTGATGGACCTCAACAACCACTTAGAAAATACAGGCTAGGTATATTGGCAGGTAGTGAATATGTTTACAAATAATTAAACAGCAAAAGAAAATCAAAATCCCACAATTACAAACAAAAATGCTAACTTCCCTTCTGTATTTGTTTTTCTTAAACATTTCAACAATTAAGAGACATGTAAATTAATTAATTTGTTTACAATTAATAAGTTAAAAAAAAATCTGATGAAAGGTTCAAATAGGGATTGTTTTATAACAACAACAGCTGCAATACCTAGTCAACAACAAGAGTAATCAGTGTTTCAATTTTCCAGCGGAGTAATATTTTTCCTTGTACGTCAATGTTTTTGCGCGATGTCCCTGGATTTTCCAATTGACATGTAAGTTAAATGTTTGACACGAGTCGTACCCCCAGCCCTCTGTTGTCCTCTGGCAGTAAGGCCCGCTTCAATTTGTTAATGGATGAGTGCTGTGATTACAGGAATGATAGCGCCCTCTAGCTGTGACAAGGTTTTTTCATCTCGGTGATCATGAGACGTAGCTTGTTTTTGTGCTCATGTAAAAGCTTAATTTCATGGCATTGTTTTACTCATTTCTCAAACACTACAGCACCTCAGCAAGTAAATGTTTCCAGGGAAGCTTTCTACATCATTATTTTAAAACTGTGTAAGTTTAATGTAAATCTGTCAACATTGTGTTTTGTGTGCTACAAAAAGGACATAGACCGTTTAAATAAAACAAATGTTTTCGAGCGATAAAATAAGACAAAACTTGACACCTTTGTTGCTCACTGGTTTGTGTGACCTTCACAACAAGTAGCAAAATCTTTCATATTTTGACCTATTTTTGTCAACGTTGTTGTTTTCATAGGTGAGCTTGGTTGTCAGTTTGATGTACATTTTCTGCATCTGGAATGGGTGAGACTCGAGAGACTGTGGACTGGTGTTGGGCGCTTCAATACCAAGATGTGAATGTGGAACCTTGCTGAGGATCCAGCCTGTGACTCACACAATCGTACCATCGTATTAACCAGCAACATCTCCTGCGTACCTCAGGTGAGTTTAAAATATTTCATTATTTATTTCTTTAACATGTTTAATGACACTGGACACTATTGGTAATTGTCAAAGACTAGCCTTTACAGTTGGTGTATCTCAACATATGCACAAAAAAGTAAACCTGTGACAATTTGAGCTCAATCGGTCGTTGAAGTTGCGAGATACGAATGAAAGAAAAAACACCTTTGTCACACGAAATTGTGTGCTTTCATATGCTTGAGTTTGGGACTTCAAATTCTAAATCTGGGGTCTCAAAATCAAATTTGTGGAAAATTAGTTCTTTCTCTAAAACTACATTACTTCAGAGGGAGCCGTTTCTCACAATGTTTTATACTATCAACCTCTCCCCCAAACGTTTTATGCTAATAATTATTTTGAGTAAATACCAATAGTGTCCACTGCCTTTAAGGGTTTGGGGCCGTTTGTTTTAGGGACAGTTACAGGAATAGAGGAAAACCAATGAGAGATTGGTCAAAGGTTTACAAATGACAGTGGACGAGAAGATCCAACAAACAACTAACAAACAAACAAGGTAACAAACAAACAAGCAAACAAGGTAAGCACATTAAAACTAGTAGTGGGTGCCACGATTGCGTTCCCGGGGGCTAGAGGCAGTTTGAATCCTATGTGTTAGTAGTGGGTGCCAGGATTGCATTCCCGGGGGCTAGAGGCAATTTGAATCCTATGTGTTAGTAGTGGGTGCCACGATTGCATTCCCGGGGGCTAGAGGCAATTTGAATCCTATGTGTTAGTAGTGGGTGCCAGGATTGCATTCCCGGGGGCTAGAGGCAATTTGAATCCTATGTGTTAGTAGTGGGTGCCACAATTGCATTCCCGGGGGCTAGAGGCAGTTCGAATCCTATGTGTTAGTAGTGGGTGCCACGATTGCATTCCCGGGGGCTAGAGGCAGTTCGAATCCTATGTGTTAGTAGTGGGTGCCAGGATTGCATTCCCGGGGGCTAGAGGCAGTTCAAATCCTATGTGTTAGTAGTGGGTGCCACGATTGCATTCCCGGGGGCTAGAGGCAGTTTGAATCCTATGTGTTAGTAGTGGGTGCCACGATTGCATTCCCGGGGGCTAGAGGCAGTTTGAATCCTATGTGTTAGTAGTGGGTGCCAGGATTGCATTCCCGGGATAAAGTTATTGAATTTTGTTTTACTTACACTGTAAGCACTGTATACTCAGATGGTACATTGTACATGTACAATATCCAACCAATAGCATCAAAAGGTTGCAGGTCCTGTGCTGTGTCTGGTAATGTAAGTAAAACCCAGCAGCTTATGTTATGAAATGCTAGGATTAATCCTATCTCGAGTTAGGACGAGTTTTAGGATACATGCGTTCTATGATACGGAACTGAACTCGTCTGAAAGCCTATGTCTAATCATAAGTTAGGAAGAGTTTGATGAAATCAAAGGCAGTTACACTCAAAGCTAAGCTAAGAGAAGGGATTTGCCCCGGTGTTTCTAGCAGTGGCTGCTGAGTGCACCACAGAATCTAAAATACCCAATAGTCCTATCAGTACTGTATAAAAACATGAGCGTCAATCAGGGGGGGGGGGGGAGGGGGACAGTGGTTGGAGACATAATATCAAGTGTCCAGCCCATAATTTTGACCACCTTATCATGAAGCTCATGGGCACCATTCCCGGGGGGTGTCCCCACCCCACTTTTTGAATGTGGGGGACACTTTATCAAGTGCCCCCCTCAATTTGGCCTATGATTGCTCAACAAAGCATCCTACATGCAAAAATTTCCCGAGCCCTTCAGACATTCAGCGGGGCCCCGTATGCATACATGTACCCACCGCTGTATAAGGCCTTACGCCTGAATGTTCTTTTGTTAATAGATTTGCCCACCCCCCCTGCCTACTGGGGGGGGGGTGAAGAGTGGGGGACACTATATCAAATGTTCCCTTCCCCCCATGTTTGTCAGTTCAGGTGGGAAACGAACCCACAACCTTTGCATTGATAATTCAGATGGCTTACCACTAGACTATTGAGCTAGCCTGTAACATGACGGCTAGAGGCAGTTCGAATCCTACATAGTGTTAGCAGTGAGTGCCTCAATTGTATCTACAATTCTGGGATAAAGATAATGAATTTTATTTACCTCACACCGCTGTGTATTAATTACTCAGTAAAATGCCTCACCCATAGCAACAAAAGGTCGCAGGTCCTGTGCTTACTAATGTAAAAAGAGCCAAGCAGCCGATTTTATGAAATGCTCGACTTAAGACGAGTTATTGGTCCTAAATTATGATGGTTCAATGTATCCTAACTCTATGGTTACAAATTTTAACTTGTATGAAAGCCCAAGTCTAATCATAAGTGAGTTTGATGAAATCGAAGGCAGTTACACTTCGATCAGCTTTAACATTATGCTGAAGTATTGCACTGTGTAAGAGCAACCCTGTGTCCTGCCCTGGGCATCAATCCTGGGGGCGACAGGGGACACGTCCCTCACTTTTTAACGGATGTGGGAAACTATATAAAATGCCCACCCCCCAGTTTTTGATCACCTTTAACATGATACTCAAGTATTGTACTGTGTAAGACCAACCCTATGTCCTGCCATGGGCATCAATCCTGGGGGCGTCGGGGGACACATCCCATACTTTTTAAAGGGTGGGGTGACACTATATCAAATGCCCACCCCGGCCAGTTTTTGATCACCTTTAACATGATGCTCAAGTATTGCACTGTGTAAGACCAACCCTGTGTCCTGCCCTGGGCATCAATCCTGGGGGCGCTGGGGGCCACGTCCCTCACTTGTTAAAGCGTAGGGTGACACTATATCAAATGCCCACCTAATGTCCGTCGATATATCAAAAATACTCAAAAACTCGATATTTTTTTGACATCAAAATCACGATGTCACTTTTATAATCATATCGTAATATCGGATTTTAGATATATCGAAAATTTTGATGTTTTTAAAATTTCGATGTTCTTAAATGATATCAAAAATACCAAAAGAGTGTCCGATTATTTAAGAGAAATCTGTGTTTGAGTATTAGAAAAGCCGTCGTCGTTATGTAGTTTCATCATTTTGAGTTGCCGTATGAAATAAAACACGTTTTACAACCAAGTATGTCTGCTTGTTCTTTGGGATTTCGCCATCAGCCGCTAGCCCGCCGCAGAAGTTCACGACCCCGTGGCGAGCGTCGGTAAAACCTCAAAAGAAACCACCGCTACTTTGCAACAATACCCCGCAAAAATTTCCCCGAATCAACAAGACATAACAAAATAAGGAAGAAAACAATCTTACATTGTACAGAAAAATAATCTTTCTGTCAATCCAAGGTATCGTAATGGCGTCATTTTGGTCAAATCAAGCCTACACGTTGTGTTCGTAAACAAGCTAACATTTCCGAGGAACTATGCTTCGCAGACCACGTTGTCGGCGGCTATTGCGTGTGTACCCGCGAAGACTATGGTGTTGTACGGTTTAAGCGTGCACACCAGCGTGTGTGGTTATTTCAATTCGGGGGGAAAACCCGTTTGCCCAAGCATGCACAGACAAGTGCAGTCTTTTGTCAACGCGGTATCACGTGATGCACTGCGTTATTTTGACAATAGAGGGCGTTCTAGCATTCAATGTTTCATGCCTTTATAGAATGCTAAGTGCTACCAGCCTTTATTGGAGACTATGTGACTGCATGCTGTTTGCGTTGTATATTGTGAGCGCGGAATGGTAGGTCAGTGTTTTGCGGGACTTTCTAGTGATTTTTTTTTTGATGATTATCTCAACCATTTTCAACCGTAAAGGTAGTGTAACATACTAGCGGACATTTATAATGTATCTAACAATATTGCCGTGAATTGTCGTTATTTTTTAGGGCATTAGACTCTGAAAAAGTTTAGTAACTAATTCATTTAGTGTTGAAATTTGAAGCGCCACGCTCCCCTAACACACTTCACTCTCCACATAGAACAGCGGGCCTGTCGCACCAATTGTTTTTTCCACATCGTACCAAAGATCTCAACCCAAAGCTGCCCGCCCGCGCGCCCGTCAGACAACTTGATTGACACTTTTACGTCAATGCATCGGGAACTGACACCTTAATGTCGGCGACTCACGCCACTCACAAAGGCTGTGTGTCATTTTGAGACGGTCAATCATGGCACAATCACGAATCGAGAATTGTGGTGAGCGTTCACCAATATTGGCCAAGCCAGCGGTAGCGGCGATCATACTTTGTTGTAAACCAGAAATAATCGGGGCGCGGGACTACCCAATTTGAAATTTTTGAACTACAAACAAGGTCGGGGCCCCCCAAAACAGGTTTAAATGTAACCCTATTAAACTGTCAGTCTACGGTGTATATATTTCTACTCGCCATGAGTATACCAAGTGCTGTTTTTAGGCTTCATCTTGCGCGCAGGAAATACTCGATATATCGAGTATACTCGATATTAAATTTTCGATATATAGGTAATGGGAAAAACCATTATCGACGGATGTTATGCCCACCCCTCAGCTTTCGATCACCTTTAACATGATGCTCAAGTATTGAACTGTGTAAGATAAAACCCTGTGTCCTGCCCTGGACATCAATCCTGGGGGCGATTGGGGACACACCCCTCACTTTTTAAAGGGTGGGGTGACACTATATCAAATGCCCACTCCCAGATTTGACCAGCTTTATCATGAAGATTGCACTGTGTGAGGCCAAACCCTACCCTGCCATGGTAATTAATCCTGGGGCGATTGGGGACACCAATCAAAATGTCCCATCAGTTTTTGTTAACTCTTGGTATTATTCGGCAACTGCCATCACCAGAATATTTACTTTCAAAGTCTCAGTGTAGATACTGTATGTTATAAACAAATCATATTTTGAAGTTAAAATAGCATTTTTGTTAAAAATATTCTGCTCAAGTAGCTGTTTAAAGATGCTGGTATTCTAAGAGGCTCTACTGCTGCTTAAGTAGAAGATGCTCATGTTCTGTTTATTCAATTATGCGTCTATAAATGGCCTAAGATTGCACCTCAGAGCATCTACATTAGAATGCCACATTTTATCCCGGCCCTTAAATAGACCCAAACCCCAATCCGCAAAAGGCTTTGGTTCTGCACATACTCTGACACATGCTCCATCTTCTTGGCACAATCTCCGCCCACCCCGACCCCCCCCCAAACAAACAAAAAATAATAATAATAATAATTAAAAACTTCGTCCTGGAATCCCCCCCTCCCCCCCCCCCCCCCCCTTGGTGATGATTGGTACTAAACGCCGTCTGAGCACTAAATGCGCAAAAATAATATGGATACAAAGCTATAAATGAGTTGTTTTTCAAATATAATAACCAACATCATAGCAAAATGCTTTTGGCTTACAATAGACCTTAAATCCAAAAACTAAACCTTCTGAGGGAGGCAAATCACCCCATCAGACTCATCATCACTTTTGTGCACAGATTATATCAAAACAAAAAACAAAACAAAGACATGTTCAAACCATGTTTTTCTCAATGAATTTGCAATAGCACCCCCTGTTGAACATCACACCAAACGAAAGCTCAACAATTACTGTTTTGGTGGACGCTAGCGACCGTCTTGGTGCACCAAAGGGTTAAATCATTTCAGATGAATTGAAAGGGTCAAAAGATGTCTGAAAGGGTCTAGATTGCACCAGAGAGCATCTACGACCTAAACATCTTCAGGGCCTTAAAGCGGGCCTCGGGCCCCATGCCATAACTGCTATGACTAACGATGTCCCCCCCCCCTCTTTCAAGTCAGATTGGTACCCATGCATACAAAAAATTTCTTAATTCAAACATTAAACACATTAAAACTGTTGTGCTACATGTAAATGAGACTCCAGTTTGGGGTTTAAAGGGAACCCAAGATGCCTCATATAGCATCACTGCTATGACTTGATGTGTGGTGTGTCCCCCCCCCCCCCCTTCCCAATATTTCAACACAGATTGACACCCATTCATAAATAGATCTCTTACTTAAACATTTCAAAACACCTGTTGTGCTTAATGAGACTCCAGGTTTGGGTTTAAAGCGAGCCCCAGATGCCTCATTTAGCATCACTGCTATGACTTGTTGGTGTGTGGTGTCCCCCCCCCCTCATCTTTCAAGACAGATTGACAGTTTGACACCCATGCATAAAAAGATCTCTTAATTGAAACATTTAAAAAATACTGTTGTGCTAAATGAGACTCCAGTTTGGGGTTTTATTTTCTTCCTATGTTAATTTTCAAATGGTATTCAAGATGAGGTGGTGCTGTCTCTTAGATTTCCCAACTGTGGTTTTTCCAGTCATGATAAATTCAACAAATAAATAAGACGTAATATAGGTACAGGGCTAATGGTGTACAAACTGTGCACTAGAGCTACTTGCTGTTATAGTCAAAGATCAAACAAACAACCATTTATAATGATCAATGGCCAGATTATCCGTTTATTGGAGTATGGCTATTGATAATGGACTTGGACTTTAAACACGAAAACAGTTTGAAGTATGTCTAGCTTTGTTGCTACTGTCAGAGCACATCCAGTGAATATTGTATACATTGGATTAAAGTATAGGCACACTCTTTAGAATACTGATTTGAAGATATCCCATGATTTCAGTTTGTAGTTTTTTGTTTTTGTTTTTTTGTCAAGCTGTAACTTACATGTAGAGTGCGTTCGCTTAGCTTCCCTGGGTCGACCCGCGGTGTTCACTCGGGTGAGCCCCTGACAAGAGCAAATCAAAACGATCACTCACCCTCTCGTGGTGACATCCATGCACCTTGGGCCAGCCCAGAGTGACCTATCCACAAGCAGGGCACTTGGGGCTGACCCAGGGAAGCTAATCAAACGCAGTCATTAAAGGAACATTACAGATTCTTTTTTTGCTAATGAACTTAAACAGTTGCTGGCAGTGTAAGCACTTTATGTGATCCACCATGAACATGAACTGACACACCTGTAGAAGTTTGGCATCGATCGGCCATCTTTGACATGAGAAAATAGTGGAAAAATGATTATTTAAACAAAACTGAACAAAACGCCCACTGAGTTATTAACTCAAAACATGTAATTAGTTTTATTTATTTCTCATCAAAGATGATATTTCAGACAGTATATTTCAAGGGATGTTTTATTGTACATGTACATGTACCGTCATGATAAGTTTTGACCGTGTAAGTTTTTCGTAAATCTGTGAATTTAGGCGATTTTTGTTCCGACCAACCACATTTAAGCGTGACAAACAAACTAATTGGGTTCACACACAAAAAGAAATCAACAGGTTAGGCCCTATAATGGAATTTCATTTTAGAGGGTTTTTCCAAACTCGTTTAAAATGTTGAACACACAAGATGTATGTATAATCGATAATGGGCATCTTTTATAACAGGGATGCCAGTTTTCCGGCTATTGCCGGAATTCCGTTTTTTTTCAGATTTTCCCCGAGTTTTTCCGGCGCTCCGTGTTTCATCAGGCCGGAAAAAATATATTGATGTTCGCCGTCTAACATGTTTATTTTTATTTTTTTTGGGGGGGGGGGGGGGGTAACGTCCGTCGATATATTGAAAATACTCAAAAACTCGATATTTTTTTGACATCAAAATCGCCGATGTCACTTTTATAATCATATCGTAATACCGGATTTTCGATATATCGAAAATTTCAATGATTTGAAAATTTTGATATTCCTAAATGATATCGAAAATACCAAAAGAGTGTCCAATTATTTAAAAGAAATCTGTGTTTGAGTATTAGAAAAGCCGTCGTCGTTGTGTAGTTTCATCATTTTGAGTTGCCCTATTAAACAAAATAAATTTTACAACCAAGTATGTCTGCTTGTTCTTTGTGTTTTCGCCATCAGCCGCCGGCCCGCCGCAGAAGTTCACGACCGCGCGCCGAGTGCACAGTAAAACCTCAAAAGAAACCGCCGCTGCTGCCCCAGCCTATTGGCTGTTTAAGATGCAACTTCCCATTGCGCATGTGATCAAAATCAATGCGTCTTCATCACAGCATTATTGATTTTTGACTAACAAACCGAGGAACTATATGCTTCGCAGACCACGCTGTGGGCGGCTATTGCGTGCGTACCAGCGTAGACTATGCTGTTGTACGGTTTAAGTATGCACAGACATCTGCAGTCTTTGGTCAAGGCGGTATCGCGTGATGCACTGCGTTATTTCGACAATAGAGGGCGTTCTAGCATTCAATGTTTCTTGCCTTTATTATAGAATGCAAAGTAAAAAGACTACGAGCCTTTATTGGAGACTTTGTGACTGCATGCTGCGTGCGTTGTATATTGTGATCACGGCGTTGGTAGGTCTGTGTTTTGCTGGACTTTCTAGTGATTTTTTTTCGATGATTATCTCAACCATTTTCAACCGAAAAGGTAGTGTAACATACCAGCGGACATTTATTATGTATCTAACAATATTGCCGTGATCTGTCGTTATTTTTGAGGGCATTAGACTCTGAAAAAGTTTAGTAACTAATTCATTTAGTGTTGACAAATTTTGAAGCGCCACGCTCCTAACACACTTCACTCTCCACATAGAACAGCGGACCTGTCTACCTAATTGTAGTTCTAACCGCACCAAATTAGATTTTTTTCCACACCTTACCAAAGATCTCAACTCAAAGCCGCCCGCCCGCGCGCCCGTCGGACAACTTGATTGACACTTCCCTGTCATTGCATCGGCAACTGACACCTTAATGTCAGCAAGTCGATGACGCAACTCACAAAGGCTCTGTGTCATTTTGAGACAAGGGCTGCAATGTAAGCACTCGAGAACAGTCCCGGACTTGGAAACAACCATTTATAATGATCAGTTATCAAGATTATAAGTTTATTGGAAAATGGCAGTTAGTAATGAACAATTGTGGACTTTAAATACGAAACTTTAGTTTTGAAGTACTTTTACATTTAGGTCTGTTATCAGCTACTGTACATGTTATTGCATCCAGTGATTATTGTGTACATTAGATAAAAGTAGCGCCTACGTGTACTCTTTGGAATACTGATCGTAATGTTTCTCTTGTTTTCAGTATTATACGCTTCTTTACCTGATTTCAAATTTTATAAATAGTTTCATCATAATCCATTTAGTTTAGCAAGAGTTTTACACGTTCCAGCAAGCTCCAGGGTTCCTTTTTCATTCTTGTTGCATTCAATTATTTTGTTTTGGGGGGCAATAGAAACTCACATTGTAACATTTTGCCACTCAGTTTTTCACACAATGTTCAAAACATTGGGTGCGTAAGATTAGCTTCCCCGGGTTGACCCACGTTCATCCTGGAAGAAAAAAAACTGTCACACACCGGAGTCGACCCAGGGAAGCTAAACGAACACACTCATTGAGAGACTTAACCCAGTGTATCTGGCATGGTCTACTGCAGGTTATATAGGATGTTATATACATCTATAGAGCAAGGCCCAGCTTGCTCTATGGTACATCACATAGGTCTAATAGTTCAACAACTTAACATGCCTGTCTTACAAGGTAATAAGCACTGTGAGGCACCCATATAAAAGGTGCTGAAAAAGACCTTGATAAAACCTGAAATGATTGAAAATTAAAGTCCCCCCCCCTCCCCTTATGCTGCTTCCCGGTTGTATCGCAAAGTCATCCCCCACCCCTTTTAAGTTGAGTTGTATCGCAAACTTGGGTGTATTGCAGGTTGTATCGCAAACTTGGGTGTAATCCATTGGCTATACGGCAGTTAAAGGTTGTATGGCTTATGACTGGCACCCACAAGCAAAGGATATTGACAAAATAGGGAGACTACCACCTACATGTAGCTCAGTTGGTAGAGGGGGTTGCATTTTTTTCTGTGGTCATTGGTTCAATTAGCGCTCTATAGGCACTTTGTTTTTGTTCGTCTTAAACGAATGAAATGAAAGAACTGTTGTTCACTGTACAATGTATATTGTAAATGTACATGTATGTATATGAAACTCATATAATTAATTAAACGTTGTAAATTAAAAGAACATAATTTCCACAACCTTTGCCACACTTGCTGGAGTTCATTGGTTCCAGCTCCAAATGGTCCTTCAAATTCATAATTTAATCTTCATCCAATCTTTAGACAAAAATAAATAATGTCTGTCTTGAATGTTTCAAATATAACACCATTTACATTTAGGCTTGTTGTCTAGATTCACAATTTGTCCTCTTTTTAGGATTTCTGTTCATCACCTTCTTCATCAGTCTTGAAACTTGGAAGATAACACTTCAATTTCTTTCCAAAGAAGTGAATTAAACTTACCAAACATCTCTTTTATAAGTAACATTATAGAATACCTACATGTACAGTGTTTTAATCACAACTTCAATCAATTCAACGTTGATTTATTGTTCTTTTTGATTTGTTTCAAAGACTTGGTGCCGGAAGGAACTAAAGTAAAAGTAAAGGAACAAGAAGAAAGCTCCTCTTTATATTTGCACATTGAATGGTAAGTGCCATACAAATGAATCTTACATTTGAAGTAGTGATGAATTGGTTCACTCTGAATAAGTGTATCTTGACACATTCTTGCCTTTACCTCTTTAAAACATATTGAAGGGAATTTCAGTTTCCACTGTTCATTTAAAGGCACTGTACACTTTGGGTAAATGTCAAAGACCAGTCTTCTCACTTGGTGTATCTCAACATCAGCATAAAATAACAAACCTGTTAAACTGTTAAAAATAAAACTCAATGGGGTGTCGAAGTTGTGAGAGAATAATAGAAGAAGAAAAAAAAAACCTTGTCACACAAGTTGTGTGCTTTCAGTTCAGATGCTTGACTTCGAGACCTCAGCTAAAGTCTCGAAATCAATTCAAGTATTTTAGTGAGCATTTACTTTTTTCTCAAAAACTGTGTTACTTCACAAGAAGACGTTTCTCACATGGTTTTGTATTATCAACAACTTTCTTTGCTCATAACCAATTAAGTTTTTACGCTTACAATTATTTTGAGTAATCATCAATAGTGTCCAGTGTCTTTAAGTGTACAGTATCTTTACAAATCCTTGTCGTTGTCTCTTTAAAACATCAAAGGGAATTTCAGTTTCTACCGTTCATTCAAAAAGTTTTAGAAAACAAGAAATGATGAAACATCTTAAAGTACCCATAACATCAAATACGTGACCAGACAATGGACAAGTTGTTATCTGTCTTGCTTACTTTTAATATTTGCATTACACCTATATGCATGTTATAGATAACAAATCTTGTTGCGCAGCGCAGGCAAACAGCAAGGGTAGCTTCATGAAAGTTCACATCAAGTTTAGTTAAAAGTTCATGTACAAACACACCACAATAGGTTTAGCTTCAAGTCTTTTAATCTTCACGGATGTACCAAGTTGAAAGTCCACTACTGGATTGTTTGTTGTTTATTTGCTGTACCCGGCTGTACCAGACATCCAACTCTAGGGACCTTTTGTAAATATCTGCTACGTGACTCTTGGAGTCAAAAGGTAAAACAATTTGTCGCCAGTGCCATTTTCGCTTGGAACATTGTTCTTGAGAAGACCTCAGTAGTACGCATAGATGTGAGCAGCGATATTTGACAGTGTTTACAGTACACAGGGACAAGGTAAGTACAAACCATTAACAAAATTAAACCTTTGCTCAAAACTCTGGGCTTTGATAGGCCATGTACACGTAGTTATTTATTTATTTCAGGAATTAGCCTTTAACAATGTACTCAGCTTTTTTTGTGTAAATCAGAGGTGTCATGGGTGTCTTGTAGACTCTCTGGTTTGAATTTCGAAACTCAATCTCATCTTCAGTTTACATGTGCCTCATGTCATGGTGTTAGTCAGAGGGGTGTCTGGGTGTCTTGTAGACTCTCTGGTTTGAATTTAGAAACTCAACCTCATCTTCAGTTTACATGTGCCTCATGTCACGGTGTTAGTTAGAGGGGTGTCTGGGTGTCTTGTAGACTCTCTGGTTTGAATTTAGAAACTCAATCTCATCTTCAGTTTTTATGTGCCTCATGTCATGGTGTTAGTCAGAGGGGTGTCTGGGTGTCTTGTAGACTCATTGGTTTGAACTTTACATGTACACCATCTTTTGTTATACAAGTCTCAATATTTATTTAAAGTTTATTGAAGAAAACAGTTTGTGTAACTGGTATAGACAAGACTTATGTATATTTAATTTGTCATTTCTGTTTAAATATTCTCTTGACATTTCATGGTTAGCTTTGATCAAATGTTAATTACATCTTAGGCATAGGTACATTATTTGTTCTGGACACAATTGTAAAAAATTTAAGAGTTTGGACAAATACCCAGAAAGATATTATAACTTTAACTTTAATTTTAGGTTGATGTGTTTAACCAAACACTGATGTGTGATCGGCATTAATTAGGCATTCATAAATACCTTAGACAGTTTTGCTATTCCAATTGGTGGAGAGCGCGTCACGTTGGGGTGTATAAACCTTTGATAATGACCAGTAATTATAACCAGCTGGCTTCCGCGTGTCGTGTGCGCAAGATTATCATGCGGATCGCAATTCATAGCTGTAGTAACAGCTCGTAATCTAAGCACGTGCGCATACACACAACCCACACACATCAAACAGATTCTTCACAAAGTTTTTGAAAAAAATATTTCAAACCTTGAATTTTCAGTTATTAAAATGTCTATCATTGTATTTTTGAAATGTTTTTTAACAAAAGGGCATTTATGAAAGGGAATAAAAGAGTAGTGACTCGTTCTTAAACGTCCGTTTAAAACCGTGCAGGGTTGTTGCCATGCGATAAAGGCCCATCACAAGACCGCCGACTCTGCCGGCTTTTAACGGCCGTTGAAGAACTCGTCGCTACCCTTTTATTCCCTTATTAATTACAGGATTCTCATCACTCTGTGCTGGGATGCTCAGCGGGCTAGTAGTTTAGTTATCAGCTCTAGGATGCTGTGGGTCATGGGTTTGAATCCAACCTGAGTAGGTTGCTTGGGATTTGTTTCTGCATCACTCCGGGGAAAGCACTGAGTATACAGTGCTTATCACACATTGGTGAATGGTGAAGTACTGAATGCTTAATCTTATTTTATAGTAGTGTTTTGCTCCTTTGTCCCTGTTTTCAGATAAAATGGCTTTGTCAAACCCACCAAAGGTTTCAGCTCTTCAGAAAATTGTCCAGAATCATCTGGAGTGTGGTATTTGCTTCGAGCAATATAATGATCCCAGAGTTCTTGACTGTCTTCACAGCTTCTGTAAAATCTGTTTGCAGAATTACCAGTCTACCAACTACAAAGATGCTACGATGCTTATTTGTCCTCTGTGTCGAAAAAAGACACAACTTCATCAGAAAGATGTTCAAGCTCTCAAGACTAACTTCAACATAACTGGTCTTGCAGATCAACTGAAGCTGGTCAGCTTATCTGAAGACAACCAGTGGGTTTGTAAACTATGTAAGGACAAAAATGAGGCAACTCATTTCTGTTTTGACTGCCCGGCGATCTTTTGTGCAAACTGCTTCAAAGTGCACCAGAAAAGCCACACAGTAAACACTTTGAAAGACATAAGTGATGGGAAGATTGCAAGCAAAGACAGAAAACCAAAACGCCGTCCAGAATGCCAAACTCATGAAGGTGAAGTGATGAGGTTCTACTGTACAACATGTGATGTGATGATTTGTAGAGATTGCACTGTCATAGATCACCGTAATCCACAACATGAGTATATTGACTGCAACCAAGCCTCATCCACATACAAACAGTCAATGGCTCAACTCTTTACTCCCCTTGAAGAAACCATGAAGAAGCTTGAACAAT
Organism: Asterias amurensis; assembly: GCF_032118995.1. Lineage (NCBI taxonomy): Eukaryota > Metazoa > Echinodermata > Asteroidea > Forcipulatida > Asteriidae > Asterias > Asterias amurensis. The sequence continues at coordinate 2,339,234 of NC_092651.1, forward strand.
CTCAAGCAACTGCCTCAACAATGAAAGACAACCTAAACATTGCAGTTAAGAGAACCATGGCAGACTTGAAGAACAGAGCTGATGAAATCAGGGCTGAGGTAACAGCTCAAGAGAGTCGCATCATGGATGAAATAAAAACCATCCTTAAAGATCGGAACAAGAAACTGGAGGAATTTGAGCAAGCAGTGAGTGTACACTTGCAGCAAATACAGCAATCACTGCAGAGCGCCAAAGATGTCAGCAAGAATTCATTAGCTCCTGACTTCCTTGCAGTCTATTCTACTATCAGTCAGGACTTGAAGGAACTTAGAGATCAAAATCAACCCAAGATAGATCCGACCCTTTCCCATCTGAGATTCACTCCAGGGGTTTGTAACATCTCCCTGGGTAATCTGATTAAGAAGGAGCCAAGGTGGGAGCTTTGTTTGGAGTATGATGTAGGAAATGATGGGGCTTGGGACATTGACGCCTCTTTACCTGGGGATGAGATGGCCGTGGCAGACTTTAGGAACAGCAGAGTGTTAATCTATGACACTAAGGGATGCCAGAAGAAAGCTATCAACCTACCAAAACGTAAGTGCTTTAAAATTTGAGTCTTTAGTTAGAGGTGTATTAATGCTGTAACTCTCAGTTCAAACAGTTTTTAAAACTGCAGTTGATTAGTTGTCAGTCGAACAGTATTCCGTGAAAATAAGCAGTCATTACTCTCCAAAACTGAAACCAAATCTGAGAAAGTTTAATCAAACTTGTCAACTCAAATCAATCAATAAAACCCTGCAGTGAGGGACCTGTTTGGTTGCAAGGCCCCTTTGGTCATTGTCATGCTGACATTTGTCCCCCACATAGGTTTTAAATGTTAGTTTTTTAAATTTATTTATTCAAACAATTGTAATATCTCAGTGTTTTGTTCACTCCTCCAGGTATTGCCTGGGTTCATTTTATTTTGTTTTAAATCAGTTCCAATATATGAGATTGATTAAATGACCTTGCAGGCTAGTGCTGTTGTTATACTTACTTTCTACATGATCCCTGAATCCACTCTATCTACTGTCATTCTGAATATTTACATTCTTCTATTCAACACCATCAACAAAGAAGTTTCTATTTTTAAATGAATGAATAAATAATTAATGAAATTTAAGTAAAGACAGGAAATAAGAGTTTACAAGACTATCTTCAAAACCAGAGTTCACTTGATAGTAGTCACCTTGCTAGTATGAACAGATTCCTGTTTATTATCCTACTGTATTTCAAAGTTGCACGTAGGTGCTTTGTGAGTTATTAGCAAAGTGATACTGACTTTTCTAATATAGGACAAAATTTAATAAAGCAAAGGTCTCTTTTGCATTTTTCACAATCATAAAATTAAACAGATTGAAAGTAATTTGCGAATTAATTATCATTGTATTGAGTCCTATTCATTTGTTCATTTGTTTTTCAGGTCCATTGGATGTTGCTGCATTCAAGAATCAGTTAGTGATTGTAGATCAGACCAACTCTGTCAAGATGTACAATAGGAATGGCAAGAAGATGTTTGAATTCCGCACAGTGCCTCATAGTGAAGTGGGCAAGACATCAGTAGACCTCCGCAGTGTAGCAGTCATAAAGGATACAATCATGGTCGGGGATGTGATGAGGTCAGTTATAACTAAACACAGATCCAGTGATGGTTCACTGATAGACACTGTTTTAATTCAAACTAAACCTTTCTTCTTGACCAATGACAGCAAGGACAGAGTTGTAGTCACTGGTGGGGAGAAAAAACAAGTACGCATTGTTGAACTCACTGGTACTACACTATTTAGCATCAATCCAAAGATCGATAGTCAACAAGTTGAATCCTGCAATGGTGTATGCTGTGACAGCTCAGCTATCTACATTGCAGTGTGCAATGAGATAGGCACTGGTCATATTCATCAGTATGACACTCAGGGTAGATTTCTCAGCTGTATTGCTCAGGGTCTGTACATTCCATGTGGAATCTCATTGACATCAGATGGTCAGCAGCTTGCAGTGGCTGACTGGGAATCAGTGAAGATTTATAACAAGGTGTAATGTTGTCTGATTATGATGATACTGGTAAGAGAAACAAATGCTACAAGTACAACATGTACATTGACATGTAATGACCACAGAGTGTCCATACAGCTCAATAAAAATAAATCAAGAATTAAAAAAGATGTGTGTTATTCATTCTTTAATCAAACAAACATCTTGTCAGTTTAAATTTGAAACTCACATTTAGTTTAATTGATCAATAATATCAGTAATACATTCACACAATTGTTTTATTTCGAATCACGATGTGAACTCTTAATGTTTAATAAACTCTTCTTAAAACACTTACAAATGTTTGGACATGTGAATGGACATGCAGGCTTTCACTGGAAATAATTTGATTTGATTCATTTGATGTGTTTACAGTTTTTTTTTTTTTCCTAAGTCACCCTCAGATTCTTCCATGAGAAATGTTACCAGCCTTTGCCCTCCCGTTTTTTATGAAATTGGAGAGTAATTTATTCGTTTCAGTATAAGCTTACATGTCCTTTCCAACATTTATGGGTGGTTTGAGGTTCTGAAAAGATTTACAACTGCTCTGAAAAAGTGTTAATGTAACGGTAGAAGAGTGGTCCCTTTATTGTTGTTCCTGTCTATTCACGATTGACCATGTATACTTTAATGACTTGTAATCTGAAAATAACACCTCTGTTAGTTGAGTAGAATTTGTTATTATAATATCATAGATGATTTGTAAAAGAACAACTACTTTTTTCCCCTTATCTTCCTCTGTTGTACTGTTTAACCAATCTTAACTTCAGGATTTTATATGACTGCGTTTTTTTGTTGTAAAATGCCAACAAATTGTCCCATGCATGGACCATAAAATTGTGAGGTAGAAATTGTCTATTCAAGATTGACAAGTCTACTTCATTGATTTGTAATCAGAAATATAACATGCTTTGCTAGTTGAGCAGAATTCGTTTTATAAACAACATGGTTTACTTGCAAAGGAACAATGGTTTACTTTGTTTATTGTTGTTCTTATAATGCTCTATGGCCTAATTGTATTGTATTGCAAATGTAATACATTTGTAGTATTTGTTGTTGTATAAATACATGTAGTAAGCAAACAAATTGCAGATCAGCCAAAATAACAAGGAACATTGAAAGGTCAACTCTGATACCAATTTTTCAACAAATACCGGAAAGACTTTGCAACAGACATCAGCTGAAAACACATTTAGAATTGTTTCTAACCTGTTGCTAGCGGGCTCTTGGGTTATTTATGACAGATATTTTTAGTTCATCAAACTTAACTTGATTGTAGCTCTGATATACAAAGTTTGAAATCCTATTTGTATGTAGTTGTTGACCAACTTACTGACATTACAATCTGAGAATGAGTAAATATGGAGGTTCCAACTTCCCTGGTAAGCTGGATGGCTTTATACTAAGCACTTTAAATACTCCTGGATGACCCTGAATGTGGGTCAGATTGATCCAAACATTGGTCAGGTCTAATTGGATCTAGAGTCAGGGTCAGTTCTGAGTCGGGAGTTCTTAGAGTACAGGGCAACTGTGAAGTAGGTTTACTCTTGTAGACACAATTAATAGTCTGATCATGGTGTGGAAAAAGTAGATCTAGAAATATTTGACTCTGAATCAATAAACACCATTGGTCACGGAATTGATCAAAGTTTCTGATGACATAACTTCTTAATGGTCTATGTAGATTGTTATGTTCCTATATCTTCATTTGACAATTGAACTTGTTATTATAAATGATTCTTCCAATTGACTGTGATTGCTTTGATGTTAAGAAACAAGTGTACATTATGATCAAGTCATATAAATATAAACATTTGTTTGGTATTAACCAATGAAGGAAGTTAAGTCTATTTTCTATAATCAAGATTTTTTTATGTAGTTAGTAAAAAGAAGTTTGGACTGATGTGTTAAACTTTCTGAATTTGCTTTGATGTTAAGGGACATGTGTAAAGTGATGTAAAGATAAATATAATGTTTTTCTTGTTTGACATTTATTGGGAGTAAATTTTACTGGACTAAGATTGTTTATCTGTAGTTAGTTCATATAAACAGTAGTTTAGTTAATGTTTCAAATTAAGTTTGATCTGTGTTTATATGTTTTATATACTGGAAACTATTGGTAATTACTAAAAATGTAGATTGTTGTATTCCTATATCTTCATTTGACAACTGAACTTAACTGCCGAGCGGTTATGAGCACCGAATTCAGACTCTGGTGTTTCTGATCAGCAGAGTGTGGTTTTGAATCCCCAGCCGCGACACCTGTGTCCTTAAGCAAGACACTTAAAGGAACACGATGCCTTGGATCGGTCGAGTTGGTCTTTGAAAAGCGTTTTTTAACCGTTTTTTTATAAAATGCATATGATTAGAAAGATAATTTAATAGTAGAATATAATGATCCACACAAATATCACTCGAAATTGCGTGGTTTTCCTTTTACCTTGTCGACTAACACCGTCGGCCATTTATGGGCATGATGGGAGTCAAATTTTTGACTCCATAAATGGCCGACCGTGTTAGTTCGCAAAGTAACAGGAAAACCACGCAATTTCGAGGCAAATTTGTGTGGATCATTGTATTCTACTTTTAAATCATCTTTCTAACCATATGCATTTTATAACAAACGGTTACAATTGCTTTTCAAAGACCAACTCGACCGATCCAAGGCAACGTGTTCCTTTAACCATTGCTTCGTCCTTCGGATGGGACGTAAAAGTCGTTGGTCCCATGTGTTGTGTAACGCATGTAAAAGAACCCGGTGCACTAATCAAATAGAGAAGGGGTTCGCTCCGGTGTTCCTGGTTGTGGCTGCCATTTGCGCCGTAGCACCTTGTATAGACCCTTATATGCTGCTAACTAATTGGTTCTGAGACTTCATCACTGTTATAACCTATCTTTCTGAAAGTTTGTATAAACTCAGCGCCTTGAGTACCTTGTTTGGTTGATTTGTGCGCTATATAAGACTTTGATATTATTATTATTAATGATTCTTCCAATTAACTATAATTGGTTGATCTTAAGAAACATGTGTACATTATGATCAAGTCATATAAAAACAAATACTACATACATCATACATGTATATGAGTTTGATATTAACCTATGAAAGGAGTTTACTTAAGTTTCATTGTATAATCAAGATAGTTTTCTATAGTTAATAGTGGAAGCAATTTTATTACTTCCAAGTTCCAACTATCTTGATTTGCTTTTATGTTAATTGCACTGGACACTTTTAGCAATTACTCAAAAAAATTGTTGGCATAAAATCTTACTTGGTAACGAGCAATGGAGAGCTGTTGATTGTACAAAACCTTGTGGGTAACAGATCCCTCTGAAGTAACATGGTTTTAGAGACAGAGGTATTTTTTCTCTCTAAAATACTGAACTACTTCAGGTCTAAAGCCTTGTTTTACGCATCTGAAAGTATGCAAAGTGTTGCAACAAGGGTGCATTTTCTTTCTTTATTCTCTTGCAAATTCGATGACCAGTTGAACCCAAATTTCCACAGGTCTGTTTTGTTATGCATGTGTTGGGATACACCAAGTGAGAATACTGGTCTTTAACATTTTACAAAACGTGTCCAGTGCCTTTAAGGAACAGGTGTACATTATAATCAAGTCATATAAATACAAACACTTTATACATCATTTATATGAGTTTGGTATTTACCTAAAATAAAGGGGTAACTTTAGTTTCATTGTATAATCAAGATTGTTTTCTGTAGAAGTGTCTTGGCCAAGTGGTTAAGAGCAAAGATTTCAAACTCTGGTGTTTCTGATTAGCAGAGTGTGGGTTCGAAATCCCCCAGTCGTGACACTTGTGCCCTTTACCAAGACACTTAACCATTGCTTCATTTTTCGAATGGGACGTAAAGCCGTTGGTCCCATGTGTTGTGTTCGCATGTAAAAGAACCCAGTGCACTTATCAAAACGAGAAGGGGTGTACCACGGTGTTCCTGACTGTGGCTGCTTTTATGCACCGTAGCACCTTGTAAACCTTTATAAGGTGCTACATAATTCATGATTTTCTATATAAAAAAGTTGGAAGTTAACTTTAGTTTCATTGTATATTCAAGATTGTGTTATAAAGCTACTGTGTTATAAAGCTATTAGAAGTAGTTGTATTGCTGATAGTTCCAATTATCTGGATTTGCTTTTATGTTAAAGGGAAGGTACACGTTTGGTTATTTTCAAAGACCAGTCTTCTCACTTGGTGTATCCCAACATAGGCATAAAACAACAAGCCTGTGAAAATTTGGGCTCAATCGGTCATCGAAGTTGCCAGAAAATTATGAAACAAAAAACACCCTTGTTAGACGAATTTGTGTGCTTTCAGACAGGAATAAAAGACTTCTAGCTAGAAGTCTTTTATTATTTAAGTGAGAAAATACCTCTTTCTCAAAAACTCAGTTACTTCAGAGGGTGTCGTTTTCCACAATGTTTTATACTATCAACTGCTCTCCAATGCACGTTACCAAGTCAGTTTTTAAGTTAACATTTGTTTTGAGTAATTACCAAACGTGTACCTTCCCTTTAAGAGACAGGTATGTTTTCTGATCAAAAGTGATTTAAAGACTTACTGTATGAGTTTGCTTTTTGACCCATATTGGGAGTACATTTTACTTGATAATCAAGACTGGTTAACGCTGTTGATAGTGCATACAAAAAGTAGTTTAGTTTGAGTTTGTTTGAGTAAGTTTGATTTGTATACTAAGCTTGTAATTGCAGTGGATTATGGCTTATGTAAAATTGCTTGGACCCTTTCGGTTCAGAAAAAAAAAAAAGTTCACAGATTTACAAATAACTTACAGGGTTTACAGAAGGCAATGTGAAAGACTTCTCTTGAAATATTCCACGAAATGCTTTACTTTTTGAGAAAACAGCAAAACAATATAAATTCTCGTTAACGAGAATTACGGATTTATTTGAAACACATGTCATGACACGTCGAAACGCGCGGAAACAAGGGTGGGTTTTCCGTTGTTTTCTCCTGACTCCGATGACCGATTGAGCCTAAATTTTCACAGGTTTGTTATTTGATATAGAAGTTGTGGTACACAAAGTGTGGGCCTTGGACAACACTTTTTACCGAAAGGGTCCAATGGCTTTAATGCTACTCTAACTTAAAAGCAAAGTATATTCAACTTTTGACATTGTCAATAAATCTTGAGATGATTCTTACTCTATTATTATTTCTGTCTAATGAAGATTTATTCCATTTTCTTTCTCCCTCATTTTGACTGTCTTGTACGAACTGCTCTGAGCTAAGAGATAATTCCTTGCTATAATTGAAGTTACTGGATCTTGAAGGAGCTCAAATCTTTACTGAAGTAAAAAAATGAAATTTAAAAATTTGAATAGTTACATACTTATATTTGTTGTCTGAAGTACAAACACCAATGGAAATTTTGCCTTGTAATATTTTATATGGATTTTGTTAGTAATGGCAGATTTGGAAAGCTTGTGCAATTTCCTTTCCAAAGACACCAATTTCAACCAATTTGACCAAGTGTTTATTGATTTATGATCAATTGAATTTTGGCGGTCGTGCACATTTTGACCGAAATCAGCAAGATAGAGTGTGCCGTAGCGCGAAAACTTTATCAGATTGAGCTAAAATTTGAAATTTGAGCTTATTGAACTGAAGTTAGACTATAAACCAATTCAAATGTAGCCATTCATTGATGTTTTGCAGCTCATCCCTTCCTTGGGTTTAGTGATGAGAAGTATCAATACAGCGCTGCCCATGATAGCCAGGCTGGGATAATGAATAATCTTGTTTTAGTTTGACCCTCTCATTGATGTGTGATAAGCGCTGTATACTCACTGCTTTCAGAGTCCTGTGGAGAGACAAATGAACCTCAGACAGAAGATGGTTCTCATGAATAAGATCCTGAACTCGGTGTAAGGATCATCATTGGTTGGATTCTACTGGATTTCACTTTCACATCATCTATCCTCTTTCTCATCTTTGTTCTTTACAGGAGAACTCAAGTCTAGTTCAGTGTCTTTAGGATGAGGAGTGTTGGGAGTCTAAAGTTGAAGCAGATGATGTCACTGCTGGAGCATGAACTAAACCAAAGTAATCAGGTATGAGATGAGAGGAACCATGAGGTGTGTCTTAGAGTCAAGAAATAGAAGTGCAGACAAATCCACTGCCAAATAATGTCTGCTAATGACAGTATTGCTTACAAATACTCTTTAAGCATAGATCTTAACTGCTAGGCCAATCAGCTCACCCAGTGACAAGAAGCAAGTTTGAATCATATTGAAATACTGAAGCAGTTGAGATGGTAGTCCACCTTCCTCATTCTAGAGTAGATCTTAATTGCTAGGCCAATGAGCTCACCCAGTGACAAGAAGCAAGTTTGAATCATATTGAAATACTGAAGCAGTTGAGATAGTAGTCCACCTTCCTCATTCTAGAGTAGATCTTAATTGCTAGGCCAATGAGCTCACCCAGTGACAAGAAGCAAGTTTGAATCATATTAAAATAGTGAGGCAGTTGAGATGGTAGTCCACCTTCCTCATTCTAGAGTAGATCTTAACTGCTTGGCCAATGAGCTCACCCAGTGACAAGGAGCAAGTTTGAATCGTATTGGTTAACTGTGGATAATGATTATTCTTTATATAACAAAAGGTGGCATTTGGTCTTATCGTTGTGGTGCACACACTCATTGGATATCGCTTTGTTCTAAGTTAAGAAAAATCATATTCTTCAACGTTGTAAAAATTACTGTGTTGACATTTGAAATCCGTGAAGCTTCGATGCTATACATTATGTGGACCTCTTTTGTTCCTCGCTGTTGAAGCTTGTACCACAAACTATCTCTGTCTTGGTTTTTATTCTTGTTGTCAAACATTATTGTGCCAACTCATCATTAAAGTCTACTAGTCTAACCCCATTCCCAAACCTCTTGACCCCAACAGTTAATATCAATGCATCATACCATCAGCGAGAAGAAGGATGTGAACTATCAGACAGATGATGAAGTATGAGGAGACTGCATCACGAAATTGATGAGGTAAATATATCCACAATTAATGCTCATTTTGTGGAAAACAAAGTTCATTTCTGTAGAAAAGAATACACAATAACTATGGATTTATTGCATCAGTGGGACCCAGGGTGGATTTCACAAAGAGTTAAGACTAGTGTTATCTCGAGTTGGCACGATTTACTCTTCCTAACTTATGACTGGGCTTAAGTGTTAAATATCTCCTAGGACATGGTCCTAAGTTAGGACTAGTCCTGACTCTTTGTGAACTTGAGCCCAGGTCATGTGATGAGGTATGAACTTGTGACAGTTGCAATGTCATACTTATATAGTAAAGGTTTGGAGTAACACCATGTAATCTCTAAATGAGTTGGGATGGTTCTGAAAAGCACCCATGGTTTTAACTCTGACGATTCGATCATTTAGAGATTATCATTACATGGTGTTAACCACAAATCTGTACTAATCTGTAAAATCCTACTTAATGTCATACTTGTTTTCTTATCACAATAAAAATGAATACACGAAACTGTTAAATTAAAACTGTCGTCTTTTCTAATAAAGACACTGGACACTATTGGTAATTGTCAAAGACCAGTCTTCTCACTTGGTGTATCTCAACACGTGCATAAAATAAAAAAAACCTGTGAAAATTTGAGCTCAATTTGTTGTCGAATTTGCGAGATAATAATGAAAGAAAAAACACCCTTGTCACACTAAGTTGTGTTCTTTTAGATGGTTGATTTCAAGACCTCAAATTCTAAATCTGTGCGCTATATAAGACTTTAATATTAATATTAATATAAATGCTTCTCTATGTTCACAGGTTGACAGAGAAACTGATAGTATCAAGAATGAGATAAATCACCACACTAAGTATGGTTGTCAGGGAACCAAGCAGGCTGTGGACTGTGGTGCCAGGGGTACTCATTGGTTGCAACTCCGGCCAGAAGTCCAACGAGATGGCTGAGATTATTGCTGCAGTTTAAGTGAGAGGAGAGCACCAGGGCATGAGTGTCTGACTGGAATCTGGATGAAGCTGTTCATGAATCAACAATCTCAACTGAGGTCAATGATGCAGACACCTCTGATATTACAGTAGCAGTGAAGGCGTACCGTGGACCCCAAAGTACTCCACAGCCATTGCTCAGAAAACTACTGTAGCTGAGAAGGCCACTGCAGCAACAGGATCCTAACCATCTCAACCAAAGTTAATGATGCAGACACCTCTGATATTACAGTAGCAGTGAAGCAGTGAGTATTTAATAATGAGTATTGAGTGTTGATCCCATGTATGCCACTTGCAGCTACTGTCTGCAGCACTCACCCTAGCCCTAGGAGGACTCTTTCTCTGTACACAGATACAGAGTCTTATTTTGGGGCGGAAAATTTTCAAAGCCTCATATCTCAAATCTTACCTGCATTAAGCCACTAGTTTCAAGATATTCACATTCCATGGCGGCATACATTTTTCTGCGGTGGGTTTTGGTCCTCATATATTTCTCCCAAATCCGGCATTTTGGAAATAATGCAGCTCCCAACGCTAAAAAATTTCCGTTTGATCATACTCTCTCACAGTGTTGTCTGCTGCCCTGCGTATGCGTATACATTCGCATGCAAGACGCAAGAACAGACGCATGAATTCAAAGTTTTGGTTTGCCATGAACGCGGTAAAAATTTCATGTTCGAAAGGCGACGCATATAAAATGAACACATGAGATAGGTTGGACTCGCTAAATGTCAAGTGCTGACGGCAACAAGTCACGTTCTGCCGGCAACGCACATAAATGAACACAGTAGATGGGCCAATGGCGGTCCCATGCCAGAACCGGCGTATGTACGCGCAGCCGATCTAGTTATTTTAATTCTATATTTATGGTCATTGTAGATTGACTGCACAGCGTTAACACGCAAATGCAACGCTGCTCTGGGTCTTGCGTATACACGGCAGACTGTGAGTGTACGAACAAATATGGGAATTCCTTTGACTACAAAAAGGCACAACCAATATTATTGTGATGATGACATCGGGTGAATTGGGCTAAAAGGGCAACTTTTCGAATGTTCAAATTTAAACAGTTATTGATCCAAAGGTGACTTTATGAAGAACATAATATTATACAAGCAGTGTTTGATCATGAGAACAAAGTTTATTGACAAATATATGTAAATTTAAGGCAGCTGATGATCAATAATGTTTTGCATTATAGCACAGTGCTGTAATATTTGTTGATGTGCAGGGCATTGTGCACCCCTTTGTGCCCATCTAAAATTTAACCCTAGTTTCGGTGTTGAATAATAAAGGCCTATATTTTGAGAATTCTTATAACTTATATGTTTCTTGAATACTAGAGGATTGGAATGGTGTACTCTTCCAATAACTAAATGATGTACCATCCCTTCACGATATGTGTTTTGAAACCTAGAGGATTGGAATTACTGTTCTCTTCCAATAACCATTGATGTGCAACCCCTTTAAGATGATGTGCCACCCCTTTAAGATATGTTTGTTGAAAACAAGAGAATTTGAATGAACATACTCTTCCAATAACCAACGATGTACCATCCCTTTAAGATATGGTTCTTTAATACTAGGGGATTGGAATGACCATCTCTTCCAATAACCAATGATGCACCATCCTTTTATGATATGTTTCTTTAATACTAGAGGACCAAATGTTCATGAAATCTAGAACATTTGACTACCCCCCCCCCCCATTAAAAACCTTGTACATAATCAGTCTTGTATGTATGCTAATGTTTATGTACTATTGGAAAGGCGTGTTTAAAATTTCAATGAACATTTTGAGGGTGTAAAGTAATTAAATGTTGCTTTATTTACACACGAGGTAACAATTGTTTGTGCATTGTAGCTGTTGTTCTAAAAAGGGCCCTTTTTTAGCCTGAATGTTCTCCGACTTTATCTATGGCTTATTCCAAATCTATTGAGGATAGATCTTGAACCAACTGCATTAAGCCTGTAAGCATGAACAGTTGCCAAGCACAGAAAAAGCTTGCTTAACAGAAACTGGTTACCAGCCAAAATTACACAAGGTTTCATTGCTGGTGTTAATCACTGGAGTTAATGTTACCTTCAGGGCCCAACTTCATAAAGCTGTTGAGCAGAAAAACTGCCAGACAAAATTGTTTGCTAAGCATAAATTGAGTAAGGCAACAGGCTGTCTAAACCTATTTCTAATGTAACTTTGGCTGGTGATATTTTTTTGCTAAACAATACTTTTCTGTTCTTAGCTAATTTTGTTGTGCCTTGCTCACTTTTGAATTAATTGTACTGCAGTTTTATTGTTGCTGTTACTAGTAACTACCACTATGTTTGGGGTAGAGGTTAAATCAATAAGCAATCCATCATGACACAACCATTTTATTTGTCTTTAATTCAAACCACAGTAACCAATAACAAGACAAACCAGACTTAATGAAATCAGCATAAGAACTGTCATTGTCACTGTGGGCGTCGGGGACCCGACTGTTGCAGCAAAGTCAATAATGTCAAGATGTCTGTATAAACATTCTCAGGTTGGTCTCAATTTAAACAAACAAAGTTCATTTATTCAACAGTTTTCTTTTATTTAACCCTGTTGGGTTTCTTTACCAGCTTGTTTGAAGTAGCGATAACTTTTTTATATTGCTGTGCCGAAATGATTGAGTTACAAATAAATAAGAATGACACAAGTTGTTTTTGTTTTCCCCTCGTGGTTATTTTCTGTTGACCAGTAGTGGCAAGCCAAGCCCCATTTTGTTATTCCGTTTTTGTTGATCTTTATTGTTGATCTTGTTTTACTTTTTAGTTAAAATTTCATTATACTTAGTTCCTTTTTTACTACTCTATTGTTTGGTTGTTGAGATTGTTGGTGTTTTTTGACTGGTTCTGGGTTTTGACGTTTCGTTCTCGCTTTTGTTTCGGTCATTGGGGAGGAGTAGAAACGTCGTCTGGGAAAAAATGCAAGAGACTTTTTTTCGTCGAGCATGCACAGAGGAAGCAAAAAGGATCAGTTGAATTTTAAAACCTTTAAATATTTCGATTGTTCCAAGAACACTCGATATAATTCATCACTACAACTTGACTATAGATTTAACTGTACGTTATTGATGACTTGAATACACAACTAAGTCAGCCTGTTTGTGTGTTTTTATTTAAACAAGGACTAAGTCAAATCTGAAAAATATCACTTATATATTACAACGATTTAATGTATACACTGTATGCTATTTAAATGAAACTTGCTAATCATCAACTTGGGGAATGGGTTTCAAAATTCGTCAAAGTAAAGTATTACCATAGATTCCTACATGTCTATAGCTTGGCCCCCTTCATTGTCATTTAGACCCTTTCCCATCACACATGCGTAGGGAACCAGACCCAGCGTTCTATGGCCACATTGTAAACACAACGTGCCTGCATCCTGTCTGTTAATTTTCGTACAGAATGCATGACTTTCTGAGCTGAAGAAGTGTTCAACTGGGAGGAGGAGAAATGTGAACATAAAACCAGATGTTTATATCTCAGTGTGAGGCAAGGAAGGTCAAGTGGAAGAGAGCAATTGGAGTACATCAGGTACGTGAATCAAATTCAATTTGTAGACATGTGCGCGCGCTCGGTTAACAGCAACAATTAAGGGCGCCCTCTGTTTTTCTTTTGTATGTCCTTTCCGTAACCAAGGCTTGGGTTCCAACTGTAGCCCCTCGTATCTAATTGGAAACCTGTACCGAATGTGCACGTTTTCAAACTTGCCGAAAGAAAGCCGAGCTTTTCAAAATGACCCTAGAGTGTTTATCTATAAGTGTGTATCTTGGTAGCGCTAAAAACAACAAGTACATAACGTCAGATGCTGGTCTTGTTTAGAGTAAAGCAGTTTTGTCCTTGGGTTAGTTTCCTCGCTAAGCATGCTACGGAACAGGAGGTAACTTTTTATCTTAGTGGTGGTCACTGACGTAACCAAACATTTCCAATCGGAAGGGGGGTGCAAGTAGGGGCAAAAACATAACTCACGGGGTGGGGCTAAGTATGAACCATTCATTTTGAGGTGTTTTATGATCTCTTTGGGGTGGGTGGGGATAGGGTTCTGGTACCGCCCTCACCCCCATTGCGCCACGGGTGCTGGTGGTTAACATTTTGTATTAATGTTTGAAAGTGCCTCAAAAGACATGATATTAGAGAATCAAATCCTAAAGCGAAAACTTAAAGTCATATTTGTGTAGACATAAGTGCGTGGACAGACATTTTATTTGCTGTTAAAACATTAGTTTGCAAGAAATAAGACCATGGACAAACTAAACAATTCTGGAAAGAATTACTTCAAAAATAAATAGGCCTACTTCAGTTCAATAAATTAGTACTAAACATTGAAATCTTTTAAAAACTCTTGTCCATTTTGAAGTATTTTTTCTGCTCCAGTATGGCTATTTTGGTTGTTAATTGGTTGATTTATTTCAAGTAAAAAAAAAAATTACTGTAATTTAAAATGAAAATCTGATCTTTTGTGTCGAGTCCGGCATTCGAACTCGGACATGACGTCTGAAATATGTCATCTACTGCACCTTAACTCACTGAGCTAGTGCGGTAGTGCTTCTATCAGAGAATAATTTAAGTCTGTTGTGGTCTGTTGTTCACGTCCAAGTGATCAAACGACCGTCCCACAATGCACGTGGATTTATTTTGCCTTATAAGAATTAAAATCGGATCTGGCAAGCACCAACGTGCTAGGGCGATTCGTTAGGCGCTGGTACTGTCTCTGAATTCCGGATTGGTATGAGCCACTGGTCCCGAGTTCGATCCCGGCCCCTCGCAATATTACGAAACAAGGCATTAATTACTGGGAAAGACACCAGTATGGTTTGGGAGCCGCTTTGTTTACCCTGAGCGAGGGGGGCAAGGACTGCTAGGGTTGAGAGATAGGGAAGGATATACTGTGAAGTCGGTTGTCATACCAGAAGGGTGCTATATGGAAGCCGGTAAGGGGCCTCTGTTAGTGGTGTATGTGTTGCGCGGACCATACATTGCAATGGGGGAATAACCCGAATCGCGGCTCCTGAATACCTGACAAATCGCAGAGTAACTTTTTGTTTTTTATTTTGATAGTGTTTTTTTTTTTTTATTCCAAGTTGTATGTTTTATTTAATCAGAAACATCGACGGCAAAGAGAGGCACTCTCCCAAACATACAAATAATTGACGGGGATGATATTAAAACAAATCAAATAATAATATATCTCGTCGCGACAATTTATTTGTAATATTTGTTTGATCAATTAGGCGCTTACCACCTCAAGTAATATCCAACAAATAGATGTTTAAAGGCCTTGTAATCCTCAGGTGTTTCGGACAGTTTGAATCGTAATAAAGTATAAAAGAGTAAGTACTGAGTATACAGTGTAACACACATCGATTTGGAAGGGTAAAAATCAAAATTATTATTCTTTATCCCCCGATGCAAATTTAACATTTATTAAATTGTTTGTAATGCCCGCTGCTAAAATATAGGATTCGAACTGCCTCATTGTCGAGCAGTCTCAGTGGTCTAGTTGGTAAGACACTGTCCTAGGATAGCTTAAGTCGTGGGTTCGAATCCCACCGGGGTCGTTTGATTTTTTTTCTTTTCACAAAACTTGGGTAAGTACTGATTATACAGTGCTAAATCATTATTTACCCCGATGCAAATTTAACATCTGTGAACGTTTTATTTCGACTTGTGTTTTCGCTTTTGAGTTATCCTCGAAACTCTGGTGCTAGTAATGTCCACGCAGAAAGAATAATCCCTTGAGGAATACGCAATCCGAGACGCGTTTGAAAACAAACTCATGGGGAGAATAAGTAATAATATCTGTTTCCATAACTGCAGTACTTCGTACTTTCTCAAAAAGATATACTATCAAAGCTGCTTTACGTCTCTTTATACCACGTACGTTTTCATGCTCATATTTTATGAGCATAATACTCACATTCCGTTTTCTATACTTTCCGCCCAGGTAGTAGTTAAAAATCAGAACAGTTATTTTCCGAACTTAGAAGTCTCCCGAAAATCCGATAAATCTACTCTGCGTTAGTAAAATAATAGCAAGGCAGTTCTCTAAAGAACAAACTCCATCTGGCATGTAGATACACACATGATGTTACAGCAAACCAAATTGATACCTCATCACCATGCAATGCCTCAAATCATATATTTTATTTGTTCATAATATTTCCAACAGATTTACTCATCAATGAATAATTATTTTGGCATTGCCGTAACAAGCAGAAACTACTTGACTATGACCACCAAAATCCTATACGTCCCCCCCCCCCAACCCACTTTCAACCGCGATTCTTCGAGCTAATAACGCTGTCCTAAACAAAAATTTATGTTGTCACAATTAACCTTCTCATCAGCTGAAGTTAATTGTAGCACTTTTATTACAGGGGGAATCTAGCATGCTAGACTGTAGCCGGCAAAAACTTAAACCAAGTGGTTAACAACAGTACAACATGTAAGGACTGAATCTGTCTGTGTCCCCGCTAGATACCCCGTATAGCGAAGTAAAAATGAGACCGTTAAGTTGGCATAGCGCCCTCACTTTGCTCTGTGATCCTCGATTTATGTATTGTTCTTTTCAGTCGTAGGGAGTCATAGAGTTGTAGGAGTCCTACAATGACCCAAATGTGATGTTGCTTTGAAATCATATCTTATTTAATTAATCACAGTTTCTATTGTGCGCTGTTGCCAGTCCAAACAGGCTTTACACACATTATTGGGGGGGGGGGGGGGGTTGAGCTTTGAAAATGTTTTCGCATAGCTGGCCTCTGGACTTGGCATCTCTGGAAATGTGTATGGTTGTGTATATTCCCATTGACTTGTGTATGGTTGTGTAGTTTCCCATTGACTTGTGTATGATTGTTTAGTTTCCCATTGACTGGTGTATGGTTGTGTCAATTCCCATTGACTTGTGTATGGTTGTATAGTTTCCAATTGACTAGTGTATAGTTGTGAAGTGTCCCATTGACTTGTGTATGGTTGTGAAGTGTCCCATTGACTTGTGTATGGTTGTGTAGTTTCCCATTGACTTGTGTATGGTTGTGTAGTTTCCCATTGACTTGTGTATGGTTGTGTAGTTTCCCATTGACATGTGTATGGTTGTGTAGCTTCCCAATGACTTGTGTATGGTTGTGTAGTTTCCCAATGACTTGTGTATGGTTGTGAAGTGTCCCATTGACTTGTGTATGGTTGTGTAGTTTCCCATTGACTTGTGTATGGTTGTGTAGTCATTAACCATCGACATATTCTGTGTACTTCATGTTAGTTTTAATTACTCTGAAGAGGTTTTTGATGCATTTTGGCACACTCTTATGTCCACAATTAAATTTCTGATTTTTTTTTCATTAAAAAAAGAACAAAAGTTGGGCGGCGATTCCGAAAGGCCTTCTACAACTGGCAATTTTTTTTCGGGGGGGGGGGGGTTGAGCTTTGAAAAATGTCACGCATAGCTGGCCTCTGGACTTGGCATCTCTGGATGTCATGTGTATGTGCACGGAAAGTGTGCTTTTACATTGCCCTCATTGTAATGACTTTGCTGCCAATATTAACAATAAAAATCTCCCGGAGAAACTGAAAATCACTTTATTTACACCCTGAAATTATTTTATTAGAAGGGGAAGCTGTCAGACAACTTCGCGATCTCCCTTATCACAACCCGACTTCACGCCGTACACAACGCAAAACGGCGCTTGAGCTCGCTCAAACCTCAGTAATTTACGTTTAGTCTAGCCATACTCTCAAAAGAAAACCTCTTTTTAAGTAGAATACTGGAAATATCACACAGCAAATTTGATTTAAATCATTGTCACATAAAAAATAACAAAAAACTATTTGACTATGACCATCAAAATCCAAACAACGTTACCCCTCCCCCTTTTTCGGTTGCAAGTTTGAACAGGCTAAAACGCTGTCCCAAACAAATGTTTTTAAACCTTCTCATCGGCTTATGCTCATTTTTCGCACTTTAATTACATCGGGAATCTAGCATCCTAGACTGTAGTCAGCAAAATCTTAATCCAAGTAGTTGATAACATTACAACATGTAAGGACTGAATCTGTCTATGTCCCCGCTAGATACCCCGTATAGCGAAGTAAAAATGAGACCGTTAAGTTGGCATAGCGCCCTCACTTTGCTCCGTGATCCTCGATTTATGTATTGTTCTTTGCAGTCGTAGGGAGTCATAGAGTTGTAGGAGTCCTACAATGATCAATGTGATGTTGAATTCTGGAATTCTATTTTATTTAGTTATTCACAGTTTAGCACACGCGGTTACATTGAGTTGCAAGGACGGACCGAGGACAAAACTAACCATTGACTTAGTTGTGTTATACACAAAATTAGAACTATAATTTTTTAAAGGAAGAATATTCCGGAGTTTGTAACATGAGACCTTACCGGTCGCTGACGATGCCCGTAGTGAGTAAACACAGTTTGACCAATGTTCACTCGTTGTCATGTGTTTGTGCACGAAAAGTAAGGTGTTATGTTCCTCATTGTAATGGTTTTGCTGCCAATATTTTCAATACAAATGTCCAGAAAAAGCTGAAAATCCCTTTATTTACACCCTCAAATTATTTTATTAGAAGGGGAAGCTGTCAGACAACTTCGCGATCTCCCTCATCACAACCCGACTTCACGCAGTACACAACGCAACAAACCCGGCGCTTGAGCTCGCGCAAACCTCAGCAATTTACGTTATGTCTAGCCATACTCTCAAAGGAACCTCTTTTGAAGTAGTAAGCTGGAAATATCAAACAGAAAAAAAAAACTACTTGACTATGACCACCGAAATCCAAACAACCTTACCCCCTCCCTTCTTTTTTGTCGCAAGTTTCAACCGGCTAAAACGCTTTCCAAAACAAATTTGTCAAAACCTTCTCATCAGCTCTTGTTAATTAATAGTTTAGCACTTTAATCACAGAAGGAATCTAGTATCCTAGACTGTAGCCGGCAAAACTTAAACCAAGTGGATGACAATATTACAACATGTAAGGACTGAATCTGTCTATGTCCCCTGTATAGCGAAGTAAAAATGAGACCGTTAAGTTGGCATAGCGCCCTCACTTTGCTCTGTGATCCTCGATTTATTTATTGTTCTTTTCAGTCGTAGGGAGTCATAGAGTTGTGTGAGTCCTAAAATGACCAATGTGATGTTGAATTGAAATTCAGGAACTCTATACTATTAAATTGCTCACAGTTTATATTGTGCACTGTTGCCAGTCCAAACGAGCTTCACACAAATAATTGTCAGTTAATTAAACCAAGTATACCCTGGAGAGGATGCTAGTTGCAACGACGGGCCGAGCATTAAACAAACCATTGACGTAGTCTAGTCGCGTTATACACCGACTTAGAACTAGAATTCTAGAGTGAAAGAATATACACAGTAGCTAATTAATGTGCGACAATATATGAGTATTTCCACGCTAACAACTATTTCTTTTTCAACACGACCTGCCAAGCCCAAGACTTTGAGCACCAAAAATTACACAATTGTTGGCCTTTATCACGAAATGATTATAGCATTTTCTTAGTAAGGAAAAAATTAAGTTCCTGACAATGTTCTCCAAAGTTCGAATAAAGTAACCCAGTTGAGCCCGCTAAGTTTGTTGTATAACGCTATTATTTTTTTAAGATTAAAACACTGTCCAAAACAGTTCATTTTGTCCACAAAACCTTCTCATCAGTGTATAATATTAACTTTAAGCATTTTAGAAGAGTTGGGGAAACAGGCATGCTAGACTAAAGCCGGCAAACCCTAAACAAGGCGTTGACATACATAAACATATATTATACTTGAATTTACGTCCCTGCATAACTCCACAGTAAGCGGAAGCGTGGAATTAGACCATGTATTTAATTGCCATCGCTAAGCTCACTCCACGAATTAAAAACTCTGGCTTACAATCTTAAACGTATCAGTTCATTCTTGTTTTTGTTTTGTTTCAAGAAGTCCTTTCAAGAAGTACGTGTCATCTTGAAGCGGCTAAGTTTCCCACCAGACATACCGACCTTCCAGGGCCCCTTACTCCCGGTCAAGGAAATACTGTCGCTTTTTGAGATTCTCGGGGCAGAAAATCGAAGAGTTAGATGTCTCGACGAGATAGGCGTACTTTTTTGTCACCGTTAAACTGACATAGCGCCCTCACCGGGCTAGGTCATTATTCATTGTGCTTGTCGGTGCTTTTTGTTCAAGAAGTTGATGGAGTCCCATGAGGTCCAACTTGATTTGGACTTTTAAATTAAATCTCATTCCAAGGGAAATCCTTTGCTTGACCTCCATTGTATTTTCCTCTCAGCCTCGATATGAAGGTTCGCATAACGAGTGCAAAGATTGTTGTTTATCAGAAGTAAATGAAGAAGTGGGAAATGTTTTGTAATGTGAAATGGAATATATGCCAACTGTATGCGTGTGTGTTCCTCTGAAGGATTTAACTTGTATTTGACAAACTTATTGTTCACGCCTTAGAAGAAAACAAAATTAAATTAAAGTAAACAATTTTGTGCTCATCAGCAAAGTAATACTGGGCGACTCTTCGTATCCTTATTCGTTTTACCAAGATGTAAACTCATGTGGTAGGCCTACCATTTTAATATTCTTTTGAAGTGTTATGTTCCCTATAGAGAAAACCTTTATTGGCTTTCCCTTTTACGACGTTGCAGTACAACTAATAATAATTAAAACTAACTCACTCATTTACAGAGTATCATGTAATTGCATTTTCAAGCTAATAATTGCAAGTTTACCGCTGGTAGTACTTAAAAACCATACCAATCGAATAGTTAGAAACTAGTGCCACTATTTGTTTCTCTACTATGAAACTCAATGTAACCAAACCGAGGCTGGAAGGGAAATTATTCTGGTCCCTTAGTTCTAACTAAACAATCCGTATGTTTTATTGTGAACGCAGATATAGGAACACGGGACGGCAAAGAATGATGGAAGGTGCTTCGATTACGGCTCAGTGGAAGATTGAAATGTTGGCTGTTGTAGTGGTAAGTAAAACAAGATTTGTTTTACATTAGCTAATTCGAAAGCTCTAAGTACGCTTTCTGGTCAATTGAATGGTTTAGAAAACAACTACATGACTTGTTTTTTGTACTCAGTGGCAATCACCTTTTCCATGTGCGTTTAGGGACTGTGAATAATTATGGACAGTAGCAGCTATGCATAGACCCTAGAATCAAACGATGAATCTTAATTCATTCTTGCAGGCAAAGGAAATTATGTAACACTACAAAGGTTGGTTGCAGTTGGCATTGTTCTGATGTAGTAGTCAATCTGTACAAGTCTGAAATCGTACAGCAACCTATGGTTAGCTTGGTATGCAATAGGTTCATAGTGAATAGCATCCAGTGTAAAAGTATTGTATTTTAACTATTGTCTGTTTGCCAAGTGCTTCTGCCAGCTCGTCATTGCTTCCCGTAGCTATATGTCAACCACTGCAGTACAGAAAAGGCACTTTGGCTGGTCCTTTCTTATTGGACTGGCTAAGATGTTTTGACCCTTAACCTCGACAGAACACATTCCATCTATAAATATCACATATGACATCCATTTACACCGAAAAGGGAAATAAATCATTTTCAAAATTGTTGAAAAAGCATTTGAAAAAATTGGCTAATAATATTATTCCTATAGAGAAGCGTGCCTTCTTTTTTCTAAAGCAGATTGCTGCAAGGGACCGTGTCCACATAGGGACCGTAACAAATTTTGTTGGATATGGTTACAGCTGGCTATAACTTGGAATTGTACTGGTCTGGTCTGTTATGTAATAATATAGAAAGGATGGTTTTAGTTGGCATGGTGATGCAGTACTCAATCTATAGAATTCCGAAAACGTACAGCAACATGTAACCCTATGCGTTTGCCTAGGATCTGATGTGCCTTGGTTCATTGTGAACGCAATCTAGTGACGAAGTATTGTTTTTAAACAATGGTGTGGTTGACAGTTCCCTCTAGCTAGTCTTTGCTTCCCATAGATATGTAGATCACTGCAAATAGTACAGAAAGGCACTTTGGCAGGCTTGGATATAATAACATAAAAAGAAAGAAACCAGTTTCCATTGATAAAAACTCTGAAAATTAATTGCATACAAAAATATTGAATTGTACAGTTAGCTTTAATAAGAAAGACTTTAACTCTTGGGACATAACTTTTTTGTTTTATCCGATAACAAAATGTACCTAAACCTATATGAAAGGGATATTGTCTGGCCCTTTTTGGTTCAGTATTTGACACTTTCATTTGCTGCGAGGGACCGTGTTCACATAGGGACCGTAACAAACTTATTTGGATATGATTAAAGGTTGCCTGAACTTAGCATTGTACTGGTCTGGTTTGTTACATAATGCTAACAAAGGATGGTTTTAGTTGGCATGGTGATGCAGTACTCAATCTATAGAATTCCGAAATCGTACAGCAACATGTAACCCAATGGGTTTGCCTAGGATCTGATATGCCTTGATTCATTGTGAACGCAATCTAGTGACGAAGTATTGTTTCTAAACAATGGTGTGGTTGCCAGTTCCGTCTAGGTAGTCTTTGCTTCCCATAGATATGTAGATCACTGCAAATAGTACAGAAAGGCACTTTGGCAGGCTTGGATATAATAACACAAAAAGGAAGAAACCAGTGGCCATTGATAAAAACTTTGAAAATTAACTGCATACAAAAAATATTGAATTGTACAGTTCAGCTTGCCTTTCAATTTTAAATTCCATTAACAAAAGAATAAATGTTAATATATATAGATAATTTATTTTCATAAAAGCTTGAACTACTTTTTATTATGTATAATAATAATTATATGAAAGGGCTATTGCTAGGCCCTTTTGGTTCAGTATTTGACACTTTCATTTGCTGCGAGGGACCGTGTCCACGCAGGGACCGTAACAAACTTTTTGGATATGATTAAAGGTTGCCTGAACTTAGCATTGTACTGGTCTGAATTTGTTATATAATGCTAACGAAGGATGGTTTTAGTTGGCATAGTGATGCAGTACTCAATCTATAGAATTCCGAAACCGTACAGCAAGATGTAACCCTATGGGTTTGCCTAGGATCTGATGTGCCTTGGTTCATTGTGAACGCAATCTAGTGACGAATTCTACACAATGGTGTAGTTGCCAGTTCCCTCTAGCTAGTCTTTGCTTTCCATAGATATGTAGATCACTGCAAATAGTACAGAAAGGCACTTTGGCAGGCTTGGATATAATAACATAAAAAGGAAGAAACCAATTTCCATTGATAAAAACTCTGAAAATTAACTGCATACAAAAATATTGAATTGTACAGTTAGCTTTACTAAGAAAGAACTTAACTCTTGGGACATAACTTTTTTGTTTTATCCGATAACAAAATGTACCTAAACCTATATGAAAGGGATATTGCCTGGCCCTTTTTGGTTCAGTATTTGACACTTTCATTTGCTGCGAGGGACCGTGTTCACATAGGGACCGTAACAAACTTTGTTTGGATATGATTAAAAGTTGCCTGAACTTAGCATTGTACCGGTCTGAATTTGTTATATAATGCTAACAAAGGATGGTTTTAGTTGGCATGGTGATGCAGTACTCTGTAGATATCCGAAATCGTACGGCAACATGTAACCAAATGGGTTTGCCTAGGATCTGATGTGCCTTGGTTCATTGTGGACGCAATATAGTGACGAAGTATTGTTTCTTAACAATGGTGTGGTTGCCAGTTCCGTCTAGGTAGTCTTTGCTTCCCATAGATATGTAGATCACTGCAAATAGTACAGAAAGGCACTTTGGCATTGAAATTTTAAATTCCATTAACAAAAGAATAAATGTTAATTTATATAGATATTTTATTTTCATAAAAGCTTGAACTACTTTTTATTATATATAATAATAACTATATGAAAGGGCTACTGCTTGGCCCTTTTGGTTCAGTATTTGACACTTTCATTTGCTGCGAGGGACCGTGTCCACATAGGGACCGTAACAAACTTTTTGGATATGATTAAAGGTTGCCTGAACTTAGCAATTTACTGGTCTGAATTTGTTATATAATGCTAACAAAGGATGGTTTTAGTTGGCATGGTGATGCAGTACTCAATCTATAGAATTCCGAAATCGTACAGCAACATGTAACCCTATGGGTTTGCCTAGGATCTGATGTGCCTTGGTTCATTGTGAACGCAATCTAGTGACGAAGTATTGTTTTTAAACAATGGTGTGGTTGCCAGTTCCGTGTAGGTAGTCTGTGCTTCCCATAGATATGTAGATCACTGCAAATAGTACAGAAAGGCACTTTGGCAGGCTTGGATATAATAGCACAAAAAGGAAGAAACCAGTGGCCATTGATAAAAACTTTGAAAATTAACTGCATACAAAAATATTGAATTGTACAGTTTGCTTTATTAAGAAAGAACTTAACTCTTGAACATAACTTTTTTGTTTTCTCCGATAAAATATGTACCTAAAGCTATATGAAAGGGATATTGCCTGGCCCTTTTGGTTCAGTATTTGACACTTTCATTTGCTGCGAGGGACCGTGTCCACATAGGGACCGTAACAAACTTTTTGGATATGATTAAAGGTTGCCTGAACTTAGCATTTTACTGGTCTGAATTTGTTATATAATGCTAACAAAGGATGGTTTTAGTTGGCATGGTGATGCAGTACTCAATCTATACAATTGCAAGGGACCATGCTCACTTTATGGACCGTAACAAAATTTTGGATGTGGTTAAAGGTTGCTTACACTTAGCATTGCACTGGTCTGTCGTGAATCATTTGAATCGCATAAATCCCTTACATATACAACAATGAGACTTCTACAATGGATGGTTCTGTATGTTGTCATTGATATGCAGCCTGTATTTAATTCACAAAACTCCAACAAGTAAATTTATGTGTTGACCTTTGACATGGCATGGCTTGGTTCATTGTGGATATCATCAAGTGATAAAGAATTGAATTTTAACAATGGTGTGTATGTAAACCCCGGCTAGATACAAAAGGCACTTTGGCAGGCTAGCGTATTATTTATCCTCATCCCCGCCCGAAAAAAAGATCAAATACGATCTATTATATCGACCATAATTATTATCTTGATTCATTGTTCATAACATCAAACAACGATGTTCATCCAAACCAGTGAAATCATTATCTTTACGTGTTCTTGTTTGCTAGTCCATATTAACCCCTACATACAAATGTCAAGCTCTTTGCAGAGTTATTTTTCTTGGGTTCACAAAGTTCGTCTCCATTTTGTCAGCCCTTTTTGTTTGAGAAATCTCCTCCCGTATACGGAGCCTGTTTCTCTTTATCTGAAAGTCCAAACACAAAGCAAATTGTAAAACTACTTAATACAGTGATATTTAATTCTTTTAGCCCATTAAATTTAAACTTGTTTAACTTGCTGACAACTACTTGATTTATGATTTAGTTTCGATAGCTAAGGTCATCTTCAAATCGGTGATAAACGTGACCGCCCCCACCCCTAATGAATGGTTGCAGGTTCACCACCACTCAAAATAAACTTTCATATCAACCAACGCTTAATGATACTCAAAAATATTCAACCAATATTTATAGTGCCCCAGCCTTTAGGAAACCTATCGAACATTATTTTCCGACAAATAAACTTCAAATTTCCTTTAAACTTTTTGGGGTCAGCCGTTTTCAATATTTTATTTTGCTAATTACCCCGACACAATTTTTTGAAAACTTTCAAGTCTAAACTATGTATCCAGTCTCCTCAAACGTTGAAGCACAGAACGTCTTCAGGTTTGGATATATTGTTGTAAATATGACCCCAAAACGTTACTACTAAAACTCTTGTTTGTTTTGGTTTGGTGCGCCCCTGGATGGAAGATCCAGGCAAACTCATTATACCTCCCTCTAGTGGCGCAGCAAGGCCATGGGCAGGGGAACAGTCTACTGTCAGATGTGGTACCCAGCCTCTCTTGTCTAGCTTGTTAACATTACACTACTACCCAATGGTCATGTACAACTAATTAATGTATGTACATGTAAATCTACATGTACATGTGCGCAAACAGAAAATCACGGAACAAATGACTCCAAAACACACCTCTGTTTTGTGAGTTTTGGCGCTGAGTTGAGAGACAAACATTCAACAAAGTAACAGGTAAATTGTCACTTGAAATGGAAATGTACATGTACTTTAATTTGTTCGTTTGTTCCTTGCCTCTCTTTGTCACGTTTTAGTTTTTATTAGTTAGCTGTTTAGTTGGACTACCGGCCAAGTCCGTTGCATAACGCGTCAGTGGCAGGGTATGGGTCAGTGTATCTAGCCCCGGTCCAGTACTTACTGCATACAATACAATACATGGAGATGTAGTGGCCTGGTATTGGTAGGCTAGTCGGACGTCAATGCCATCGCACTGACATTCTAAGAATAAATATTCTCTACAATGTTAACACACAATTTTGTCCGCAATTTGTTTATGTTTGTACCTGTTTGAGAAGGTTACCATTTTGTATACTATAGGCATGCATCTTTTTTTATGTATGGACCGATTGATGTTAGTCTTAAACTCTCATAAGTGAAAGCTAATTTGTTTATTTTTGTAATAAACTAGAGGTACCTGGCATATGATATCTTACACAATTTTGACAGCCCATGCCTTTCAACCAAGTTGAGGTAAAACAAAAGTTGGTGTAATGTTTCTTGAAAGGATGCTTTGCCTTTGCCGACTATAAAATTCAGATTCAGATTCAGAACATTTTGAGTATGGAACGTCAGCGTCAACACTGGTCAGAGCATTGTTGATGGACCTCAACAACCACTTAGAAAATACAGGCTAGGTATATGTGCAGGTAGTGGGGATGTTTACAAATAATTACGGCAAAAGAAAATCAAAATCCTACAATAACAAACTAAAATGCTAACTTCCCTTCTGTATTTGTTTTCCTTAAAAAATTTCAACAATTAAGAAACATGTAAATTAATTAATTTTTTTTACAATTAATAAGTTTAAAAAAAATCAGGTGAAAGGTTCAAATAAGGATTGTTTTATAACAACAACAGCTGCAATACCTAGTCAACAATATGAGTAATCAGTGTTTCAATTTTCCAGCGAAGTAATACTTTTCCTAAAACGTCAATGTGTTTGCGCGATGTCCCTGAATTTTCCAATCGGCATGTTAGTTAAACGTTTGACTTGAGTCGTACCCCCTCTGTTGTCCTCTGGCAGAAAGGCCCACTTCAATTTGTTCACGGATGAGTGCTGTGATTACAGGAATGATAGCGCCCTCTAGCTGTGACAAAGTTTTTTCATCTCGGACATTGTTTTATTCATTTCTCAAAAACTACAGCACCTCAGCAAGTAATATTTCCAGGGAAGCTTTCTACATCATTATTTTAAAACTGTGTAAGTTTAATGTAAATCTGTCAACATTGTGTTTTGTGTCCTACAAAAAGTACATAGACCCTTCAAATAAAACAAATGTTTTTTGAGCAATAAAATAAGACAAAACTTGACACCTTTGTTGCTCACTGGTTTGTGTGACCTTCACAACAAGTAGCATAATCTTTCATATTATGACCTATTTTTGTCAACATTGTTGTTTTCATAGGTGAGCTTGGTTGTCAGTTCGATGTACATTTTCTGCATCTAGAATGGGTGAGACTCAAGAGACTGTGGACTGGTGTTGGGCGCTTCAATACCAAGATGTGAATGTGGAACCTTACTGAGGATCCAGCCTGTGACTCACACAATCATACCATCATTTTAACCAGCAACGTCTCCTGTGTACCTCAGGTGAGTTTAAAATGTTTCAAAATTTATTTCTTTAACATGTTTAAAGACTCTGGACACTATTGGTAGTTGTCAAAGACTAGCCTTCACAGTTGGTGTATCTCAACATATGCACAAAAAAGTAAACCTGTGACAATTTGAGCTCAATCGATCGTTGAAGTTGCGAGATATAAATGAAAGAACAAGCACCTTTGTCACACGAAATTGTATGCTTTCATATGCTTGAGTTTGGGACTTGAAATTCTAAATCTGAGGTCTCGAAATCAAATTTGTGGAAAATTAGTTCTTTCTCTAAAACTACATTACTTCAGAGGGAGCCGTTTCTCACAATGTTTTATACTATCAACCTCTCCCCTTTACTCATAACCAACAAACGTTTCATGCTAATAATTATTTTGAGTAAATACCAATAGTGTCCACTGCCTTTAATGGTTTGGGGCCGTTTGTTTTAGGGACAGTAACAGGAGTAGAGGAAAACCAATGACAGATTGGTCAAAGGTTCACAAATGACAGTGGATGAGAAGTGTGTAGGATAATCAGTTAGAGCTGCAGCCAAAGAGTGAAAAGGGGGACAACAAGGCCCCCATTGAAAGTGAATATACTTCTGGGTGTTCAGACATTCTGTGATGTAAATGAGTGAATTCCATTTTTTGTACCATTTGGGTAATAACTGGGTGTTATTTCAAGATAAAGGAAACACAAGCCAATTGTGACACATTGAAACCAACAGAGTGTGCGTAGTTACAGTAACCAGGCTCTTGTACTTTGTGCTTAGATAGCCAGATACTAGCATTGTTCATGGCACTGTCGTCTGTATCTAATGTATCTGGATCCCAGGAAAGCTAAACCTTACTCATATATGGCAAAGAACACACAGACTGAAACACATACATGTAGTGCATGTATGTACATGTAGACCAGGGTTTTCCTGATTACCTTTAAAAGGCAGTGGATGGACACTATTGGTAAATACTCAAAATAATTATTAGCATAAACCCTAACTTGGTAACGAGTAAAGGGGAGAGGTTGATAGTATAAAACATTGTGAGAAACGACTTCCTCTGAAGTAACATAGTTTTTCGAGAAAGAAGTAATTTTCCACGAATTTGATTTTGAGACCTCAGATTTAGAATTTAAGGTCTCGAAATCAAGCAACTGAAAGCACACAATTCTGTGTGACAAGGGTGTCCCACCTCCAATTGGCCTATGATTGCACCACAAAGCATCATTTAAAAATGCAAAAATTTTCCCGGGCCCTTCAGCGGGGCACCGTGGCCCTTCAGCAGGGCCCTGCATGTACCCACCGCTGTAAAGGCTTTACGCCTGAATGCTCTTTCGTTGACAGATTTGCTCCACCCTGACTACAAAAAGGGGGGGGGGGGGTGTGAAGTGTGGGGGACACTATAAAATGTTCCCCTTACCCCCCATATTTTTCATTTTAGGTGGGAATTGAACCCACAACCTTTGCATTGATAATTCAGATGGCATACCACTAGACCATTGAGCTAGCCCATAAGCCCGATGGCTAGAGGCAGTTCAAATCCTGTTAGCAGTGAGTGCCACAATTGCATCTGGGATAAAGATAATGAATTTTATTTACCACACACCGCAGTGTATTAAATACTCAGTACAATATGCCTCACCCATAGCAACAAAAGGTCGCAGGTTCTGTGCTAACTAATGTATGGAGAGCCCAGCAGCCGATTTTATGAAACGCTCGAGTTAGGACGAGTTATTCGTCCTAAATTATGATGGTTCAATGTTTTCTAACGCTAATCTTAACTCGGCTAAGTCTAATCGTAAGTGAGAAAGAGTTTGATAAAATTGAAGGCAGTTAATAAACCTAAAACTTAGAGAAGGGGTTTGCCCCGGTGTTTCTGGCAAATGGCTTCTGAGTTCACCACAGAATCTTAAATTCCCTTCTCAGTGCTGCATAAAAATATGGGCGTCAATCAGAGGTTGGGCGGACAGTAGTAGGGGACATAATATCAGATGTCCCGCCCATGTTTTGGATCACCTTTATCATGAAACTCGAGGGCATCATTCCACTATGTCCCCCTTCAAATTGGGCTATGATTGCACCACAAAGCATCTTAGTGCAAAATGTTCCCAAATGAACCACACGCTGTAAAGGCTTCACGCCTGAATGCTCCAGCGCTGGCAGATAAAAAAGGAGGGTGTGCAGGGCGGGGGACACTACATGTATATCAAATGTCCGCCCCCCCCCCCCCCATGTTTGACCATCTTTATCTTGAAGCCCAAGTATTGCACTGTGTCGAACGAAACCCTTTGCCATGGGTATCAATACTACTGGGGCCGTCGGGGGACACGTTCCCCACTTTTTAAAGGGTGTGGGAAACTATATCAAATGCCCCCCCCCCCAGTTTTTGACCAGCTTTATCATGAGGCTCAAGTATTGCACTGTGTAAGACCAAACTCTGTGTCTTGCCCTGGGCATCAATCCTGGTGGCGACGGGGGACATGTCCCCCCCTTATGTGGGTCGACGGGGGACACGTTCCCCACTTTATAAAGGGTGGTAAAACTATATCAAATGCCCCCCCCCCTAGTTTTAACCAGCTTTGTCATGAAGCCGAAGTATTGCACTGTGTAAGACCAAACCCTGTGTCCTGCCATGGGCATCAATCTTTTGGCAGACGGAGGACACGCCCCTCACTTTATAAAGGGTGTGGGAAACTATATCAAATGCCCCCCCCCTAGTTTTTGACCAGCTTGATCATGAAGCTCAAGTATTTCACTGTGTAATTGACCAAACCCTGTGTCCTGCCATGGGCATCAATCCTGCTGGGGCCGTTGGGGGACACGTCCCAACTTTTTAAAGGGTGGGGGACGTTATATCAAACGCCCCCTCAGTGTTTATTAACTGGTATACTGTATATATCCAGCACGTGCCATTACCAGACTGTACTTCTAAAGTCTTGTAGATAGTGTATGTTCCTTATAAGGAACTGTCATGCCCCGAGTCTTTCCCCGACCTCGGCGGCCATGACCTTCGGTAGTTGTTGGACAAACAGAGAATTGAAGGCAAAGGAAACAAGTTTGTATATTACAAGAAAATATACAGATTTATTTACAATTTACATTAAGCGTGTCTTCACAAAATTAATAAAATAAACATTGTCCTATTAATGACTTTCAATAATGTTTGCCGGTTATTACGATCTTCTCTTGCTCTCTGTGTGTGTCTTTTTCTGTTCCTAGCTTAACATCACTCCCATCACGCCTTCCGAGTCTTCTTTAAGTTTAGATTAGTCTTTGGCACTGGGTCGTATCTCTGCCCGGCCTTCTGTTAGCCCTCAGTTTAGCACATCAACTTCAAGTATGGCGTTTTAACCCTTGCGGGAAAAACCCTGCAATAAGCAAATACACCCAAATCTACATTTACAAAACTTTAAGTAACATAACACAATATCAACTTATGATCAATGTTTTCTTTACGGTAGTTCAACAACGCACTTCCAATCTTTAAATTCAAATCAATGCTATGTACAAAACGTTCTTTCCACGACTTCCTCGAACCATTAAATCAAAGTAAATCACAGTTCTATTGAGAAGGGGTTCCACAATATAACAAAACTGAATTTCATTAACACAATCTCTTTGCAATAAATAACATTATCAATAGCTACTTACAGGTCGATTTGTCAATCCTGGTTTCTACAGTGGCTGGTCTCTTCAACAAAATTTCGGTGTGTCTCACTCGCCAGAGTAAACTGCTTTTGCAAAAACTCAGCAACTAAGGCTGGATGACTGTATACTTAGGGCTCTCAATAACCCATAAGGGCGATTCCATGGTTAGTCGCATTACACTTTTTAGTGTCATTTCTTGATCTTGGTGCTAGTAGTTCTATGTGAGATATTATTTCCACTAAGTTTATAGACTGATTTGTATTTGACACCCAAGGCTTTGAAGTGATGATATTAAAAATGTTGTGGGCGTTGTACTCTGGATGTTATAGCTTTGTAAAAAGCGGTTAGTCGCATTACACAAAAAGGACATGATAAAAAATACACTTGTCTCAATTCAAAAGTTTCCTCAAACTAAAAAACTTTAAAGGTTTTACTACGTTTAGCACACATCTCTTATACATTAGTATCCAACAGGATACTTATAAATAGTCAGCAACTTGAACTTTTAGGTTTACGTGGCAAAACCATGGTTAGTCGCATTACGGTTAGTCGCATTACAGTTTGTCCGGCCACTTAAGCCAAGCCCAATGGAGCCTAAACTGAGTTCTTGTTTGGCAAAATTGGGTTCATTCCTTATCAACAAACAAAATAAATTAATTTCACTTGTTTTTTACTAAAATAATAACGCCTTTTCTCTTAAAAATCATAGAAACAAGGCTGAAATGTGTATTTTTAGAAAAGCAAACTTACATTTTTTCGGAAATATTATTATTTCCCATTTTACTGACCACCTTTATTTTCAGAGTTGTGCATTCAACATAAAATGTTAAATATCTTGCCGAGTATGTACGAACTGAACAAAAATAAAATCGCAGATTTAAAGTGACTTACACACTGTACATAACATGTAACCATGTCCCTGAAAAATCAAAGTTTGGGTTATTGTTTAAAAGTGGACTGTGAATTTAAAATGGCCTTGTTGGTTATCACAAGTTCCTCAATGCAACAAACAATTTATTTTGTGTCGAAAAAGTGTATAAAACAAAACAAAAAACCTTCTTGATCACCCATCTCCTCGACTTTACCTGGATACATTTCACTGCATGTTACACCACACACCACTGACCATGCATTGCTACCCTTGCATCACTACCCTGGTTTGTAAGGCAGCATTTTGTAGTTATCATGTTTCTTCTTTCTAAAGGAAAATGGTGGCAAGAGGACATCAGCTTTTTGCTTTTGTTTGCTCTTTTTGGAGATTTTTCTGTGCTCTTCTTGAATTCCTTGTATTTTAACATCATTCTGCTTTTTCAGCCTAGGCAATGGTACAACATGTACATATGTCCACAATTTGTGAAGTAAATTAGTTCCATTACTTCACTTTTCTACTCAAAATTCTCAGAAATGTTGCTTTTTCTTTATTTTGTTTCATATGTTAATGATGAAACTAGATTGGAGTGGCACATGTACAACACATGTTATAGTTTTCAGCATGGAAAAATGCATTGTGGGTAGGGCATGAGTGGCATCTGCAGAGCCCCAGATCTCTTAATTCATGTAATATTGTCCTCTAGTAAGTCAAAACCAAGATATCCAGCTTTGCTGACCTCTTAGCGTCCTCCTCTTAAAAAAATATTTGGTTAGTCGCATTACATTGCATGGTTAGTCGCATTACCGGTTAGTCGCATTACACTTTTTGATAACTCGTTATTAAAATACACCAACTAGAGTGTTGATTTCTTTACTCATTTCAGACTTGGTAATAACGGTAGAAGCATATTTTGAATTGCCATGAGGAAAGTCAGTGGATTTTTCGTGCAATTGAAATAACTTCATCTCTCGGTTAGTCGCATTACGCCCTGTGGAAGCTCCCACAAGTACACTCACATATTGCTTAAATGAGAAACACAAGTTACAATTCATTCTGGATTTTAAATAGTTGTACCTGCTGCTAATCACAACTATTAAAGTTTTGCTGGAAGAACCTTTGCGGGGGACAATATTTAACTTTGAAGAAATCACCTTAATGTGCTCACTTTTTAGGGTCTGTTCACAGCTTGTGCAAACATGAGCTGAATTTGTACAAAATGGTACAGAGTGTGTAAAAAAAGTTAATGTCTGTTTCCTTTCATATGTTAGCTATAACTTTTACGTGGAAAGAAAGTTGTAACACAATTTTTATTTTTTGGTGTCATGTCCATGTTTGCTTGGAATCGCCCATAAGCAAAAATACAGGATTTCTCAATAACTCGATCGTCGAGGCTGACAGAGTCCTCTCCTCGGGAATCTCAAAATGCAAAGTGACACACCTAAATTTCTGTTCCCCTTAGATTAACACAAAATAACTTCCCGCTGTAAGATCTCGTGACTTGCACACATTCCAAACCTTTAACATAAAGGAACTATTGGTCAGATGCCTTCTTGGCCAATCATAACCTTTAAACTGCCCCAAAAGTTTACTAACCCTTACAGAACTTCAACACAATGAAAAGAAAATGCCCAATTCACGATTGTGGCACTTTGGCCATAACTATTTAGAACATTGTTTCTTCCTGTATTTTACATAACGGCCAGCAAACTGAGGAAACTTAAGTAATTCTTTAAAAGACTTATATCACTCCGTGACAGGAACAGTGATGCTCTTTTTCTGTCAGTCACTGCCGCTCTGTAGCCCCCATTGCTACACACACAATGTAGTTTGAGTAATGTTGGTCATTTCTTACCCAAGTGACTTCATGCCCAAGGCTGTTTTTTACTGTGTTCCTTTTAAAGGCAGTGGACGCTATTGGTAATTACTCAAAATATTTATTAGCATAAAACCTTTCTTGGTGACAATTAATGGGGAGAGGTTGATGGTATAAAACAATGTGAGAAATGGCTCCCTCTGAAGTGCCATAATTTTCGAGAAAGAAGAAATTTTCCACGAATTTGATTTCGAGACCTCAGATTTAGAACTTGAGGTCTCGAAATCAATCATCTAAACGCACACAACTTTGTGTGACAAGGGTGTTTATTTCTTTCATTATTATCTCGCAAGTGCGATAACCGATTGACCTCAAGTTTTCACAGATTTGTTATTTTATGCATATGTTGAGATACACCAACTGTGAAGGCTAGTCTTTGACAATTACCATTAGTGTCCACTGCCTTTAAGTCAATATTCATTGAGATGTTAAAATTAGAAAATTAAAGTTATTCCAAAATCTGAAAGGCGCAAATTATACTGCTCATATTTCTAATGCATATGATTCTGTTTCGTTCTGCTTTGATCAATTAGGCCTTTAATTGGCCTAAGATTGCACCACGGAGCACTTATTATGAAAAATATTTTCCCAGGCCCTTAAGCAACCCAAACCCATGACATAAAGGATTCACGCTCGCATGCTCTGTACAGATTTTGCCCCTCCCCCCTAAAATTTGTGTATAGTTCCACCCTTGAACATGCTGGTAATCTATAAGAGGCTCTACTGCTGCTCTAATTTGTGAGGCTTCATATTCTGTTTTGTTAATCAATTATTCATCTATAATTGGCCAAAGATTGCACCACATTATTTTCCCTGGCCCTTGTGTAGGCCTCATTTCTCCATCTTTAACAGATTTTCCCCAATCTTCCAAATCTCCCGCCCCAACCCACCCCCCCCCCCCCCGACCCTTGGCGAGCACTAAAATATGCAGAATTAATATGGATACAAAGCTGTAACTGAGTTGTTTTTTTGTGGAAGTGTCGTGGCCGAGCGGGTAAGAGCACCGCATTCAAACTGATCAGCAGAGTGTGGGTTTGAATCCCCAGCCGTGAAACTTGTGTCCTAAGCAAGACTCTTAACCATTGCTTCGTCCTTCGGATGGGACGTTAAGCCGTTGGTCCCATGTGTTATGTAACGCTTGTAAAAGAACCCAGTGCACTTATAGAAAAGAGAAGGGGTTCGCCCCAGGTGTTTTTGGTCCGATCGGCAGCAAACTGCGCCACAGCATCTTGTTAAGCATTACATGGTGCTATCAGAATTAGGTCTCATACTTTAAACATCTGGCAGGAAAAACTGTATGTTACGGCGCCAGGAGCGTCACTGGGTGACGGATAAGTGTGCTATTATATAAGAAGCCACAATTCTTATTCTTATTTTATATCATAGCAAAATGGTTTACCAAGTGGCTTACAATAGACTTTCCCAAAAACTCCAACTTCTGAGGGACTAACTTGTACTGCAACATTTTTACTACTGTACATGTGTACTACTGTACATGTGTACTTTTAAATCATGTCAGATGAATTGAAAGGGTCAAAAGATGTCTCTAAAAAGGTCTAGATTGCACCAGAGAGCATCTACGAGCTAAACATCTTCAGGGCCCTAAAGCAGGCCTCGGGCCCCACGCCATAACTGCTATGACATAACAATGTCCCCCCTTTCAAGACAGATTGACACCCATGCTTAAAAAAGTTACTTATTCAAGAAAAAACTAGATATAGTGTTTGTAAAAACAAACACTAGGTGTTCGGCTATTGTTGGGTCAGTGTTTGAATAAATGAAACGAGTATTGTAAGTATCCCGTCAAATTACAAAGAAATCAAAACCAAATAGTTTTCTTGATGTGTAATAATTTTATGGAAAAAGCATCAAAAAGTGTACATTTCAACCTAAAAGCCTTTAAATAATGCCTTTTCAAAGCATTTTACAGGCTCTTCCAGTTTAAAAAGGTCAAAAAGTCAAGTGAAGGTCACCAACATACCCAATTTTGTGGAATACGTGAGGCCCTTTCATATGATGTATATATTGTCAAAATAGCTTTTGTGTTTGAGGAAACGTGAACTGATGAATAATGACGACTGGAAAAGAGACTAACTAACCAGAAGGGAAATGTTTGCTGAAAACGCCTTGAAAACAGACTACGTACGTAAAGCCCTTTCATATGATGTATAGATTGTCAAAATAGCTTTTGTGGTTGAGGAAATGTGAACTGATGAATAATGACGACTGGAGAAGAGACTAACTAACCGGAAGGGAAATGTTTGTTGAAAAGCCTTGAAAACAGACTACGTACGTAGAGCCCTTTCATATCATGTACAGATTGTCAAAATAGCTTTTGTGGTTTAGGACATAGGAACTATGCATAATGACGACTGGAGAAGAGACTAACTAACCGGAAGGGAAGTGTTTGTTGAAAACACCTTGAAAACAGACTACATACGTAAAGCCCTTTCATATGATGTATAGATTGTCAAAATAGCTTTTGTGGTTGAGGATATAGGAGCTTAATGCATAATGACGACTGGAGAAGAGACTAACTAACTGGAAGGGAAATGTATGTTGAAAACGCCTTGAAAACAGACTAAAAACGAGGCCATTTATAGGAGAAAAAAAAAATTAAATACAAAAACAAACAGTTCAAATTTTGGTCGCCACGTGGTCTCCCATCGAAATACTGACTGGGCCCGATTTTGCTTAACCTCAGTGACCGGACGAGAACCGGTGTTATCAACGCAGTATGGTCGTAGATAAAACTAATAATTACTTTTGAAGAAAACTGACATTATGTTGAGAACGCCTCGAACGCAGACTAAAACGATCAAAACGTGGTGCAGAGCATGACTATGCTCCTCAATGCACCGCATACTTACACATAGTGACCGCAATGCACCGCATGCTTACACGTGGTGACAAAGTACGTGTACATGTAATCGTAAAATCTTTACGCGCAATCAATGGGGAAATTTGTAGTTCTTTATACATGAATTTTGAAATGTTCAACCTCTCTTTTGAGCCGGAAGACAAAATCAAAAAGGGGTCATGTCTGTGAGGTGGTTACGGAGTTTTTAATGCCCTTTCAGATGATGTATTGATTGTAAAAATCCCTCATGGAGATCAAAAGTTATGATTTTTTGAAATAATAAACTTTGAATTAGTGTATCTCGTCAACTGATTACGTCATCGTGACGTAACAACCTTTGCATCATCTACTGGTTATTGTCTACCTGTGTGCAAAGTTTTAACTTAATGCAAGCTTGGCATCTATGCTTTTTCTTGCGGACAATCGACAGCGAGAAGAATAAGAAAAAAAAAAAAAAAAAAAAAAAAAAAAAAAAGAACAAAATCAAAGAGTTGTTCGGACTGTTGCCCGAACACCTAAAAAAAAAACTGTTGTGCTAAAAGGTTTAAAGCGAACCCCAGATGCCTCATATAGCATCACTGTTATGACTTGTGTGGTGGCCCCCCCCCCCCCCCAATCTTTCAAGGCAGATTGACAGTTTGACACCCATGCATAGAAAGATCTCTTAATTGAAACATCAAAAAACTGATTGTGTGAAATGAGACTCCAGTTTTGGGTTTTAT
Source organism: Asterias amurensis (assembly GCF_032118995.1). NCBI lineage: Eukaryota > Metazoa > Echinodermata > Asteroidea > Forcipulatida > Asteriidae > Asterias > Asterias amurensis. The sequence continues at coordinate 2,377,046 of NC_092651.1, forward strand.
TTTCTTCCCACTGTTTGTTAACTTTCAAATGGTATTCAAGATTAGGTGGTGCTGTCTCTTAGATTTCCCAACTGTGGTTTTTCCAGTCCAGATAAAATCAACAAATAAATAACACGTAATATAGGTACAGGGCTAATGATGTACAAACTGTGCACAGAGCTACTTGCTGTTATAGTCAAAGATCAAACAAACAACCATTTATAATGATCAATGGCCAGATTATCAGTTTATTGGAGTATGGCTATTGATAATGGACTTGGACTTTAAATACAAAAACAGTTTGAAGTATGTCTAGGTTTGTTGCTACTGTCAGAGCACATCCAGTGAATATTGTATACATTGGATTAAAGTACATGTATAGGCGCACTCTTTAGAACATCGATTTAAAGATATCCCATGATTTCAGTTTGTAGTTTTTTGTTTTTGTTTCTTTGTCAAGCTGTAACATACACTACATGTAGAGTGCGTTTGATTAGCTTCCCATCGGTGTATGGGTCAAAATCAAAAATTAATGTTTTTTATCCCCGATGCAAATAACATCTCTTATATCCTTGCGATACCCGCTGCCAAAACATGTAAGTAAGATGTAAACATGTTGGTTAGATACTGCTCTAGAATGGCAAGGTTCGAGGGTTCGAATCCCATCCGAGTAACATGCCTGTGATATTTTTTCACAGGACTCTGGAAAGTACTGAGTATACAGTGCTAACACACATCGGTGTATGGCTAAAAACCAAAATAAATATTCTTTATCCCCGATGCAAATTAAACATCTCTTATAGATTCCCTTGGTCGACCCCGCGGTGCTCACTTGGCTGAGCCCCTGACAAGAGCAAATCAAATGATCACTCACTCTCTCGTGGTGACGTCCATGCACCTCGGGCCAGCCCAGAGTGACCTATCCACAAGCAGGGCACTTGGGGCTGACCCGGGTGAACCCCTGGAATGAGGTCTAAGCTATTCCAATGTACCGGGGACAGATCAGGGTCCACCCAGGGAAGCTAATCGAATGCAGCCATTACAGGAACATTACAGATTTGTTTTCTTGCTAACAAAACAGTTGCTGGCAGTGTTAGCACTATTATGTAATCCGTCGCTGTACATTTAACTAGACAAACCTGTAGAACGAGAAGTGAAAAACGCTAATGCATTTTGCATGACATATGTTTATAAAAAAAAATGAATAAAACTATCACTTAGTGATTAACTCAAAATGGGAATGAAGCTCAAGTATTGCACTGTGTCAGACCAAACCCTGTGTCCTGCCATGGGCATCAATCCGGCAGGCGACAGGGGGACACGTCCCTCACTTTTTAAAGAGTGGGGGACACTATATCAAATGCCCCCACCCCCCCCCCCCCCAATTTGACCAGCTTCATCAACAGTAAGCTCAAGTATTGCACTGTGTTAGACCAAACACTGTGTCCTGCCCACCGCTGTATAAAAGGCCCTGTGAGCGACATACGGTTTGCGCGCATGCGCGAGAATTCTGCGAGGTCACTGGGAAATTCAGCGTATTTTCGCCTTTACTTCATTGATCAAAAACGCCCTTTACATACTGAATATTCATACTAAAGACGAAATTAACCAATAGGATCATGAAGAAATGATATCCTCTGCATATTATGTAGTAAAGAAACATCAGATATGACGGAACCCCGCGAAATTCGGGGAAATCTGTGCCGAAGTTTGTGTCCAAACGAGACATGCGCAGTCTGAAAATTTACAGATTTGGAGGTGGATTTTCTTCATGAAGATGAGTTTTCCTTAATACGTGGAAAGTGACATATAAGAAATTAAACCTTCCTACACCAAACTGTAACTTTTTATAAGAGCAAACCCCGTACTTTGTCTTAAAATGGTGGGATTCCCCCTCGGGTTTTACCACGGCAAAACAAGATTTCTAGGTATTCCGTTGTGCGTTGCCCATACATTTGTACACAATCTCCAGGCCCTACGACATGTACCGTTTGTGTGTACAAAACTGCTCACTGTGCATTCGTTCCGACTTTCAGGGGAAAATTTTGATTTCTTTAAATATAAAATTAGGGTCAGCTGGTTTATATTAGATTTAGACCATGTTCGCCAGGATTTGGATGGTTGTTTCTAATATTCAAATTCACATTAAACTTCAACAAGTCATCAGATAAAACACTGTTGGTACTGTAGGCCTAATAAGTTTTTATTAAACAAATAGGGGCAGGATGGGGAAGAGAAAAAATTCCTGAAAAAATTGTTGGTGTTTTTTTCTAGTACACCTACACACTAGGTATGTTTAAAAGAGTCAACTGGATGTTCAAGTTACAATGTAGTGTATTCACGAGCCTCGTAGTCGTTGTGTGAGGTCAGATGTTCAGGCTAGGTTGGCAGCATGGTCGGAGGTTTAAAGACCGCTCCATTTATTTCAATCTTAGTTAACCCTTGATTTAAAAATTAATAACAACACATCAGTTAGAAAAATTACAAAATTTTAAATAAGTTATGGCAGACAAAATGCACAATTTATTCACTCAAAAACCAAACTCTACTGAAAGTTTGTTACATATTTTTTAAACACCAAGACAAGAAAGACCATACGTTAACTATTTTACTATTTTGAGGGCAAACAAGTCATCAGATACTATAACAATTCTTTGAATATTAACTGTTCACATTTTACCAAAATGTTGTCAGATCAAATCTCCATTAGCCCTGAATCTCAACAATTGAAGATCACATCAACAATTAGAAAAACAATTATGCAGAGTTTGTGGCAACCGGGACACATTCAGAGACAGTGGACACTATTGGTAATTGTCAAAGACCAGTCTTCTCACTTGGTGTATCTCATTATATCAGAAAATAACAAACATGTGAAAATTTGAGCTCAATTGTTCGTCGAAGTTGCGAGATAATAATAATAGAAAAAACACAGAAAGCTGTGTGTTCAGATGCTTGATTTCGAGACCTCAAGTTCTAAATCTAAAGTCTCTAAATCAAATTCATGGAAAATTACGTCTTTCTCGAAAACTACTCCACTTCTGAGAGAGCCGTTTCTCACAATGTTTTATACTACCAACCTCTCCCCATTACTCGTAATCAAGAAAGGTTTCATGCATTACCTAGTAAGGATTTGTGCTATTAATTATTTTGAGTAATTACCAATAGTGTCCCCTGTTCACGATATGCAGATAAAATTAACGTGAAGTACCAATTCAATTCAATTCAATTCAATTCAATTCAATTGACGTGACTTGAGATGAAAGTCTTCGCCATCCCCTTTTTATCTGCCACCTTTGTCCTTCTAATTTATTTCTACCTACATCATGGGTCATGCCCAATGACTGGAGTGTTCATCCAGTCAAAAGTGAATGCAGTGTTTGCAATGGAGTGGTGTGTAACAGAGGTGGTCGGCCAGCCAACACAAATAACGGAGACTGGATGAGCTATCTAGAAGAGACGGAAGAGAAAAACAAAGAAGAGGTGTTGGCTAGGTTTCATGAATTGTCTGAGATAACCTCTCCATACCCCAATCTGAACTTCTTTACTGATGACGCATTGTTTGTTTGCAAATGGAGAATAATTTGTGAAAACTTTTTTTTGCTTATCGTGCCTGTAGAGTATTTTTGTCTCAACATCATCTTGCGCTATTAAATGCACTGTATGCCAAAGCAATTTCAGTCTGAAAGAAATTAACCCCCCTAAACAATACTTCATGCATGTGCTACAAAATTTAAGGGTTAAATGCACAATGTGTAAGATGAGTAGCTGGTTAAGAACCGAACGAAGCATGGTTTGGGGCTGCTTGGTGAAGAGGGGGGGGGGGTTCATGCCTGCTGCATTCAACATTCTAAACAGACGATTCAATGGTGCCAAAAATTTAACTGAATCCCAACCTTCACAAACTCCTCTGTGTCATATGCGGGAACATCACCTGTGCGTCAACCCCATCCAAAACAAGTCTCCGTCCCAAGTCACGACCACGCAAGCGCTGCTCACAACCTGAAATCAAGAAGGTACATAGCTTTAAATAAATACCTCAACAAAATCCAAGGGAATAAAATATCTGTGAAAAGTAGGCAAGTCTGAATGTACTATATAGTATTTATATTTTGTCAGAACATTGTGACTTGAGTTGACATGAATTTATACACATACTCATCATCATCAGATGGTGTGTTTTGTTATTTAAATGCTTGTGTATATATATAGAACTGTTTTTATACCCGTGGCTTTAGGATAATTTATGATATAATAAGGTGAACTAAAAAATTGTTGATTATATTTCTGTGGGGGAAAGCTATTATTATACTCAAATTATAGTACATGTAGTAAATATGTCTGTTGGAGAAATTATTAACAATCAATAATAGAACCCCAAATAGTTCAAAACATTTAAAAGTCAAGCGTACTTCTACTTCTACTTCGCTACTAGGCAAAGTCCCATGATGGGATATCACGCCAAGAAGGACCAACATTACACGTTTGTAACCCACGTATACTGTGTCTTAAATAGAAAATTCATCAACAACAGTGAAAACGCGACCACGGTCGTGTAAAAATCCCTTTTTCTAAATGGCTGCCCACGAGGCTCCATTTTAGGTTTGCTCAGTGCTACCTATCATGTACGTGTTCACAATGAGTCAGTCTTCCCTCCAGAACTGATTATTTCACCAGGAAAACTCATTATCAACCCTTATAAACGCCAACAAATGTACCAATAATTACCTTGTTCCTCGATGCATCAAAAGCTCGCGGATCGCAACATATTTTTGGTGTAGTTTCAAGATCAGCTGTGCACCCCGGACATCGTCAAATGAAGCCATGCCTGGTGTCATTGTCTCCCCAGCTAATCAAACTATGACCTTTGTTGAATATTCATGAGACCGTCTTGCTTTAAATACGAGGCCGAATGACATCATCCGGTTGACTGGTCGACAACAAAACGCGATCGTGTTTACTCATAACCAAACCTAGCCACGAGAGGGTGCTAGATAGAACTAAAAATGCCGCGCGGGCGCGCAACCGCTTGTCGCACTGCAAACAGCGGTGTGCCGTGGGCATCAGACCTACCCCCACTATTTAATGGCTGGCGGACACTATACCAAAGATGTAAGACCAAAGCCTGTGTCCTGCCATGGGCATCCATCCTTCCCACTTTTTAAAGGGTGGGGAACACAATATCAAATGCACCCCCACAGTTTTTGATCAGCTTGACCAAGTATTGCACAGTGTAAGGCCAAAGCCTATGTGCTGCCATGGGCATCAATCCTGGGGTGACACATATCCCTCACTTTGTAAAAGGTGAGGGACACTACATGTATATCAAACGTCCCCCCCCCCTCCCCCCGCCCAATTATTGACACGCATTATCATGAAGCTATTTCACTTAGTAAAACCAAACCCTGTGTCCTGCCCTAGTCCTGCCATCGGCATCCTGGTGCCGAGTGGGGACATGTCCGCGACTTTCTTAAGGGTGGGGGACACTATATCAAATGCCCCCCACAGTTTTTGACGAGCTGTATTATGAAGCTCAATATTTCACTTTGTAAGACCAAAGCCTGTGTCCCGCCATAAGCATCAATCCTGGGGGCGACGGGGGACATGTTTACAACTTTTTAAGGGTGGGAGACACTAGGCCTATATTTGGTTTTTGAGGGTTTTTAGTCCATTCTATGTTTTTTTATTTTTTTATTGTTGTTCCTTACTCTTATTGCTACGGTGTTTTGTTGTGGGTGCGTTTTTTTTCCTTCCCAATAATGTGGATTTGCTCGTGTTTTAATGTTTTCTTTTGTGTGATTTTTAATGTTGCAGTGCAATCTCCTTTTATATTGTATAATTATATTTTGATCGAGAAAGATCGTTGGCAGGGGTCTGGTTTTACACATCTTTTGATGACATTTTTTATACTTTTGTTTTTACCTTGACAGCCCCTGTACAACTTGTAACTATTGTGTATGTCTAAAGATTTAAAATAAATAAAATAAAATAAATAAGTATATCAAACGTCCCCCCCCCAAAAAAAAAAAAAAAAAAACAGTTTTTGACCAGCTTTATCATGAAGTATGTCACTGTGTAAGACCAAAGCCTGATGTGTCCTGCCATGGACATCAACCTTTGGCGTGATGTGTCCCTTTTTAAAGGGTGGGGAACACCAAATCAAATATTCCCTCAGTTTTTGTTATGGTGTATATCTTATTCGGCACATGCCATCACCAGAATATTTACTTCAAAAGTCTTGTAGTTACTGTAGGCCTATGTTTATTTTACGTCCCCCAACTTTTTAAGGGTTGGGGGACACTCCTCCCAGTATTAGACAATATAAGACCAAACCCTGTGTCCTGCCCTGGGCATCAATCCTGCTGGGGCTGTCGAGGGACACGTCCCTCACTTTTTAAAGGGTGGGGGACACTATATCAAATGTGCCCCCCCCCCAATTTTTGACCAGCTTCATCATCAGGAAGTTCAAGTATTGCACTGTGTAAGACCAAACCCTGTGTCCTGCCATGGGCATCAGACCTACACGTCCTTCACTATTTAATGGATGGCGGACACTATACCAAATATGTAAGACCAAAGCCTGTGTCCTGCCCTGGGCATCTATCCTTCCCATTTTTTTAAAGGGTGGGGAACACAATATCAAATGCACCCCCACTTTTTTTGATCAGCTTGACCAAAGCCCAAAGCCTATGTGCTGACATGGGCATCAATCCTGGGGTGACACATATCCCTCACTTTGTAAAAGGTGGGGGACACTACATGTATATCAAATGTCCCCCCTCCCCCCGCCCAATTATTGACACGCATTATCATGAAGCTATTTCACTTTTAGTAAGACCAAACCCTGTGTCCTGCCCTAGTCCTGCCATCGGCATCCTGGTGCCGAGTGGGGACATGTCTGCGACTTTCTTAAGGGTGGGGGACACTATATCAAATGCCCCCCCCCCCCACAGTTTTTGACAAGCTGTATTATGAAGCTCAATATTTCACTTTGTAAGACCAAAGCCTGTGTCCTACCATAAGCATTAATTCTTGGGGCGACGGGGGACATGTTTACAACTTTTTAAGGGTGGGAGACACTAGGCCTATATTTGGTTTTTGAGGGTTTTTAGTCCATTCTATGTTTTTTATTTTTTTATTGTTGTCCCTTCCTCTTATTGCTACGGTGTTTTGTTGTGGGTGCATTTTTTTTCCTTCCCAATAATGTGGATTTGCTCGTGTTTTAATGTTTTCTTTTGTGTGATTTTTAATGTTGCTGTGCAATCTCCTTTTATATTGTATAATTATATTTTTATCGTTGGCAGGGGTCTGGTTTTACACATCTTTTGATGACATTTTTTATACTTTTGTTTTTACCTTGACAGCCCCTGTACAACTTGTAACTATTGTGTATGTCTAAAGATTTAAAATAAATAAAATAAGTATATCAAACGTGTCCCCCCCCCCAAAAAAAAAAAAAAAAAAAACATTTTTTGACCAGCTTTATCATGAAGTATGTCACTGTGTAAGACCGAAGCCTGTGTCCTGCCATGGACATCAACCTTTGGCATGATGTGTCCCTTTTTAAAGGGTGGGGAACACCAAATCAAATATTCCCTCAGTTTTTGTTATGGTGGATATCTTATTCGGCACATGCCATCACCAGAACATTTACTTCAAAAAGTCTTGTAGTTACTGTAGGCCTATGTTTATTTTACGTCCCCCAACTTTTTAAAGGTTGGGGGACACTCCTCCCAGTTTTGACCACCTTTATCATGAAGCTAAAGTATTAGACAATATAAGACCAAACCCTGTGTCCTGCCATGGGCATCAATCCTGGGGGCGACAGGGGACACATCCCCTACTTTTTAAAGGGTGGGGAAAACTATATCAAATGCCCCCCTCCCCCAGTTTTTGACCAGCTTTGTCATGAAGCTCAAGTATTGCACTGAGTAAGACCAAACCCTGTGTCCTGCCCTGGGCATCAATTCTGGTGGCGACGGGGGACATGTCCCCCAATTTTTAAAGGCAGTGGACACTATTGGTAATTACTCAAAATAATTATTAGTATAAAACCTTACTTGGTGACGAGTAATGGGGAGAGGTTGATCGTATAAAACGATGTGAGAAACGGCTCCCTCTGAAGTGCCATAGTTTTCGAGAAAGAAGTCATTTTCCACGCATTTGATTTCGAGACCTCAGATTTAGAACTTGAGGTCTCGAAATCAACCATCTAAACGCACACAACTTAGTGTGACAAGGGTGTTTATTTCTTTCATTGTTATCTCGCAAGTGCGATGACCGATTGACCTAAAATTTTCACAGGTTTGTTATTTTATGCATATGTTGAGATACACCAACTGTGAAGGCTAGTCTTTGACAATTACCAATATTGGCCACTGCCTTTAAGTCAATATTCATTGAGATGTTAAAATTAGAAAATTAAAGTTATTCCAAAATCCGAAAGGCGCAAATTATACTGCTCATATTTCTAATGCATGATTCTGTTTCGTTCTGCTTTGATCAATTAGGCCTTTAATTGGCCTAAGATTGCACCACAGAGCATCTATTATGAAAAGTATTTTTCCAGGCCCTTAAGCAACCCAAACCCATGACATAAAGGATTCACGCTCGCATGCTTTGTACAGATTTTGCCCCTCCCCCCTAAAATTTGTATTTAGTTCCACCCTTGAACATGCTGGTAGTCTGTTTTGGTAATCAATTATTCATCTATAATTGGCCAAAGATTGCACCACAACATTTTCCCTGGCCCTTTTGTAGGCCTCATTTCCCACGCCAAAAAAGGCTTCGCGTCCGCACACATGCTCCATCTTTAACAGATTTTCCCCAATCTTCCAAATCTCCCGCCCCAACCCCCCCCCCTACCCACCTAAAAAAAGTTGCAATGATTGGGATGAAACACTGATCCCCCCCCTTGGCGATGATTGGTATTAAACGCCGTCTGAGCACTAAATATGCAGAATTAATATGGATACAAAGCTGTAACTGAGTTGTTTTTTTGTGGAAGTGTCCTGGCCGAGTGAGTAAGAGCACCGAATTCAAACTGATTAGCAGAGTGTGGGTTTGAATCCCCAGCCGTGAAACTTGTGTCCTAAGCAAGACTCTTAACCATTGCTTCGTCCTTCGGATGGGACGTTAAGCCGTTGGTCCCATGTGTTATGTAACGCTTGTAAAAGAACCCAGTGCACTTATCGAAAAGAGAAGGGGTTCGCCCCAGGTGTTTTTGGTCCGATCGGCAGCAAACTGCGCCACAGCATCTTGTTAAGCATTACATGGTGCTATCAGAATTAGGTCTCATACTTTAAACATCTGGCAGGAAAAACTGTATGTTACAGCACCAGGAGCGTCACTGGGTGACAGATATGTGTGCTGTTATATAAGAAGCCACAATTCTTATTCTAATTCTATATCATAGCAAAATGGTTTACCAAGTGGCTTACAATAGACTTTAAATCCCCAAAACTCCAACTTCTGAGGGACTCGTCATATCACAGCAAAAAAGGTCAAACAATATAAATCGGGACTAACTTGTACTGCATCATTTGTTCTATTAAATCATTTCAGATGAATTGAAAGGATCAAAAGATGTCCCTGAAAAGGCCTAGATTGCACTCGAGAGCATCTAAGACCTACACATTTTTAGGGCCCTAAAGCAGGCCTCGGGCCCCACGCCATAACTGCTATGACATAACAATGTCCCCCCCATCTTTCAAGACAGATTGACACCCATGCTTAAAAAAATTACTTATTCAAGCATAAAAAAAAACCTGTTGTGCTAAAAGGTTTAAAGTGAACCCCAGATGCCTCATATAGCATCACTGTTATGACTTGTGTGGTGCCCCCGCCCCCCATCTTTCAAGGCAGATTGACAGTTTGACACCCATGCATAAAAATATCTCTTAATTGAAACATACAAAAAAAACTGATTGTGCTAAATGAGACTCCAGTTTTGGGTTTTATTTTCTTCCTATTGTTTGTTAACTTTCAAATGGTATTCAAGATGAGGTGGTGCTGTCTCTTAGATTTCCCAACTGTGGTTTTTCCAGTCCAGATAAAATCAACAAATAAATAACACGTAATATAGGTACAGGGCTAATGGTGTACAAACTGTGCACAGAGCTTCTTGTTGTTATAGTCAAAGATCAAACAACCAACCATTTATAACGATCAATGGCCAGATTATCAGTTTATTGGAATATGGCTATTGATAATGAACTTGGACTTTAAACACGAAAACAGTTTGAAGTATGTCTAGCTTTGTTGCTACTGTCAGAGCACATCCAGTGAATATTGTATACATTGGATTAAAGTATAGGCGCACTCTTTAGAATACCGATTTAAAGAAATCCCATGATTTCAGTTTGTAGTTTTTTGTTTTTGTTTCTTTGTCAAGCTGTAACATACAGTACAAGTAGAGTGTGTTTGATTAGCTTCCCATCGGTGTATGGGTAAAAATCAAAATTAATGTTTTTTATCCCCGATGCAAATAACATCTCTTATATCCTTGCGATACCCGCTGCCAAAACATAGGATTTGATATGCTTCTAGCTACCGGGCAACCTCGGTAGTCTAGTTGGTAAGATACTGCTCTAGAATTGCAAATGTTGTGGGTTCGAATCCCACCCGAGTAACATGCCTGTGATATTTTTTCACAGGACTCTGGGAAAGTACTGACTACACAGTGCTAACAAACATCGGTGTAAGGGTAAAAAACCTAAATTAGTGTTGTAGTTTTTTTGTTTTTTTTGTCAAGCTGTAACATACATACATTGTAGAGAGCGTTCGTTTAGCTTCCCTGTGATATTTGTTCACAGGACTCGGGAAAGTACTGAGTATACAGTGCTAACACACATCAGTGTATGGGTAAAAACCAAAATTAATATTCTTTATCCCGATGCAAATTAAACATCGCTTATAGCTTCCCTTGGTCGACGCGCGGTGCTCACTTGGGTGAGCCCCTGACAAGAGCAAATCAAATGATCACTCACCCTCTCGTGGTGACGTCCATGTACCTTGGGTCACCCCTGAGTGACCCAATCCACAAGCAGGGCACTTGGGGCTGACCTGGGTGAACCCCTGGAATGAGGTCTAAGCTATTCCAACATACCGGGGCAGATCAAGGTCGACCCAGGGAAGCTAATCGAACGCAGCCATTACAGGAACATTACAGATTTGTTGTCTTGCTTACAAAACAGTTGCTGGCAGTGTTAGCACTATTATATAATCCGTCAATGTTCATCTTACTGGACAAACCTGTAGAACGAAAAGTAAAAAACGCTAATGCCTTTTGCATGACATCTATTTATATAAAAAAAAAGTTAATAAAACGCTCACCGAGTGATAAACTCAAAACGGGAAATTAGTTTTATTTATTTCTCATCAAATATGACTTTTTATTTTAGACAGTAATATTTCAAGGGATGTTTGTTACTATCATCTTCATTAGACTGTGTAAGTTTTATGTAAATCTGTGATCTTAGACGATTTTGGAATTTCATTTTAGAGGGTTTTTCCAACCTCGTTTAAAATGTTGAACACACAAAGATGTATAATCGATAAGGGGCATCTTTTATAAGAAGGCTCACGTAAATTTTTTTTAAAAATCTTTGTAAAGGCTGCCAATGACTGCAATTAAATCGCTCGAGAACAGTCCCGGACTTGGAAACAACCATTTATAATGATCACCCAGCAGGCACAAGATGGTCATAGTAACGCTAAACCGACGTCAAATCCCGACGTCGGATGACGGTCGGCTCATGGTTCTATGTGAAAGTTTGTAGGACGTCTGTTACCGACCGTGATACAACGTAATTTTCCGACCGCAAACCGACGTCGACAGACCGTAAATAAATAAACGTCATTTGGACGTCGGCAAATTTCCCAAAACATGACGTCAAATCCCGACGTCGGATGATGGTCGGTTTATGGTTCTATGTGAAAGTTTGTAGGACGTCTGTTATCGACCATGATACAACGTAGTTTTTCCGACCACAAATCGACGTCGGCATATTGTCAATTAATGACATCGTTTAGAAGTCATTGGAATACACTGCAAATGATGTCGTGACGGTAAATTGCCGTCACAAGCTGACCATAATATGACGAAATACTGATGTACATATTATGACGTCATAATGATGTCACAGGTTGACCAAAATATAATGACGCTACTAACTGGTTATGATACAAACAATAATATGGCGTTTGTTTATGGTCGGCTTATGGTAATACAATTATGGTTACAAAGGGACATACAAAAAACGTCTATGCAACGTCTGCTCAATGACCTTACTATCTGGTTAAAATACAAATATTAATGCGACGTCTTATTATGGTCAGACTGTTGTAATAAAACGATGGTTAGACTATGACAATAAAATTACGTCTAAGCAACGTCTGGTCAATGACGTTACTATTAAGTTATAAATCTACCTAAAATGTAACGTTCATTTTCAGTTACATTTTAGCTATTATAGTCATGACCATCTTACGACGTCCATACGATGTTATTAATTTACGTTTGATTCTTGTCGCCAATCTGACGTTGTATTTTAGTCACTTTTTGGTAATCTGACGTTGCGACTCAAAATCAACCATAATATGACGTCAGAAAGACGTCGTGTGCCTGCTGGGCAGTTATCAAGATTATAAGTTTATTACAATATGGCTGTTGGTAATGAACAATTGTGGACTTTAAATACGAAACTTGAGTTTGAAGTACTTGTACGTTTAGGTCTGTTCTCAGCTACTGTACATGTTATTGCATCCAGTGATTATTGTGTACATTAGATAAAAGTAGCGCCTACGTGTACTCTTTGGAATACTGATCGTAATGTTTCTCGTGTTTTCAGTATTATACGCTTCTTTACCTGATTTCAAATTTTATAAATAGTTTCATCATAATCCATTTAATTTAGCAAGAGTTTTACACGTTCCAGCAAGCTCCAGGGTTCCTTTTTCATTCTTGTTGCATTCAATTATTTTGTTTTTGGGGGCATTAGAAACTCACATTGTAACATTATGGCACTCAGTTTTTCTCACAATGTTCAAAACTTTGGGTGCGTTCAATTAGCTTCCCCGCGTCGACCCCGGTGTATGGCATTTTCTTTTTCCAGGAGGAACATGTGCAGATAATTACCCATTTTTTTTCTGGAGAAAAAAACGCCACACACCGGGGTCAACCCAGGGAAGCTAAACGAATGCACCCATTGAGAGACTTGCCCCAGTGTATCTGGCATGGTCTACTGCAGGTTATATAGGATGTTATATACATTACATCTATAGAACAAGGACCAGCTTGCTCTATGGTACATCACATAGGTCTAATAGTTCAACAACTTAACATGCCTGTCTTACAGGTAATAAGCACTGTGAGGCACCCATATAAAAGGTGCTGAAAAAGACCTTGAAAAAACCTGAAATGTTTGAAGAATAAGGTCCCCCCCCCCTATGCTGCTTCCCGGTTGTATCACAAACTTGTGTGTAATCCATTGGCTATACAGCAGTTAAAGGTTGTATGGCTTATGACTGTCACCCACAAGCAAAGGATGTTAACAAAACAGGGAGACCGCCACCTACATGTATAGCTCAGTTGGTAGAGGGTGTTGCATTTTTGCAGAGGTCATTGCGTTTTTGAAGAGGTCATTGGTTTAATTACCTTTAAAGTCACTTTGTTTTTGTTCGTCTAAACGAATGAAATGAAAGAACTGTTGTTCACTGTATTTTGCAAATGTACATGTACATGTTATAAACTTAATATAATTAAGTAAACGTTGTAAATTAAAAGAACATCATTTCCACAACCTTTGCCACACTGGCTGGAGTTCATTGGTTCCAGCTCCAAATGGTCCTCCAAATTCATAATTTAATCTTCATCCAACCTTTAGACAAAAATAAATAATGTCTGTCTTGAATGTTTGGAATATAACACCATTTGCATGTAGGCTTGTTGTCTAGATTCACAACTTGTCCTCTTTTTAGGATTTGTGTTCATTACCTTCTACATCAGTCTTGAAACTTGGAAGATTACACTTCAATTTCTTTCCAAAGAAGTTAATTAAACTTTTCAAACATCTCTTTAATAAGTAACATTATAGAAATACCTACATGTACAGTGTTTTAATCACAACTCCTTTCAATCAATTCAACGTTGACTTATTATTCTTTTTGATTTGTTTCAAAGACTTGGTGCCGGAAGGAACTAAAGTAAAAAATAAAGGAACGAGAAGAAAGCTCCTTGAATGGTAAGTGCCATACAAATGAATCTGACATTTGAAGTAGTGATGAATTGGTTCACTCTGGAGAAGTGTATCGTGACACATTCTTGCCTTTACCTCTTTTAAACATATTGAAGGGAATTTCAGTTTCCACTGTTCATTTAAAGGCACTGTAAACCTTTGGTAATGTCAAAGACCAGTCTTCTCACTTGGTGTATCTCAACTCAGCATAAAATGTTAAACCTGTTAAAAATTAAACTAAATGGGTCGTCAAAGTTGCAAGAGAATAATTGAAGGAAATAACACACTTGTCGCACAAGTTGTGTGCTTTCTGTTCAGATGCTTGATTTCGAGACCTCAGCTGAGGTCTCAAAATCAATTCAAATGTTTTAGTGAGAGCTAACCTCTTTCTCCAAAACTATGTTACTACAGTCAAGACCCAAAAGCTAGATACACCTGTAGGTCATCACTTCAATCTTCCCAATCACTCAATTTCTGACATGATCTTACAGGGCATAGAGGCACTAGGCAACCACAGAGAGACTGTGCGTTTGAGTAGGGAGAAACTCTGGATTAGACGCCTCCAGACTATTCAACCCCATGGTCTGAACATCCAGGAAGGAAACGACTAATAAACCTTTTGTTTTGCCGTCTCCTTTTTTCCCCACAGCCTTTTAGCCTGAGCCTCATTCACTAATTAATTACTGTTTACCCAACCTCACCACCCTTGATGTTGTCCTTTGTGTTTCCATCCTCTTGCTTGTGGTCAAGCCAGTCCCTTCCCTTCAACCCCCCCCCCTTTTTGTCCCCCTATTCATTATTTACCCCCCTGCTTTTTTATGTATGCTTTCTAACCCCATTCATGTATTTCCACTTCACTGCTTATGTTTCACTTAGTTACCTGTTCATGTTTGTTGTGTTGTCATTTAGCCTTCGAGAAAGACTCTGCTAGGGTCGAAACGTCAGGCCATTAACTATTTTTTGCATTTATACTCTCGGTCCATTTGGTTGGTAAGTTGTTTGCAACAGCTAATTCTATTTTCTCAAGGTTTTATACTATCATCAGCTCTCTTTGCTCATAACCAAGTACATGTAAGTTTGTGCTAACAATTATTTTGAGTAATAACCAATAGTGTCCAGTGTCTTTAAGTGTGTCTACACATATTCTTGCCTCTATCTCTGTAAAACATATCAAAGGGAATTTCACTTTCCACTGTTCATTTAAGAAATTTTAGAAAACAGCAAATTATGATGAAACATAACATTAAATACGTGACCAGACAATGTACATGTGTTAGCTGCCTTACTTTTAATATTTGCATTACACCTATATATACATGTGATAGATAACAAATGTTGTTGCGCAGCGCAGGCAAACAGCAAGGGTACATACAATGTCAGTTCATGTACAAACACACCACAATAGGTTTAGCTTCAAATCTTTTAAAGACACTGGACACTATTGGTAATTGTCAAAGACCAATCTTCTCACTTCGTGTATCTCAAGATATGCATACAAAAACAAACCTGTGGAAATTTAAGCTCAATTAATTGTGGAATTGCAAGATAATAATAACAGAAAAAACACCCTTGTCACACGAATATGTGTGCGTTGAGATGGTTGATTTCGAGACCTCAAATTCTAAATCTGAGGTCTCAAACTCAAATTCAGGGAAAGTTACTTCTTTTCTCGAACACTACGTTTTTTCAGAGGGAGCCTTTTCTCACAATGTTTTATACTATCAACAGCTCACCATTGGTTGTTACCAAGTAAGTTTTTATGCTACCAATTATTTTGAGTAATTACCAATAGTGTCCAGTGCCTTTAAACTTTACGGATGTACCGAGTTGAAAGTCCACTTCTTTATTTGCTGTACCCGGCTGTACCAGACATCCAACTCTAGAGACCTTTTGTAAATATCTGCTATGTGACTCTTGGAGTCAAAAGGTAAAACAATTTGTCGCCAGCGCCATTTTTGCTTGGAACATTGTTCGTGAAAAGACCTCAGTAGTACGCATAGCTGTGATCAGCCATATTTGACAGTGTTTACAGTACACAGGGACAAGGTGAGTACAAATAATAAAACAAATTAAACCTTTGCTCAAAACTCTGGGCTTTGATAGGCCTACATGTAAGTTTTTATTTATTTCAGTACTCAGTCTTTTTAAAAAGTTATTAATTCACAGGTAACGTTATTGTGTAAATCAGAGGTGTGCATGGGTGTCATGTTGGTCTACTTCACTCATACTTACCTGTAGAGCACAATACTATTTTTGCATATTTCCCTATACCCAGGGCCCGAATTCGGGGAAAAAATCCACAAGACCGCAGGACTTGTTGCTCAGAATTTTTACTGGAACGGAAGATTTTTTACAAGACCAAAGTTTTATTATTATTAGAAGAAAAAAAGTTAGCACGACCGAACAGCAGGCCTTTTTCATCCCTTAGGCTTAGGAGGGGTTTTTTGGCTGTGAAACCCAATCAAGAAATTTCCACATACCTACTTCACGTCATTCTCGCTGCCTCAAAAAAAAATCATTCCGATTTGACAGACAAATTAACAACAAAACACTGCAACGTGCAGCAGCATTCATAAAAAGATCGTCATTTATATCATAAAAAGATTGACTGAAAATTTGACAGCAGTAGTCAGAAGCTCATCACTGTTGGTAGACATACTGAGCACGATGTTTGGCAACAAGACCTTACTTTTAATCCATGCAACACAGGGATTTGTGGTATTGCAACCAGACGTTCTTAATGCAAATTCAACACTCGTTTGTAAGGTATCAGACTTTACACATGGTCAGTGGTAAATCACATAGCACTGACTAAGGTGTGCTGCTGCGCCGGGTACCAACACATCACTCCCTCGTCCCCGCTCGCTCACTCCCCGCTCACATAAACATAAATGGTTTGAGCCCAGATGTACAAGGTGTGGGCATGAGTAAACTGAATGGAAAACTTGTATGCAGCCTGATGCACGTGAAAAACGGACAGATTGACGTTCCGCAGGCGCGCCCTGCTATACCGGCAGGTAATATCGCTAAGACGTAAATAACGCCCTCTATTGGCCACCCCATAGCACCCCGCGGCGCACCACGTGATCTTCCTCTTTTCTCTTAGCGGCAGGAAGGGTGAGACGCGGTTGTTTTAATAACTAGCAAAGATTTATTCTTAAACGTCCCAATAATTGTTTTGAGAAGCTTTATAAATAATACCCTACGACCATAACAGTTCGTGGAACTAGTTTGTGTTTTTTTATTGACATAGTTGTGTGAGAAGTATCAAGCGTTCTGTTCCCCCCCTCTTGCCCCCCCCCCCATATGAAATCAGAGAAAAGTAAATTCTTATAGGCCTAATGTATGAATCGTTTAAGGCTGCATAAAATGCTGCCGTAAAAAGGAAAACTTGTATTCACATCAGTAGGCCCTATGTGGACTATAACATGAAAAAATGCATGGAAACGCGCACGCGATCATATTGGCAGTAAATGTTTGTTGTGGTTTTGCGGTTACAGAGAGTGCAGGACGTGACAAAGTTCTGTTAAATACGTGGTGGTCTGAACGCAGACCAATAGCTCTGTTAACACAACTTAGTCAGATCATGGAGGTAGAAGTTTCAACCTCCATGGTCTGATGCACTACAGAGAAATTTACTACAGCAAAATGGCCAGCGAAAAAGGTTGCTTAGACCATTTCTTCTCCTTTGAAGCAAGCGGTGCAATTGAGAGGTAGGCCTGTTTTAAATATCCGTTTCATAACTAAAATGTGATTATTAAATACCCACAATTTCAATCCTGTATATTTTTTTTTGATGGCTTACATTTGCTACAATAAGGCCAAGTGAAAAAAAGAAACATGTTTAGTGTCTGGGTTTCTCAAAAAAGGAAGGAGGAGGGGCTTTTTATTTTTTATTTCAAGATTGCAGCCATGAATGTCAAATATCAATTGTTTTTTTCTGCTGCTGAAATACACAAAACATTAATGAAACAGTTTGGTCAAGGCATTCAGACAAAACATTCAGAATTTTTTTTTGCTGAGATCATTTAAAATAACCCTTTTCCTAAAAAATAAAATAAAAAATGTGCATAAAAAAAACTTCAGAAAAGAAAAAGGAGGTGTCCTGTAAAAAGGATGCGGGCGGGGACGCTAACAGTTTCTATTTTTCTATTTTTACTTGGCCTAATGTTATTATGTTTTGGGTATTTACACACCAACAAAGCCTATTTTAGAATGCCGTGTACAACTCTAAATTGGTACTTCCATGGTAATCACAGTTGGTAATTTAATCCTTTTATACAGTCGAAAAGTTTTATCTTATACAAAATGACAAGTTCTCTAAGATTTTGTTGTTTTCGCAATCTGTTGTTACCTTCTGACTATGTAGACTGTTTTAGAACTGCATTGGTGTGTATCAACTATATCAGTTAACATATTTAATAATAATCTTGCACTTCTTTGGCCCCCCCAAATTTAATCTTTGCCCCCACTTGCCCCACCAAATGAAAATGTCTAGTTACGCCGCTGGCTGCGGGTGCTGGCAGCCCCACTGGTGATGTTGCAGGGCCGAGTACTCGGTCTGTGGCATCGGCCAAGGATAGTGGGGCTGGCAAACGCAAGGCTGTTTCGAAGGGGCGAGTTACCCGAGCCCCCAAGACGGAACTTAAGCCTAAGAAAGGTCGAGTTGGTAAGCAAGACGTTGTACCGGGTCTGATCTTTGCCACCGATCAAACCCAGAGTACCGGGCAGCCCATTGTGGCTACCCGTCATGGCTCAATGGGTTCTGGCCTCTCGGGCCCCCCTGGCACAGTGCAATACAGCACGGGTGACCGGGGTGGAATGTTAACCACAGTGCCCGCCAACCCGATGGGTGTGGGGGCGTCGCTGGCCGGAGGGGCTAGACAGACTATTGTCCCTGAGAGGGTCACACTCTGACGGGCGCTCCACAGCATTGGGTTTCCGGTGTTCGGGGGTGCCCGTTCAACAGCGTCGGCTTTTTTGACCGAGGGGGTGGGGCCTCATGTGCGGGACCGGGACGCTGCTCAAACGAGTTCACACGGCTCCCAATCCCTGGTGTCGACCCATGCATCTCGCTCCGGCGACTCGGCTGGGGAGGATGAGGTGGCACAGCTGCAACAGTTATCCATAACAGAAACAGAGTTGCGCTTGGTACAGCCGGATATGGTAAAGGTGCTAGATCTCCCCACTGCAGACGAGTGGCCGTTGCCGACAAAGAAGTCATTCAAACGTCGCACTCGACTGGCGGCAGGAAAGGATAAAGTTTTTCCAAAACTGCCGCTAGATCAAGTGTGCATTGACCGGATGCAGTCAATCAAGGCCAATAACAAATGGCATCCATATTCATTGCTCGAGAGTGAATACTACCAACTTCTTTAGGCAGACTTCGAGGAGTTCTTTTCCTTGCCAGTGTTACATGACTCGGTGAAAGATAAATTAGTCGCCGATGCCAGGGCCACCGCATCCAGACAAGGTACATGATAAGTTTTAGGAGACTTTGAAAAAAGTCGATGTCGCCTCTAGATTTGGTATGCGGTCAACATAATTTTTGCTGCTCTTGACCGAATACTTGGCCATGGGATGCGAAGAAGACAGTGATGTTCCTGCGGACATGTTGCGGACATGTTGCGGCGCTATTTAATTGTTAACGATATTACCTGCCGATATAGGGAAATATGCAAAAATAGTATTGTGCTCTACAGGTAAGTATTCCCTCATAGACCCCACCCACACTTCTGTGGGGGGGGGGGATTTCTGGTTTGATTTTAGAAACTCAATCTCATCTTCAGTTCACATGTGCCTCCTTGGTTTGAATTTTACAACCCAAGATTTTTTTTTTTTTTTTTTTTACAAGTCTCAACATTTATTTAGAGTTTATTTGAGAAAAAGATGATTTTGTATTAGACTGGTATAAACAAAACTAATGTATATTTATAATTTCTCCATTGTCTCAGGACATTTCATGTTTTAGCTTTGGTCAAATGTTGCCATTTTCTGATTACATCTTAGGCTTAGGTAGTAGTTTTTTTTTTCTTGATACAATTGTACACAATATTGATGAGTTTAGACAAAAACCTGCATACAATAATGACTTTAAACTGATTTGTGTTTCATTAGGTTGATGGGTTTGACCAAACACTGATGTGTGATCAGCATTAACTAGGCATTCATAAAAACCCCAGACAGTTTCTCTACTCCTATTGGTGAAGAGCGCGTCACGTGGGTGTGCATAAACCTTTTGTTAATGCACACTGGAGCTTTGTTTATGCACAATGAAACATGGGCATGACATGCGAGGTTGCACCTCCCTGTGCTTATAAGACAGTTTCTTCATTCCTATTGGTCGAGAGCAACAGCCCGGATAGTTGTGCCACATCACGCGATACACAGCAATCTCCTTATAAGGAGTTGTTTACCCGGGGGTCTTACCATTTCATAGTTGGAGGGGTGTTGTGTTGAAAGAAATTATTGAACAATTATAATTTTTGCATTTATTTTACTTTTTGACCAACAAGTGTTGATGTTTTTTGACCAAAAAGGTATTTATGAATGGGAATAAAAGTGTGTTGAATCAGTTTTCAACTAGTCGACTTCGTCTCGGTAAAATTATCAAGAACCAGGCCTCTCTGGGTTTAAACCACTAGTTGAAAGCCTCTTCACCACACATTGATTCCCTTATTTAAAAAACTCGTCGCTACCCTTTTATTCCCTTATTAATTACAGGATTCTCATCACTCTGTGCTGGGATGCTCAGTGGGCTAGTAGTTTAGTTATCAGCTCTAGGATGCTGTGGGTCATGGGTTTGAATCTAACCTGAGTAGGTTGCTTGGGATTTGTTTCTGCATCACTCCGGGGAAAGCACTGAGTATACAGTGCGTATCACACATTGGTGAATGGTGAAGTACTTTTCTTTAGAAATTCAAACTGCTGAGTACAAGTGTGTTATTTGTATTGATGCCATGATCTATAAGTTTACAGTTGTGTACTGAAAGTGGTTCTAATAAACTGAATGCTTAATCTTATTTAAAAGTAATGTTTTGCTCCTTTGTCCCTGTTTTCAGATAAAATGGCTTCGTCAAACCCACCAAAGGTTTCAGCTCTTCAGAAAATTGTTCAGAATCATCTGGAGTGTGGTATTTGCTATGAGCAATATAATGATCCCAGAGTCCTTGACTGTCTGCACAGCTTCTGTAAAACCTGTTTGCAGAAGTACCAGTCTACCAACTACAAAGATGCTACGATGCTTATTTGTCCTGTGTGTCGAAAAAAGACACAACTTCATCAGAAAGATGTTCAAGCTCTCAAGACTAACTTCAACATAACTGGTCTTGCAGATCAACTGGAGCAGGTTTGTGACATCTCCCTGGGTAATCTGATTATGAAGGAGCCAAAGTGGGAGCTTGGTTTTGAGAGGTTTGAAGGACTCAATGGGGCTGTGGGTGTTGACGCCTCTTTACCTGGGGATGAGATAGCAATGACAGATCAAAGGAATAGCAGAGTGGTAATCTACGACACTACAGGACACCAGAAGAAAACTATCAAACTACCACAATGTAAGTCTTTTACAATTTAAGTCTTTAGTTTGAGGTGTATTAATGCTGTAACTAATGCTGCAGTTGAGTAATGCTGCAGTTGAGTAGTTGTCAGTCGAACAGTATTTCGTGAAATTAAGTCATTACTCTCCAAAACTGAAACCAAATCTGAGAAAGTTTAATCAAACTTATCAACTAAAATCAATCATTAAAACCCTGCAGTGAGGGACCTGTTTGTTTGCAAGGCCCCTTTGGTCATTGTCATGCTGACATTTGTCCCCCCACATAGGTTTTAACTGTTAGTTTTTTATTTTTTATTCAAACAATTGTAATATCTCAGGAAATCTGTTCACTCCTTCAGGTGTTGCCTTGGTTAATTTATTTTGTTACAAGTCGGGATCATAATTGAGATTGATAAAATGACCTTGCAGGCTCTAGTGCTGTTGTTATACGTACATACTTTCTACATGATCCCTGAATCCACTCTATCTACTGTCATTCTGAATATTTACATTCTTCTATTCAACACCATCAACAAAGAAGTTTCGATTTCTAATATAAATGAATGAATAAATATCAACAGTTAACATAGTTAATGCAATTTTACAAAAGACTGAAAATAAGAGTTAACGAGACTATCTTCAAAATCAGAGTTCTCTTGATAGTAGTCACCTTGCTAGTATGAACTGATCATAGAGTTATATATAAGAACTAGAGCGCGCACTGGCCTATATACGCGCCCCGGTATGCGAGCAGGCAGCCATTTTCTAAGTTGACAAAACAGCTGTCTCACAGCATATGTTTGTGCAGCCATTTTGTAAGTTGAACAAACAGCATCGCGTGAACGTTCAATAAAAAAAACCTCAAACGTGTATTTCATATTCAACGCGCTTGCAGTATGACGCGCTTGTCATCTTGCGGTCCCGTGGCGTTTGTGCACGAAGCATCACTCGTGCGCCCTCTAGTTCTTATATATAACTCTATGGAACAGATTCATGTTTATTGTCCTACTGTATTTCAAAATTGCACGTAGGTGCTTTGTGAGTTATTAGCAAAGTAATACTGACTTTTCTAATATAGGACAAAATTTAATAAGCAAACATCTCTTTTGCATTTTTCACAATCATAAAATTAAACAGATTGAAAGTAATTTGCGAATTAATTATCATTGTATTGAGTCCTATTCATTTGTTCATTTGTTTTTCAGGTCCATGGGATGTTGCTGCATTCAAGAATCAGTTAGTGATTGTAGATGAAACCAACTCTGTCAAGATGTACAATAGGAATGGCAACAAGATGTTTGAATTCCACACAGTGCCTCATAGTGAAGTGGGCAAGACATCAGTAGACCTTCAGAGTGTAGCAGTCATAAAGGATACAATCATGGTCGGGGATGTGAGAAGGTCAGTTATAACTAAACACAGATCCAGTGATGGTTCACTCATTAGCACGGTTTCAGTTCAGACACGACCTTGGTACTTGGCCATTGACAGCAAGAACAGAGTTGTAGTCAGTGGTGGGAGCAGACATCGAGTAGACATATTTAGAGTTGATGGTGCTACACTATTCAGCATCAATCCAAAGATCGATAGTCAACCGGTTCAATCCTGCAGAGGTGTATGCTGTGACAGCTCAGCTATCTACATTGCAGTGAACATTGGGTATCACTACATTGCTCATATTCATCAGTATGACACTCAGGGTAGATTTCTCAGCTGTATTGTTCAGGATCTGAACAACCCATGTGGAATATCATTGACATCAGATGGTCAGCAGTTTGCAGTGGCTGACGGTGATTCAGTGAAGATTTATAATAAGGTGTAATGTTAACTGATTATGATGATACTGGTAAGAGAAACAAATGCTACAAGTACAACATGTACATTGACATGTAATGACCACAGTGTGTCCATACAGCTCAATAAAAATCAATCTAGAATTAAAAAAGATGTGCGTTATTCATTCTTTAATCAAACAAACATCTTATCAGTTTAAACTTGAAACTCACAATTAGTTCAATTGATCAATAATATCAGTGAGGCATCCACACAATTATTTTATTTTGAAAGTGGACTCTGAAACACCTTCAAATGTTTGGACATGTGAACAGACATGCAGGCTTTCACTGGAAATAGTTTGAGTTGATTCATTTGATGTTTTTACAGTTTATTTTTTTTCTAAATCCCCCTCGGATTCTTCCATGAGAAATGTTACCAGCCTACGCCCTCTGCTGTTTTTTTAACGAAATTGGAGAGTAATTCAACACTTTCCAGTATAAGCCGGCATGTCCATTCAAACATTTACTGGTGGTTTGGCAACCACGTGGAAAAAGTGTTAATGTAACGGTAGAAAAGTGCTCCCTTTATTGTTGTTCCTGTCCCATTCAAGATTGACCATGTATACTTTAATGACTTGTAATCAGAAAATAACATCTCTGCTAGCTGAGTAGAATTGGTTTTCATACTATCAACGTTGATTTGTAAAAGAACAACTGTTTTACCTTGTTACTCTTTATCTTTCTCGACTGTTGAACCATTTTTAGCTTCAGGATTTTGTATGATTGCGATTTTATGTAAAATGCCAACAAATTGTCACATGCAGGGACCATAAAATTGTGATGGTAGAAATTGTCTGTTCAAGATTGACAAAGAGTCTACTTCATAGATTTGTAACGAGAAATATAACATGCTGTGCTAGTTGAGCAGAATTCATTTTATTTTGCAAAGGAACAATGGTTTACCTTGTTTATTGTTTATGTTCTTATGATGCTGTATGGCCTAATTGTATTGTATTGCAAATGTAATAAATTTCTAGTATTTGTTGTTGTATAGTAAGCAAACAAGGAGCATTGAAAGGTCAGCTCTGATACCAATTTTGAAACAATTACCAGAAAGACTTTGCAACAGACATCAACTGGAAACACATTTGGAATTGTTTCCAACCTGTTGCTAGTCGGCTCTTTGGTAATTTATGACTAGACAGATATTTTTAGTTCATCAAATTTAACTTGATTGTAGCTCTGATATACAAAGTTTGAAATCCTTGTATGTAGTTGTTGACCAACTTACTGACACTACAATCTGAGAATGAGTAAATACGGAGTTCCCCCAACTTCCCTGGTAAGCTGGATGGCTTTATACTAAGCACTCTAAATACTCCTGGATGACCCTGAATGTGGGTCAGATTGATCCAAACATGGGTCAGGTCTAATTGAATCTAGAGTCAGGATGAGTAAATATAGAGTTCCTCCAACTTCCCTGGTAAGCTAGATTGCTTTATACTAAGCACTCTAAATACTCCTGGATGGTCCTGAATGTAGGTCAGATTGATCCAAACATGGGTTAGATCTAATTGAATCTAAAGTCAGGGTCAGTTTTGAGTTTGGAGTTCTAATGGCAACTGTGAAGTATGTTTGCTCTTGTAGACACAATTAATAGTCTGATCATGGTGTGGAAAAAGTAGATCTATAAATATTTGACTCTGAATCAATAAACACCATTGTTCACTGACTTGATCAAAGTCTCCGATGACATAACTTCTTAATGGTAGATTGTTGTATTCCTATTGTCAATTGAACTTGTTATTATTAATGGTTCTTTCAATTAACTGTAATTTGATGTTAAGAAACATGTGTATATACTAGATCAAGTCATATAAATATAAACACTTGTTTGGTTTTAACCGATGAAGGAAGTTAAGTCTATTTTCTTTGTATACAATTTTTGGACTGATTTGTTGAACTATCTGAATTTGGTTTGATGTTAAGGAACATGTGTAAAGTGATTTAAAGATAACTTTAACGTTTTTGCTGCTTGACTTTTATTGGGAGTAAATTTTACTGGATAACCAAGATTGTTTAGTCAATGTTTCAAATTAAGTTTGATCTTTGTTTATATGTTTTCATGTACTGGACACTATTGGTAATTACTAAAAAAGAATTGTTAGCATAAAAAAGTCACTTGGTAATGAGCAATGGTGAGCTGTTGATACTTCAACAAATTGTGAGAAACTGCACCCTCTGAAAGAAAATAGTTTCTGAGAAGAGGTAATTTCTCAATACAATAATGAAGTACTTCAGGTCTGAAGCCTTTTATAACCTATCTGGAAGTACACAAATTGGTGCAACAAGTGTTTTTTTCTTTCTTTTATCAATTTCATGCAGTTTCGGTGACCAACCGAGCCCAAGTTTTGACATATTTTTTTAATGCATATGTTGGGATACACCAAGTGAGAATACTGGTCTTTGACAATTACAAGACGTGTCCAGTGCCTTTAAGGAACAGGTGTACATTATAATCAAGTCATATAAATACAATCACTTTATATATCATTTATAGGAGTTTAGTATTACCTATAATAGAGGAGTTAACTTTAGTTTCATTGTATAATCAAGATTGTTTTCTGTAGAAGTGTCTTGGCCAAGTGGTTAAGAGCAAATATTTCAAACTCTAGTGTTTCTGATCAGCAGAGTGTGGGTTCGAATCCCCCAGTTGTGACACTTGTGTCCTTAACCAAGACACTTAATTATTTCTTCATTTTTCGGATGGGACGTATAGCCGTTGGTCCCATGTGTTGTGTTCGCATGTAAAAGAACCCAGTGCACTTATCAAAACGAGAAGGGGTGTACCCCGGTGTTCCTGACTGTGGCTGCTTTTATGCACCGTAGCACCTTGTAATCCTGTATAAGGTGCTACATAATTCATGATTTTCATTATAGAAAAGTTTGCAGTTAACTTTAGTTTCATTGTATAATCAAGATTGTGTTATAAAGCTATTGTGTTATAAAGCTATTAGAAGTAGTTGTATTGCTGATACTTCCAATTATCTGGATTTGCTTTTATGTTAAAGGGAAGGTACACGTTTGGTTATTGTCAAAGACCAGTCTTCTCACTTGGTGTATCCCAACATAGGCATAAAATAACAAGCCTGTGAAAATTTGGGCTCAATCGGTCATCGAAGTTGCGAGTAAATTATGAAACAAAAAACACCCTTGTTAGACAGATGTGTTTGCTTTCAGACAGGAATAAAAGACTTCTAGCTAGAAGTCCTTTATTATTTAAGTGAGAAAGTACCTCTTTCTCAAAAACTACGTTATTTCAGAGGGAGTCGTTTTCCACAATGTTTTATACTATCAACTGCTCTCCAATGCACGTTACCAAGTCAGTTTTTAAGTTAATATTTGCTTTGAGTAATTACCAAACGTGTATCTTCCCTTTAAGAGACAGGTTTGTTTTATGATCAAAAATTTTTGGAAAGGCAGTGGACACCATTGGTAATTGTCAAAGACTAGCCTTCACAGTTGGTGTATCTCAACATATGCAGAAAATAACTAACCTGTGAAAATTTGAGCTCAATCGGTCATAGAAGTTGTGAGATAATAATGAAAGAAACAAACACCCTAGTCACGCGAAGTTGTGTGCGTTTAGATGGTTGATTTGAGACCTCCAGTTCTAAACTTGAGGTCTCGAAATCAAATTCGTGGACAATTGGTCTTTCTCGAAAAACTATGGCACTTCAGAGGGAGCCATTTCTCACTTTGTTTTATATCATCAATCTCTCCCCATTACTTGTCACCAAGAAAGGTTTTATGCTAATAATTATTTTGAGTAATTACCAATAGTGTCCACTGCCTTGAAGACTTACTGTATGAGTTTGCTTTTTGACCCATATTGGGAGTACATTTTACTTGATAATCAAGACTGGTGGATGCTGTTGATAGTGCATGCAAAAAGTAGTTTAGTTTGAGTTTGTTTGAGTAAGTTTGATCTGTATGTTAAGACGTTGCAGTGGATTATTGCGCATGAAAAATTGGTTGGATTAATGCTACTCTATCTCTAAAGCAAAGTATATTCCAAACTTTTGACATTGTCAATAAATCTGCAGATGATTCTTACTCCATTATTGTTTCTGTCAAGTGAAGATTTTCTTTCTCCCTCATACACTTTGATTGTCTTGTACAAACTGCTCTGAGCTTAGAGATATTTCCTTAATTAAAAATGTTTAGGAATTATTGAAGTTACTTTATAGATCTTGAAGGAGCTCACATCTTTTCTGAAGTAAAACAAATCTAAGTAATAAATTACAATGAGGAAGAGTGTGCCGTAGCGCGACCAATCAGCAGATCAAGCTAAAATTTAGAAATTTGAGCTTATTGAACCGAAACTACCCTACAAACAGATTCAAATGTAGCCATTCATCGATGTTTTGCAGCTCATCCCTTCCTAGGGTTTAGTGATGAGAAGTATCAATATAGCGCTGCCCGTGATAGCCTGGCTGAGATAATGAATAATCTTATTGTAGTTTGACCCTCTCATTGATGTGTGATAAGCGCTGTATACTCACTGCTTTCGGAGTCCTGTGGAGAGTCAAATAAACCTCAGACAGAAGATGGTTCTCATGAACGAGATTCTGAACACGGTGTAAGGATCATCAATGGTTGGAATTCTACTGGATTTTACTTTCTAATCATCTACCCTCTTTCTCATCTTTATTCTTTACAGAAGGAGAACTCGAGTCTAGTTCAGTGTCTTGAGGATGAGGAGTGTTGGGAGTCTAAAGCTGAAGCAGATGATGTCACTGCTGGAGCATGAACTAAACCAAAGTAATCAGGTATGAGAGGAACCATGTGGTGTGTCTTAGAGTCAAGAAATAAGAGTGCAGACAAATCCACTGTCAAATAACATTCTGCTGCTTAGGGTATTGCTTACAAATATTCTTTAAGCATAGATCTTAACTGCTAGATATTAACTGCTAGGCCAATTAGCTCACCCAGTGACAAGGAGCAAGTTTGAATCATATTGAAATACTGAAAAAGATGAGATAGTAGTCCACCTTCCTCATTCTAGAGTAGATCTTAACTGCTAGGCCAATGAGCTGAACCAGTGACAAGGAGCAAGTTTGAATCATATTGAAATACTGAGGCAGTTGAGATGGTAGTCCACCTTCCTTATTCTAGAGTAGATCTTAACTGCTACACTGTAAACAAATTGGGTAAAAAAATGCCCAACCTTTTACCCAATTAAGGGCGAATAGTGAACTCCAACTTTTGGGCAAAATATTACCCATCAAAGTTGGGCACTCTGATTGCCAAATAACTGGGTAATATTTCCTCATCAATAGTTGGGTATATTTTGCTAACCAACAGTTGGTTAATATTTTGTTTACCCATTTTCTGGGTATTTAATACATTATCAATAACCCACTTATTGGGCGATGATTTTATTAATGATTTAACCCTTTTCGGTGTTATCCAACAAATGGTGAATATATTTAACCCTTTGATTTACAGTTTCTCCTGTGATACGTCATACAACCAGGCATAGAAAATATCTTTTCCACGATGGCTAACGGTAGTGAGCTGTGACCTCGACATCTCTCTCAAAATCGAGAGGGTGCTCAGTGGTTTGTAGATGCTTTGGAAGGTTAGTTTTTAACTAAATACAGTTTGTTTCCTGTTCAGTTGTTGTACACAGTCGTGACAGTTGCAGCGCAAGCACACGCATACATGCCAAAACCGGCATTGCACATAATGGCATGATGAAACTGAAACTAAAAACTGAAACTAATTCAACAGTTGTGTCACTGTGTTGCTCCCTCTGCAACTGTCACGACTATGCACGACTGAATAGAAAACACAACTTCATATTTAGTTAAAAACTAACCTTCAAATTGGATCTATATCTACTGGACAACCCCACTCGTCACAGCCACTCCTCCACTCGCCATGTTGGAAAATATCGCTATGTTTTTTATACCATACCCAACTTTTGGGCAACTCTTTGATCGTAGTGCGCATGATCGGATGATTTTGACCAACTAATGTGCATCATTTTAACCAACAATCAAAGTTAATTAAAATTACCCAAAAAGTTGCCCAATAAATAAGCAAAAGTGTAACCAACAGTTATGATAAATTCAGATTACGAATTATTTGCCCAACACTTGGCCAACCTTTGTTCCGCTTTACAAATTGGCAAACAAAATGTTTGCCCAACAACACCAATTATTGGTGTTGTTGGGCAATTATCGACCAATAATTGTTGAAGTTACTTTGCCCAACAAATAATTTGACCAACGTTTTTGCAGTGTAGGCCAATGAGCTCACCCAGTGACAAAGAGCAAGTTTGAATCATATCGAAATACTGAGGCATGTGAGATGGTAGTCCTCCTTCCTCATTCTAGAGTAGATCTTAACTGTCAGGCCAATGAGCTCACCCAGTGACAAGGAGCAAGTTTGAATCATACTAAAATACTGAGGCAGTTGAGATAGTAGTCCACCTTCCTCATTCTAGAGTACATCTTAGCTGCTAGGCCAATGAGCTCACCCAGTGACAAGAAGCAAGTTTGAATCGTATTGAAATACTGAGGCAGTTTAGATGGTAGTCCAACTTCCTCATTCTAGAGTAGATCTTAACTGCTAGGCCAATGAGCTCTCCCAGTGACAAGAAGCAAGTTTGAATCCTATTGAAATACTGAGGCAGTTCAGATGGTAGTCCAACTTCCTCATTCTAGAGTAGATCTTAACTGCTAGGCCAATGAACTCACCCAGTGACAAGAAGCAAGTTTGAATCGTATTGAAATACTGAAGCAGTTGAGATAGTAGTCCACCTTCCTCATTCTAGAGTAGATCTTAACTGCTAGGCCAATGAGCTCACCCAGTGACAAGGAGCAAGTATGAATCATTTTGAAATACTGAGGCAGTTGAGATGGTAGTCCACCTTCCTCATTCTAGAGTAGATCTTAACTGCTAGGCCAATGAACTCACCCAGTGACAAGAAGCAAGTTTGAATCATATTGAAATACTGAGGCAGTTGAGATGGTAGTCCACCTTCCCCATTCTAGAGTAGATCTTAACTGCTAGGCCAATGAGCTCACACAGTGACACTGAACAAGTTTGAATCGTATTGAATAACTGAGGCAGTTGAGATGGTAGTCCACCTTCCTCATTCTAGAGTAGATCTTAACTGCTAGGTCAATGAGCTCACCTAGTGACAAGGAGCAAGTTTGAATCATATTGAAATACTGAGGCAGTTGAGATGGTAGTCCAACTTCTTCATTCTAGAGTAGATCTTAACTGCTAGGCCAATGAGCTCACCCAGTGACAAGGAGCAAGTTTGAATCATATTGAATAGTTGAGGCAGTTGAGATGGTAGTCCACCTTCCTCATTCTAGAGTAGATCTTAACTGATAGGCCAATGAGCTCACCCAGTGACAAGGAGCAAGTTTGAATCATATTGAATAGTTGAGGCAGTTGAGATGGTAGTCCACCTTCCTCATTCTAGAGTACATCTTAACTGATAGGCCAATGAGCCCACCCAGTGACAAGGAGTAAGTTTGAATCGTATTGGTTAACTGTGGATAATGATAATTCTTTATATAACAAAAGGTGGCATTTGGTCTTATCTTTGTGGTGCACACACTCATTGAATATCGCTTTGTTCTAATTTAAGAAAAATCATATTCTTCAACATTGTAAAAATTACTGTGTTGACATTTGAAAGTCCGTGTAGCTTCAATGCTATACATTATGTGGACCTCTTTTGTTCCTCACTGTTCAAGCTTGAATCACAATCTGTCCCTGTCTTAGATTTGACTCAAGTCCCAATCCCAAGCCATCCCCAGGAAACTACTGTTTTGTGATGCTCTGAATTCCAAAACCTGTTCCGCATGCGGGACAGGGACTTGACGATGTCGCAGTCGCCTGGTATATAAATGTATTCACTTATGAATATGTAACATTGTTACGTGATACGTTTTGACCAATTAAACGCACCCAAAAATATTACTAGTTCATTTGTCATTTGTGGGTTAAGTATTAAGTTGATGATTGAAATACGTTTTTTAATAACCAATTAATTATAAAAAAGAAAGCACTAAATGCTCATTTGAATTTAAGTAATATGTTGTAACATACATTGGGGTCGGTTTTGTTTGCAAAATTTGAATTTTGGGAAGTGCAATAAAACGACTTATGACACCGACACCCCCTTGCCTGCTAATGAGTTTACCCGCCCCACTGTCTTCCACACTGTGATGTCACAGAGTATAATGAATATTTTACCGACAGGGCAGCGCTTTCACGCTCCCATTGGTTTTGTATATCTCCTCATTTGGGGAGATTTTCCATTAACAACGTGCAGAGTATTAAACGACCTCGTCAAGTCCCATTCTCGGGACCACACTTTGACGGCGAGCGCGCACTGTACTGTGTATGCTACATGTACGTGTTGTTTTATAGTAAGTTGGGGTGTATGCTTAGGGACCTCTCACACGAGAATGGGACTTGAATCAAGTCTATCCCTGTCTTAGTTATTATTGTTGTCAAACAGTATTGTATCAACTCATCATTCTAGTCTACCAGTCTTACCTCATTCCCAAACCTCTTGACCCCAACAGTTAATGTCAATGCATCATACCATCAGCGAGAAGAAGGATGTGATCTACCAGACTGATGATGAAGTATATGAAGATGTGGTGGTGAGGAAACTGTATCACGAAATTGATGAGGTAAATATATCCACAATTAATGCTCATTTTGTGGAAAACAAAGTTCATTTCTGTAGAAAAGAATACCCAATAACTATGGATTTATTGCATCAGTGAGACCCAGGGTGGATTTCACAAAGAGTTAAGAATAGTCTTATCTCGAGTTGGGACGAGTTACTCTTCCTAACTTGGGACTCGCCTTAAGTTTTAAATATCTCCTAGGACATAGTCCTAAGTTAGGACTAGTCCTGACTCTTTGTGAACTTGAGCCCAGGTCATATGATGAGGTATGAACTTGTGACAGTTGCAATGTTATATAGTAAAGGTTTGCGGTAACACCATGTAATCTCTAAATGAGTTGGGGTGGTTCTGAAAAGCACCCATGGTTTTAACTCTGACGATTCGATCAGTATGCTCATTCAGAGATTATCATTACATGGTGTTACCACAAATCTGCACTATATCGTGTTTCCACTATGCAAAGTTTAAAATCCTACTTAATGTCATACTTGTTTTCTTATCACAACAAAAATGAATACACGAAACTGTTAAATTAAAACTGTCGTCTTTTCTAATAAAGACACTGGACACTATTGGTAATTGTCAAAGACCAGTCTTCTCACTTGGTGTATCTCAACATGTGCATAAGATAAAAAAACCTGTGAAAATTTGAGCTCAATTTGTTCTCGAATTTGCGAGATAATAATGAAAGAAAAAACACCCTTGTCACACAAAGTTGTGTTCTTTTAGATGGTTGATTTCGAGACCTCAAATTCTAAATACGTGCGCTATATAAGACTTTAATATTAATATTAATATAAATGCTTCTCTATGTTCACAGGTTGACAGAGAAACTGATAGTATCAAGAATGAGATAAATCACCACACTAAGTATGGTCGTCAGGGAACCAAGCAGGCTGTGGACTGTGGTGCCAGGGGTACTCATTGGTTGCAACTCCAGCCAGAAGTCAAACGAGATGGCTGAGATTGTTGCTGCAGTTTAAGTGAGAGGAGAGCACCAGGGTTTGAGTCTCTAACTGGAATCTGGATGAAGCTGTTTATGCATCAACCAATAACTGAGTTTGTGCTGCTGGAGTTTGATTTGAAATCTCAACAATCTCATCTGAGGTCAATGATGAAGACATCTCTGATATTACAGTGGCAGTGAAGGCGTACCATGGACCCCCAAAGTACTCCACAGCCATTGCTCAGAAAACTACTGTAGCTGAGAAGGCCACTGCAGCAACAGGATCCTAACTATCTCAACCAAAGTTGATGATGTAGACACCTCTGATATTACAGTAGCAGTGAAGGCGTACCATGGACCCCCACAGTACTCCACAGCCATCGCTCAGAAAACTACAGTAGCTGAGAAGGCCACTGCAGCAACAGGATCCTAACTATCTCAACCAAAGTTGATGATGTAGACACCTCTGATATTACAGTGGCAGTGAAGGCGTACCATGGACCCCCAAAGTACTCCACAGTCATCGCTCAGAAAACTACTGTAGCTGAGAAGGCCACTGCAGCAACAGGATCCTAACTATCTCAACCAAAATGGATGATGCAGACACCTCTGATATTACTGTAGCAGTGAAGCAGTGAGTATTTAATATTGAGTATTGAGTGTTGATCCCATGTATGCCACATGCAGCTACTGTCTGCAGCACTCACCTAGCCCTATTTATAGGACTCTTCCTCTGTACACAGATTCAGAGTCTTATTTTGGGGCGGAAATTTTCAAAGCCTCGTAACTCAAATCTTACCTGCATTAAAGCCATTGGACCCTTTCGGTTCAGAACAAAAAATAAAAGTTCACAGATTTACAGATAACTTACAGGGTTTACAGAAGGCAACGGTGAAAGACTTCTCTTGAAATAATTATTCCATGAAATGCTTTACTTTTTGAGAAAACAGCAAAACAATATAAATTCTCGTTAATGAGAATTACACATGTCATGACACGGCGAAACGCGCGGAGACAAGGGTTGGTTTTCCGTTGTTTTCTCCCGACTCTTATGACCGATTGAGCCTAAATTTTCACAGGTTTGTTATTTGATATAGAAGTTGTGGTACACAAAGTGTGGGCCTTGGACAACACTGTTTACCGAAAGGGTCCAATGGCTTTAAGCCACTAGTTTCAACAGATTCACATTCCATGGCAGCATACATTTTTCTGTGGTGGGTTTTGGTCCTCATATATTTCTCACAAATCGGGCATTTTTGTGAAATATAATGCAGCTCCCAACGCTAAGAACTTCCCGTTTGATTTCACGTTCGAAAGGCGACGCACATAAAATGAACACAGGAGATAGGTTGGACACGCTAAATGTCAAGTGCTGACGGCAGCAAGTCACGTGCTGCCGGCGACGCACATAAAATGAACATGGTAGATGGGCCAATGGCGGTCCCATGCCAGAACCGGCGTTTGTACGCGCAGCCGATCTAGTTATTTTAATTCTATATTTAAGGTCACCGTATCTTGACTGCACAGCGTTAACACGCAAACGCAACGCTGCTCTGCGTCTTGCATACACACGGCAGACTGTGAGTATACGAACATATGGGAATTCCTTAACGTTGGGAGCTGCATTATTTCATGAAAATGACGGATTTGTAAAGAATATATGGCGATCAAAACCAACCGCAGAAAAATATATGCTGCCATGGAATGTGAATCTGTTGAAATTAGTGGCTTCTTGCGGGTAAGATTTGAGTTATGAAGCTGTGACAATGTTTCACCCCAGAAATGTACCCTGATAACCAGGTCGTCACTGTAGTACAATACGAAAGTGTAAGACTACCAATCAAATTGCACATACAAGTTAAGGTAATACTGTAAAGGCCTCATTGCCTTAAGTGCACAGTGTATTGTGTAACAAACAGGAACACGGACTACAAAAAGGCACTACCAATATTATTGTGATGATGACATCGGGTGAATTTGGTCAAAAGGGCAACTTTTAGAATGTTCAAATTCAAACAGTTATTGATCCAAAGGTGACTTTATAAAGAACAAAATAATA
Organism: Asterias amurensis; assembly: GCF_032118995.1. NCBI lineage: Eukaryota > Metazoa > Echinodermata > Asteroidea > Forcipulatida > Asteriidae > Asterias > Asterias amurensis. Next base: position 2,412,305 of record NC_092651.1, read on the forward strand.
TTATACAAGCAGTGTTTGATCATGAGAATAAAGTTTATTGACAAATATATGTAAATTTAAGACAGCTGATGATCAATAATGTTTTGCATTATTGCACAGTGCACCCCTTTGTGCCAATCTAAAATTTAACTCTAGTTTCGCTGTGAATAATAAAGGCCTATATTTTGAGAATTCTTATAACTTATATGTTTCTTGAATAATAGAAGATTGGAATGGGAGAGTACATTGTACTCATTCCAATAACCAACGATGTACCATCCCTTCATGATATGTTTCTTTAAAACTAGAGAATTGGAATTGTGAACACTTCCTGTCTCCCAATAACTAATGATGTACCATCCCTTCATGGTATGTTTCTTGAAAACTAGAGGATTGGAATGAATGTACTCTTCCATTAACCAATGATGTACCATCCCTTCATGGTATGTTTCTTAAAAACTAGAGGATTGGAATGAATGTACTCTTCTAATATTAAACCAACGATGTGCCACCCCTTTAAGATATGTTTCTTGAAAACAAGAAGATTGGAATGAGCGTACTCTTCCATTAACCAATGATGTACAACCCCTTTAAGATATGGTTCTTGAAAACTAAAGGATTGGAATGAATGTACTCTTCCAATAACCAATGATGTACCATCCCTTCATGGTATGTTTCTTGAAAACTAGAGGATTGGAATGAATGTACTCTTCTAATATTAAACCAATGATGTGCCACCCCTTTAAGATATGTTTCTTGAAAACAAGAAGATTGGAATGAACGTACTCTTCCATTAACCAATGATGTACAACCCCTTTAAGATATGTTTCTTCAAAACTAGAGGATCGTATGAATGTACTCTTCCAGTAACCAATGATGCACCATCCCTTTATGATGTTTCTTTAATACTAGAGGATTGGAATGAATGTATTCTTCAAATAACCAAATGTTTCATGAAGTCTAGAACATTTGACTACCCCCCCCCCTTCCATTAAAAACCTCGTACATAATCAGTCTTTATGTATGCTAATATTTATGTATTATTGGAAAGGCGTGTTTAAATTTTCAATGAACATTTTGAGGGTGTAAAGTAATTAAATGTTGATTTATTTACACACTAGGTAACAATTGTTTGTGTACTGTAGCTATTGTTATAAAAAGGGCCCTTTTTTTGCCTGACTGTTCTCCGACTTTATCTCTGGCTTATTCCAAATCTATTGAGGATAGATCTTGAACCAATTGCATTAAGCCTGTAAGTATGAACAGTTGCCAAGCACAGAAAAAGCTTGCTTAACAGAAACTGGTTACCAGCCAAAAATCCACAAAGTTTCGTTGCTGGTGTTAATCACTGGTGTTAATGTTACCTTCAGGGCCCAACTTCATAAAGCTGTTGAGCAGAAAAACTGCTAGACAAAATTGTTTGCTAAGCATAAATTGAGTGGGGCAAAAGTCTGTCTAAACCTATTTATAATGTTACTTTGGCTGGTTATATTTTTTGCTAAGCAATACTTTTCTGTTCTTAGCTCATTTTGTTGTGCCTTGCTCACTTTTGAATTAATTGTACTGCAGTTTTATTGTTGCTGTTACTAGTAACTACCACTATCTTTGGGGTAGAAGTTAAATCAATAAGCAATGACACAACCATTTTTTTTGTCTTTAATTCAAACCACAGTAACCAATAACAAGGCAAACCAGACTTAATGAAATCAGCATAAGAACTGTCATTGTCACTGTGGGCGTCGGGGACCCGACTGTTGCAGCAAAGTCAATAATGTCAAGATGTCTGTATAAACATTCTCAGGTTGGTCTCAATTTAAACAAACAAAATTTAACCCTGTTCGGTTTCTTTACCAGCTTGTTTGAAGTGGCGATAACTTATTGCTGTGCCGAAATGATTGAGTTACAAATAAATAAGAATGACACAAAGTTGTTTTTGTTTTCCCCTCGTGGTTATTTTCTGTTGAGTAGTGGCAAGCCAAGCCCCTTTTGTTATTCCGTTTTTGTTGATCTTTATTGTTGATCTTGTGTTACTTCTTAGTTAAAATTTCATTATACTTAGTTCTTTTTTACTACTCTATTGTTTGGTTGTTGAGGTTGTTGGTGTTTTTTGACTGGTTCTGGGTTTTGACGTTTCGTTCTTGCTTTTGTTTCGGTCATTGGGGAGGAGTAGAAACGCCGTCTGGGAAAAAATGCAAGAGACATTTTTTTTTCGTCGAGCATGCACAGAGGAAGCAAAAAGGATCAGTTGAATTTTAAAACCTTTAAATATTTCGATTGTTCCAAGAACACTCAAAATAATTCATCACTACAACTACACTATAGATTTAACTGTACGTTATTGATGACTTGAATACACAACTAAGTCAGCCTGTTTGTGTGTTTTTATTTAAACAAGTACTAAGTCAAATCTGAAAATATCACTTATATATTACAACGATTTAATGTATACACTGTATGCTATTTAAATGAAACTTGCTAATCATTAACTTGGGGAATGGGTTTCAAATTTCGTCAAAGTAAAGTATTACCATAGATTCCTACATGTCTATAGCTTGGCCCCCTTCATTGTCATTTAGACCCTTTCCCATCACACATGTGTAGGGAACCAGACCCAGCGTTCTATGGCCACATTGTAAACACAACGTGCCTGCATCCTGTCTGTTAATTTTCGTACAGAATGCATGACTTTCCGAGCTGAAGAAGTGTTCAACTGGGAGGAGAAGAAATGTGAACATAAAACCAGATGTTTATATCTCAGTGTGAGGCAAGGAAGGTCAAGTGGAAGAGAGCAATTGGAGTACATCAGGTACGTGAATCAAATTCAATTTGTAGACATGTGCGCGCGCTCGGTTAACAGCAACAATTAAGGGCGCCCTCTGTTTTTCTTGTGTATGTCCTTTCCGTAACCAAGGCTTGGGTTCCAACTGTAGCCCCTCGTATCTAATTGGAAACTTGTACCGAATGTGCACGTTTTCAAACTTACCGAAAGAAACCTGAGCTTTTCAAAGTGACCCTAGAGTGTTTATCTATAAGTGTGTATCTTGGTAGCGCTAAAAAAAAACAAGTACATAACGTCAGATGCTGGTCTTGTTTAGAGTAAAGCAGTTTTGTCCTTAGGTTAGTTTCCTCGCTAAGCATGCTAAGGAACAGGAGGTAACTTTTTAGCTTAGTGGTGGTCACTGACGTAACCAAACATTTCCAATCAGAAGGGGGGTGCAAGTAGGGGCAAAGACATAACTCACGGGGTGGGGCTAAGTATTGAACTATTCATTTTGAGGTGTTTTATGATCTCTTTGGGGTGGGTGGGGCTAGGGTTCTGGTACCGCCCTCACCCCCATTGCGCCACGGGTGCTGGTGGTTAACATTTTGTATTAATGTTTGAAACTTGCCTCAAAAGACATGATATTAGAGAATCAAATCCTTAAGTAAAAACTTAAAGTCATATTTGTGTAGACATAAGTGCGTGGACAGACATTTTATTTGCTGTTAACAATATTTAGTTTGCAAGAAATAAGACCATGGACAAGCTAAACAATTCTGGAAAAAACATTACTTCAACAATAAATAGGCCTACTTCAGTTCAATAAATTAGTACTAAACCTTGAAATCATTTAAAAACTCTTGTCCATTTTGAAGTATTTTTTCTGCTCCAGTATGGCTATTTTGGTTGTAAATTGGTTGATTTATTTCAAGTAAAAAAAAAATTACTGTAACTTAAAATAAAAATCTAACCTTTTGTGTTAAGGCCTGCATTCGAACTCGGACATGACGTCTGAAGTAAGTCATCTACTGTACCTTAACTCACTGAGCTAGTGCGGTAGTGCTTCTGTCAGAGACTAATTTAAGTCTGTTATGGTCTGTTGTTCACGTCCAAGTGATCAAACGACCGTCCCACAATGCACGTGGATTTATTTTGCCTTATAAGAATTAAAATCGGGTCTGGCAAGCACCAACGTGCTAGGGCGATTCGTTAGGCGCTGGTACTGTCTCTGAATTCCGGATTGGTATGAGCCACTGGTCCCGAGTTCGATCCCGGCCCCTCGCAATATTACGAAACAAGGCATTAATTACTGGGAAAGACACCAGTATGGTTTGGGAGCCGCTTTGTTTACCCTGAGCGAGGGGGGCAAGGACTGCTAGGGTTGAGAGATAGGGAAGGATATACTGTGAAGTCGGTTGTCATACCAGAAGGGTGCTATATGGAAGCCGGTAAGGGGCCTCTGTTAGTGGTGTATGTGTTGCGCGGACCATACATTGCAATGGGGGAATAACCCGAATCGCGGCTCCTGAATACCTGACAAATCGCAGAGTAACTTTTTGTTTTTTATTTTGATAATTTTTTTTTGTATTCCAACTTGTATGTTTTATTTAACCAGAAACATCGACGGCAAAGAGAGGCACTCTCCCAATCATAAAAATAACAAATGAAATAATAATATATCTCGTCGCGACAATTTATTTGTATTTGTTTGATATGTTTGGTGTAAAACAAATCAATTGGGCGCATACCACCTCAAGTAATATCCAACAAATAGATGTTTAAAGGCCTTGTAATCCTCTGGTGTTTTGGACAGTTTTAATCATAATAAAGTATAAATAGTAAGTACCGAGTATACAGTGGTAACACACATCGATTTGTAAGGGTAAAAATCAAAATTATTATTCTTTATCCCCCGATGCAAATTAAACATCTATTAAATTGTTTGTAATACCCGCTGCTAAAATATAGGATTTGAACTGCCTCATCTCTCGAGCAGTCTCGGTGGTCTAGTTGGTAAGACACTGCTCTAGGATAGCGTAGGTCGTGGGTTCGAATCCCACCAGGGTCTTTTGATTTTTTTTTCTTCACAAAACTTGGGTAAGTACTGAGTATACAGTGTTAAATCATTATTTACCCCGATGCAAATTTAACATCTGTTATATATAATAGAATTGTACAACTGTGAACATTTTATTTCAACATGTGTTTTTGCTTTTGAGTTATCCTCGAAACTCTGGTTCTAGTGTCCATGCAGAAAGAATAATCCTCTGAGGAATACGCAATCCGAGAAGCGTTTGAAAACAAACTCATGGGGAGAATAAGTAATAATATCTGTTTCCATAACTGCAGTACTTCGTACTTTCTCAAAAAGATATACTATCAAAGCTGCTTTACTTCTCTTTATACCACGTACGTTTTCATGCTCATATTTTATGAGCATAATACTCACATTCCGTTTTCTATACTTTCCGCCCAGGTAGTAGTTAAAAATCAGTGGTGGATTTCACAAAGAGTTAGGACTAGTCTTATCTCAAGTTAGGATGAGTTACTCGTCCTAACTTAGGACTAGCTGTACGTTTATGATATCTCTTAGGACTAGTCCTAAGTTAGGACTAGTCCTAACTCTTTGTGAAATCGACCCCAGAACAGTTATTTTCCGAACTTAGAAGTCTCCCGAAAATCCGATAAGTCTACTCTGCGTTAGTAAAATAATAGCAAGGCAGTTCTCTAAAGAACAAACTCTATCTGGCATGTAGACACACACATGATGTTACAGCAAACCAAATTGATACCTCATCACCATGCAATGCCTCAAATCATATATTTTATTTGTTCATAATAATATTTCCAACAGATTTACTCATCAATGAATAATTATTTTGGCATTTCCGTAACAAGCAGAAACTACTTGACTATGGCTACCAAAATCCTATACGCCCCCCCCCCAACCCACTGTCAATTGCGATTCTTCGAGCTAATAACGCTGTCCCAAACAACAATTTATGTTGTCAAAATTAACCTTCTCATCAGCTCAAGTTAATTGTAGCACTTTTATTAGAGGGGGAATCTAGCATGCTAGACTGTAGCCGGCAAAAACTTAAACCAAGTGGTTGACAACAGTACAACATGTAAGGACTGAATCTGTCTATGTCCCCGCTAGATACCCCGTATAGCGAAGTAAAAATGAGACCGTTAAGTTGGCATAGCGCCCTCACTTTGCTCTGTGATCCTCGATTTATTTATTGTTCTTTTCAGTCGTAGGGAGTCATAGAGTTGTAGGAGTCCTACAATGACCAAATGTGATGTTGCTTTGAAATCATTATCTTATTTAATTAACCACCGTTTCTATTGTGCGCTATTGCCAGTCCAATCCAGCTTCACACACATTATTTTCAGTAAATTAACCAAGTTTACCTTTGACAAGATGTACCATGAGCTAAGCACACGCGGTTACATTGAGTTTGGGACCTACCGAGCACAAAACAAACCATTGACCTAGTCGTGTTATACAAAAAATTAGAACTATAATTTTGAAAAGGAAGAATATTCCGGAGTTTGTGACATGAGACCTTACCGGTCGCTGACGAAGCCAGTAATGGGTAAACACAGTTCCACCAACCAGGTCCACGAGAATTTCACTTGATGTCATGTGTTTGTGCACGGAAAGTGTGCTTTTATATTGCCCTTATTGTAATGACTTTGCTGCCAATATTAACAATAAAAATCTCCCGGAGAAGCTGAAAATCCCTTTATTTACACCCTGAAATTATTTTATGAGACGGGGAAGCTGTCAGACAACTTCGCGAACTCCCTTATCACAACCCGACTTCACGCCGAACACAACGCAAAAAGCCCGGCATTTGAGCTCGCTCAAACCTCAGTAATTTACGTATAGTCTAGCCACACTCTCAAAAGAGACCTCTTTTGAAGTAGAATACTGAAAAAATAAAACAGCAAATTTGATTTAAATCATTATTGCAAAAAAAGCACCATAAACTACTTGACCACTAAAATCCAAACAACGTGACCTCCTCCCCCCTCTTTTTCGGTTGCAAGTTTCAACAGACTTAAACGCTGTCCCAAACAAATGGTGTCAAAACTTTTTCATCAGCTTATGCTCATTTTAGGACCTTTATTACAGGGGGGTCGGGAATCTAGCATCTTATTAGACTGTAGCCGGCAAACACTTTAACCAAGTGGTTGACAACATTACAACATGTAAGGACTGAATCTGTCTATGTCCCCGCTAGATACCCCGTATAGCGAAGTGAAAATGAGACCGTTAAGTTAGCATAGCGCCCTCACTTTGCTCTGTGATCCTCGATTTATGTATTGTTCTTTTCAGTCGTAGGGAGTCATAGAGTTGTAGGAGTCCTACAATGACCAAATGTGATGTTGCTTTGAAATCATATCTTATTTAATTAATCACAGTTTCTATTGTGCGCTGTTACCAGTCCAAACAGGCTTCACACACATTATTGGGGGGGGGGGGGGTGGGGGGGGGGGGGTTGAGCTTTGAATATATTTTCGCATAGCTGGCGTCTGGACTTGGCATCTCTAGGAAATGTGTATGGTTGTGTATATTCCCATTGACTTGCGTATGGTTGTGTAGTTTCCCATTGACTTGTGTATGGCTGTTTAGTTTCCCATTGACTGGTGTATGGTTGTGTCAATTCCCATTGACTTGTGTATGGTTGTATAGTTTCCCATTGACTGGTGTATAGTTGTGTCAATTCCCATTGACTTGTGTATGGTTGTGAAGTGTCCCATTGACTTGTGTATGGTTGTGTAGTTTCCCATTGACTTGTGTATGGTTGTGTAGTTTCCCATTGACATGTGTATGGTTGTGTAGTTTCCCAATGACTTGTGTATGGTTGTGTAGTTTCCCAATGACTTGTGTATGGTTGTGTAGTTTCCCATTGACATGTGTATGGTTGTGTAGTTTCCAATTGACTTGTGTATGGTTGTGTAGTCATTAACCATCGACATATTCTGTGTACTTCATGTTAGTTTTAATTACTCTGAAGAGGTTTTTGACGCATTTTGGCACACTCTTTTGTCCACAATTAAATTTCTGATTTTTTTATATAAAAAAAAAATGACAGTTGGGCGGCGATTCCGAAAGGCCTTCTACAACTGGCAATTTTTTTCGGGGGGAGTGGGGGGGGGGGGGGTTGAGCTTTAAAAAAATGTCACGCATAGCTGGCCTCTGGACTTGGCATCTATGGATGTCATGTGTTTGTTCACGGAAAGTGTGCTTTTACATTGCCCTCATTGTAATGACTTTGCTGCCAATATTAACAATAAAAATCTCCCGGAGAAGCTGAAAATCACTTTATTTACACCCTGAAATTATTTTATTAGAAGGGGAAGCTGTCAAACAACTTCGCGATCTCCCTTATCACAACCCCACTTCACGCCGTACACAACGCAAAAACGGCGCTTGAGCTCGCTCAAACCTCAGTAGTTTACGTTAAGTCTAGCCATACTCATTTAAATCATTGTCACATAAAAAATAATAAAAACTAGGTGACTGTGACCACCAAAATCCAAACAACGTTACCCCTCCCCCTTTTTCGGTTGCAAGTTTGAACAGGCTAAAACGCTGTCCCAAACAAATGTTTTTAAACCTTCTCATCGGCTTATGCTCATTTTTATGCTCATTTTTCGCACTTTAATTACAGGGGGAATCGGGAATCTAGCATCCTAGACTGTAGTCAGCAAAATCTTAAACCAAGGAGTTGATAACATTACAACATGTAAGGACTGAATCTGTCTATGTCCCCGCTAGATACCCCGTATAGTGAAATAAAAATGAGACCGTTAAGTTGGCATAGCGCCCTCACTTTGCTCTGTTTTCCTCGATTTATGTATTGTTCTTTGCAGTCGTATGAAGTCATAGAGTTGTAGGAGTCCTACAATGATCAATGTGATGTTGAATTCTGGAATTCTATTTTATTAAGTTATTCACAGTTTAGCACACGCGGTTACATTGAGTTGCAACGACGGACCGAGCACAAAACTAACTATTGACTTAGTCGTGTTATACACAAAATTAGAACTATAATTTTGGAAAGGAAGAATATTGCGGAGTTTTTGACATGAGAGTAGTGAGTAAACACAGTTTGACCAATGTTCACTCGATGTCTTGTGTTGATGCACGAAAAGTAAGGTTTTATATTCCTCATTGTAATGGTTTTGTTGCCAATATTTTCAATAAACATTTCCAGAAAAAGGTAAAAATCCCTGTATTTACACCCTCAAATTATTTTGTTAGAAGGGGAAGCTGTCAAACAACTCCGCGATCTCCCTTACCACAACCCGACTGCACGCCGTACACAACGCAACAAACCCGGCGCTTGAGCTCGCTCAAACCTCAGTATTTACGTTAAGTCTAGCCATACTCTCAAAAGAAACCTCTTTTGAAGTAGAATACTGGAAATATCAAACAGCAAAAAACAAAAACTACTTGAAAAAAACTACTTGACTATGACCACCAAAATCCAAACAACGTTACCCCCCCCCCTTCTTTTTGGTCGCAAGTTTCAAACGGCTAAAACGCTTTCCAAAACAAATGTTATCAAAACCTTCTCATCATCTCTTGTTAATTAATAGTATAGCACTTTAATCACAGGGGGAATCTAGCATTCTAGACTGTAGCCGGCAAAACTTAAACCAAGTGGATGACAATATTACAACATGTAAGGACTGAATATGTCTATGTCCCCTGTATAGCGAAGTAAAAATGAGACCGTTAAGCCGGCATAGCGCCCTCACTTTGCTCTGTGATCATCGATTTTTCAATTGTTCTTTTCAGTCGTATGGAGTCATAGAGTTGTAGGAGTCCTACAATGACCAATGTGATGTTGAATTGAAATTCTGGAATTCTATATTATTTATTTGCTCACAGTTTCTGTTGTGCACTGTTGCCAGTCCAAACAAGCTTCACACAAATAATTGTCAGTAAATTAAACCAAGTATACCCTGGAGAAGATGCTAGTTGCAACGACGGGCCGAGCATTAAACAAACCATTGCAGTGTCAAACGTGCCCACTGGCCCGATCCCCATTTATGAGTATTTCCACGCTAACAACTACTTCTTTTTCAACATGACCAGCCAAGTCCAAGACTATGAGCACCAAAAATTACACAATTGTTGGCCTTTATCACGAAATGATTAAAGCATTTTCTTATTAAGGAAAAAAACTAAGTTCCTGACAATGTCCTCCAAAGTTCGAATAAAGTCACCCAGTTTAACCGCTAAAGTTTGTTGTACAGCGCTATTATTTTGTTTAAGATGAAAACACTGTCCAAAACAATTCATTTTGTCAACAAAACCTTCTCATCAGCGTATAATATTAATTTTAAGCATTTAAGAAGGGTAGGGGAAACAGGCATGCTAGACTGCAGCCGGCAAACCCTAAACAAGGCGTTGACATACATACACATAATACTTGAATTTACGTCCCTCCACAGTAAGCGGAATCGTGGAATTAGACCATGTATTTTATTGCCATCGCTAAGCTTACTCCATGAATTAAAAACTCTTGCTTACAATCTTAAATGTATAAGTTCATTCTTGTAATTGTTTAATTCCAAGAAGTCCTTTCAAGAAGTACGTATCATCTTGAAGCGGCTAAGTTTCCCACCAGACATACCGATCTTCCAGGCCCTTTACTCCCGGTCAAGGAAATACTGTCGCTTTTTGAGATTATCGGGGCAGAAAATCGAATAATCAGATGTCTCGACTAGATAGTCGTACTTTTTTGTCACCGTTAAACTGACATAGCGCCCTCACCGGGCTAGGTCATTATCCATTGTTCTTGTCGGTGCTTTTTGTTCAAGAAGTTGATGGAGTCCCATGAGGTCCAATTTGATCCGGACTTTTAAATTAAATCTCATTCCAAGGGAAATCCTTTGCTTGACCTCCATTGTATTTTCCTCTCAGCCTCGGTATGAAGGTTCGCATAACGAGTGCAAAGATTGTTGGTTATCAGAAGTAAATGAAAAAGTGGGAAATGTTTTGTAATGTGAAATGGAATATATGCCAACGGTATGTGTGTGTGTTCCTCTGAAGGATTTAACTTGTATTTGACAAACTTATTGTTCACGCCTTAGAAGAAAACAAAATTAAATTAAAGTAAACAATATTGTGCTCATTAGCAAAGTAATACTGGGCGTCTTCGTATCTTATTCGTTTTACCAAGATGTAAACTCATGTGGTAGGCCTACCATTTTAATATTCTTTTGAAGTGTTATGTTCTCTACAGAGAGAAAACCTTTATTGGCTTACCCTTTTACGACGTTGCAGTACAACAAATAATTATTAAAACTAAATCACTCATTTACAGAGTATCAAGTAATTGTATTTTGAAGCTAATTATTGCAAGTTTACCGCTGGTAGTACTTTAAAAACATACCAATCGAATAGTTAGAAACTAGTGCCACTATTTGTTTCTCTACTATGAAACCCAATGTAACCGAACCGAGGCTGGATGGGAAATTATTCTGGTCCCTTAGTTCTAACTAAACAATCCGTATGTTTTATTGTGAACGCAGATATAGGAACACGGGACGGCAAAGAATGATGGAAGGTGCTTCGATTACGGCTCAGTGGAAGATTGAAATGTTGGCTGTTGTAGTGGTAAGTAAAACAAGATTTGTTTTACATTAGCTAATTCGAAAGCTCTAAGTACGCTTTCTGGTCAATTGAATGGTTTAGAAAACAACTACATGACTTGTTTTTTGTACTCAGTGGCAATCACCTTTTCCATGTGCGTTTAGGGACTGTGAATAATTATGGACAGTAGCAGCTATGCATAGACCCTAGAACCAAACGATGAATCTTACATTCATTCTTGCAGGCAAAGGAAATTATGTAACACTACAAAGGTTGGTTGCAGTTGACATTGTTCTGATGTAGTAGTCAATCTGTACAAGTCTGAAATCGTACAGCAACCTATGGTTAGCTTGGTATGCAATAGGTTCATAGTGAATAGCATCCAGTGTAAAAGTATTGTATTTTAACTATTGTCTGTTTGCCAAGTGCCTCTGCCAGCTCGTCATTGCTTCCCGTAGCTATGTCAACCACTGCAGTACAGAAAAGGCACTTTGGCTGGTCCTTTCTTATTGGACTGGCTAAGATGTTTTGACCCATAACCTCGACAGAACACATTCCATCTATAAATATCACATATGACATTCATACATGCACCAAAAAGGGAAATAAATCATTTTCAAAATTGTTGAAAAAGCATTTGAAAAAATTGGCTAATAATATTATTCCTATAGAGAAGCGTGCCTTCTTTTTTCTAAAGCAGATTGCATCGAGGGACCGTGTCCACACAGGGACCGTAACAAACTTTGTTGGATATGGTTACAGCTGGCTATAACTTGGAATTGTACTGGTCTGGTCTGTTATGTAATAATAAAGAAAGGATGGTTTTAGTTGGCATGGGTATGCAGTACTCAATCTATAGAATTCCGAAACCGTACAGCAACATGTAACCCTATGGGTTTGCCTAGGATCTGATGTGCCTTGGTTCATTGTGAACGCAATCTAGTGACGAAGTATTGTTTCTAAACAATGGTGGGGTTGCCAGTTCCGTCTAGGTAGTCTTTGCTTCCCATAGATATGTAGATCACTGCAAATAGTACAGAAAGGCACTTTGGCAGGCTTGGATATAATAACACAAAAAGGAAGAAACCAGTGGCCATTGATACAAACTTTGAAAATTAACTGCATACAAAAATATTGAATTGTACAGTTTGCTTTATTAAGAAAGAACTTAACCCTTGGACATAACTTTTTTGTTTTCTCCGATAAAATATGTACCCAAACCTATATGAAAGGGATATTGCCTGGCCCTTTTTGGTTCAGTATTTGACACTTTCATTTGCTGCAAGGGACCGTGTTCACATAGGGACCGTAACAAACTTTTTTGGATATGATTAAAGGTTGCCTGATGAACTTAGCATTGTACTGGTCTGGCCTGTTATATAATGCTAACAAAGGATGGTTTTAGTTGGCATGGTGATGCAGTACTCAATCTATAGAATTCCGAAACCGTACAGCAAGATGTAACCCAATGGGTTTGCCTAGGATCTGATGTGCCTTGGTTCATTGTGGACGCAATATAGTGACGAAGTATTGTTTCTAAACAATGGTGTAGTTGCCAGTTCCCTCTAGCTAGTCTTTGCTTTCCATAGATATGTAGATCACTGCAAATAGTACAGAAAGGCACTTTGGCAGGCTTGGATATAATAACATAAAAAGGAAGAAACCAATTTCCATTGATAAAAACTCTGAAAATTAACTGCATACAAAAATATTGAATTGTACAGTTAGCTTTACTAAGAAAGAACTTAACTCTTGGGACATAACCTTTTTGTTTTATCCGATAACAAAATGTACCTAAACCTATATGAAAGGCATATTGCCTGGCCCTTTTTGGTTCAGTATTTGACACTTTCATTTGCTGCGAGGGACCGTGTTCACATAGGGACCGTAACAAACTTTGTTTGGATATGATTAAAAGTTGCCTGAACTTAGCATTGTACTGGTCTGAATTTGTTATATAATGCTAACAAAGGATGGTTTTAGTTGGCATGGTGATACAGTACTCAATCTATAGAATTCCGAAACCGTACAGCAACATGTAACCCTCTAGGTTTGCCTAGGATCTGATGTGCCTTGGTTCATTGTGAACGCAATCTAGTGACGAAGTATTGTTTCTAAACAATGGTGTAGTTGCCAGTTCCGTGTAGGTAGTCTGTGCTTCCCATAGATATGTAGATCACTGCAAATAGTACAGAAAGGCACTTTGGCAGGCTTGGATATAATAACACAAAAAGAAAGAAACCAGTGTCCATTGATAAAAATTTTGAAAATTAACTGCATACAAAAATATTGAATTGTACAGTTAGCTTTATTAAGAAAGAACTTAACTCTTGGGACATATCTTTTTTGTTTTATCTGATAACAAAATGTACCTAAACCTATATGAAAGGGATATTGCCTGGCCCTTTTTGGTTCAGTATTTGACACTTTCATTTGCTGAGAGGGACCATGTTCACATAGGGACCGTAACAAACTTATTTGGATATGATTAAAGGTTGCCTGAACTTAGCATTGTGCTGGTCTGGTCTGTTATATAATGTTAACAAAGGATGGTTTTAGTTGGCATGGTGATGCAGTACTCTGTAGAATTCCGAAATCGTACGGCAACATGTAACCCAATGGGTTTGCCTAGGATCTGATGTGCCTTGGTTCATTGTGGACGCAATATAGTGACGAAGTATTGTTTCTTAACAATGGTGTGGTTGCCAGTTCCGTCTAGCTAGTCTTTGCTTCCCATAGATATGTAGATCACTGCAAACAGTCCAGAAAGGCACTTTGGCAGGCTTGGATATAACACAAAAAGGAAGAAACCAGTGTCCATTGATAACAAATTTGAAAATCAACTGCATACAAAAATATTGAATTGTACAGTTCAGCTTGCCTTTAAATTTTAAATTCCATTTACAAAACAATTAATGTTAATATATATAGATATTTTATTTTCATAAAAGCTTGAACTACTTTTTATTATATATAATAATAACTATATGAAAGGGTTATTGCTTGGCCCTTTTGGTTCAGTATTTGACACGTACATTTGCTGCGAGGGACCGTGTCCACATAGGGACCGTAACACACTTTTTTGGATATGATTAAAGGTTGCCAGAACTTAGCATTGTACTGGTCTGATTTTGTTATATAATGCTAACAAAGGATGGTTTTAGTTGGCATGGTGATGCAGTACTCAATCTATAAATTCCGAAATCGTACAGCAACATGTAAATCAATGGGTTTGCCTAGGATCTGATGTGCCTTGGTTCATTGTCAACGCAATCTAGTGACGAAGTATTGTTTCTAAACAATGGTGTGGTTGCCAGTTCCCTCTAGGTAGTCTTTGCTTCCCATAGATATGTAGATAACTGCAAATAGTACAGAAAGGCACTTTGGCAGGCTTGGATTTAATAACACAAAAAGGAAAAAACCAGTGTCCATTGATAAAAACTTTGAAAATTAACTGCATACAAAAATATTGAACTGTACAGTTAAGCTTGCCTTTAAATTTTAAATTCCATGAACAAAATAATACTTTTTAATATATATATATTTTTTTCTTCTTAAAAGCTTGAACTACTTTTTAATATATTTTGCTGTCATGTTTTTTGTCTGCCGTTAAAACAAATGTATCCAAACCTATGAAAGGGGTTATGCCTATCCCTTTTTGTTCAGTATTCGACACCTTCACTTGCTGCGAGGGACCGTGTCCACATAGGGACCGTAACCAACTTTGTTTTGATATGATTAAAGGTTGCCTGAACTTAGCACAGTACTGGTCTGGTCTGTTCTGTTCTGTTATATAATACTACATTGGCATGGCTATGCAGTACTCAATCTATACAATTGCAAGGGACCATGCTCACTTTATGGACCGTAACAAAATTTTGGATGTGGTTAAAGGTTGCTTACACTTAGCATTGCACTGGTCTGTCGTGAATCATTTGAATCGCATAAATCCCTTACATATACAACAATGAGACTTCTACAATGGATGGTTCTGTATGTTGTCATTGATATGCAGCCTGTATTTAATTCACAAAACTCCAACAAGTAAATTTATGTGTTGACCTTTGACATGGCATGGCTTGGTTCATTGTGGATATCATCAAGTGATAAAGAATTGAATTTTAACAATGGTGTGTATGTAAACCATGGCTAGATACAAAAGGCACTTTGGCAGGCTAGCGTATTATTTATCCTCATCCCCGCCCGAAAAAAGATCAAATACGATCTATTATATCGACCATAATTATTATCTTGATTCATTGTTCATAACATCAAACAACGATGTTCATCCAAACCAGTGAAATCATTATCTTTACGTGTTCTTGTTTGCTAGTCCATATTAACCCCTACATACAAATTACAAGCTCTTTGCAGAGTTATTTTTCTTGGGTTCACAAAGTTCGTCTCCATTTTGTCAGCCCTTTTTGTTTGAGAAATCTCCTCCCGTATACGGAGCCTGTTTCTCTTTATCTGAAAGTCCAAACACAAAGCAAATTGTAAAACTACTTAATACAATGATATTTAATTCTTTTAGCCCATTAAATTTAAACTTGTTTAACTTGCTGACAACTACTTGATTTATGATTTAGTTTCGATAGCTAAGGTCATCTTCAAATCGGTGATAAACTTTCATATCAACCAACGCTTAATGATATTCAAAAATATTCAACCAATATTTAAAGTGCCCCAGCCTTTAGGAAACCTATCGAACATTATTTTCCGACAAATAAACTTCAAATTTCCTTTAAACTTTTTGGGGTCAGCCGTTTTCAATATTTTATTTTGCTAATTACCCCGACACAATTTTTTGAAAGCTTTCAAGTCTAAACTAAAATGTATCCAGTCTCCTCAAACGTTGAAGCACAGAACGTCTTCAGGTTTGGATATATTGTTGTAAATATGACCCCAAAACGTTACTACTAAAACTCTTGTTTGTTTTAGTTTGGTGCGCCCCTGGATGGAAGATCCAGGCAAACTCATTATACCTCCCTCTAGTGGCGCAGCAAGGCCATGGGCATGGGAACAGTCTACTGTCAGATGTGGTACCCAGCCTCTCTTGTCTCGCTTGTTAACATTACACTACTATACAATGGTCATGTACAACTAATTTATGTATGTACATGTAAATCTACATGTACATGTGCGCAAACAGAAAATCACGGAACAAATGACTCCAAAACACACCTCTGTTTTGTGAGTTTTGGCGCTGAGTTGAGAGACAAACATTCAACAAAGTAACAGGTAAATTGTCACTTGAAATGGTAATGTACATGTACTTCAATTTGTTCGTAATTCTCTGTTCCTTGCCTCTCTTTGTCACGTTTTTTAGTTTTTATTAGTTAGCTGTTTAGTTGGACTACCGGCCAAGTCCGTTGCATAACGCGTCAGTGGCAGGGTATGGGTCAGTGTATCTAGCCCCGGTCCAGTACTTACTGCATACAATGCATGGAGATGTAGTGTCTTGGTTTTGGTAGGCTAGTCGGACGTCAATGCCATCGCACTGACATTCTAAGAATAAATATTCTCTACAATGTTAACACACAATTTTGTCCGCAATTTGTTTATGTTTGTACCTGTTTGAGAAGGTTACCATTTTGTATACTATAGGCATGCATCTTTTTTTATGTATGGACCGATTGATGTTAGTCTTAAATTCAGACCCTGATATTTTTATAAGTGAAAGCTATTTTGTTTATTTATGTAATAAACTAGAGGTACCTGGCATATGATATCTTACACAATTTTGACAGCCTTTCAACTAAGTTGAGGTAAAACATTTTGAGTATGGAATGTCAGCATCAACACTGGTCAGAGCATTGTTGATGGACCTCAACAACCACTTAGAAAATACAGGCTAGGTATATGTGCAGGTAGTGGGGATGTTTACAAATAATTATACAGCAAAAGAAAATCAAAGTACCACTATTACAAGCAAAAATGCTAACTTCCCTTCTGTAATTTCTTTCCGTAAAAATGTAAACAACAAGAGACATGTAGTTAACAAATTTGTTAACAATTAATAAGTTTAAAAATCTGATAAAAGGTTCAAATAGGGATTGTTTTATAACAACAGCTGCAATACCTAGTCAACAATAAGAGTAATCAGTGTTTCAATTTTCCAGCGAAGTAATATTTTTCTTTATATGTCAATGTTTTTGCGCGATGTCCCTGATTTTTTCAATCAACATGTAAGTTAAACGTTTGACACGAGTTGCACCCCCTCTGTTGTCCTCTGGCAGTAAGGCCCACTTCAATTTGTTAATGGATGAGTGCTGTGATTACAGGAATGATAGCGCCCTCTAGCTGTGACAAGGTTTTTTCATCTTGGTGATCATGAGACGGAAACTATTGTAGTGCTCATGTAAAAGCTTAATTTCATGGCATTGTTTTACTCATTTCTCAAAAACTACATCCCCTCAGCAAGTAATATTTCCAGGGAAGCCTTCTACATCATTATTTTAAAACTGTGTAAGTTTAATGTAAATCTGTCGACATTGTGTTTTGTGTCCTACAAAAAGTACATAGATCGTTTAAATAAAACAAATGTTTTTCGAGCTATAAATTAAGACAAAACTTGACACCTTTGTTGCTCATTGGTTTGTGTGACCTTCACAACAAGTAGCAAAATCTTTCATATTTTGACCTGTTTTTGTCAACGTTGTTGTTTTCATAGGTGAGCTTGGTTGTCAGTTTGATGTACATTTTCTGCATCTGGAATGGGTGAGATGCAACAGACTGTGGACTGGTGTTGGGTTGCAGGTCCTGTGCTGTGTAATGTAAGTAGAACCCAGCAGCTTATGTTATGAAATGCTAGGATTAATCCTATCTCGAGTTAGGACAAGTAACTTGTCCTATATTAGGATACATATGTGTTCTATGAGTATGATACGGAACTGAACTCGTCTGAATGCCTACGTCTAATCATAAGTTAGGAAGAGTTTGATGAAATCGAAGGCAGTTACACTTCAAGCTAAGAGGAGGTGTTTGCCCTGATGTTTCCAGCAGTGGCTGCTGAGTGCACCACAGAATCTAAAATACCCAATAGTCCTATCAGTACTACATAAAAACATGAGCGTCAATCAGGGGGGGGGGGGGGGAGGGGGACAGTGGTAGGGGACATAATATCAAGTGTCCAGCCCATAATTTTGATCACCTTATCATGAAGCTCATGGGCACCATTCCCGGGGGGTGTCCCCACCCCACTTTTTTAATGTGGGGGACACTTTATCAAGTGCCCCCCTCAATTTGGCCTATGATTGCTCAACAAAGCATCCTAAATGCAAAAATTTCCCGAGCCCTTCAGCCATTCAGCGGGGCCCCGTATGCATACATGTACCCACCGCTGTATAAGGCCTTACGCCTTAATGTTCTTTTGTTAATAGATTTGCCCCCCCCCCCCTGCCTACTGGGGGGGGGGGGGGTGAAGAGTGGGGGACACTATATCAAATGTTCCCTTCCCCCCATGTTTGTCAGTTCAGGTGGGAAACGAACCCACAACCTTTGCATTGATAATTCAGATGGCATACCACTAGACTATTGAGCTAGCCCGTAACATGAAGGCTAGAGGCAGTTCAAATCCTACATAGTGTTAGCAGTGAATGCCTCAATTGTATTTACCATAATCTGGGATAAAGATAATGAATTTTATTTACCTCACACCGCTGTGTATTAATTACTCAGTAAAATGCCTCACCCATAGCAACAAAAGGTCGCAGGTCCTGTGCTTACTAATGTAAAAAGAGCCAAGCAGCCTGTCACGGAGTGATATAAGTTTTTTAAAGAATTACTTAAGTTTCCTCAGTTTGCTGGCCGTTATGTATAATACAGGAAGAAACAAGGTTTTAAATAGTTATGGCCAAAGCGCCGCCATCATGACTTGGCATTTTCTTTTCATTGTGTTCAAGTTCTGTAAAGGTTAGTAAACTTTTGGGGCAGTTTAAAGGTTCTGATTGGCCAAGAAGGCATCAGACCAATAGTTCTTTTATGTTAAAGGTTTGGAATGCGTGCAAGTCACGAGATCTTACAGCGGGAAGTTATTTTGTGTTAATTTAAGGGGAACAGAAATTTAGGTGTGTCACTTTGCATTTTGAGATTCCCGAGGAGAGGACTCTGTCAGCCTCGACGATCGAGTTATTGAGAACTCCTGTATTTTGCTTATGGGTTATTGAGAGCCCTAAGTATACAGTCATCCAGCCTTAGTTGCTGAGTTTTTGCAAAAGCAGTTTATTCTGGCGAGTGAGACACACCGAAATTTTGTTGAAGAGATCCGCCACTGTAGAAACCAGGATCGACAAATCGACCTGTAAGTAGCTATTGATAATGTTATTTATTTCAAAGAGATTGTGTTAATGAAATTCAGTTTTGTTGTATTTAATTGTGGAACTTCTTCTCAATAGAACTGTGATTTACTTTGATTTAATTGTTCGAGGAAGTCGTGAAAAGAAAGTTTTGTACATAGCATTGATTTGAATTTATGCGTTAAAGATGGAAGTGCGTTGTCGAACTTCCGTAAAGAAAACATTGATCATAAGTTGATAATGTGCTATTTTACTTTAAGTTTTGTAAATGTAGATTTGGGTTTATTTGCTTATTGCAGGGTTTTTCCCGCAAGGGCTAAAACACCACACTTGAAGTTGATGTGCTAAACTGAGGGCTAACAGAAGGCCGGGCAGAGATACGACCCAGTGCCAAAGACTAATCTAAACTTAAAGAATACTCGAAAGACGTGATGGGAGTGATGTTAAACTAGGAACCGAAAGAGACACACAGAGAGAGCAAGAGAAGATTGTAATATTAACCGGCAACCATTATTGAAAGTCATTGATAGGACAACGTTTATTTTATTAATTTTGTGAAGACACACTTAATGTAAATTGTAAATAAATCTGTATATTTTCTTGTAAATACAAACTTGTTTCCCTTGCCTTCAATTCTCTGTTTGTCCAACAACTACCGAAGGTCATGGCCGCCGAGGTCGGGGAAAGACTCGGGGCATGACACAGCCGATTTTATGAAATGCTCGAGTTAGGACGAGTTATTGGTCCTAAATTATGATGGTTCAATGTATCCTAACTCTATGGTTACAAATTTTAACTTGTCTGAAAGCCCAAGTCTAATCATAAGTGAGTTTGATGAAATCGAAGGCAGTTACACTTCGATCAGCTTTAACATGCTCAAGTATTGTACTGTGTAAGACCAACCCTATGTCCTGCCATAGGCATCAATCCTGGGGGCGTCGGGGGACACGTCCCATACTTTTTAAAGGGTGGGGTGACACTATATCAAATGCCCACCCCGGCCAGTTTTTGATCACCTTTAACATGATGCTCAAGTATTGTACTGTGTAAGACCAACCCTGTGTCCTGCCCTGGGCATCAATCCTGGGGACTGCTGGGGACACGTCCCATACTTTTTAAAGGGTGGGGTGACACTACATATATCAAATGCCCAGCCCGGCCAGTTTTTGATCAGCTTTAACATGATGCTCAAGTAATGCACTGTGTAAGACCAAACCCTGTGTCCTGCCCTGGGCATCAATCCTGTGGCAGACAAGGGACACGTCCCTCACTTTTTAACGGGTGTGGGAAACTGTATCAAATGCCCACCCCCCAATTTTTGATCAGCTTTAACATGATGCTCAATTATTGCACTGTGTAATACCAACCCTGTGTCCTGCCCTAGGCATCAATCCTCTGGGCGACGGGGGACACGTCCCTCATTTTTTGACGGGTGGGCTGACACTATATCAAATGCCCACCCCCCAGTGTTTGATCAGCTTTAACATGATGCTCAAGTATTGCATTGTGTAATACCAACCCTGTGTCCTGCCCTGGGCATCAATTCTGGGGGCGAGGGGGGACACGTCCCTTACTTTTTAACGGGTGTGGGAAACTCTATCAAATGCCCACCCCTCAGTTTTTGATCACCTTTAACATGATGCTCAAGTATTGCAATGTGTAAGACCAACCCTGTGTCCTACCCTGGGCATCAATCCTGGGGGCGACGGGGGACACACCCCTCACTTGTTAAAGCGTAGGGTGACACTATATCAAATGCCCACCTAACGTCCGTCGATATATCGAAAATACTCAAAAACTCGATATTTTTTTGTGACATCGAAATCGCAGATGTCACTTTTTTAATCATATCGTAATATCGGATTTTCGATATATCGAAAATTTTGATGTTTTGAAAATTTCGATGTTCTTAAATGATATCGAAAATACCAAATGCCAAAAGAGTGTCCGATTATTTAAGAGAAATCTGTGTTTGAGTATTAGAAAAGCCGTCGTCGTTATGTTGTTTCATCATTTTGAGTTCCGTATTAAATAAAATACGTTTTACAACCAAGTATGTCTGCTTGTTCTTTGGGATTTCGCCATCAGCCGCTGGCCCGCCGCAGAAGTTCACGACCCCGTGGCGAGCGTCGGTAAAACCTCAAAAGAAACCACCGCTACTTTGCAAAAATACCCCGCAAAAAATTTCCCCGAATCAACAAGACATAACAAAATAAGGAAGATAACAATCTTACATTATACAGAAAAATAATCTTTTCTATCAATCCAAGGTATCGTAATGGCGTCATTTTGGTCAAATAAAGCCTACACGTTGTGTTCGTAAACAAGCTAACATTTCCGAGGAACTATGCTTCGCAGACCACGTTGTCGGCGGCTATTGCGTGCGTACCAGCAAAGACTATGGTGTTGTACGGTTTAAGCGTGCACACCAGCGTGTGTGGTTATTGCAATTCGGGGGGAAAACCCGTTTGCCCAAGCATGCACAGACAAGTGCAGTCTTTTGTCAACGCGGTATCGCGTGATGCACTGTGTTATTTTGACAATAGAGGGCGTTCTAGCATTCAATGTTTCTTGCCTTTATTATAGAATGCAAAGTAAAAAGAACCACACAATGGGTCGTCCGTTGTGAGTTAAAACCGGAGGTCATTCTGTCCACACGCAGTTTTAAAAGATAAACCCGAACTGGTTTAGACTTAGACCGCCTCGCTGGACGATTAAGTTTTGGGGTTTAGACCCGATCCGGTCTAACTTTATTTGCGTTCACACGCACAAAAGTTGAACCCGAACCGGTCTAAGTGGACTTAGATCAACTTTAGTACGGCGTGTGAACGACCTCTTAGATTTCCCAACTGTGGTTTTTCCAGTCCAGATAAAATCAACAAATAAATAAGACGTAATATAGGTACAGGGCTAATGATGTACAAACTGTGCACTAGAGCTACTTGCTGTTATAGTCAAAGATCAAACAAACAACCATTTATAATGATCAATGGCCAGATTATCAGTTTATTGGAGTATGGCTATTGATAATGGACTTGGACTTTAAACACGAAAACAGTTTGAAGTATGTCTAGCTTTGTTGCTACTGTCGGAGCACATCCAGTGAATATTGTATACATTGGATTAAAGTATAGGCGCACTCTTTAGAATACCGATTTAAAGATATCCCATGATTTCAGTTTGTAGTTTTTTGTTTTTGTTTTTTTGTCAAGCTGTAACTTACATGTAGAATGCGTTCGCTTAGCTTCCCTGGGTCGACCCGCGGTGTTCACTCGGGTGAGCACCTGACAAGAGCAAATCAAAACGATCACTCACCCTCTCGTGGTGACATCCATGCACCTTGGGCCAGCCCAGAGTGACCTATCCACAAGCAGGGCACTTGGGGCTGACCCAGGTGAACCCCTGGAATGACGTCAAAGCTATTTGAATGTACCGGGGGCAGATCTGGGTCGACCCAGGGAAGCTAATCAAACGCAGTCATTAAAGGAACATTACAGATTCTTTTTTTGCTAACGAACTTAAACAGTTGCTGGCAGTGTAAGCACTTTATGTGATCCACCATGAACATGAACTGACACACCTGTAGAAGTTTGGCATCGATCGGCCATCTTTGACATGAGAAAATAGTGGAAAAATTATTATTTAAACAAAACTGATAAAACGCCCACTGAGTTATTAACTCAAAACATGAAATTAGTTTTATTTATTTCTCATCATAGATGATATTTCAGACAGTATATTTCAAGGGATGTTTTATTGTACATGTACATGTACCGTCATGATAAGTTTTGACCGTGTAAGTTTTTCGTAAATCTGTGAATTTAGGCGATTTTTGTTCTGACCAACCACATTTAAGCGTGACAAACAAACTAATTGGGTTCACACACAAAAAGAAATCAACAGGTTAGGCCCTATAATGGAATTTCATTTTAGAGGGTTTTTCCAAACTCGTTTAAAATGTTGAACACACAAGATGTATGTATAATCGATAATGGGCATCTTTTATAACAGGGATGCCAGTTTTCCGGCTATTGCCGGAATTCCGGCTTTTTTCAGATTTTCCCCGAGTTTTTCCGGCGCTCCGTGTTTCATCAGGCCGGAAAAAATATATTGATGTTCGCCGTCTAACATGTTTATTTTTATTTTTTTTGGGGGGGGGGGTAACGTCCGTCGATATATTGAAAATACTCAAAAACTCGATATTTTTTTGACATCGAAATTGCCGATGTCACTTTTATAATCATATCGTAATACCGGATTTTCGATATATCGAACATTTCGATGTTTTGAAAATTTTGATGTTCCTAAATGATATCGAAAATACCAAAAGAGTGTCCAATTATTTAAAAGAAATCTGTGTTTGAGTATTAGAAAAGCCGTCGTCGTTATGTAGTTTCATCATTTTGAGTTGCCCTATTAAACAAAATAAATTTTACAACCAAGTATGTCTGCTTGTTCTTTGTGTTTTCGCCATCAGCCGCCGGCCCGCCGCAGAAGTTCACGACTGCGCGGCGAGTGCACAGTAAAACCTCAAAAGAAACCGCCGCTGCTGCCCCAGCCTATTGACAATAGAGGGCGTTCTAGCATTCAATGTTTCTTGCCTTTATTATAGAATGCAAAGTAAAAAGACTACGAGCCTTTATTGGAGACTTTGTGACTGCATGCTGCGTGCGTTGTATATTGTGATCACGGCGTTGGTAGGTCTGTGTTTTTCGGGACTTTCTAGTGATTTTTTTTCGATGATTATCTCAACCATTTTCAACCGAAAAGGTAGTGTAACATACCAGCGGACATTTATTATGTATCTAACAATATTGCCGTGAATTGTCGTTATTTTGGAGGGCATTAGACTCTGAAAAAGTTTAGTAACTAATTCATTTAGTGTTGACAAAGTTTGAAGCGCCACGCTCCTAACACACTTCACTCTCCACATAGAACAGCGGACCTGTCTACCTAATTGTAGTTCTCACCGCACCAAATTAGATTTTTTTTCCACACCTTACCAAAGATCTCAACTCAAAGCCGCGCGCCCGTCGGACAACTTGATAGACACTTCTACGTCAATGCATCGGCAACTGACACCTTAATGTCAGCGAGTCGATCACGCAACTCACAAAGGCTCTGTGTCATTTTGAGACAAGGGCTGCAATGTAAGCACTCGAGAACAGTCCCGGACTTGGAAACAACCATTTATAATGATCAGTTATCAAGATTTTAAGTTTATTGGAAAATGGCGGTTAGTAATGAACAATTGTGGACTTTAAATACAAAACTTGAGTTTTGAAGTACTTGTACATTTAGGTCTGTTATCAGCTAGGGGATACATGTTATTGCATCCAGTGATTATTGTGTACATAAGATAAAAGTAGCTCCTACGTGTACTCTTTGGAATACTGATCGTAATGTTTCTCTTGTTTTCAGTATTATATGCTTCTTTACCTGATTTCAAATTTTATAAATAGTTTCATCATAATCCATTTAATTTAGCAAGAGTTTTACACGTTCCAGCAAGCTCCAGGGTTCCTTTTTCATTCTTGTTGCATTCAATTATTTTGTTTTGGGGGGCAATAGAAACTCACATTGTAACATTTTGCCACTCAGTTTTTCACACAATGTTCAAAACATTGGGTGCGTTCGATTAGCTTCCCCAGGTCGACCCACGTTCATCCTGGAAGAAAAAAAACTGCCACACACCGGAGTCGACCCAGGGAAGCTAAACGAATACACCTATTGAGAGACTTGCCCCAGTGTATCTGGCATGGTCTACTGCAGGTTATACATGTATAGGATGCTATAAACATCTATAGAGCAAGGCCCAGCTTGCTCTATGGTACATCACATAGGTCTAATAGTTCAACAACTTAACATGCCTGTCTTACAAGGTAATAAGCACTGTGAGGCACCCATATAAAAGGTGCTGAAAAAGACCTTGATAAAACCTGAAATGATTGAAAAATAAAGTCCCCCCCTGCTGCTTCCTGGTTGTATTGCAAAGTCATCCCCCACCCCTTTTAAGTTGAGTTGTATCGCAAACTTGGGTGTATTGCAGGTTGTATCGCAAACTTGGGTGTAATCCATTGGCTATACGGCAGTTAAAGGTTGTATGGCTTATGACTGGCACCCACAAGCAAAGGATATTGACAAAATATGGAGACTACCACCTACATGTAGCTCAGTTGGTAGAGGGAGTTGCATTTTTTTCTGTGGTCATTGGTTCAATTAGCGCTCTATAGGCACTTTGTTTTTGTTCGTCTTAAACGAATGAAATGAAAGAACTGTTGTTCACTGTACAATGTATATTGTAAATGTACATGTATGTATATGAAACTCATATAATTAATTAAACGTTGTAAATTAAAAGAACATAATTTCCACAACCTTTGCCACACTGACTGGAGTTCATTGGTTCCAGCTCCAAATGGTCCTTCAAATTCATAGTTTAATCTTCATCCAATCTTTAGACAAAAATAAATAATGTCTGTCTTGAATGTTTCAAATATAACACCATTTACATATAGGCTTGTTGTCTAGATTCACAATTTGTCCTCTTTTTAGGATTTGTGTTCATCACCTTCTTCATCAGTCTTGAAACTTGGAAGATAACACTTCAATTTCTTTCCAAAGAAGTGAATTAAACTTACCAAACATCTCTTTTATAAGTAACATTATAGAATACCTACATGTACAGTGTTTTAATCACAACTTCAATCAATTCAACGTTGATTTATTGTTCTTTTTGATTTGTTTCAAAGACTTGGTGCCGGAAGGAACTCAGCTAAAAATAAAGGAACAAGAAGAAAGCTCCTCTTTATATTTGCACATTGAATGGTAAGTGCCATACAAATGCATCTGACATTTGAAGTAGTGATGAATTGGTTCACTCTGAATAAGTGTATCTTGACACATTCTTGCCTTAACCTCTTTTAAACATATTGAAGGGAATTTCAGTTTCCACTGTTCATTTAAAGGCACTGTACACTTTTGGTAATTGTCAAAGACCAGTCTTCTCACTTGGTGTTTCTCAACTCAGCATAAAATATTAAACCTGTTAAAAATTAAACTCAATGGGTCGTCAAAGTTGCAAGAGAATAATTGAAGGAAATAACACAGTTGTCGCACAAGTTGTGTGCTTTCTGTTCAGATGCTTGATTTCGAGACCTCGGCTGAGGTCTCAAAATCGACTCAAATATTTAAGTGAGAAATATCTTCTTTCTCCAAAACTACCTTACTTCAGAGGGAGCATTTTCTCACAATGTTTTATGCTACAGAGACAATGGACAATGGACAATGTGTTATATAGCTGTCTTGCTTACTTTTATTATTTGCATTACACCTATATGCATGTTATAGATAATAAATCTTGTTGCGCAGCGCAGGCGAACAGCAAGGGTAACTTGCTTCATGAAAGTTCATGTCAAGTTTAGTTAAAAGTTCATGTACAAACACACCACAATAGGTTTAGCTTCAAGTCTTTTAATCTTCACGGATGTACCAAGTTGAAAGTCCACTACTGGATTGTTTGTTGTTTATTTGCTCTACCCGGCTGTACCAGACATCCAACTCTAGGGACCTTTTGTAAATATCTGCTACGTGACTCTTGGAGTCAAAAGGTAAAACAATTTGTCGCCAGCGCCATTTTTGCTTGGAACATTGTTCGTGAGAAGACCTCAGTAGTACGCATAACTGTGATCAGCGATATTTCACAGTGTTTACAGTACACAGGGACAAGGTGAGTACAAATCATTAAAAAAATTAAACCTTTGCTCAAAAGTCTGGGCTTTGATAGGCCTACATGTAGCTATTTATTTATTTCAAAAATTAGCCTTTAACAATGTACTCAGCTTTGTTAAAAAGTTATTAATTCACAGGGAACTTTTTTGTTTAAATCAGAGGTTTGCATTGGTGTCATGTAGACTCTCTGGTTTGAATTAAGAAACTCAATCTCATCTTCATTTTACATGTGCCTCATGTCATGGTGTTAGTCAGAGGGGTGTCTGGGTGTCTTGTAGACTCCTTGGTTTGAATTTAGAAACTCAATCTCATCTTCAGTTTACATGTGCCTCATGTCATGGTGTTAGTCAGAGGGGTGTCTGGGTGTCTTGTAGACTCCTTGGTTTGAATTTAGAAACTCAATCTCATCTTCAGTTTACATGTGCCTCATGTCATGGTGTTAGTCATAGTGGTGTCTGGGTGTCTTGTAGACTCCTTGGTTTGAATTTAGAAACTCAACCTCATCTTCAGTTTACATGTGCCTCATGTCATGGTGTTAGTCAGAGGGGTGTCTGGGTGTCTTGTAGACTCCTTGGTTTGAATTTAGAAACTCAATCTCATCTTCAGTTTACATGTGCCTCATGTCATGGTGTTAGTCAGAGTGGTGTCTGGGTGTCTTGTAGACTCCTTGGTTTGAATTTAGAAACTCAATCTCATCTTCAGTTTACATGTGCCTCATGTCATGGTGTTAGTCAGAGGGGTGTCTGGGTGTCTTGTACTCTCTCTGGTTTGAATTTAGAAACTCAATCTCATCTTCAGTTTACATGTGCCTCATGTCATGGTGTTAGTCAGAGGGGTGTCTGGGTGTCTTGTACACTCTCTGGTTTGAATTTAGAAACTCAACCCCATCTTCAGTTTACATGTGCCGCATGTCATGGTGTTAGTCAGAGGGGTGTCTAGGTGTCATGTAGACTCTGGTTTGAATTTAGAAACTCAACCTCATCTTCAGTTTACATGTGCCTTATGTCATGGTGTTAGTCAGAGGGGTGTCTGGGTGTCTTTTACACTCTCTGGTTTGAATTTAGAAACTCAACCCCATCTTCAGTTTACATGTGCCGCATGTCATGGTGTTAGTCAGAGGGGTGTCTAGGTGTCATGTAGACTCTGGTTTGAATTTAGAAACTCAACCTCATCTTCAGTTTACATGTGCCTTATGTCATGGTGTTAGTCAGAGGGGTGTCTGGGTGTCTTTTACACTCTCTGGTTTGAATTTAGAAACTCAACCTCATCTTCAGTTTACATGTGCTTCATGTCATGGTGTTAGTCAGGGGGTTTCTGTGTGTCTTGTACACTCCCTGGTTTGAATTTTACAACTCAATATCATTTGTATTATAAAAGTCTCAACATGTATTTCAAGTTGATTGAAGACAAAAAGTTGTGTGTATTTGTAGACTGGTATTTAAACAGAATTATTGTATATTTTATTTATTATTAATTTGTTTAATATTTTTACATTGTCTTTGGACATTTCATGGTTAGCTTTGGTCAAATGATGCCATTTTTTGATAACATCTTATGCTTAGGTACATAGTTGTTGTTTTTCGATACAATTGTACAAAATATTTAAGAGTTTGGACAAATACCCTGAAAGATGTTATAACTTTAATTTAGTTGGTGTTTCATTAGGTTGATGGGTTTGACCAAACACTGATGTGTGATCAGCATTAGTTGGGCATTAATTACAGGAGTCTACTTCACTCTACTTACCGGTAGAGTCGAATTACTAATTTGCATATTCCCTATGCCGCGAGGCAGAAATGCTAAGACTTTTACACACAATAGCGCCCTCCACCGTCCTACCCATAACGCCCCGCAACATGCCCGTCACGGAGTCAGCCTCTTTTCACTTAGCCGCGAGTGGGTGAGGTTGTGTTTTAAATCTGTTCCACAGTTCAACCGTTATCTAAACCTTTCCTCGCTAAGAGTGCTTAAAAAGACTTGAAAAATTGTAGAGTTGTAGTTGTTGTTGTTGTTGTAGTGAGTTGTGAAATAAAATATAGTTTGATTTCGTTGATAAAATAATGAGCAGTGTAAAGAAACTGGGGAGGGCTTCGGCTGTCACTACTGGGGTTACATCCGTTTCCCCGGACAGTCGGAGCTCTCGGGGGGCTGCGCCGGCGGCACTCTGTCGCCCGGCTTGCAGTCCTCCAGCCGGCCTACGCAGCCTCTGTCCGCTGCGTCGGCCGGAATACCCACCGATCAAAGAGGGGTTGCTTCCCGCTCCCCCTCTTCGGTCAGTGTGCGTGGGTCGACCCAGTCGAAGGTCAAACATCCCGGCAAGGCCAAGAAAACCGGTGCCGGGGCAGCGACCAAGAGAGGCAGGGCAAAAGGTGGCTCCGTTCCGGAGCGCACCGCCCACTCTCCCAGCACCGCCTCGGGGTCTCTGAAGCCGGAGGGCATCCCCCCTCCGCATGGCTCAGAATACCCGGCCTGCACCGACACCGTGGATTCCCCCACGACGGTTGGTGACGGCCTTTTGCGAGGCTTTAAGACCCACAAGGCACCTGCCCACGCCATAGGCTGTGGGGCGCTGGCCATGGGGAGAAGGATTATGGGTGCGGAGTCGGGTACCTGGGACTCCCCCGGGATACCCCACTCACAGGGCCCGCCCTCGTCTTCGGGTTTCACCCGTTGTTCGGGCATCCCTGTCACTCAGGTTTCGTCCCGTGAGCGGGTACCAAATAAGCGGCAGAGGATCAGAAAAGACCGTCATCTTCGGTCGTCTGACGACTCCTCACCTGACGGCCATAGGAAGCATCATTGGGGTAGGGAGCCGCTGTCCCGAAACGAATTCCTCACGGCTTTCCAGACCTTAGCGGCCTCAATATCCGGCTGGCGCGAGGTTCAGGAATTTTCCCAGTTTTCACGACCGTACACCCAGCCCGACCAGTCCGGTGGTGGCTGGGTGCGCCAGGATCGAGGCGGCGTACCGTGCACGGTCAGCTGGCCACCGGCCTCCCCTCCCAGCCATCGTCCCACAGTCACCACACAGGAGGTTGCATGGGGTGTGATGGATCAGGGTGATGTGCGGTCACGCACGGGTGCACGTCCACAATCCCAGACGGGGATTAGCATACACCCCTCTGGATTCTAACCGATCGGGATGCAGAACACCATGATTTGTTAGGCACAGCCCTGCCTTTGGGTGAACAATCAGTGAGTGTATCCGACCCCCCCGGGTCCGGCGACTCGTCCCCGGAAGAGGACGAGTTGACCGCGACAGTTCAACGGCTTTCGATTGCCGAAACTGAATTGCGCCTTGTCCACCGAGGAAGCGGGGGACGCCCCCGAGGAACGGCGGTCTTTTACGAGGAGGACTGGCCCTGCTCCGAGGAGTGGGAATATTTTCCCGGCTATGCCACTCGACCGTGTATGCGCTGACCGCATCGAGGGCATTATGTCGGCATCCTCTTGGACGGCCTACCCCAAGCGGGCGGATTTATATTACCGATTTCCCCCCGGGGATTTCGATAAATATTTTTCGACCCCAGTTCTAACGGACTCCGCGGCGGACAAGCTGACCGCAGACAGGGGGTCAACCTCTTCCAAACTTCCCTTCACCGACAAAGCGCGGGGGAAGATGGAGGAAGTAGCCAGGAAGATAGACTCAGCATCGCGCTTTGGCATGCGAACATCATTTTTTTTGCTCCTCTTGTCCGAGTACCTCACGCTTGCCGGCGACGAGGACTCGGCGATCCCAGCGGACATGATGGTGGCGGCCCTCCATTGCCTGGATAATGGCCTGCGCACTGTCCTAGATCAGTTTACGAGAGTATCCACCCTAGCAACATCTGCCCGTAGGACAAACGTCCTAGACGCTCTGTTCCTCTCGTCCGTCGGGGCTCGCAAACGACTTGATGCGCTCCCCCTAACGGGACGAGACCTGTTTGCAGGGAAATTCCAAGAGTCCATGGAGGCCGAAGCCAGGCGCCTCAAGGCCACGGATGAAATCAACTTAAGGAAGCCGCGAACCTCTGTACCGGCGGCAAGGAAAAGCAAGCAAGCCTCCTTTGTGATTCCACGTAGGTGCCCACAGAGACCCGCCCGTGGCTGTTTTCGTGGGAACCAAGGACCGCCAAACGCACGCACGCCGGCCCAAGGCCAACAGCGGGCCCAGCCGGGCCGTGGTTGTCGTGCCTCTAATCCCCTCTCATGTGCCCACCTTTCTCGGTGCGGCTCTCGACCTACAGAGGGGGCTAGCCCGCCCTTCGGCGGAACGGGTACAGAACCTACGTCGATGCGTGGCCCTTTTCCTGGGGGCTACGGTGGCGCCGGCGGTAGCCTGGCTCAAGTTACTCGGTCTTATGGCCAGCATGGTAGACCTAGTAGATTTCTGCAGGCTGAGGATGAGACCTATCCAGCTCCATCTCCTCTCCTACTTTTGGCCTAGCCGTCATTCGGTCAACCTCCCGGTGCCTACCACGCCTTGGCTGACCCCCCACCTTCAATGGTGGGTGGAGGACGCCAACACCCCGACCGTCAGCGACCGTCGTCACTGACGCATCTCTGTACGGCTGGGGGGCGACCCTCGACCCCCGCCAGATAGCGGGGGTGTGGAGCCCGGAACACCACTCGACCAACATCAATGTCCTGGAAATGCTGGCAGTCCGGAATGCCCTCCAGCACTTCCGGGCACAGCTAGTGGGGCAGGCCGTCCTGGTGCGCTCCGACAACGCTACAGTGGTAGCGTATATCAATCACCAGGGGGGCACCAGGTCGGCCCGGCTGTGTGCACTAGCCTGGGACCTAATCCACTGGTGCATACAGCAGGGGATCGTCCTGTCGGCGGTGTACATCCCGGGGAAGGAGAATGTCATGGCCGACGCTCTTTCCTGGGGCTGGATAAGCCCGACAGAGTGGTCCCTCCGCCCCTGTGTGGCCCAGTCGCTCTTCCTGCTTATCGACCGACCTCATGTGGATCTGTTCGCCTCTCGGACGAACAATCAACTGCCAATCTACTGCGCCAGGGGTCCCAACCCCGGGGCATGGCGGATCGACGCTCTGACTATGCGATGGGAGGGGCTGTTGGCATAAGCCTACCCGCCCATCTCCCTCATTCCACTGGTGCTGACAAAGATCGAGCAGGATCCCTGCAAAGTTCTCTTGATCGCCCCTTTTTGGCCCCAACAGCCCTGGTTCCCACGGCTGGTCAGGCTCCTGGTGCACAGGCCGGTAGTTCTCCCACAACGTCCGGACCTCATATACCAGCCCGGGTCCGGAGTGGTTCATCCGACTCCAAGGGACCTGCACCTGACGTGCTGGGTGCTGTTACACGATCCCTCAGAGCAGCGGGCCTTTCGAGACGGGCTGCGGAAGTTGCCGCCCAGTCCCGAAGGGCCTCAACCTGAAGAGTTTATGACTGCCGAATACGCCATTTCTTTAAATGGTGTAGGCGGCGAGCTATTCATCCCGTCGATACTTCTGTAGAGGAAGTCGGGGATTTCCTCCTAAATTTTTTTGATAGTGGCAACGGCCACGGTGAAAAATTACCGTTCGGCCATTGCGGCAGTCCAAGGAGGATCCGCCGACGGCTCACCAGTCTCGGATAACCGGGCGATTGGGCAGCTGACTAAGGGGATGTTTGTCACCCATCCCCCTGTGCGCAAACTGGTCCCATCCTGGGACCTCTTTAGGGAGCGTCTCAAAAGTCGGGCACGTTCCTAGCACAAAAGAACGTTCCTGCGGGCATATGCCCGCAGGATCGCAACATCATGACAAAGTATACGCGGAGCGTTCCAAAAGACCGGTCCTGTAGAACGAACAAAAGCGGCGGGGATACTCTTGCGATCCAAAAAGAACGTTCCTACCATTCCGACTTTTGAGACGCTCCCTTAGCGTGCTGTCAGCACTAACAAAACCCCCTTTCGAGCCACTGAGTGGGGCCACGCTGCTACATCTAACCGTCAAGGTGGCCTTTTTGTTAGCGGTCGCTGCGTCTCGCTGACGTAGCGAGCTACACTCCCTTACAGTGGCGGCGGGGCACATCCGGTGGGAACCCGGAGGAGTCCGCCTGATCCCTACGGCGGGGTTTTTAGCCAAAAATCAATCCAGTGCTTTCGAACCCCAGATATTTTTGTTCCCGACCTTAAAGCCTTTTTCGGCGGTTGTGGCGGACAAGCTTTGGTGCCCGGTACGGGCGCTAAAGTGGTACATTGATCGCACAAAGTCACTCCGAACTGTTCGTGTCCATGGTTCCACCATTCCGTCCAGCATCCTGCGATACAATCGCGCGTTGGATAGTTACAGCCATCCGCTCTGTGCCGGGCGGATGGCCAGCGACCGATGGTCCAGTTCATGCCCACGAGGTACGGGGAGTGTCGGCCTCATGGGCTTTCTTTAAAGGGGTCTCCATGAGTGACATAACAAGGGCGGCCTCCTGGAAGAGCCCGTCCACGTTCTCTGACTGCTACCTGAAGGATGTTCTACAGGTGGATGGGAGAGCGGGTAGAGCGGTTTTACAGGCGGCCAGCCAAGCTGCAAAGCCAGAACTAGCTCCACCTCGTCAGTCACGTGTTTAGGTGAGTTTTTTTCACGATAATACAGTGCTAACAATACTTATAATGTTTTGTTCACCCGTGGGACGATGCCCCCTGTACGTTTTGGGCATGGATCACTATCGGGCCTAGCGGCCGCGAAGCGTTCTCTGAATTTTGAGCGCGCCGGGGTCCTACCCCCCTTAAGACATGCAGTAGCACCGCGTATACCCACCGCCTTTCCTCGGTGCGAGTCTATGCAAATTAGTAATTCGACTCTACCGGTAAGTAGAGTGAAGTAGGCTCCCCCCCCCCACAGTAGTGTGGATGGGGTCTACGAACAAATACTTACCGGTAGAGTATCCCTCCCTCCTTCCCCACATACTTGGTCCTTGGGTGCTTACATTTAGTAGGGCTCATCGAAAAGAGGACGACTCCGTGACGGGCATGTCGCGGGGCGTTATGGGTAGGACGGTGGAGGGCGCTATTGTGTGTAAAAGTCTTAGCATTTCTGCCTCGCGGCATAGGGAATATGCAAATTAGTAATTCGACTCTACCGGCAAGTATTCGTTCGTAGACCCCATCCACACTACTGTGGGGGGGGATTCTCATCACTCTGTGCTGGGATGCTCAGTGGGCTAGTAGTTCAGTTATCAGCTCTAGGATGCTGTGGGTCATGGGTTTGAATCCAACCTGAGTAGGTTGCTTGGGATTTGTTTCTGCATCACTCCGGGGAAAGCACTGAGTATACAGAGCTTATCACACGTTGGTGAATGGTGAAGTATTTGTCTTTAGAAGTTCAAACTGCTGAGTACAAGTGCTTTCTTTGTTTTGATGCCATTATTTATAAGCTTAAAAATGTGTACTGAAAGTGTTGTTGGTAAGCTCATAGAGCTAGGGTAAGCTGAATGCTTAAAGTCACCTGGAAGTATTATTTTGTCAAAATAAAGCCTTGTCACTAAAATATGTGTTTTGATGAGTAGAATATGAATAAACAGTTAACTAAGGTTCTAAAAATTTAGTTTCCATTTTATTCAATCAATCAATCAATCAATCAACATTTATTTCCATACAAACACAATATACAAATACAAACAATAGGATGTTACAAGACTGAAAACTGTATGGAGGCATGGCCCATTAAAGCAAAGCTTGTAAGCTGGGATGCCTTTACAAAACAAAGGAAGGTAATAAGATCATTTAAATTATAAAACAATGCGTATAGTAACAACAATAACATCAAAACGAGACGGATAAACGAAACGCAAAAACAAAACACCCAACAAGACAAACAAACACCTCAAACTAACACCTCAAACAAAACCAAACAAACAAACAAACAAACAAACAATATAATTACCATAAGACGGCCACGACGATAGAACTAAACCAAAATAATGACAGAATCACAACTATGTTACATAATGGGAGACAATGTGTTTTTTGAAGGATTCTTTGAATCGACCAACAGAGGACTGCGAGCGAATTCGCCTATCAGTTGAATTCCAGAGGCGGGGCCCATGATAGCGAAGAGTGTTCATTGTGTAAGAAGTACGTGCAAAAGGGATATAGAGATTGTTACAGGAACGTGTGTTATAAAGGTGCGTGTTGCTGACAGAAGGAAAGTAATTGGAGAAAGTGTGGGGCAGAAGATTTTTTGTGTATTTGAACATGAAAATGGCTGTTTGAAGTTTGTTGATATCCGTGAGTGTGAGTGTGTTCAAGTTAGCAAACAAGGGCGCGGTATGGTCACGACGATGAGACATAGAAGCGATACGGATAGCCCTTTTTTGGATTAAGAACAGAGAATGAAGTTTGCTAGTGCTTGAATGAGCCCAAACAATATTGCAATAGTTAAGATAAGGAAGAATAAGAGTGTTGTAGAGAGAAAGTAATGTGTGTGTGGGAAGAAAGGAACGAAGCTTAGACAAAACGCCTGTGTTGCGAGAAACAATTTTCGAAACAGAGGATATGTGATCTTTCCAGGTCAGCTTATCATCAATTAAAACTCCTAAAAACTTTGTCGAGTGAACCTGTTCGATTGGAGTTTCATTAATACTGATGGTGAAGTTGTCGTTAGCGTTGCGAGTCCTGCTGAAAAACATGTATTTGGTCTTGCTCGAATTGAGTGACAGCTTATTAGATCTAAACCAAGACGAGGCCAGACTTAGTTCCCTGTTGATGATATTGCTTAAAGAAGATATATTAGAGTGAGAAAAAAGGATAGTGGTATCATCAGCAAATAGAATAAAAGACAAGACGGATGAGCAATGATAAAGATCATTTACATACAAAAGGAACAGTAACGGTCCAAGAATGGAGCCTTGTGGAACACCGCAGTCAATTGTCTTTAGAGGGGAATCACAGTTTTTGAAAACTGTATATTGTTTCCTGTCAGACAGATAATTAGCGAACCATTGGTTAGCCACACCACGCACTCCATAGTGATCTAATTTGGAGAGAAGAATGCTATGGTCAATGGTGTCAAAAGCTTTGGAAAGGTCTATAAAGACACCAATAGTAAACATTTTCTCAGTGAAAGAGTTGTTAAGATGATCAACAAGTTTAATTAGCGCCATATCTGTCGAGAATTTGCTACGAAAACCAAATTGAAGATCATAAAGAAGATGAAAGTCAGAAAGGAATTTAAAGAGTCGTTTGTAGACAAGTTTTTCAAGAATTTTAGAGAAACAAGGAAGAACTGAAATAGGGCGGTAGTTCCGCAAGTCATGGCGATCACCACTTTTAAAGATAGGAGTGACTCTAGCAATTTTGAGCTGAGAAGGCACCGAGCCACACAGAAAGGACAGATTGAAAATATGGGCAAGAGGCCAAGAGATAAAAGAAATTACAGATTTCACCACAGTTGAACTAATTCCATCAAAGCCACAGCTTACACCATTGTTGAGTTGTTTGCACACCTCATTGATTTCAAAGCGATTCGTTGGTACAAGAAAGAAAGAATGATTGTTTGAGGTTGTCAGGTAATCAGAGAACAATGCCTGTGTAGGTGAGATTTTGTGGGTGTTTCCTTGGTTGACCGATACGATGGGAACGGTCAATGTCATCCTGTTTGATGTTTAAGTTCAGCTTATCATTGATGGTCTGTATGATGAGCTTGTCAGTAACCTCGGTGGTGGATTCTCTAATGCCATGTAATAAAAGGCAGTTACGACGGCTGTACTGCTCCATGTTGTCAAGATCATCCGCCAGTTTACGGTTGAGTTTGGAGATTTCTTGGTGCTGGCGATCAAGTTTGGTGATATCTTTACGTTGGATCTCTGTATCCATAGAGGTGGCTTCATAAACCTCCTGAGCAATGGCATCGTGTACAGATGATGAAATGGATGCCAAAAAAGTCTTGTTTGTTACCAGATTATTGGCCAAATTGCTGATCAACTTGCTGCAGCTTGTACTGATAATTTTGTCCGCAACCATGGTGGCAATTGGCTCAATAATGGACTGCAAAAATGAAGGATCATTGACGATCACCGAAGAAATATGGTCCCTCAGTTCTTGAGCATTTTGGAGCGGGTTGGTGTTGTCATGAATAGGCGTCATTGGCAACGAGTCCATCGGGATAGACGGGGCAGGTCTTATTGTTGCACTTACGTCTTTCTTTTGTTTTGTTGCGTCACTGGAATGCGATGCCTTTGTGTTCTGCTGGTCAAGACATGGCGATCGTCCACTAGCTTCTAGATCTGTAGGTTCACTTTCAACTGACACAGTTTTTGATGGATTTCTGTGTCTTTTGGGTCTCATGTTGCAAGCCAAAGTGTCCTGGTGTGACGTTGGTAAGCAGATCTAACAGCTGGTAGCTTCAAAACAAAAGAATCCCGCTCCAAATATGAAAATTTAATGAGATTCTCGAGAGCTCGATAAGTGTGCTACATCAAGTCAGCCATAGCTTTCAAATATACAAGTAGGCACGACCCGAGAGGGCGCTGTTTGTGACGTCAATCAACGCGCGATATTTGAAGCACGACGACTCGAAGTGTTTGCTGCACAGGGCTGGAAAAGATGTCGGACCGGACCACTTTGCAAATTGACCCCGCTTTTGGTTGTTTTGCTGCCTCCAGCAGCAATACACCAGCAGCAATACACCTGGTCGATATTGCCGGAAAAATGAAAGAAATAAAACTTTTTTTGAAACATACAGACTCACGACTAGGACTTGCATGTACTTACATGTACGTGTGTTCAATGTTCGATCGACGCAAAGTCTGCCTCGATTGACATCACAAAAGGGGTAGGCGGAGTCAACCCCAAACAACTTTATCTATTTTTTAAACGTATAAATCGTTACAAACAATTACTCAAAAAATTGTATTGTTCATAAACATATACTCTTATGTTTGAAGAAACAAAAATTCTATTTCCAGGTGACTTTAATCTTATTTAAAAGTAATGTTTTGCTCCTTTGTACCTTTTTCAGATAAAATGGCTTCTTCAAATCCACCAAAGGTTTCAGCTATTGAGAAAATTGTCCAGAATCATCTGGAGTGTGGTATTTGTTTTGATCCATACAAGGACCCTAAAATACTTGACTGTCTACACAGCTTCTGTAAAATCTGTTTGCAGAAGTACCAGTCTACCAACTACAAAGATGCTACGATGCTTATTTGTCCCGTGTGTCGAAAAAAGACACAACTTCATCAGAAAGATGTTCAAGCTCTCAAGACTAACTTCAACATAACTGGTCTTGCAGATCAACTGAAGCTGGTTAGCTTATCTGAAGACAACCAGTGGGTTTGTAAACTATGTAGGGACAAAAATGAGGCAACTCATTTCTGTTTTGACTGCCCGGCGATCTTTTGTGCAAACTGCTACAAAGTGCACCAGAAAAGTCACACAGTAAACACTTTGAAAGACATTAGTGATGGGAAGATTGCAAGCAAAGACAGAAAACCAAAACGCCATCCAGAATGCCAAACTCATGAAGGTGAAGTGATGAGGTTCTACTGTACAACTTGTGATGTGATGATTTGTAGAGATTGCACTGTAATAGATCACTGTAAACCACAACATGAGTATATTGACTGCAACCAAGCCACATCCACATACAAACAGTCATTAGCTCAACTCTTTACTCCCCTTGAAGAAACCATGAAGAAGCTTCAACAATCTCAAGCAACTGCCTCAACAATGAAAAACAATCTAAACATTGCAGCTAAGAGAACCATGGCAGACTTGAAAAACAGAGCTGATGAGATCAGGGCTGAGGTAACAGCTCAAGAACGTCGCATCATGGATGAAATACAAACCACCCTTAAAGATCGTAACCAGAAATTGGAGGAATTTGTGCAAGCACTGAGTGTACACTTGCAGCAAATACAGCAATCATTGCAGAGCGCCAAAGATGTTAGCAAGAATTCATTAGCTCCTGACTTCCTTGCAGTCTATTCTACTATCAGTCAGGACTTGAAGGGACTCAGAGATCAAAATCAACCCAAGATAGATTCAACCCTTTCCCATCTGAGATTCACTCCAGGGGTTTGTGACATCTCCCTTGGTAATCTGATTAAGAAGGAGCCAAGGTGGGAGCTTTGTTTGAAGAATGATGAAGGAATCGGTATGGTTTGGGATATTGATGCCTCCTTACCTGGGGATGAGATAGCAGTGGCAGACAACAGGATTGGCAAAGTGGTAATCTACGACACTACGGGACACCAGAAGAAAATAATCAACCTACCACAATGTAAGTCATTTACAATTTAAGTCTTTAGTTAGAGGTGTAATAATGTTGTAACTCTCAGTTCAAACAGTGAACAAAATTACAGTTGATTAGTTATAAGGGTGACTGTCGGAGAGTATTCCATGAAAATAAGTAGTAATGTTCAAAACTGCAGTCAAATCTGAGAAAATTTAATTAAACTTATCAATTCAAGTCAGTCATTAAAACCCTGTATTGAGGGACCTGTTTGGTTGCAAGGCCCATTTGGTCATTGGCTCATTGCCATGCTGACATTTGTCCCCCACATAGGTTTTAATTTTTTTTTTTTTTTTTGTATTCGAACAATTGTAATATCTCAGGAAATTTGTTCACTCCTCCAGGTGTTGCCTTGGTTAATTTATTTTATTTTAAGTCGGATCATAATTGAGATTGATTAAATGACCTTGCAGGCTCTAGTGCTGTTGTTATACATACTTTCTACATCTACTGTCATTCTGAAGATTTATATTCTTCTATTCAACACCATCAATAAAGAAGTTTCTATTTCTAAATGAATGGTTAAATAACAACAAGTAATGCAATTAAAAAGTTTCTCTTGATATTAGTCACCTTGCTAGTATGAATAGATTCATTTTTATTGTCCTACTGTATTTCAAAATTGCACGTAGGTGCTTGTGAGTTATTAGCAAAGTAATACTGACTTTTCTAATATAGGACAGAATTTAATAAAGCAAACATATCGTTTGCATTTTTCACAATCATCAAATTAAATAGATTGAAAGTAATTTGCGAATAAATTATTGTATTGAGTCATATCCATTTGTTCATTTGTTTTTCAGGTCCAAAGTCTATTGCTGCATTCAAGAATCAGTTAGTGATTGTAGATGAGACCAACTCTGTCAAGATGTACAATAGGAAAGGCAACAAGATGTTTGAATTCCACACAGTGCCTCATAGTGAAGTGGACATGACATCAGTAGACCTCCGCAGTGTAGCAGTCATAAAGGATACAATCATGGTCGGGGATGTGAAGAGGTCAGTTATAACTAAACACAGATCCAGTGATGGTTCACTCATTGGCACTGTTTCAGTTCAGACACAACCTTGGTTATTGGCCATTGACAGCAAGGACAGAGTTGTAGTTAGTGATGGGGACAGACAACAAGTAGACATTGTTGGAATCGATGGTACTACACTATTCAGCATCAATCCAAAAATCAATAGTCGACCAGTTGGAGACTGCAATGGTGTATGCTGTGACAGCTCAGCTATCTACATTGCAGTGTGCAATGGGTTTGACACTGGTCATATTCATCAGTATGACACTCAGGGTAGATTTCTCAGCTGTATTGCTCAGGGTCTGTACCTTCCACGTG
This sequence comes from Asterias amurensis, assembly GCF_032118995.1. Lineage (NCBI taxonomy): Eukaryota > Metazoa > Echinodermata > Asteroidea > Forcipulatida > Asteriidae > Asterias > Asterias amurensis. The sequence continues at coordinate 2,453,255 of NC_092651.1, forward strand.
GAATCTCATTGACATCAGATGGTCAGCAGCTTGCAGTGGCTGACTGGAAATCAGTGAAGATTTATAACAAGGTGTAATGTTATCTGATTATGATGATACTGGTAAGAGAAATAAATGCTACAAAAACATGTACATTGACATGTAATGACCACAGTGTGTCTATACAGCTCAATAAAAATCAATCTAGAGTTGAAAAAGTTGTGTGTTATTCATTCTTCAATCAAATAAATAATCTTATCATTTTAAATTAGAAACTCACAATTAGTTAAATTGATCAATAGTATCAGTGAGACATCCACACAATTGTTTTATTTCAAATCATGAAGTGAACTCAATACCTTTGTAGTATTTGTTGTTGGATATAGTAAGCAAACAAATTGCAGATCAGCCAAAATAATGAGGAACATTAAAAGGTCAACTCTGATACCAATTTTAATACAATTACCAGAACAAATTTGCTACAGACATCCACTGAAACACATTTTCAATTGTTTCTAACCTGTTGCTAGCGGTCTCTTTGGTAATGTATGCCTAGCCAGATATTTTAGTTCATTAAACTTAACTTGATTGTAGCTCTGATATACAAAGTTTGAAATCCTACTTGTATGTAGTTGTTGACCAACTTACTGACATTACAATCTGAGAATGAGTAAACATGGAGTTCCCCCAACTTGCCTGGTAAGCTAGATGGCTGTATACTAAGCACTCTAAATACTCCTGGATGACCCTGAATGTGGGTCAGATTGATCCAAACATTGGTCAGGTCTAACTGGATCTAGAGTCAGGATGAGTAAACATGGAGTTCCCCCAACTTGCCTGGTAAGCTAGATGGCTTTGTACTAAGCACTCTAAATACTCCTGGATGACCCTGAATGTGGGTCAGATTGATCCAAACATGGGTCAGGTCTAATTGGATCTAGAGTCAGGATGAGTTATCATGGAGTTCCTTCAACTTGCCTGGTAAGCTGGATGGCTTTTGCTAAGCACTCTTAATACTCCTGGATGACCCTGAATGTGGGTCAGATTGATCCAAACATGGGTCAGGTCTAATTGGATCTAGAGTCAGGATGAGTTATCATGGAGTTCCTCCAACTTGCCTGGTAAGCTGGATGGCTTTTGCTAAGCACTCTTAATACTCCTGGATGACCCTGAATGTGGGTCAGATTGATCCAAACATTGGTCAGGTCTAATTGGATCTAGAGTCAGGGTCAGTTCTGGGTCAGGAGTTCTTAGAGTACAGGGCAACTGTGAAGTAGGTTTGCTCTTGTAGACAAAATTAATAGTCTGATCATGGTGTGGAAAAAGTAGAACTAGAAATATTTGACTCTGAATCAATAAACACCATTGATCACGGAATTGATCAAAGTTTCTGATGACATAACTTCATAATGGTCTATGTAGATTGTTGTATTCCTGTATCTTCATTTGACAATTGAACTTGTTATTATAAATGATTCTTCCAATTGACTGTTATTGCTTTGATGTTAAGAAACAAGTGTACATTATGCTCAAGTCGTATAAATATAAACACTTGTTTGGTATTAACCAATGAAGGAAGTTAAGTCTATTTTCATTGAATACTCAAGATTTTTTTCTGTTTGATTTGTTGAACTATCTGAATTTGGTTTGATGTTAAGAACATGTGTAAAGTGATTTAAAGATAAACATATTGTTTTTGCTGTTTGACCTTTATTGGGAGTAAATTTTACTGGATAACCAAGATTGTTTATCTGTAGTTAGTTCATATAAACAGTAGTTTAGTTAATGTTTCCAATACAGTTCGATCTGTGTTTATATGTTTTTATGTACTGGACACTATTGGTAATTACTAAAAAAGGTTGTTAGCATAAAAAACTCACTTGGTTATGAGCAATGGAGAGCTGTGGATAGTATAAAACATTGAGAGAAATGGCTCCCTGAAAGAAAATAGTTTTTTAGAAAGAGGTAATTTCTCAATAAAATGCTTAAGTGTTTGAGGTCTGAAGCCTTTTATTACCTATCTGAAAGTACACAAACTGTTGAAACAAGTGTGTTTTTTTTTCTTTTATCATTTTCTTGCAATTTCGGTGACCAACCGAGCCCAAATTTTGACAGTTTTTCCTATGCAAATGTTGGGATACACCAGTTTAGAATACTGGTCTTTGACATTTTACCAAACGTGTCCAGTGTCTTTTTATGGAACAGGTGTACATTATAATCAAGTCATATAAATACAAACACTTTATATATCATTTATAGGAGTTTGGCATTTACCTATAACAGAGGAGTTAACTTTAGTTTCATTGTATAATCAAGATTGTTTTCTGTAGAAGTGTCTTGGCCAAGTGGTTAAGAGCAAAGAATTCAAACTCTGGTGTTTCTGATCAGCAGAGTGTGGGTTCGAATCCCCCAGTCGTGACACTTGTGTCCTTAAGCAAGACACCATTGCTTCATCCTTCGGATGGGACATACATGTAAGGCCGTTGGTCCCATGTGTTGTGTAATGCATGAACCCAGTGCACTTATGAAAACAGGGTGTTCCTGCCTGTGGCTGCTTTATGCACCATAGTACCTTGTAAACCCTTATAAGGTGCTACATACATGTAATTTGGTCTCAGAATTCATAACTTTCAATATAGAAAAGTTTGGAGTTAACTTTGTTTTCATTGTATAATCAATGTTGTGTTATGAAGTTATTATATTTAGTTGTATTGCTGATACTTCCAATTATCTGGATTTGCTTCTATGTTTTATGATCAAAAATGATTTAAAGACTATTACTGCTTTTTGTTCCATATTGGGAGTACATTTTACTTGATAATCAAGACTGGTTGACGCTGTTGATATTGCATACAAAAAGTAGTTTAGTTTGACTTAGTTTGAGTGAGTTTGATCTGTATATTAAGAGGTTGCAGTGGATTATTGCTCATGAAAAGTTGCTTGGAGTAATGCTACTCGATCTCTAAAGCAAAGTATATTCCCAACTTTTGACATTGTCAATAAATCTGGAGATGATTCTTATTATTATTGTTGTCAAGTGAAGATTTATTCCATTTTCTTTCTCCCTCATATACTTTGATTGTCTTGTACAAACTGCTCTGAGCCTAGAAGTATTTCTTTAATATAAAAATGTTTAGGAATTATTGAAGTTACTTTATAGATCTTGAAGAAGCTCACATCTTTTCTGAAGTAAAACAAATCAAGTTATACAATTAGAATGGTTACTTACTTATATTTGTTGTCTTGTTCAAAAGTACAAACACCATCCAAACTTTTGCCATTAGATATTTTTTATACAGAGAAAGTAGTGGCAGATTTGGAAAGCTTGTGCAATTTCCTTTCCAAAGACACCAATTTCAACCAATTTGACCAAGTGTTTATCGATTTATGATTAATTGAATTTAGGCGGTTCTTGCGCATTTTGACCAGAATCAGCAAGAAAGAGTGTGCAGTAACGCGAAAACTCTTATCAGATTGAGCTAAAATTTGAAATTTGAGCTTATTGAACTGAAATTAGCCTACAAACCAATTCAAATGTAACCAATCAGCAATGTTTTGCAGCTCATCCCTTCCTTGGGTTTAGTCATGAGAAGTATCAATACAGCGCTGCCCATGATAGCCAGGCTGGGATAATGAATAATCTTATTTTAGTTTGACCCTCTCATTGATGTGTGATAAGCGCTGTATACTCACTGCTTTCAGAGTCCTGTGGAGAGACAAATGAACCTCAGACAGAAGATGGTCCTCATGAATGAGATTCTGAACATGGTGTAAGGATCATCATTGGTTGGAATTCTACTGGATTCCACTTTCACATCATCTACCTTCTTTTTCATCTTTGTTCTTTACAGAAGGAGAACTCAAGTCTAGTTCAGTGTCTTGAGGATGAGGAGTGTTGGGAGTATAAAGCTGAAGCAGATGATGTCACTGCTGGAGCATGAACTAAACCAAAGTAATCAGGTATGAGATGAGAGCAACCATGTGGTGTGTCTTAGAGTCAAGAAATAGGAGTGCAGACAAAACCACTGGTAGTTGAGATGGTAGTCCACCTTCCTCATTCTAGAGTAGATCTTAACTGCTATGCCAATGAGCTCACCCAGTGACAAGGAGCAAGTTTGAATCATATTGAAATACTGAGGCAGTTGAGATGGTGGCCTTCCTCATTCTAGAGTACATCTTAACTGCTAGGCCAATGAGCTCACCCAGTGACAAGGAGCAAGTTTGAATCATATTGAAATACTGAGGCAGTTGAGATGGTAGTCCACCTTCCTCATTCTAGAGTAGATCTTAACTGCTAGGCCAATGAGCTCACCCAGTGACAAGAAATAGGAGTGCAGACAAATCCACTGGTAGTTGAGATGGTAGTCCACCTTCCTCATTCTAGAGTAGATCTTAACTGCTATGCCAATGAGCTCACCCAGTGACAAGGAGCAATTTTTAATTGTCAATAATCCATGTATTTTTTTTAACCTACTATTAATGCTTGCAATGTGTAACAATGTTTTGTATTTGAGATTTTAGACCTAATTGCTTTTTAATACTTTGGGATTTCTATTGATTAAGTTTGTTGTTGAATGTTTTTAAGAATGTTTACTCCCGTTGTTATAATTCTGTATTTTCTTATGTTTTAGTTGTCCATTTTTCCATGTTCAGCGCCCTAGAGCATGTTTACACATGATTAGGGCGCTATACAAGTTTTGGTATTATTATTATTATTAAGAAGCAAGTTTGAATTGTATTGAAATACTGAGGCAGTTTAGATGGTAGTCCACCTACCCAAGTAACTTTATACCCACGGCTGTTATTAACTACCTGTACAGTATGTTCCCTTTAAGTCCATATTCATTAAGACAATTGTGAGATTGTTTTCCCTATAAACATTGTGTTCAAACATTGCAAGCATTCAGCTGCCTGAAGATACTTGTTTTGTCCCTGATGGATGATGTCTGGTTGTAATGTGTTCCAGTCTTTAACAAACTGTTTTGGGTATGAATGAATATTTGAAGCAGTCTTTGCTTGTAGGGAACAGTTGGTATGTCTCTTGCATGCTGTGAATTGTATCTGGATTGGCGTGTTACCCGTTGTTATGTAGAACATTCCTGCCAGGACATCAGCCTGACCATGGCATGGTGGAGAGTCAAGCCAATATTCCGTCTGCCATTACAGACAATAAGACTTTTTAAGGAGTTGTTATAACCCACCTACATGAATTGAAGCAACTAAAAACTATCCCGTGCACAGAAGTGACAGAACGTCAAGGATAATCACGTACCCAGAAAGTAAAATCATATTTTTAAGAGCGCCCTCACATGGTAAAAAAAACTTGGGAATTTAAAGCTGAATGGTTTGTGTAACCTAGACTTGGCCCCTGTCTTTCAGGTCCCTGCTTGCAGATCCAGTGATTCCATTGGATACAACGATCATTTGATAACCGTGCAGTGACATGAGCTTTCCATATACATGCCCAAATAGTACACTGCTGTCACGTCTGAAATAGAACTTGACTGCGTATCTCTATGTGAAATGACCGAGGTCAAAGGTGAAAATACACGCTGGTTTGGAGGTAGGTCTCTGGCGTTATTCACGAGCCTCAAAGCGTGATGTCAGATGTTCAGGCTATATGTAACCTTGCACAACAATTAGCAAACCTTTTATTTGATGAGTTTCTTTGTAAACATTGTTGTTTCCATAGGCGAGTTTGGATGTCAGTTTGATGCATCTGGAATGGGTGAGACTCGAGAGACTGTGGACTGGTGTTGGGCGCTTCAATACCAAGATGTGAATGTGGAACCTTGCTGAGGATCCAGCCTGTGACTCACACAACCGTACCATCATATTAGCCAGCAACATCTCCTGCGTACCTCAGGTGAGTTTAAAATATCAAACAGCTGTCTTTGATGGATTTTTGAACAATTTTGGTCACACCCTGGTTTATTATTTAGAATAGTGAACATTGGTACCAAGAAACGAATGAGGGTTCAATCAAAACCTACATGCGCCAGATAAAGTCAAAAATATTTATAAAAAAAAGTTTAGTTTGATGTACTTTGAGTTGATGAATTGGAACAGTATTGCTGTATTTGTTTATTTTGGCCAGCTTTCATGCAAATAGCAAGTTTTCTTTCAAAGCAAGGATAAAGACAGGTCCCTGCTCCTTAGATCCAGTGATTCCATTGGATACAATGATATTATTGGATAAACGTGCAGTGACATGAGCTTTCCATAGATGCCCAAACAGTACACTGCTGTCACATCCGCAATAGAATTTCAGGCCTTCATTTTAAAGGAGCGCGATGGCTCACGCTTCTCCGCGCTCCTTACAGTTTTTTAACTAGAGCATTTTTAAAGACAGTGGACACTATTAGTAATTGTCAAAGACTAGCCTTCACATTTGGTGTATCTCAACATATACATAAAATAACAAACCTGTGAAAATTTGAGCTCAATCGGTCATCGAAGTTACGAGATAACATTGAAAGAAAAAAACACCCTTGTCACACGAAGTTGTGTGCATTTAGATTGTTGATTTCGAGACCTCAAGTTCTAAACCTGAGGTCTCGAAATCAACTTTGTGGAAAATTACTTCTTTCTCGAAAACTATGGCACTTCAGAGGGAGCTGTTTCTCACAGTGTTTTATACCATCAACCTCTCCCAATTACTCGTCACCAAGAAAGGTTTTATGCCAATAATTATTTTGAGTAATTACCAATAGTGTCCACTGCCTTTAATTTCAATTTGCAGTATATATTTTGCAGCATTTATGCTTGAAACATGTACTAAAAATTGAAAATAAATATGTTTTAAATCTCGTTAAATTTAATTATCTCATTTTCAAATATTGGTACCTCGTTCCTTTAACCAAAGTGCTCTGGGCTGCCGGTCTATACTGTTTAAAGGCACTGATATGAACATGTTTGGTATTTACCCAGAATATATTTTAGTGTAAACTTACTTTGTACCAAGCCATGGAGGTATTAATGTCTATGGAGATAAAATGAAGATAAAATGTATAGTGTTAAAACATTGTGAGAAAAACTCCTTCTGAAGTAAAATAGTTTTTAAAAAAGAGTTAATTTTTCCATTAAAATATTTGAATCTGAGTAAGACTTCAGGCCTGAAGCCTTTTTTCAGGCATCTGAAAAGCACATAAATTTGTGCATCCAGGAACGCTTTTTTGACATAATTATTTTGCAACTTTGATGAAAAGCTGAGCCCAAAGTTTCACAGAATTGTTAGTTTATGTTGGGATACACCAATTGAGAATGATGGTCTTTGACAATTACCAAACATGTCTAGAGTCTTTAAGCAAATTACCATATATTTATGATTACTACATAACTCTGTGTGTAGGATTTCAGTACAGTTTAAGAGCAACACAGACAGGTAACAATGATAACTTGCAAACTGAAAGTTGATATAAAGTTCAATAGTCACCATACAATACACCTACACAGACAGACACCAATGGTACATGGAGCTTCCTGTACACTTGCAGTACATACAGACAACAATAGTAGCTATACATATATTCAAGTTCACTATTCACTACTAGGGTCAGTGGTTTCTCTGTATGCTGTGCCCTGTGGTAGCTGCAAAGTCAGCTAACTTAAGGGTGTGTGACGTACATGTACATGAACCTGCTGCATGACTCTAGGAGGAAGTAAACGCTTCATTTCCAGCGCCATTTTGGGAGGGACAAGCTCTGGTGTTACATGCTGCTGCAAAAAATTGTTCAAAATTCAGCAAGAAAACTTGACTTCATTTTGTGTTTATTCAATTTGGACAGTACTTCAGACATATTTACTAAGGAGAGTTGAGGTGAGTACAGATTACAAATGAATAATTTTGTTCAAGTCTCTTAGCTTGAGATAGGCCTACACCTACATGTAATTTGTATTGTGCAGTATGTACACACTTCCATAAGTGTTTAACTTTGTAATAGAATATGATACATTGTTAGTCAAGACTTTGCAAGGGTTTTTTGTACACAATAACTCAATATCGGTTTTTTTCTATACAAGTCTCAACATTCATTTAAAGTTAATTTAAGAAAAAAGTATTGGGTATGTATGATGTGTGATCAGCATTTAATTAGGCATTAATTACAGGATTCTCATCACTCTGTGCTGGGATGCTCAGTGGGCTAGTAGTTTAGTTATCAGCTCTAGGATGCTGTGGGTCATGGGTTTGAATCCAACCTGAGTAGGTTGCTTGTAATTTGTTTCTGCATCACTCCGGGGAAAGCACTGAGTAAACACCAATTCAGGGGCGCACCGGGCGAGCAGTTGCCAAGGTGTACATGAGCCTAGTTTTGTGTACAAAGACAAGATGAAATCATGTTTCTTTTCACTCTTTATGGAAATTAAATGTTTTCCTCAACGACTATCACAATTTCCTTAACAGGACACCATGATATACCATTGTAGATCACTGACCACAAATATTTGCAACTAAATAGAAACCGAATCATCTTGAAAACGGTGCATGTCTTAGGTTATTTAAGGGGAAAAGACGCGGAAACTGTAAAAAAAAGTCACTAAAATGAGATTTGGTCAGAAGATCAGTATTTTCCTCTGTGCTTAATTTTAAACAAAAGTATCAAGAATGTAGAAATCGCAAATATTGTCGAAGAAGACATTAAATTTCCATATTAGAGAAAAGGGAAACGATTTTCTCGTGTCTTTGTGCACAAAATTAGGCACAAGTACACCAAAGCAGTGGCGCGCGCTGCCCAGCACTTGTGCGCCTTAATTGGTGTATACACTGCTTATCACAAATTGGTGAATGGTGAAGTACTGTTTTTTTAGAAATTCAAACTGCTGAGTACAAGTGTGTTATTTGTTTTGATGCCGTTATCATCTATAAGTTTAAAGACGTGTACTGAAATGGTCTTGGTCAGCTGAATGCTTAATCTTATTTAAAAGTATTTTTTTGCTCCTTTCTACCTTTTTCAGATAAAATGGCTTCTTCAAACCCGCTAAAGGTTTCAGCTATTGAGAAAATTGTCCAGAATCATCTGGAGTGTGGTATTTGTTTTGATCCATACAAGGACCCTAAAATACTTGACTGTCTACACAGCTTCTGTAAAATCTGTTTGCAGAATTACCAGTCTACCAACTTCAAAGATGCTACGATGCTTATTTGTCCTCTGTGTCGAAAAAAGACACAACTTCATCAGAAAGATGTTCAAGCTCTCAAGACTAACTTCAACATAACTGGTCTTGCAGATCAACTGAAGCTGGTCAGCTTATCTGAAGACAACCAGTGGGTTTGTAAACTATGTAAGGACAAAAATGAGGCAACTCATTTCTGTTTTGACTGCCCGGCGATCTTTTGTGCAAACTGCTACAAAGTGCACCAGAAAAGCCACACAGTAATCACTTTGAAAGACATAAGTGATGGGAAGATTGCAAGCAAAGACAGAAAACCAAAACGCCGTCCAGAATGCCAAACTCATGAAGGTGAAGTGATGTGGTTCTACTGTTCAACATGTGATGTGATGATTTGCCAAGCTTGTACTGTCATAGATCACTGTAAACCACAACATGAGTATATTGACTGCAACCAAGCCTCATCCACATACAAACAGTCATTGGCTCAACTCTTTACTCCCCTTAAGGAAACCATGAAGAAGCTGGAACAATCTCAAGCAACTGCCTCAACGATGAAAGACAATCTAAACATTGCAGCTATGAGAACCATGGCAGACTTGAAAAACAGAGCTGATGAGATCAGGGCTGAGGTAACAGCTCAAGAGAGTCGCATCATGGATGAAATACAAACCACCCTTAAAGATCATAACCGGAAATTGGAGGAATTTGAGCAAGCAGTGAGTGTACACTTGCAGCAAATACAGCAATCATTGCAGATCGCCAAAGATGTTAGCAAGAGTTCATTAGCTCCTGACTTCCTTGCAGTCTATTCAACTATCAGTAAGGACTTGAAGGAACTTAGAGATAAAAATCAACCCAAGTTAGATCCGACCCTTTCCCATCTGAGATTCACTCCAGGGGTTTGTGACATCTCCCTGGGTAATCTGATTACAAAGGAGCCAAGGTGGGAGCTTTCTTTGAAGTATGATGAAGGAATCGGTTGGGCTAGGGATATTGACGCCGCTATTCCTGGGGATGAGGTGGCAGTGGCAGACTACGAGAATAGAGGAGTTGTAATCTACGACACTACGGGACACCAGAAGAAAACTATCGACCTACCACAAGGTAAGTCCTTTACAATTTAAGTCTTTAGTTAGAGGTGTATTAATGCTATAACTCTCAGTTCAAACAGTTTTAAAAACTGCAGTTGAGTAGTTGTCAGTCAAACAGTATTTCATGAAATTAAGTCATTACTCTTCCAAAACTGCAGTCAAATCTGAGAAAGTTTAATCAAACTTATCAACTCAGAGCAATCATTAAAAACTGCAGTGAGGGACCTGTTTGGTTGCAAGGCCCCTTTGGTTATTGTCATGCTGGCATTTGTCCCCCACATAGGTTTTAAATGTTTTTTTTTATATTTAGTATTCAAACAATTGTAATATCTCAGGAAATTTGTTCACTCCTCCAGGTGTTGCCTTGGTTAATTTATTTTATTTTAAGTCAGATCATAATTGAGATTGATAAAATGACCTTGCAGGCTCTAGTGCTGTTGTTATACAAACTTTCTACATGATCCCTAAATCCACTCTATCTACTGTCATTCTGAATATTTACATTCTTCTATTCAACACCATCAATAAAGAAGTTTCTATTTCTAAATGAATGAATAAATAACAACAATTAATGCAATTTTTAAGTAAAAACTGAAAATAAGAAAAAACTTCAAAACCAAAGTTCTCTTGATAGTAGTCACCTTGCTAGTATGAACAGATTACTGTTTATTGTCCTACTGTATTTCAAAGTTGCACGTAGGTGCTTTGTGAGTTATTAGCAAAGTAATACAGACTTTTCTAATATAGGACAAATTTTAATAAAGCAAACATATCTTTTGCATTTTTCACAATCATAAAATTAAACAGATTGAAAGTAATTTGCGAACTAATTATCATTGTATTGAGTCCTATCCATTTATTCATTTGTTTTTCAGGTCCATTGGCTGTTGCTGCATTCAAGAATCAGTTAGTGATTGTAGATGAGACCAACTCTGTCAAGATGTACAATAGGAAAGGCAACAAGATGTTTGAATTCCATACAGTGCCTCATAGTGAAGTGGGCAAGACATCAGTACACCTCCGCAGTGTAGCAATCTTAAAGGATACAATCATGGTCGGGGATGTGATGAGGTCAGTTATAACTAAACACAGATCCAGTGATGGTTCACTCATTGACACTGTTTCAGTTCAGACTGAACCTTACTACTTGGCCATTGACAGCAAGGACAGAATTTTAGTCAGTGGGGAGAGACAACAAGTAGACATTGTTGGACTTACTGGTACTACACTGTTCAGCATCAATCCCAATATCAATAGTCGACAAGTTACATACTGCAGAGGTGTATGCTGTGACAGCTCAACTATCTACATTGCAGTGGACAATGGGGATTACAACACTGGTCATATTCATCAGTATGACACTCGGGGTAGATTTCTCAGCTGTATTGTTCAGGGTCTGTACGACCCAGGTGGAATCTCATTGACATCAGATGGTCAGCAGCTTGCAGTGGCTGACTGGAAATCAGTGAAGATTTATAACAAGGTGTAATGTTATCCGATTATGATGATACTGGTAAGAAAAATAAATTCTACAAGTACAACATGTACATTGACATGTAATGACCACAGAGTGTCCATACAGCTAAATAAAAATCAATCAAGAATTCAAAAAGATGTGTGTTATTCATTCTTCAATCAAATAATAATCTTATCAGTTTAAATTGGAAACTCACAATTAGTTTAATTGATCAATAATATCAGTAAGACATCCACACAATTGTTTTATTTCAAATCATGAAGTGAACTCTTTATGTTTAATAAACTCTTCTTCAAACACTTACAAATATTTGGACATGTGAATGGACATGCAGGCTCTCACTGGAAATAATTTGATTTGGTCCATTTGATGTTGTTACGGTTTATTCTTTTCCTAAATCACTCTCAGATTCTTCCATGAGAAATGTTACCAGCCTTTGCCCTCCTGTTTTTTATGAAATTGGAGAGTAATTCAACTCTTTTCAGTATAAGCCTGCATGTCCAGTCCAACATTTATGGGTTGTTTGAGGTTCTGAAAAGATTTACAACTACTCTGAAAAAGTGTTAATGTAACGGTAGAAGAGTGGTCCCTTTATTGTTGTTCCTGTCTATTCACGATTGACCATGTATACTTTAATGACTTGTAATCAGAAAATAAAATCTCTGTTAGTTTAGAATTTGTTTTCATACTATCAACGTTGATTTGTAAAAGAACAACTGTTTTAGCTTGTTACCCTTTATCTTTCTGTATTGTACTGTTTAACCAATCTGAACTTCAGGATTTTATATGATTTCGTTTTTATGTTTTAAAAATGCCAACAAAATGTTCCACACAGGGATCATACAATTGTGACGGTAGACAAGTCTACTTCATTGATTTGTAATCAGAAATATAACATGCTGTGTTAGTTGAGCAGAATTTATTTTATAAACATCATGGGTGACTTGTAAAGGAACATTGGTTTACTTTGTTTATTGTTTATGTTCTTATGATGCTCTATGGCCTAAGTGTATTGTATTCTAATGTAATATGTATGTAGTATTAGTTGTTGAATATAGTAAGCAAACAAATTGCAGATCAGCCAAAAATAATGAGGAACATTGAAAGGTCAACTCTGATACCAATTTTGAAACAATTACCAAAAAGACTTTGCAACAGACATCAACTGAAAACACATATTACATTGTTTCTAACCTGTTGCTTGTCGGCTCTCGGCTAATTTATGACTGGACAGATATGTTTAGTTCATCAAACTTAACTTGATTGTAGCTCTGATATACAAAGTTTGAAATCCTACTTGTATGTAGTTGTTGACCAACTTACTGATACTACAATCTGAGAATGAGTAAATATGGAGTTCCCCCAACTTGCCTGGTAAGCTAGATGGCTTTATACTAAGCACTCTAAATACTCCTGGATGACCCTGAATGTGGGTCAGATTGATCCAAACATGGGTCAGGTCTAATTGGATCTAGAGTCAGGATGAGTAAATATAGAGTTCCTCCAACTTCCCTGGTAAGCTAGATGGCTTTATACTAAGCACTCTTAATACTCCTGGATGACCCTGAATGTGGGTCAGATTGATCCAAACATGGGTCAGGTCTAATTGGATCTAGAGTCAGGATGAGTAAATATAGAGTTCCTCTAACTTCCCTGGTAAGCTAGATGGCTTTATACTAAGCACTCTGAATACTCCTGGATGACCCTGAATGTGGGTCAGATTGATCCAAACATGGGTCAGGTCTAATTGGATCTAGAGTCAGGATGAGTAAATATAGAGTTCCTCCAACTTCCCTGGTAAGCTAGATGGCTTTATACTAAGCACTATAAATACTCCTGGATGACCCTGAATGTGGGTCAGATTGATCAAAGCATGGGTCATGTCTAATTGAATCTAAGTCGGGGTCATTTTTGAGTTTGGAGTTCTTAGAATACATGGCAACTGTGAAGTAGGTTTGCTCTTGTAGACACAATTAATAGTCTGATCATGATGTGGAAAAAGTAGATCTAGAAATATTTGAATCAACAAACACCATTGAGTTTCCGATGACATAACTTCTTAATGGTATATGTAGATTGTTGTATTCCTATTGTCAATTGAACTTGTTATTATAAATGGTTCTTTCAATTAATTGTTATTTGATGTTAAGAAACATGTGTACAATACGATCAAGTCATATAAATATAAACACTTGTTTGGTATTAACCACTGAAGGGAGTTAAGTATATTTTCTTTGTATACAATTTTTGGACTGATTTTTTTAAATTATCTGAATTTGGTTTGATGTTAAGGAACATGTGTAAAGTGATTTAAAGATATTTTTAACTTTTTGCTGCTTGACCTTTATTGGGAGTAAATTTTACTGGATAACCAAGATTGTATAGTCAATGTTTCAAATTAAGTTTGATCTTTGTTTATATGTTTTTATGTACTGGACACTATTGGTAATTACTAAAAATAATTGTTCGCATAAAAAACTCACTTGGTAATGAGCAATGGTGAGCTGTTGATACTTCAACAAATTGTGAGAAACTGCACCCTCTGAAAGAAAATAGTTTTTGAGAAAGAGGTAATTTCTCAATACAATAATGAAGTACTTCAGGTCTGAAGCCTTTTATAACCTATCTGGAAGTACACAAATTGGTGCAACAAGTGTTTTTTTCTTTCTTTTATCATTTTCTTGCAGTTTCGGTGACCAACCGAGCCCAAGTTATGACATATTTGTTTTATGCATATGTTGGGATACACCAAGTGAGAATACTGGTCTTTGACATTTTACCAAATGTGTCCAGTGCCTTTAAGGAACCAGTGTACATTATGATCAAGTCATATAAATACAAACACTTTACACATCAATTATAGGAGTTTGGTATTTACCTATAACAGAGGAGTTAACTTTAGTTTCATTGTATAATCAAGACTGTAGTTGTTAGAAGTAGTTTTATTGCTGAAACTTCCAACTACCTGGATTTGCTTTTATGTTAAAGGAACACGTTGCCTTGGATCAGACGAGTTGGTAGTAAAATACAATGATCCACACAAATTTGCCTCAAAAATTTGACTCTCATAGATGGCTGACCGTGTTAGTCAAAGAGGTAAAAGGAAAACCACACAATTTCGAGGCATATTTGTGTGGATCATGGTATTTTACTTTTAAAACATATTTCCAACCATATACATGTATGCATTTTATAACAAACGTTTAAAAACCTTCTCTGTTTTTTTAGACCAACTCGACTGGTCCAAGGCAACTGGTTCCTTTAAAGACAAATACTGTATGAGTTTGCTTTTTGACCCATATTGGGAGAACATTTTACTTGATAGTCAAGACTGGTTAACGCTGTTGCTAATGCATTCGAGAAAAGTAGTTTAGTTTTAGTTTGTTTGAGTAAGTTTGATCTGTATATTAAGACGTTGCAGTGGATTATTGCTCATGAAAAGTTGCTTGGATTAATGCTACTCTATCTCTAAAGCAAAGTATATTCAACTTTTGACATTGTCAATAAATCTGGAGATGATTCCTACTCTATTATTATTTCTGTCAAGTGAAGATTTATTTCATTTTCTTTCTCCCTCATACACTTTGACTGTCTTGTATGAACTGCTCTGAGCTTAGAGATATTTCCTTCATTTAAAAATGTTTAGGAATTATTTAAGTTACTTTATAGATCTTGAAGAAGCTCAAATCTTTTCTGAAGTAAAACAAATCAAGTTATACAATTAGAATGGTTACTTACTTATATTTGTTGTCTTGTTAAAAAGTACAAACACCATCCAAACTTTTGCCATTAGATATTTTTTATACAGAGAAAGTAGTGGCAGATTTGGAAAGCTTGTGCAATTTCCTTTCCAAAGACACCAATTTCAACCAATTTGACCAAGTGTTTATCGATTTATTATTAATTGAATTTAGGCGGTCTTGCACATTTTGACCGGAATCAGCAAGAAAGAGTGTGCAGTAACGCGAAACCGTTTATCAGATCGAGCTAAAATTTGAGCTTATTGAACTAAAATTACCCTATGAACCATATCAAATGTAGCCAATCAGCGATGTTTTGCAGCTCGTCCCTTCCTTGGGTTTAGTAATGAGAAGTATCAATACAGCGCTGCCCATGATAGCCAGGCTGGGATAATGAATAATCTTATTGTAGTTTGACCCTCTCATTGATGTGTGATAAGCGCTGTATACTCACTGCTTTCAGAGTCCTGTGGAGAGACAAATGAACCTCAGACAGAAGATGGTCCTCATGAATGAGATTCTTAACATGGTGTAAGGATCATCATTGGTTGGAATTCTACTGGATTCCACTTTCACATCATCTACCTTCTTTTTCATCTTTGTTCTTTACAGAAGGAGAACTCAAGTCTAGTTCAGTGTCTTGAGGATGAGGAGTGTTGGGAGTCTAAAGCTGAAGCAGATGATGTCACTGCTGGAGCATGAACTAAACCAAAGTAATCAGGTATGAGATGAGAGCAACCATGTGGCGTGTCTTAGAGTCAAGAAATAGGAGTGCAGACAAAACCACTGGTAGTTGAGATGGTAGTCCACCTTCCTCATTCTAGAGTAGATCTTAACTGCTATGCCAATGAGCTCACCCAGTGACAAGGAGCAAGTTTGAATCATATTGAAATACTGAGGCAGTTGAGATGGTGGCCTTCCTCATTCTAGAGTAGATCTTAACTGCTAGGCCAATGAGCTCACCCAGTGACAAGGAGCAAGTTTGAATCATATTCAAATATCATATCATCTCAACTGCCTCAGTATTTCAATATGATTCAAACTTGCTCCTTGTCACTGGGTGAGCTCATTGGCCTAGCAGTTAAGATATACTCTAGAATGAGGAAGGTGGACTACCATCTCAACTGCCTCAGTATTTCAATATGATTCAAACTTGCTCCTTGTCACTGGGTGAGCTCATTGGCCAAGCAGTTAAGATCTACTCTAGAATGAGGCAGTTGAGATGGTAGTCCACCTTCCTCATTCTAGAGTAGATCTTAACTGCTATGCCAATGAGCTCACCCAGTGACAAGGAGCAATTTTTAATTGTCAATAATCCATGTATTTTTTTAACCTACTATTAATGCTTGCAATGTGTAACAATGTTTTGTATTTGAGATTTTAGACCTAATTGCTTTTTAATACTTTGGGATTTCTATTGATTAAGTTTGTTGTTGAATGTTTTTAAGAATGTTTACTCCCGTTGTTATAATTCAGTATTTTCTTATGTTTTAGTTTGTCTATTTTTTCCATGTTCAGCGCCCTAGAGCATGTTTACACATGATTAGGGCGCTATACAAGTTTTGGTATTATTATTATTATTAAGAAGCAAGTTTGAATTGTATTGAAATACTGAGGCAGTTTAGATGGTAGTCCACCTACCCAAGTAACTTTGTACCCACGGCTGTTATTAACTACCTGTACAGTATGTTCCCGTTAAGTCCATATTCATTAAGACAATTCTGAGATTGTTTTCCCTATAAACATTGTGTTCAAACATTGCAAGCATTCAACTGCCTGAAGATACTTGTTTTGTCCCTGATGGATGATGTCTGGTTGTAATGTGTTCCAGTCTTTAACAAAACTGTTTTGGGTATGAATGAATATTTGAAGCAGTCTTTGCTTGTAGGGAAAAGTTGGTATGTCTCTTGCATGCTGTGAATTGTGTCTGGATTGGCGTGTTACCCATTGTTATGTAGAACATTCCTGCCAGGACATCAGCCTGACCATGGCATGGTGGAGAGTCAAGCCAATATTCCGTCTGCCATTACAGACAATAAGACTTTTTAAGGAGTTGTTATAACCCACCTACAAGAATTGAAGCAACTCAAAACTATCCCGTGCACAGAAGTGACAGAACGTCAAGGATAATCACGTACGCAGAAAGTAAAATCATATTTTTATGAGCGCCCTCACATGGTAAAAAATACAGCGGAATTTAAAGCTGAATGGTTTGTGTAGCCTAGACTTGGCCCCTGTCTTTCAGGGCCCCTCTGGCAGCTCCAGTGATTCCATTGGATACAATGATATCATTTGATAAACGTGCATTGACATGAGCTTTCCATAGATGCCCAAACAGTACACTGCTGTCACGTCCGAAATAGAATTTGACTTCGTATCTCTATGTGAAATGACCGAGGTCAAAGGTGAAAATACACGCTGGTCTTGAGGTAGGTCTCTGGCGTTTCTCACTAGCCTCAAAGTGTGATGTCAGATGTTCAGGCTATATGTAACCTTGCACAACAATTAGCAAACCTTTTATTTGATGAGTTTCTTTGTAAACATTGTTGTTTCCATAGGCGAGTTTGGATGTGAGTTTGATGCATCTGGAATGGGTGAGACTCAACAGACTGTGGACTGGTGTTGGGCGCTTTAATACCAAGATGTGAATGTGGAACCTTACTGAGGATCCAGCCTGTGACTCACACAATCATACCATCATATTAACCAGGAACATCTCCTGCGTACCTCAGGTGAGTTTAAAATATTAAACTTTGATGGATTTTTAAACAATTTTGGTCACACCCTGGTTTTATTTTTTAGAATAGTGTACATTGGTACCAAGAAACGAATGAGGGTTCAATCAAAACCTACATGCGCCAGATAAAGTCAAAATATAAATAAAAAAAAGTGTAGTTTGATGTACTTTGAGTTGATGAACTGGAACAGTATTGCTGTCAGAATATTTTGAAGTATTAAAGATCTACTTCAACAGCAAGATTGTTTAAACTTTCCTGAAATTCAATTAATTTGTGTTTCATGATTAGTGTATGTGATGGAAAATCCTTAGTGGTTGTTGAGTAATACATAATTTGTTTATTTTGGCCAGCTTTCATGCAGATAGCAAGTTTTTTTTCAAAGCAAGGATAGGCTCCTTAGATCAAGTGATTCCATTGGATACAATGATATCATTGGATAAACGTGCAGTTACATGAGCTTTCCGTAGATGCCCAAACAGTACACTGCTGTCACATCCGCAATAGAATTTCAGGCCTTCCATTTTAAAGGAGCGCGATTGCTCGCGCTTCTCCGCGCTCCTTAAAGTTTTTTAGGAGAGCAAAAAAAAAATCGCTCCTTAACTAGAGCATTTTTAAAGACAGTGGACACTATTAGTAATTGTCAAAGACTGTTGCGAGATAACATTGAAAGAAAAAAACACCCTTGTCACACAAAGTTGTGTGCGTTTAAAAGGTTGATTTCGAGACCTCAAGTTCTAAACCTGAGGTCTCGAAATCAAATTTGTGGAAAATTACTTCTTTCTTGAAAACTATGGCACTTCAGAGGGAGCTGTTTCTCACAGTGTTTTATACCATCAACCTCTCCCAATTACTCGTCACCAAGAAAGGTTTTATGCCAATAATTATTTTGAGTAATTACCAATAGTGTCCACTGCCTTTAATTTCAATTTGCAGTATATATTTTGCAGCATTTATGCTTGATACATGTACTAAAATTGAAAATTAATATGTTTTAAATCTCGTTAAATTTAATTATCTCCTTAAATCATTTTCAAATATTGGTACCTCGTTCTTTTAACCAAAGTGCTCTGGGCTGCCGGTCTATACTGTTTGGTATTTACCCAGAATATATTTTAGTGTAAACTTACTTTGTACCAAGCCATGGAGGTATTAATGTCTATGGAGATAAAATGAAGATAAAATGTATAGTGTTAAAACATTGTGAGAAAAACTCCTTCTGAAGTAAAATAGTTTTTAAAAAAGAGTTAATTTTTCCATTAAAATATTTGAATCTGAGTAAGACTTTAGGCCTGAAGCCTTTTTTTCAGGCATCTGTAAAGCACATAAATTTGTGCATCAAGGAACGTTTTTTGACATAATTATTTTGCAACTTTGATGAAAAGCTGAGCCCAAAGTTTCACAGAATTGTTAGTTTATGTTGGGATACACCAATTGAGAATGATGGTCTTTGACAATTACCAAACATGTCTAGAGCCTTTAAGCAAATTACCATATATTTATGATTACTACATAACTCTGTGTGTAGGATTTCAGTACAGTTTAAGAGCAACACAGACGGGTAACAATAATAACTTGCAAACTGAAAGTTGATAAAAAGTTCAATATTCACCATACGATACACCTACACAGACAGACACCAATGGTACATGGAGCTTCCTGTACACTTGCAGTACATACAGATAACAATAGTAGCTATACATATATTCAAGTTCACTATTCACTACTAGATTCAGTGGTTTCTCTGTATGCTGTGCCCTGTGGTAGCTGCAAAGTCAGCTAACTTAAGGGTGTGTGACGTACATGTACATGAACCTGCTGCGTGACTCAAGGAGGAAGTAAACGGTTTATTTCCAGCACCATTTTGGGAGGGACAAGCTCTGGTGTTACATGCTGCAATTTTTTTTTCAAAATTCAGCAAGAAAACTTGACTTCATTTTGTGTTCATTCAATTTGGAAAGTACTTCAGACATATGTACGAAGGACAGTTGAGGTGAGTACAGATTACAAATGATTAAATTTTGTTCAAGTCTCTTAGCTTGAGATAGGCCTACATCTACATCTACATGTAAATGAAATTGTGAAATATGTACAAACTTCCATGAGTGTTCACTGTGTAGTGAAGCGTATGATAAGTCAAGACTTTGACGATGGATCTGGGTCATGTGTTCTGTGCAATAACACAAAGAAGTTGCCAGAATGATTGTTTTTCACAGAAATTGGGAAATTCTAAATACACATTTGGGCACATTTGGACGTTTGTGTTTGTTGCCACACATTTCTTTCTTTACTTGTCTTCTTTTTACAAGAACGTTTCAAGGGTTTCTTTATGAAATGACTGATCAATATCTTATTCATAAAAACTGTTTCATCGGGTTTACCACCCATAGGGAAACCTCTGGCAATTTTTAATAAGGCTATTGTTTTGCCTTCTCTTTTTTGAAATGTTTGGCCTTGGTCATGTTGGTGCCCCCCAAAATTTGGCCTACTCGCTCCATGGCCAAAGTGGCCTTGCCCTAACAAATTGAAGTCCATGCCGGTACATGTGCCTCATGTCATGGTGTTAGTCAGAGGGGTGTCTGGGTGTCTTGTAGACTCCTTGGTTTGAATTAAGAAACTCAACCTCATCTTCAGTTTACATGTGCCTCATGTCATGGTGTTAGTCAGAGGTGTCTAGGTGTCTTGTAGACTCCTTGGTTTGAATTAAGAAACTCAACCTCATCTTCAGTTTACATGTGCCTTATGTCATGGTGTTAGTCAGAGGGGTGTCTGGGTGTCTTGTAGACTCCTTGGTTTGAATTTAGAAACTCAACCTCATCTCCAGTTTACATGTGCCTCATGTCACGGTGTTAGTTAGAGGGGTGTCTGGGTGTCTTGTAGACTCTCTGGTTTGAATTTAGAAACTCAACCTCATCTCCAGTTTACATGTGCCTCATGTCACGGTGTTAGTTAGAGGGGTGTCTGGGTGTCTTGTAGACTCTGGTTTGAATTTAGAAACTCAACCTCATCTTCAGTTTACATGTGCCTCATGTCATGGTGTTAGTCAGAGGGGTGTCTGGGTGTCTTGTAGACTCCTTGGTTTGAATTAAGAAACTCAACCTCATCTTCAGTTTACATGTGCCTCATGTCATGGTGTTAGTCAGAGGTGTCTAGGTGTCTTGTAGACTCCTTGGTTTGAATTAAGAAACTCAACCTCATCTTCAGTTTACATGTGCCTTATGTCATGGTGTTAGTCAGAGGGGTGTCTGGGTGTCTTGTAGACTCCTTGGTTTGAATTTAGAAACTCAACCTCATCTCCAGTTTACATGTGCCTCATGTCACGGTGTTAGTTAGAGGGGTGTCTGGGTGTCTTGTAGACTCTCTGGTTTGAATTTAGAAACTCAACCTCATCTCCAGTTTACATGTGCCTCATGTCACGGTGTTAGTTAGAGGGGTGTCTGGGTGTCTTGTAGACTCTGGTTTGAATTTAGAAACTCAACCTCATCTTCAGTTTACATGTGCCTCATGTCATGGTGTTAGTCAGAGGGGTGTCTGGGTGTCTTGTAGACTCCTTGGTTTGAATTAAGAAACTCAACCTCATCTTCAGTTTACATGTGCCTCATGTCATGGTGTTAGTCAGAGGTGTCTAGGTGTCTTGTAGACTCCTTGGTTTGAATTAAGAAACTCAACCTCATCTTCAGTTTACATGTGCCTTATGTCATGGTGTTAGTCAGAGGGGTGTCTGGGTGTCTTGTAGACTCCTTGGTTTGAATTTAGAAACTCAACCTCATCTCCAGTTTACATGTGCCTCATGTCACGGTGTTAGTTAGAGGGGTGTCTGGGTGTCTTGTAGACTCTCTGGTTTGAATTTAGAAACTCAACCTCATGTTCAGTTTATATGTGCCTCATGTCATGGTGTTAGTCAGAGGGGTGTCTGGGTGTCTTGTAGACTCCTTGGTTTGAACTTTACATATACACCATCTTTTGTTATACAAGTCTCAACATTTATTTAAAGTTTATTGAAGAAAACAGTTTTGTGTAACTGGTACAAACAAGACTTATGTATATTTAATTTGTCATTTCTGTTTAAGAGTCAGTTCAGGTAAATAATTGACATAGTTGCTCACGGTCAAAAAATGAATTTTTTTTATACTTTGTTGGTGGAAGGGCCTATATAGCCCGTTGCCATGGTTACAGCTCATTTTGTTTTTTGGCCATTTTAGGCCGATTTTGAGGTCTGAAAAACTGGTTTTTAGCTCATACTTACAACTCCACCCCACCAAAATGCAAAATTATTTCAAAAAACCTTTTATATCACTACAAAGTGTCATCCTTGGCCTTCCTTGAGAAAAAAGAATTATTGCTTTAAATATCACCCTTGTGCTATTTTTGCATCATGCATTACAGTATGGTTTTTGAACTTGCAAAATCGACATTTTTACCCTATTTTTGGACCCCAAAATGTCAACTTGCCAGGGGTCTCAGAAAACTCTCCTTTCGGCTGTGATTAGGGCAAACATTGGTCTTTCCATATCTGGTGTCAAAAACTTGGGCAATTGTATCCTGTTGTGACAGTACTGCCTCAAAACTAGACTTTTTTCCCCAAAACGTGAAAAATGCCTTGTTAAGGGTCTTTTCACATAATATCGACATATGTGTCCACGGTAAAAAAAAAGAGTATTTTTATTTTACTTTGTGGATGGTAGGGACTTGGGGTCCAAATAAACAGCATTTACATTTCAAATCATAATATAACACGTTGCCATGGTAACCGTTCATTTGTGTTTAGGCCACTTTAGTCCAATTTTGGGGTCTGAAATAACTTTTTTTTAGTTATTATTTACAACTCCACCCCACCAAAATAAAAAATATTTCATAAAACTTTTTCCATCATTACAAAGTATCATCCTTGGCTTTACTTGGGACAAAAAATATTGCTATAAAATTCACCGTTTTGTTATTTTTAGAACATGCATTAGATAGGTTTTTAGAACTTGCAAAATCAACATTTTTACCATATTTTTGTTCCTCAAAATTTCATTTTTTTCAGGGGTCTCAGAATATTTTCCTTTTGGTTTTGATCAGGTCCAAAATTTGTCCTTTTTTTCTGATAGAAAAACTTGGGCAAGTGTGTCCTGATGTTAACAGTACTGTCTCAAAAATAGACAGAAAAATGCACTTTGAACTGTTTTTTTTTCTTCATACTGAATTTTGAACATTAAAAAGTAATAATTCTATCAATCTTGAAGCTTTTCCTAAGCACTCTATAGGCTTAATGGATTACCCAACATTGATCAGGAACGAGTGATGACCTTAATTTGAGAATTTGCCCCGGCCCAGCCCCAATCATATATCTTAACATTGCATAATACAATGTTTTGTGAATAGCGCCTCTATTTTTAAAGTGTTCCCTTTCGGTTGTATTGGTATTTTCATGCCTTCTGGGTAGAAACACTGTGTTTATTGTATCCTGTTGTGACTGATCATGCCTTAAGTATAGTAATTTTTCCAAAAGCAATGCATGCTTCTTAAAAATCTGGCACTGTTTCCATGCCCTTTGAGTAATGAATACAAAGTTTGTATTTAAACATAATGGTATCCAACAAAACCATAACCAATGCTTTGCCACTGAGAGTTCTTGATTTGGCTACTTTACCTATTGTACAGGTATGATTCCCATTGCAAGTAGAGTGCGATGAGCATTCTCTACAAGTTGTCTTTAGTACAGGGCCTACTCACCTTGGTCCCTGCCTGCTACCAAATGTAAAACTTTTCATAGAGATAGAGATCATAAACAATGTAGTTTCTGTGCTTGAGCAAGATGGTTTGGAGCATCCAATCATGTCCAACACAAATGTGGGAAATTAAAAAGCCTGCTTAAAAGTGTTGGAAAAGTTTGCCAAGATCTTATTAAAAACAATGATACTAACGATTTGCATGACGAGCGTAAGAGATCATTTAAAAGGAACACGTTGCCAGGGATCAGTCAAGTTGGTCTTTGAAATGCGTTTGTAACCGCTTGTTATAAAATGCATGGTTAGAAAGATGTTTTTGAGTGATACTTGTCTGGATCATTATATTCTACTTTTAAAATATCTTTCTAATCATATGCATTTTGTAATAAACGTTTACAAACGCTTTTCAAAGACCAACTCGACCTATCCAAGGCAACGTGTGTTCCTTTAATGAAACAACACGGATAGAAGTTGTAAATACTTGCACCTGCTCAACATAAATAAGTAAGATGCATTTGCAGTGACAAAAGTTTGTTCGGGCTAGTTTGATTATTTTTTCCATTCACTATCTTACTAGTTCATAATTAGCATATATGTCTCTGAGAACGATCAACAAAAACATTGTCAAACATTACCTGCTGAACTCTTTTATTGTTTGCAACAGTACAATTGAAAGGAACCCCACCATGGTTGGGGGAACTGTTTACAGAAGGCCAAACCAGGTGAATTTGGAAACAGTACTTGCTCACCTTTAGAGCCTCTTTGTTCTGATAGGGATGAAAATGTTTAGTTTGTTAGCGGGCAGGGGACCAAGAAGACTGTTAAAAGGCTGTGTACAAATGTATAGACAAGAATAGTAAAGAATGCTCATCGCACTACTTCTCTTCTTGCTATGTGAATCATACCTGTACAACTAGGTAAAGTAGTCATGACAAAACAAGAACTCTGGCAAAGCATGGTTATAAACTTTTTATATGTTACTTAAAGAATATGGAAACAGTGCCATATTTTTTTAACAAGCATGCTCGTTTTTGTTTTTTATCAATTCAAACTAAGGGATAACTTCAAAATGCATTTTTATTGTTTTTGGAAAAATTACCATGTTTGAGGCAGAAGTGTCACAATAGGATACAATAAACCAAAGTGTTTCTCCCCAGCAGACATGCAAACCAAAATGATAGCCCAATCACAACCAAAGGGGAAATATTCTGAGGACCAATAATAAATTCAGACAGTACAAACTTTCTTGATGTGCAAGGGAAATTAAAAAATGTGACTTTCAAAAAAGAGGCGCTGTTCACAAAACTTTTTTATTTTTTTATGCAATGTCAAGAAATATGATTGGGCAGGGGCCGGGGTGGGGCCGGGGCAAATTCTAAGATTTAGGTCATTAACAAGTCCTGATCAATGTTTGGTAATGCACTAAGCCTACAGAGTGCTTATGAAAAGCTGCCAGATTGATGGAATTATTACTAACTTCTTAATGTTTTAAATTCAAAATGAAGCAAATATTTCAAAATGCATTTCTCTATGTTTTCGGGGAAAAGGGTTTTTTTTTGAGACAGTTCTGTTACATCAGGATACAATTGCCCGGGTTTTTCTTAAAAGAAATAAAAAGACAAGTTTTGGCCCTGATCAAAACCGAAAGGAAAATATTCTGAGACCCCTGCAAAAATGAAATTTTGAGGGCAAAAAATTTGGTAAAAATGTTGATTTTGCAAGTTCTAAAAACATACTCTAATGCACGATCTTAAAACACCACAAGGGTGAAATTTATAGCAATAATTTTTTGTCTCAAGTAAAGCCAAGGATGATTATTTGTAGTGATGGAAAAGGTTTTATGAAATATGCTTGTTTTTTGGTGGGGTGGAGTTGTAAATATTAACTAAAAAACAGTTTTTCAGACCCCCAAATCGGCCTAAAGTGGCCTAAAAACAAACAAACTGTTACCATGGCAACGTGTTATATTATGATTTGAAATGTAAATGCTGTTTATTTGGACCCCAAGTCCCTACCATCCACAAAGTATAAGAAAAATTCCTTTTTTTTTTTACCGTGGACACGTTTATCGATATTATGTGAAAAGACCCTTAAAAAGGCATTTTTCACGTTTTGGGGAAAAAAGTCTAGTTTTGAGGCAGTACTGTCACAACAGGAAACAATTGCCCAAGTTTTTGACACCAGATATGGAAAGACCAATGTTTGCCCTAATCACAGTCGAAAGGAGAATTTTCTGAGACCCCTGGCAAGTTGACATTTTGGGGTCCAAAAATAGGGTAAAAATTTCGATTTTGCAAGTTCTAAAAACATACTGTAATGCATGATGCAAAAATAGCACAAGGGTGATATTTAAAGCAATAATTCTTTTTTCTCAAGGAAGGCCAAGGATGATACTTTGTAGTGATATAAAAGGTTTTTTGAAATAATTTTGCATTTTGGTGGGGTGGAGTTGTAAATATGAGCCTAAAATGGCCAAAAAACAAAATGAGCTGTAACCATGGCAACGGGCTATATATGGAATTGAAAATGCAATTTTGTTTACTTGCACCCCAAGGCCCTTCCAACCACAAAGTATAAAAAAAATTCATTTTTTGACCCTGAGCAACTATGTCAATTATTTACCTGAACTGACTCTTAAATATTCTCTTGACATTTCATGTTTAGCTTTGATCAAATGTTAATTACATCATAGGCATAGGTACATTATTTGTTCTGGACACAATTGTAAAAAAATTAAGAGTTTGGACAAATACCCAGAAAGATATTATAACTTTAACTTTAATTTTAGGTTGATGGGTTTTACCAAACACTGATGTGTGATCGGCATTAATTAAGCATTCATAAATACCTCAGACAGTTTTGCTATTCCTATTGGTGGAGAGCGCATCACGTTGGGGTGTATAAACCTTTGATAATGACCAGTAGTTATAACCAGCTGGCTTCCGCGTGTCGTGCGTGCAAGATTATCATGCGGAACGCAATTCATAGCTGTAGTAACAGCTCGTAATCTAAGCGCGTGCGCATACACACAACCCACACACATCAAACAGATTCTTCACAAAGTTTTTGAAAAAAATATTTCAAACCTTGAATTTTCAATTATTAAAGTGTCTATAATTGTATTTTGGAAATGTTTTTTAACAAAAGGGCATTTATGAAAGGGAATAAAAGAGTAGTGACTCGTACTTAAACGTCCGCTTAAAACCTTGCAGGGTTGTTGCCATGCGATAAAGGCCCATCACACAACCGCCGACTCTGCCGGCTTTTAATGGCCGTTGAAGAACTCGTCGCTACCCTTTTATTCCCTTATTAATTATAGGATTCTCATCACTCTGTGCTGGGATGCTCAGTGGGCTAGTAGTTCAGTTATCAGCTCTAGGATGCTGTGGGTCATGGGTTTGAATCCAACCTGAGTAGGTTGCTTGGGATTTGTTTCTGCATCACTCCAAGGAAAGCACTGAGTATACAGTGCTTATTACATATTGGTGAATGGTGAAGTACTTTTCTTTAGAAATTCAAACTGCTTGGTACAAGTGTTTTATTTGTATTGATGCCATGATCTATAAGTTTAAAGACGTGTACTGAAAGTGGTTCTAATAAACTGAATGCTTAATCTTATTTAAAAGTAATGTTTTGCTCCTTTGTCCCTGTTTTCAGATAAAATGGCTTCGTCAAACCCACCAAAGGTTTCAGCTCTTCAGAAAATTGTCCAGAATCATCTGGAGTGTGGTATTTGCTTCGAGCAATATAATGATCCCAGAGTTCTTGACTGTCTGCACAGCTTCTGTAAAATCTGTTTGCAGACATACCAGTCTACCAACTACAAAGATGCTACGATGCTTATTTGTCCTGTGTGTCGAAAAAAGACACAACTTCATCAGAAAGATGTTCAAGCTCTTAAGACTAACTTCAACATAACTGGTCTTGCAGATCAACTGAAGCTGGCCAGCTTATCTGAAGACAACCAGTGGGTTTGTAAATTATGTAAGGACAAAACTGAGACAACTCATTTCTGTTTTGACTGCCCTGCAATCTTTTGTGCAAACTGCTACAAGGTGCACCAGAAAAGCCACACAGTAAACACTTTGAAAGACATTAGTGATGGGAAGATTGCAAGCAAAGACAGAAAACCAAAACGCCATCCAGAATGCCAAACTCATGAAGGTGAAGTGATGAGGTTCTACTGTACAACATGTGATGTGATGATTTGTAGAGATTGCACTGTCATAGATCACCGTAATCCACAACATGAGTATATTGACTGCAACCAAGCCTCATCCACATACAAACAGTCATTGGCTCAACTTTTTACTCCCCTTGAAGAAACCATGAAGAAGCTTGAACAATCTCAAGCAACTGCCTCAACAATGAAAGACAACCTAAACATTGCAGTTAAGAGAACCATGGCAGACTTGAAGAACAGAGCTGATGAAATCAGGGCTGAGGTAACAGCTCAAGAGAGTCGCATCATGGATGAAATAAAAACCATCCTTAAAGATCGGAACAAGAAATTGGAGGAATTTGAGCAAGCAGTGAATGTGAAGTTGCAGGAAATACAGCAATCACTGCAGACTGCCAAAGATGTCAGCAAGAATTCATTAGCTCCTGACTTCCTTGCAGTCTATTCTACTATCAGTCAGGACTTGAAGGAACTTAGAGATCAAAATCAACCCAAGATAGATCCGACCCTTTCCCATCTGAGATTCACTCCAGGGGTTTGTGACATCTCCCTGGGTAATCTGATTATGAAGGAGCCAAGGTGGGAGCTTTGTTTGGATTCTGATGTCGGAATCGATGGGGCTGTGGATATTGACGCCTCTATTCCTGGGGATGTGATGGCAGTGGCAGACTACATGAAAAGGAGAGTGGTAATCTACAATACTATGGGACACCAGAAGAAAACTATCAAACTACCACAACGTAAGTCCTTTACAATTTAAGTCTTTAGTTAGAGGTGTATTGATGCTGTAACTCTCAGTTCAAACAGTAAACGAATTTATAGTTGATTAGTTATCATGGTGACAGTCGGAGAGTATTCCATGAAAATAAGTAGTTATGTTCAAAACTGCAGTCAAATCTGAGAAAATTTAATCAAACTTATCAATTCAAGTCAGTCATTAAAACCCTGCAGTGAGGGACCTGTTTGGTTGCAAGGCCCCTTTGGTCATTGTCATGCTGACATTTGTCCCCCACATAGGTTTCATTTGCTGAATTTTATTTTGTATTCAAACAGATGTAATATCTCAGTGTTTTGTTCACTCCTCCAGGTGTTGCCTTGGTTAATTTATTTTGTTTTAAATCAAATCACATTTGAGATTTATTATAATGACCTTGCAGGCTAGTGCTGTTGTTATACATACTTTCTACATGATCACTGAATCCACTCTATCTACTGTCATTCTGAATATTTACATTCTTCTATTCAACACCATCAATAAAGAAGTTTCTTTTTCTAATATAAATGAATGAATAAATATCAACAGTTAACATGGTTAATGTCATTTTAGTAAAGACTGAAAATAAGAGTTAACAAGACTATCTTCAAAACCAGAGTTCTCTTGATAGTAGTCACCTTGCTAGTATGAACAGATTACTGTTTATTGTCATACTGTATTTCAAAGTTGCACGTAGATGCTTTGTGAGTTACTAGCAAAGTAATACCGACTTTTCTAATATAGGACAAAATTTAATAAAGCAAACGTACCTTTTGCATTTTTCACAATCATCAAACTAAATAGATTGAAAGTAATTTGCAAATTAATTATTATTGTATTGAGTCATATCCATTAATTTGTTCATTTGTTCTTCAGGTCCAAAGGCAATTGCTGCATTGAAGAATCAGTTAGTGATTGTAGATAAGACCAACTCTGTCAAGATGTACAATAGGAATGGCAATAAGATGTTTGAATTTCACACAGTGCCTCATAGTGAAGTGGGCACGACATCGGTAGACCTCTGCAGTGTAGCAGTCATAAAGGATACAATCATGGTCGGGGATGTGAAGAGGTCAGTTATAACTAAACACAGATCCAGTGATGGTTCACTCATAGACACTGTTTCAGTTCAGACTAGACCTCGCTACTTGGCCATTGACAGCAAGGACAGAATTTTAGTCAGTGGTGGGGAGAGACAACAAGTATACATTGTTGGACTTACTGGTACTACACTGTTCAGCATCAATCCCAATATCAATAGTCGACAAGTTAAATCCTGCAGAGGTGTATGCTGCGACAGCTCAGCTATCTACATTGCAGTGGACAATGAGGATAGCAACACTGGTCATATTCATCAGTATGACACTCAGGGTAGATTTCTCAGCTGTATTGCTCAGGGTCTGAACAACCTAGGTGGAATATCATTGACATCAGATGGTCAACAGCTTGCAGTGGCAGACTACGAATCAGTGAAGATTTATCACAAGGTGTAATGTTATCTGATTATGATGATACTGGTAAGAGAAATAAATGCTAAAAGTACAACATGTACATTGACATGTTATGACCACAGTGTGTCCATACAGCTCAATGAAAATCAATCTAGAATTCAAAAAGATGTGTGTTTAATCAAGCAAAAATCTTATCAGTTCAATTGATCAATAATATCAGTAAAACATCCACACAATTGTCTTATTTCAAACCTAAATGTAGGGAATTCTTAGTAATGTTTAATTAACTTTTCTTAAAACACCTACAAGTTATTTGTTTTCCTAAATCACCCTCAGATTTTTCCATGAGAAATGTTACCAGCCTTTGCCCTCCTGTTTTTATGAAATTGGAGAGTAGTTCAACATGTACATTGACATGAAATGTCCATACAGAATGTCCATACAGCTCAATTAAAAATAAATCTAGAGTTGTAAAAGTTGTGTGTTATTCATTCTTTAATCAAACAATAATCTTATCAATTTAAATTAGAAGCTCACATTCAGTTCAATCAATTTATCAGTAAAACACCCACACAATTGGTTAATCCAAACCTAAACGTAGTGAACTCTTAAAGTTTATTTAACTTTTCTTAAAACACCAACAAATATTTGGACATGTGAATGGACATGCAGACTTTCACTGGAAATAATTTGAGTTGATTTATTTGATGTTTTATGGTAAATTTTGTCTTAAATCACCTTAAAATTTCAATAATAAATGTTTAATACCGGCCTTTGCCCTCTATTGTTTATGAAATTGGAGAGTAATTCAAAGCTTTTCAGTATAAGCTTGGACGTCATTCAAACAGTTATGGGTAGTTTGTGGTTCTTAAAAGATTTCTGACCACTCGGAAAAGTACTAATGTGACATTAGACAAGTGTCTATTAAAAAGATTGACAAAGTCTACTTCATTGATTTGTAATCAGAAATATAACATGCTGTGCTAGTTGAGCAGAATTCATTTTATAAACATCATGGTTGACTTGTAAAGGAACAATGGATTACCTTGTTTATTGTTTATGTTATGCTGTATGGCCTAATTGTATTGGATTCTAATGTAATACGTGTGTAGTGTTAGTTGTTGAATATAATAGTAAGCAAACAAATTGCAGATCAGCCAAAATAATGAGGAGCATTGAAAGGTCAACTCTGATACCAATTTTTAAACAATTACCAGAACGACTTTGCAATAGACATCAACTGAAAACACATTTGGAATTGTTTCTAAAGTGTGGCTAGTCGGCTCTTTGGTAATTTATGACTAGACAGATATTTTTTAGTTCATCAAACTGAACTTGATTGTACATGTAGCTCTGATGAAATCCTACTGGTATGTAGTTGTTGACCAACCGACTGACATTACAATCTGAGAATGAGTAAACATGGAGTTCCCCCAACTTCACTGGTAAGCGGGATGGCTTTATACCAAGTACTCTAAATACTCCTGGATGAATGTGGGTCAGATTGATTCAAACATGGGTCAGGTCTAATTGGATCTAGAGTCAGGATGAGTAATCTTGGAGTTCCTCCAACTTCCCTGGTAAGCTAGGTGGCTTTATACTAAGCACTCTAAATACTCCTGCATGACTCTGAATGTGGGTCAGATTGATCCAAACATGGGTCATGTCTAATTGGATCTAGAGTCAGGGTCAGTTTTGAGTTTGGAGTTCTTAGAGTACAGGGCAACTGTGAAGTAGGTTCGCTCTTGTAGATACAACCCTCCTACAATCGGTGCCTTTTTATAACAAGTTGATACACCATTTGAAACAATTCAAGTGAATGGTTTGGAATGGTATGATAACTGTGCACACAGTTGGTTCCCCAAATGGTTTTGAATGGTGGTGCAGCTGGTACAGAATCCTATGAGGATTGTTTTAAGTGGTGCATCAAGGATCCCACTATGTCATGACTGAGAAATACCAGGCGGTGTGGGGGTGACCAATCTGTCCCTGGCTAGGAGGTTACCATACACTATGTCATAGACACTACAGGATTTGTTTAACAGCTTGCTGACCATCTGAAACCATTCGGCTATGGTAATGCACACAGGTACAGTGTATGCACAGCTCAAAACCATCTGAATGGTTTTGAGTGGTAGTATAGCTTATTATCATCAACCCTGCTAAAATGGTACTGCCATGTGTGTACAAAAACGATGGGGTTCGTGAATTTTGAATGGTTTTCAATGGTATATCAGTAGGAGGGTTGTCTGATCATAGTGTGGAAAAAGTAGAAGTAGAAATATTTGACTCTGAATCAATAAACACTATGAACTCAAAACCCTGCATTTTTGTGTGAAAAGTGCGTGAAAGGAAATACCCTGGTTAAAAAGTGTTTGAAAAGTGTGTCAAAGCTGTTTTAAAAATGTGTGTTTATTTTTTCACGCAGCAAAACTGCGTGAAACTGCTAAACTGTGTTTAAAATAAGTGAAAACTGCGTGAATTTAATGAGGGTAAGTAGGTTCTTATCAGTGTGTGAAACAGTTGACTGGCAGCATACATATGCAAGTTAATGGACTTTCTAACAGCCGTTGGCAATGGTGGCAGCAAGAGCAGGCTCTGTTTACACTGAGCGTGCATGAGTGAGCTAATTCCTGATAACAGAAAAAACCAAAGTTTAGAACAACCCACAGCTGCATAGACTCCCATTCACAGCCAGCCTACTATACATAGGCACCATGTAACCAAGCTAGTGTAAAAATAATGAAGGACGATTTCTCACCACAACATATAGGCCTACTTGAGTACTTTCCCCTGTAGTAATACCATGGAGCAATAAACTAGTAAAATAAACTAGTAAAATAAAAAGTTTATTGCTCCATGGTTATACCTCAATGGTCATACATCGTTTTAGGTTGTCCAAAACCAAAGAAAATCAAAATCACAATTTAGTGTTATGTATTATTATTGCTAATGCAATCAACATATTATACGATGTAGTTTGTCGAAGTCCAAATCATGACGATATTTTTTGATTAAGTACATCATTTATGCTGCAGTACTCGCATTCAGCATGCTATTGAGTGTTTTATTGACTGAAGGAAGTGAGAACCATAATCCAATATTAAATCTCTCATTTAAATTACAACCAATTATTATTTGTAACCGAATCCCAAATGTGTGTCATTGAAAACTTGTTTTGCTTTTGAAACATTAAAGATCCTGCCACTATTGATAATTGTCAAAGACCAGTTTTCTCACTGAGCGCATCGCACCATACATGTATAACATGACAAACCCGTGAAAATTTGACCTCAAATACGTCGCCAAAGTTGCTAGATAATAATGAAAGAAAAAAAAAACATCTTGTAAGTTGCGAGATAATGAAAGAAAAAAACCCATCTTGTAACACAAAGTTGTGTGCTTTTAGATGGTTGATTTCAAGACCTCAAATTCTAAATCTGAGGTCTCGAAATCAAATTTGCGGGAAAATAACTTCTTTCTCAAAAGTTATGTCACTACAGAGGGAGCCGTTTCTAACAATGTTTTATACTATCAACCTCTCCAAATTACTCTTTACCAAGTAAGGTTTTATGCTGAGAATTATTTTGAGTCATACCAATATAGCCTTTATTCTTTAATAAGCCTATAACATTTTTGGTGCAGTCTGTTGGTGGTTCACATTTATTTTCACATACATCAAGAATGGATAACAAGTAAATTAAAGGCATTAACCACTTGTTTTTCAAAACTAAAAGCATCTCTTCCGGCCGTAATCCAATCCATGGAATCTTACAAAGAGCACGGATCTCTGCTAGATCTACACATTGATTAGAAACGGTTTCTGTTGTAAATGAACTGCGTAATTACTATACAAAATTATTATGAAAGAAACAAATTGACTGAGTAAAACCATGGTAAAACCGAGTCGGAGGTGTAAACAATTACATTGATTCTGTAATAAAAGATTTTGATATTCCACTACTGATGTGCTGTGAAAACAATATAACGTTTAACGATCCATAAGAAAAGTATGCTAGTTGAAAAAAAGTTCAGAGTTAAAGCTTATTAAATTCTTAAAAGTTCTGAAACAACAAACGCAGAAATAGAGTTTTTAAATTGGTTGAAAAAAGGGGGAAAAAACAATAAGTAACAATAAATAAAAATCACAACCACAGGGCATTTTAGTTTAGCAAAAATTATAATTGCTCACAGGAAGGAGAGGTCAAGTTTTTTAATTCATTCCCAGTGCACAGTGTGATCAGTAGCTACCCTGTATAGCGACGCACCTGAGTTCCAATGGTTGTAAATACAACCATGCACCCGAGTTGCATAGGGGAATGGTACACTCAGTAGCTACCCTGTATAGCGACGCCCCCGAGTTCCAATGATTGTGAATACAGCCATGCACCCGAGTTGCATAGGGGAATGGTTACACTGTAGTTTCAATGCCCAGTGCACAAGCAGTGTATCAGTAGCTACCCTGTATAGCGACGCCCCCGAGTTCCAATGATTGTGAATACAGCCATGCACCCGAGTTGCATAGGGGAATGGTTACACTGTAGTTTCAATGCCCAGTGCACAACAGTGTATCAGTAGCTACCCTGCCCTGAATAGCGACACACTTGGGTTGAGGCCAGTTGCTCAGAGTGGCTCAATTGGCCCAATGTGAGCCAATCGTGGCTCATTTTGAGCAAGTATTTTGAGGCATTTGTAAGCACAAAGAGTATGCCTGCCTGTTTCATCAATTTTGACACTGCATTGTCAACAGTGTTGTAGTCATTTGTAATGTTATAAGCCTTTAATCTGTTTATCTTTAATTGTCAATGTCAAGCATGTTCTTACTTGCTTAACGTGTTAATATAATGTATTGGTCATTTGTAAACTTTCTTCAACACTTTTAATACGTTTTTTTTTCTTAATCTGCTTTTCCTTACATTGGTCTGTAATTGCTTAATATTATATTATTTTAGTGATTCTCAATCATGTAAAAAAGCATGACCGGCAAAAAATTATGAAGCCCCGTCACACAACTCCTTTCAACAATGTCAACAAATAGAAGGGTCTACGAGAATGTTCACACGATGTCCTGTCTTTGGGCACGGAAAGTGTGGTTCTACGCATTGCTCTCATTGTAAAGGTTTTGTTGCCAATGTTTTCAATACAAATCTCCTGAAGAAGATGCACAATCGTTGGATTAGAAGGGGGTCGGACAACTTCTCGGTCTTCCTTTTGCACAGCCGACTTCACGCCATCCACAGCGCAAATACCGCTGCGCGCGAGCTCGCTTAAACCTCAGTAACTCTCGGTAACTCTGTTTTGTATTACATAGATAACACAGCAAATGTGATTTAAATCACTGTCACAACATTAAACCTTAACAAAAAGAATCTATTTTAATCGTAAAAAGCCGATTGTGGTACATCGGTCGGTACAACTCCGAGTATACCCATCAAAACTAAATGTTATTATGATTGATTGATCTATCAAAGAGCAAGTATAAGGATGTAGCTTACCAAGATAATAAAATATTTCTTCCACTGTGACCAGCTAGTTTGCTGGATACATGCAGATCAGTGCATAGGTGACCATGATAACATGTCACTCCTGCAATGCCTGAAGCTGTGGTCAGTGTTTAGTATCAATTACATACATTAGTCAAGCTCCACCCGCCATCAAGCCCAAAGGGCAACCTCACTGATAAGGCTTCCACTACATGCTAATTTGTCTACTTTGGCCAAGATAAGGTGCATAAAGCTGCATAAAGGGGCCGGGCTTAAAAGATCAAATTCAAACACTTTACACCCAACATTCACACACTTTTAACCCATTGTTTCTTTTTCACACACTTTCAAAACCAGGTTGTTTCACGCACTTTGATTCATAGTGAAACACCATTGTTCACTGAATTTATCAAAGTTTCTGATGACATAACTTCTTATTGGTCTATGTAGATTGTTGTATTCCTATATCTTCATTTGACAATTGAACTTGTTATTAAAAATGATTCTTCCAATTGACTGTGATTGCTTTGATGTTAAGAAACAAGTGTACATTATGATCAAGTCATATAAGTATAAACATTTGTTTGGTATTAACCAATGAAGGAAGTTAAGTCTATTTTCTATAATCAAGTTTTTTTCTGTAGTTAGTAAAAAGAAGTTTTTGGATGGTTTGTTGAACTATCTGAATTTGGTTTGATGTTAAGGAACATGTGTAAAGTGATGTAAAGATAAATAAACTGTTTTTGCTGTTTGACCTTTATTGGGAGTAAATTTTACTGGACTAAGATTGTTTATCTGTAGTTAGTTCATATAGACAGTAGTATAGTTAATGTTTCAAACTAGGTTTGATCTGTGTTTATATGTTTTTATGTACTTGACACTATTGGTAATTACTAAAAATGTAGATTGTTGTATTCCTATATCTTCATTTGACAACTGAACTTAACCGCCGAGCGGTTATGAGCACCGAATTCAGACTCTGGTGTGTCTGACCTGCAGAGTGTGGTTTTGAATCCTCAGCCGCGACACCTGTGACCTTAAGCAAGACACTTAACCATTGCTTCGTCCTTTGTTGGGATGTAAAAGTCGTTGGTCTCATGTGTTGTGTAGCGCATGTAAAAGAACCCAGTGCACTTATCGAAAAGAGAAGGGGTTCGCCCTGGTGTTCCTGGCTGTGGCTGCTGTATGCGCTGTAGCACCTTGTAAACCCTTATAAGGTGCTACATAATTGGTTCTCAGAATTCATCACTGCAATAACCTATCTCTCCGAAAGTTTGTATAAACTCAGTGCCTTGGATATTATTATTATTATTAATGATTCTTCCAATTAACTATAATTGCTTTGATCTTAAGAAACATGTGTACATTATGATCAAGTCATATAAATACAAATACTACATACATCATACATGTAGCAATTTTATTACTTCCAAGTTCCAACTATCTTTATTTGCTTTTATGTTAATTGCACTGGACACTTTTAGCAATTACTCAAAAAAATTGTTGGCATAAAAACTTACTTGGTAATGAGAAATGGAGAGCTGTTGATTGTACAAAACCTTGTGGGTAACAGATCCCTCTAAAGTAAACATAGTTTTAGAGAAAGAGGTATTTTTTCTCTCTAAAATACTTAACTACTTCAGGTCTAAAGCCTTTTTTTACGCATCTGAAAGTACGCAAAGTGTTGCAACAAGAGTGCATTTTCTTTCTTTATTCTCTTGCAAATTCGATGACCAGTTGAGCCCAAATTTCCACAGGTCTGTTATGTTATGCATATGTTGGGATACACAAAGTGAGAATACTGGTCTTTAACATTTTACAAAATGTGTCCAGTGCCTTTAAGGAACAGGTGTACATTATAATCAAGTCATATACATACAAACACTTTATACATCATTTATAGGAGTTTGGTATTTACCTATAACAGAGGAGTTAACTTTAGTTTCATTGTATAATCAAGATTGTTTTCTGTAGAAGTGTCTTGGCCAGGTGGTTAAGAGCAAAGAATTCAAACTCTGGTGTTTCTGATTATTAGAGTGTGGGTTCGAAATCCCCAGTCGTGACACTTGTGCCCTTAACCAAGACACTTAACCATTTCTTCATTCTTTGGATGGGACGTAAAGCCGTTGGACCCATCTGTTGTGTTCGCATGTAAAAGAACCCAGTACACTTACCAAAACGAGAAGGGGTGTACCCCGGTGTTCCTGACTGTGGCTGCTTTTATGCACCGTAGCACCTTGTAAACCTTTATAAGGTGCTACATAATTCATGATTTTCTATATAGAAAAGTTTGAAGTAAACTTTAGTTACATTGTATAATCAAGATTGTGTTATAAAGCTATTGTGTTATAAAGCTATTAGAAGTAATTGTATTGCTGATACTTCAAATTATCTGGATTTGCTTTTATGTTAAAGGGAAGGTACACGTTTGGTTATTGTCAAAGACCAGTCTTCTCACTTGGTGTATCCCATCATAAGCATAAAATAACAAGCCTGTGAAAATTTGGGCTCAATCGGTCATCAAAGTTGTGAGAAAATTATGAAACAAAAAACACCCTTGTTAGAAGAATTTGTGTGATTTCAGACAGGAATAAAAGACTTCTCGCTAGAAGTCTTTTATTATTTAAGTGAGAAAATACCTCTTTCTCAAAAACTACGTTACTTCAGAGGGAGTCGTTTCCCACAATGTTTTATACTATCAACTGCTCTCCAATGCACGTTACCAAGTCAGTTTTTAAGTTAATATTTGTTTTGAGTAATCACCAAACGTGTACCTTCCCTTTAAGAGACAGGTATATTTTATGATCAAAAGTGATTTAAAGACTTACTGTATGAGTTTGCTGTTTGACCCATATTGGGAGTACATTTTACTTGATAATCAAGACTGGTTAACGCTGATGATAGTGCATACAAAAAGTAGTTTAGTTTGAGTTCGTTTGAGTGAGTTTGATCTGTATATTAAGACGTTGCAGTGGATTATTGCTCATGAAAAGTTGTTTGGATTAATGCTACTCTATCTCTAAAGCAAAGTATATTCCCAACTTTTGACATTGTCAATAAATCTGGAGATGATTCTTACTCTATTATTATTTCTGTCTAATGAAGATTTATTCCATTTTTTTTTCTCCCGCATACACTTTGATTGTCTTGTACAAACTGCTCTGAGCTTAGAGATATTTCCTGAATTTAAAAATGTTTAGGAATTATTGAAGTTACTTTATAATTCTTGAAGAAGCTCACATCTTTTCTGAAGTAAAACAAATCAGGTAATAAACAACAATGAGGAAAAGTGTGCCGTAGTGCGAAAACCAATCTTCAGATCAAGATAAAATCAAGATTGAAATTTGAGCTTATTGAACCGAAACTACCCTACAAACCAATTCAAATGTAGCCATTCATTGATGTTTTGCAGCTCATCCCTTCCTAGGGTTTAGTGATGAGAAGTATCAATACAGCGCTGCCCGTGATAGCCTGGCTGGGATAATGAATAATCTTATTGTAGTTTGACCCTCTCATTGATGTGTGATAAGCGCTGTATACTCACTGCTTTCAGAGTCCTGTGGAGAGAAAAATGAACCTCAGACAGAAGATGGTCCTCATGAGTGAGATTCTTAACATTGTGTAAGGATCATCATTGGTTGGAATTCTACTGGATTTCACTTTCTTATCATCTACCCTCTTTCTCATCTTTGTTCTTTACAGGAGAACTCAAGTCTAGTTCAGTGTCTTGAGGATGAGGAGTGTGAGAGTCTAAAGCTGAAGCAGATGATGTCACTGCTGGAGCATGAACTAAA
The DNA here is from genome assembly GCF_032118995.1 of Asterias amurensis. Classification (NCBI taxonomy): domain Eukaryota; kingdom Metazoa; phylum Echinodermata; class Asteroidea; order Forcipulatida; family Asteriidae; genus Asterias; species Asterias amurensis. The sequence continues at coordinate 2,492,767 of NC_092651.1, forward strand.
CCAAAGTAATCAGGTATGAGAGGAACCATGTGGTGTGTCTTAGAGTCAAGAAATAGGAGTGCAGACAAATCCACTGTCAAATAACATTCTGCTGCTTAGAGTATTGCTTACAAATATTTTTTAAGCATAGATCTTAACTGCTAGATATTAACTACTAGGCCAATCAGCTCACCCGGTGACAAGGAGCAAGTTTGAATCATATTGAACTACTGAAGCAGTTGAGATAGTAGTCCACCTTCCTCATTCTAGAGTACATCTTAACTGCCAGGCCAATGAGCTCACCCAGTGACAAGGAGCAAGTTTGAATCGTATTAAAATACTGAAGCAGTTGAGATAGTAGTCCACCTTCCTCATTCTAGAGTAGATCTTAACTGCTAGGCCAATGAGCTCACCCAGTGACAAGAAGCAAGTTTGAATCAAGTTGGTTAACTGTGGATAACGCTAAATATTTATTTTAATAAAGGGACCTTTGCATTGATAATTCAGATGTCTTGCCCGATGGCTAGAGGCAGTTTGAATTGTAGGTGTTAGCAGCGGGTGCCACAATTGCATCTTTTATAGGGATTAACACTGATTTTACCTTACACCAATGTGTATTGAGCACTTCAGTACAATGCCTCACCCCTAGCAACAAAGGGTCAGGTCCTGTGCTAACTAATGTAAGAAGAGCCCAGCAGCTGACAAATATGAAACTCCTACCAAATTATGATGGTTCAACATCTATGGTTACGGAACTTAAAAGGTCTGAAAGCCTATGTCTAATCATAAGTTAGAAAGAGTTTGATGAAATCGAAGGCAGTTACACTTAAAGCTATATGAGAAGGGGTTTGCCCCGGTGTTTCTAGCAGTGTCTGCTGAGTGCACCACAGAATCTTATAAACCCTTAGGCCTACATGTATCAGTACTGCATAAAAATCAATCAAAGTGGGAGGGGGGACAGTGGTAGGGGACATAATATCAAATGTCCCGCACATGTTTTTGACCACCTTTATCATGAAGCTCATGGGCATCATTCCTGGGGGTGCCCCCCAACTTTTATCAAGTTTCCCCCCTCAAGTTGGCCTATGGTTGCACCACAAAACATCTAAAATAAAGGTGGATTTGAGTTTTATCTTTGTGTGTGCTTTGTTCTTCATTTATCCTTAAACATTGTAAAAGTTACTGTGTTGAAAGTCCTGGTAGTTTTTCAATGCTGTACATTATGTGGACCTTTTTTGTTCCTGACTGTTCAAGCTTGTATCACAATCTGTCCCTGTCTTAGTTATTATTCTTGTTGTCAAACTATATTGAACCAACTTATCATTCTAGTCTACTAGTCTATAACCTCATTCCCAAACTTCTAGACACCCAACAGTTAATGTCAATGCATCATACCATCAGTGAGAAGAAGGATGTGAACTACCGGACTGATGATGAAGTATATAACGATTTGGTGGTGTGGAGACGAAGCTGCATCGCACATTGATGAGGTAAATACATCCACAATTATTGCTAATTTTGTGGAAAACAAAGTTCATTTCTGTAGAAAAGAATACACAATAACTATGTACATGTATTTATTACATCATGGAGTTAAGGTCATATAATGAGGTATGAACTTGTGAGAGTTGCAATGTCATACTTATATAGCAACGGTTTGCGGTAACACCATGTAACCTGTAAATGAGTGTGGGTGGTTCTGAAAGGAACCTGTGGAAGTGTCGTGGCCGAGCGGTTAAGATCACCGAATCCAAACTCTGGTGTTTCTAATCAGCAGAGTGTGGGTTCGAATCCCCAGCCGTGACACTTGTGTCCTTTAGCAAGACACTTGACCACTGTTTCGTCCTTCGGATGGGATGTAAAGCTGTTGGTCCCATGTGTTGTGTAACGCATGTAAAAGAACCCAGTGCACTTATCGAAAAGAGAAGGGGTTCGCCCCGGTGTTCCTGGCTGTGGCTGCTTAATGCGCCGTAGCACCTTGTAAACCCTTATACGGTGCTAACTAATTGGGTCTCAAAATTCATCACTGCAATAACCTATCTTTCTGAAAGTTTGTGTATACTCAGCGCCTTGAGTACCTTGTTTGGTAGATACGTGCACTATATAAGATTTGATCAGTATGCTCATTTAGATATTATCATTACATGGTGTTGCCTCAAACCTTTACTATAATTGTGTTTCCACCATGCAAAGTTTCAAATCTTACTTAAAGGCAGTGGACACTATTGGTAATTGTTTAAAGACTAGCCTTCTCACTCGGTGTATCTCAACATATGCATACAATAACAACCTTGTGAAAATTAGAGCTCAAACGGTTGCTGAAGTGGCGAGATAAAAATGGAAGAAAAAACACTTTTGTCACACGAGTTTGTGTGCTTTCAGATGCTTGATTTCGAGACCTCAAATTCTAAATGTGATGTCTCGAAATCAAACTCATGGAAAGTTACTTATTTCTCAAAAACTATGTTACTTCAGAGGGAGCCATTTCTCACAAAGTTTTATACTACCAACCTCTCCCTATTACTCGTTACCAAGTAAGTTTTATGCCAATACCTATTTGGCGTAATAACCAATAGTGTCCACTGCCTTTAATGTCATACTTGTTTTCTTATCACAACAGGAATGAATACACAAAACTGTTAAATTAAAACTATCGCCTTTTCTTTACATCAGTAAACAGTACTGTCCAATGGCCCACACTTCCTGTATCACAACTTATATATAAAATAACAAACCTGTGAAAATTTAGGCTCACTCGGTCATCGGAGTCGGGAGAAAATACCGGGAAAACCCGTTCTTGTTTCCGCACGTTTCGCTGTTTTATGACATGAGTTTAAAAGAAATCAGTTATCCTCAATATGAAGAATTGATAACTGTTGTATTGTTTTCTCAACAAGTAAAGCATTTTATGTAAAAATATTTCAATGGAAGTCTTTCACCATTACCTTCTGTAAACCCTTCTGTAAAGTTATTTGTAAATCTGTGAACTTTTAATTTTTGTTCTGTTCAGAAGTTGAATCTTTAGAATTTTAAAACACTTTTTTTTTGAGCTAGTTTTAGTCGATGGAAGTGTCGTGGCCGAAGGGTTAAGAGCACCGAATTCAAACTCTGTTGTTTCTGATCAACAGAGTGTGGGTTCGAGTCCCTGTCGTAACACTAGTGTCCTGAAGCAAGTCACTTGCTTCATCCTTCAGATGGGACGTCATGCCGTTGGTTAAGTGTGTTGTTTAATGTCACGCAAAAGAACTCGATGCACTTGTTAAAAAGAGACGGGGTTCACTCCGGTGTTCATGGCTGTGGCTGCTGTATGCCGTGTAGCACCTTGTAAACCCTTATAATGTGCTACATAATTGGGTCTCAGAATTCATAACTTCAAAACCTATCTTTCTTTTAAAATGTATATCACAAGTGCCTTGAATTCCTTGTTGGTAGATACGTGCGCTATATAAGACTTTAATATTAATATTAATATAAATGCTTCTTTAACTTCACAGGTTGACAGAGAAACTGGTAGTATCAAGAATGAGATAAATCACCATACTAAGTATGGTCGTCAGGGAACCAAGCAGGCTTTGGACTGTGGTGCCAGGGGTACTCATTGGTTGCAACTCCGGCCAGAAGTCCAACGAGATGGCTGAGATTATTGCTGGAGTTTAAGTGAGAGGAGAGCACCAGGGTGTGAGTCTCTAACTGGAATCTGGATGAAGCTGTTCATGCATCAACCAATAACTGAGTTTGTGCTGCTGGAATTGGATTTGAAATCTCAACAATCTCATCTGAGGTCAATGATGCATACATCTCTGATATTACAGTAACAGTGAAGGCGTACTATGGACCCCCAAAGTACTTCACAGCCATCGCTCAGAAAACTACTGTAGCTGAGAAGGCCACTGCAGTAACAGGATCCTAACTATCTCAACCAAAGTTGATGATGCAGACACATCTGATATTACAGTAGCAGTGAAGCAGTGAGTATTTAATAATGAGTATTGAGTGTTGAGTATTAAGTTTTGAGTGTTGATCCCATGTACAAGTGTCACATGCAGCTACTGTCTGCAGCACTCACCCTTGCTTTTGGGAATCAAATTGCACATACAAGTTATGGTAAGACTGTAAAGGCCTCATTTCCTAAAGTGCACAGTGCATTGTGTAACAAACAGAAACATTGACTACAAAAAGGCACAATCGGGGGAATTGGGTCTAAGAGAAAATTTGTAGATTGTTCAAATTCAAACACCCATCGATCCACAGTTGAATTTATAAAGGACAAAATGATATTATAAAAGCAGTGATTGGTTATTAGAATAAAATTTATTGACAAATAGATGTAAATTTAAGACAGCTGATGATCAAGTTCGTTTTGCATTGATAGCATCAGGCCTGCTACTTCAGGGAGACAACAAAGGCGATTGCCTCCATGCCCCTGGTCATTGTCTTGGTGCCCTTGAAATGCTCCAGTACAAATTTCCTTGTAGGGTGCCCTTTACCAAGGAGAAAATGCCTTAGTGCCCTTGCCCTTTCCAAAACAAATCATACAGGTCTGTATCATGATGCTGTAATATGCATAGATATGCTTAACTAGCAAATTTGCTGATCTTATGTTCCATTCCCAAACCAGGGCATTGTGCACCCCTTTATACCCATCTAACATTTAACCCTAGTCTTGGTGTTGACTGATTTAGGCCTATATTTTGAGAATTCTTAACATACTATAACATAATTTTTGTTTAAATTCACCCATATACATGTACACCGACCTGTGTTGGCATTGTATATGCTTTCCTGAGTTCTGTGAAAAAAATCACAGGCATATTACTTGGTTGGGATTAGAACCCAGAACCTTTTCAAATCTAAAGCAGTGTCTTACCAACTAGACCACTGAGATAAGACCACTGAGATAGCCGGGTAGCTAGAGGCAGGTTGAATCCTATATATTTATACAGCGAGTATGATTTCATAGAGGGAAACTCGGATAAAAGGATACTATTTTGTTGTTTACCCATAAACACTGATTTGTGTTGGCCCTTTGCTTACCCAAGCTCTGTAAGAAGAAAATCACAGGCATATTACTTGCGTAGGAATCGATCCCACGACCTTTTCAATTCTTAAGCAGTGTCTTACAAGTGTCTTGCCTCTGATTTTTTTTTTCACCAAGCTCCCGTAGGCACTGAGTATACAGTGCTAACTAGTGCTGGGCGAATAGTAAAATTTTGTTATTCGGATACCGCTGGCCAACTATCCGAAATTAACCGGATATTCAAATAATTTTTTCGCCGCTAGAGGGCGCTATTTAATAAAAAATAAAAAATAAAAAATAAAAAACTCGGTTCATTCATAAAAATGACCGGATCTAATTTAAAGATGGCGATTTGCTTTTTCTTTTGATCGTGATTGACTCTACGTGAAGGAAAACTTTTGTAATCTTTGAACAAATTACGTCAGAAATGTCATTGTTTTAAATCTTCACGGAGGTGAGCATAGTTAAATACTTAATATATGCTGTTTTATGCTATTTTAAAGGACGTTTCATAAGGATTCAGAGAAAACATTCATGTCAGTTGTCGCCCGACGTCCGCGGATATTCGGATATTAAAGAATATCCGGTTACTCGGTTGTAATTACAGAAATATCCGGTTTGTAAATAGGTATTCGCGCCCTATGCGGATATCCGGTTAAGAAAAAAAAGGCATTCGCGGTTACGGATAGGAAAACCTATTCGCCATTAACCGGATATTCGAATAATTCGCCCAGGCCTAGTGCTAACACACATCGGTTTTTATGGGTTAAAATATATTATATTAAAAAAACGAAAATTGAATTATTATAAGGTTTAAAACATCAATTATACCAATAACCAATGATGTGCCATCCCTTTTCGATATTTCTTGAAAACTTGAAGACTTGATGTATGTTAATACATGTATGTATGTATGGAAAGGCAGGTTTAAATTAAGAAGGGACAGTTGGGGGATCTAAAGTAATTAAGTGTTGATTTGTTTACACACTAGTTAACCATTGTTTGTGTAGCTCTTGTTCTAAAAAGGGCCATTTCTGACCCTCAGTGGTGTCTGACTTGAGCTCTGACTTGTTCTTAACCTAAAAAAGATGGATATTGATCCCATTGCATAAAGCCTGTAAGCATACAAAGTTGCTTAGCACAAAAAAGCTTGCTTAACAGAAACTGGTTACCAGCCAAAATTCCTAAAGTTTTGTTGCTGTAACTTGTGCCCAAATCGTGTTTTGCTTAGCAGCTTTATACAGTTCGAAACTGTAAGTTGAAAGGATTATAGTTAGGGCTGTGGTTTAGGAATGCTTACCAATAAGTTTCATATTAGACAACAAAGGACACAACACTGGTGTTAATCACTGGTGTTAATGTTACCATCAGGGCCAAACTTCATAAAGCTGTTAAAGACACTGGACACTGTTGGTAATTGTCAAAGACCAGTTTTCTCACTTGGTGTATCTCAACATATGCATATTGCATAAAACAACAAACCTGTGAAAATTTGAGTTTAATCAGTCGTCGAAGTTGCAAGATAATAATGAAAGAAAAAACACCCTTGTCACACGAAGTTGTGTGCTTTCAGATGCTTGATTTCGAGACCTCAATCTAAACCTGAGGTCTCGAAATCAACTTTGTGGAAAATTACTTCTTTCTCAAAAACTATGTTACTTCAGAGGGAGCCGTTTCTCACAATGTTTTATACTATCAACCTCTGCCCATTACTCGTTACCAAGTGAGGTTTTATGCTGATAATTATTTTGAGTAATTACCAATAGTGTCCACCGCCTTTAAGCATAAAAAAAACTGCTTAACAAATTGTTTTGCTAAGCATAAATTGAGTGGGGCAACAGTCTGTTTAAACCTAATGTAATTTTGGCTGGTGACCTTTTTTTGCTAAGCAATACTAATTTTGTTGTGCATTGCTCACTTTTGAATTAATTATACTGTAGTTTTAATGTCGCTGTTACTGGTAACTACCACTAGCTTTGGGGTAAAGGTCAAATCAATAAGCAATTCATCATGACACAACCATTTTATTTGTCTTTAATTCAAACCAGAGTAACCAATAACAAGACAAACCAGACTTAATGAAATCAGCATAAGAGCTGTCATTGTTACTGTGGGCGTCGGGGACCCGACTGTTGCAGCAAAGTCAATAATGTCAAGATGTCTGTATAAACATTCTCAGGTTGGTCTTAGTTTATACAAAGTACATTTATTCAACAGTTTTCTTTTATTTAACCCTGTTGGGTTTCTTTACCAGCTTGTTTGAAGTAGCGATAACTTATTGCTGTGCCGAAATGATTGAGTTACAAATAAATGAGAATGACACAAAGTTGTTTTTGTTTTCCCCTCGTTGTTATTTTCTGTTGACCAGTAGTGGCAAACCAAGTCGTTTTTTGTTGTTCCGTTTTTGTTGATCTTTATTGTTGATCTTCTTTTATGTAAAATTTCATTATACTTAGTTTTTTTTTACTACTCTATTGTTTGGTTGTTGAGATTGTTGGTGTTTTTGACTGGTTCTGGGTTTTGACGTTTCATTCTCGCTTTTGTTTCGGTCAATGGGGAGGAGTGGAAACACCGCCAGGGAAAAAATGCAAGAGAAAAAAATCGTTGAGCATGCACAGAGGAAGCAAAAAGTTTCAGTTGAATTTTAAAAAACCTTTCAATATTTCGATTGTTCCAAGACCACTCAATATAAAGCTTCACTACAACTTGACTATAGATGTAACTGTACGTTATTGATTACTTGAATACACAACTAAGTAAGCCTTTTTGTGTTTTTATTCAAACAAGGACTAAGTCAAATCTGAAAAAATATCACTTGTATACTAGCACGATTTGATGTATACATTGTATGCTATTTAAATGAAACTTTCTAATCATCAACTTGGGAAATGGGTTTCAAAATTCGTCAAAATAAAGTATTACCGTAGATTCCTACATAGTTTGGCCCCTTCATTTTCATTTAGACCCTTTCCCATTACACATGCGTAGGGAACCAGACCCAGCGTTCTATGGCCACATTGTAAACACAACGTGCCTGCATCATGTCTGTTAATTTTCGTACAGAATGCATGGCTTTCCGAGCTGAAGAAGTGTTCAACTGGGAGGAGGAGAAATGTGAACATAAAACCAGATGTTTATATCTCAGTGTGAGGCAAGGAAGGTCAAGTGGAAGAGAGCAATTGGAGTACATCAGGTACGTGAATCAAATTCAATTTGTAGACATGTGCGCGCGCTCGGTTAACAGCAACAATTAAGGGCGCCCTCTGTTTTTCTTGTGTATGTCCTTTCCGTAACCAAGGCTTGGGAACTGTAGCCCCTCGTATCTAATTGGAAACCTGTACCGAATGTGCACGTTTTCAAACTTACCGAAAGAAAGCCGAGCTTTTCAAAATGACCCTAGAGTGTTTATCTATCAAGTGTGTATCTTGGTAGCGCTAAAAACAACAAGTACATAACGTCAGATGCTGGTCTTGTTTAGAGTAAAGCAGTTTTGTCCTTAGGTTAGTTTTCTCGCTAAGCATGCTAAGGAACAGGAGGTAACTTTTTAGCTTAGTGGTGGTCACTGACGTAACCAAACATTTCCAATCGGAAGGTGCAAGCAGGGGCAAAAACATAACTCACGGGGTGGGGCTAAGTATTGAACCATTCATTTTTAGGTGTTTTATGATCTCTTTTGGGTGGGTGGGGCTAGGGTTCTGGTACCGCCCTCACCCCCTTGCGCCACGGGTGCTGGTGGTTAACGTTTTGTATTAATGTTTGAAACTTGCCTCAAAAGACATGATATTAGAGAATCAAATCCTAAAGCGAAAACTGAAAGTCATTTTTGTGTAGACATAAGTGCGTGGACAGACATTTTATTTGCTGTTAATAAATTAATATTTAGTTTGCAAGAAATAAGACCATGGATAAACTAAACAATTCTTGAAAAAATTACTTCAAAAATAAATAGGCCTACTTCAGTTCAATAAATTAGTACTAAACCTTGAAATCTTTTAAAAACTCTTGTCCATTTTGAAGTATTTTTTCTGCTCCAGTATGGCTATTTTGGTTGTTAATTGGTTGACTTATTTCAAGTAAAAAAAAAATTACTGTAATTTAAAATGAAAATCTGATCTTTTGTGTCGAGTCCGGCATTCGAACTCGGACATGACGTCTGAAGTATGTCATCTACTGCACCTTAACTCACTGAGCTAGTGCGGTAGTGCTTCTATCAGAGAATAATTTAAGTCTGTTATGGTCTGTTGTTCACGTCCAAGCGATCAAAGGACCGTCCCACAATGCACGTGGATTTATTTTGCCTTATAAGAATTAAAATCGGATCTGGCAAGCACCAACGTGCTAGGGCGATTCGTTAGGCGCTGGTACTGTCTCTGAACTCCGGATTGGTATGAGCCACTGGTCCCGAGTTCGATCCCGGCCCCTCGCAATATTACGAAACAAGGCATTAATTACTGGGAAAGACACCAGTATGGTTTGGGAGCCGCTTTGTTTACCCTGAGCGAGGGGGGCAAGGACTGCTAGGGTTGAGAGATAGGGAAGGATATACTGTGAAGTCGGTTGTCATACCAGAAGGGTGCTATATGGAAGCCGGTAAGGGGCCTCTGTTAGTGGTGTATGTGTTGCGCGGACCATACATTGCAATGGGGGAATAACCCGAATCGCGGCTCCTGAATACCTGACAAATCGCAGAGTAACTTTTTGTTTTTTATTTTGATAGTGTTTTTTTTTTATTATTCCAAGTTGTATGTTTTATTTAATCAGAAACATCGACGGCAAAGAGAGGCACTCTCCCAAACATAAAAATAATTGACGGGGAAGATGTTAAAACAAATGAAATAATAATATATCTCGTCGCGACAATTTATTTGTAATATTTGTTTGATATGTTTGGTGTCAAACAAATCAATTAGGCGCTTACCACCTCAAGTAATATAACAAATAGATGTTTAAAGGCCTTGTAATCCTCTGGTGTTTTGGACAGTTTGAATCATAATAAAGTATAAAACAGTAAGTACTGAGTATACAGTGGTAACACACATCAATTTGGAAGGGTAAAAATCAAAATTATTATTCTTTATCCCCCGATGCAAATTTAACATCTATTAAATTGTTTGTAATGCCCGCTGCTAAAATATAGGATTCGAACTGCCTCATCTTTCGAGCAGTCTCGGTGGTCTAGTTGGTAAGACACTGCCCTAGGATAGCTGATGTCGTGGGTTCGAATCCCACCGGGGTCGTTTGATTTTTTTTTCACAAAACTTGGGTAAGTACTGATTATACAGTGCTAAATCATTATTTACCCCGATGCAACCTTAACATCTGTGAACATTTTATTTCGACTTGTGTTTTCGCTTTTGAGTTATCCTTGAAACTCTGGTGCTAGTAATGTCCACGCAGAAAGAATAATCCCTTGAGGAATACACAATCCGACAAGCGTTTGAAAACAAACTCATGGGGAGAATAAGTAATAATATCTGTTTCCATAACTGCAGTACTTCGTACTTTCTCAAAAAGATATACTATCAAAGCTGCTTTACTTCTCTTTATACCACGTACGTTTTCATGCTCATATTTTATGAGCATAATACTCACATTCCGTTTTCTATACTTTCCGCCCAGGTAGTATTTAAAAAATCAGAACAGTTATTTTCCGAACTTAGAAGTCTCCCGAAAATCCGATAAATCTACTCTGCGTTAGTAAAATAATAGCAAGGCAGTTCTCTAAAGAACAAACTCCATCTGGCATGTAGATACACACATGATGTTACAGCAAACCAAATTGATACCTCATCATCACCATGCAATGCCTCAAATCATATATTTTATTTGTTCATAATAATATTTCCAACAGATTTACTCATCAATGAATAATTATTTTGGCATTGCCGTAACAAGCAGAAACTACTTGAATATGACCACCAAAATCCTATACGTCCCCCCCCCCCAAACCACTTTTAACCGCGATTCTTCGAGCTAATAACGCTGTCCCAAACAAAAATTTATGTTGTCAAAATTAACCTTCTCATCAGCTCAAGTTAGTTGTAGCACTTTTATTCCAGGGGGAATCTAGCATGCTAGACTGTAGCCGGCAAAAACTTAAACCAAGTGGTTAACAACAGTACAACATGTAAGGACTGAATCTATGTCCCCGCTAGATACCCCGTATAGCGAAGTGAAAATGAGACCGTTAAGTTGGCATAGCGCCCTCACTTTGCTCTGTGATCCTCGATTTATGTATTGTTCTTTTCAGTCGTAGGGAGGCATAGAGTTGTAGGAAGTCCTACAATGACCCAAATGTGATGTTGCTTTGAAATCATATCTTATTTAATTAATCACAGTTTCTATTGTGCGCTGTTACCAGTCCAAAAAGGCTTCACACACATTATTGGGGGGGGGGGGGGTTGAGCTTTGAATATTTTTTCGCATAGCTGGCCTCTGGACTTGGCATCTCTAGGAAATGTGTATGGTTGTGTATATTCCCATTGACTTGTGTATGGTTGTGTAGTTTCCCATTGACTTGTGTATGGTTGTGTAGTTTCCCATTGACTTGTGTATGGCTGTTTAGTTTCCCATTGACTGGTGTATAGTTGTGTCAATTCCCATTGACTTGTGTATGGTTGTATAGTTTCCCATTGACTGGTGTATAGTTGTGTCAATTCCCATTGACTTGTGTATGGTTGTGAAGTGTCCCATTGACTTGTGTATGGTTGTGTAGTTTCCCATTGACTTGTGTATGGTTTTGTAGTTTCCCATTGACTTGTGTATGGTTGTGTAGTTTCCCATTGACATGTGTATGGTTGTGTAGTTTCCCAATGACTTGTGTATGGTTGTGTAGTTTCCCAATGACTTGTGTATGGTTGTGTAGTTTCCCATTGACATGTGTATGGTTGTGTAGTTTCCAATTGACTTGTGTATGGTTGTGTAGTCATTAACCATCGACATATTCTGTGTACTTCATGTTAGTTTTAATTACTGTGAAGAGGTTTTTGATGCATTTTGGCACACTCTTTTGTCCACAATTAAATTTCTGATTTTTTTATATAAAAAAAAAAAGACAGTTGGGCGGCGATTCCGAAAGGCCTTCTACAACTGGCAAATTTTTTCGGGGGGGGGGGGTTGAGCTTTAAAAAATGTCACGCATAGCTGGCCTCTGGACTTGGCATCTATGGATGTCATGTGTTTGTTCACGGAAAGTGTGCTTTTACATTGCCCTCATTGTAATGACTTTGCTGCCAATATTAACAATAAAAATCTCCCGGAGAAGCTGAAAATCACTTTATTTACACCCTGAAATTATTTTATTAGAAGGGGAAGCTGTCAAACAACTTCGCGATCTCCCTTATCACAACCCCACTTCACGCCGTACACAACGCAAAAACGGCGCTTGAGCTCGCTCAAACCTCAGTAGTTTACGTTAAGTCTAGCCATACTCATTTAAATCATTGTCACATAAAAAATTATAAAAACTAGGTGACTGTGACCACCAAAATCCAAACAACGTTACCCCTCCCCCTTTTTCGGTTGCAAGTTTGAACAGGCTAAAACGCTGTCCAAAACAAATGTTTTTAAACCTTCTCATCAGCTTATGCTCATTTTTATGCTCATTTTTCGCACTTTAATTACAGGGGGAATCGGGAATCTAGCATCCTAGACTGTAGTCAGCAAAATCTTAAACCAAGGAGTTCATAACATTACAACATGTAAGGACTGAATCTGTCTATGTCCCCGCTAGATACCCCGTATAGTGAAGTAAAAATGAGACCGTTAAGTTGGCATAGCGCCCTCACTTTGCTCTGTTTTCCTCGATTTATGTATTGTTCTTTGCAGTCGTATGAAGTCATAGAGTTGTAGGAGTCCTACAATGATCAATGTGATGTTGAATTCTGGAATTCTATTTTATTAAGTTATTCACAGTTTAGCACACGCGGTTACATTGAGTTGCAACGACGGACCGAGCACAAAACTAACTATTGACTTAGTCGTGTTATACACAAAATTAGAACTATAATTTTGGAAAGGAAGAATATTGCGGAGTTTTTGACATGAGAGTAGTGAGTAAACACAGTTTGACCAATGTTCACTCGATGTCTTGTGTTGATGCACGAAAAGTAAGGTTTTATATTCCTCATTGTAATGGTTTTGTTGCCAATATTTTCAATAAACATTTCCAGAAAAAGGTAAAAATCCCTGTATTTACACCCTCAAATTATTTTGTTAGAAGGGGAAGCTGTCAGACAACTCCGCGATCTCCCTTACCACAACCCGACTGCACGCCATACACAACGCAACAAACCCGGCGCTTGAGCTCGCTCAAACCTCAGTAATTTACGTTAAGTCTAGCCATACTCTCAAAAGAAACCTCTTTTGAAGTAGAATACTGGAAATATCAAACAGCAAAAAAACAAAAACTACTTGAAAAAAACTACTTGACTGTGACCACCAAAATCCAAACAACGTTACCCCCCCCCCCCTTCTTTTTGGTCGCAAGTTTCAACGGGCTAAAACGCTTTCCAAAACAAATGTTGTCAAAACCTTCTCATCATCTCTTGTTAATTAATAGTTTAGCACTTTAATCACAGGGGGAATCTAGCATTCTAGACTGTAGCCGGCAAAACTTAAACCAAGTGGATGACAATATTACAACATGTAAGGACTGAATATGTCTATGTCCCCTGTATAGCGAAGTAAAAATGAGACCGTTAAGTTGGCATAGCGCCCTCACTTTGCTCTGTGATCATCGATTTTTCAATTGTTCTTTTCAGTCGTATGGAGTCATAGAGTTGTAGGAGTCCTACAATGACCAATGTGATGTTGAATTGAAAATCTGGAATTCTATATTATTTAATTGCTCACAGTTTCTGTTGTGCACTGTTGCCAGTCCAAACAAGCTTCACACAAATAATTGTCAGTAAATTAAACCAAGTATACCCTGGAGAAGATGCTAGTTGCAACGACGGGCCGAGCATTAAACAAACCATTGCAGTGTCAAACGTGCCCACTGGCCCGATCCCCATTTATGAGTATTTCCACGCTAACAACTACTTCTTTTTCAACATGACCAGCCAATTCCAAGACTATGAGCACCAAAAATTACACAATTGTTGGCCTTTATCACGAAATGATTAAAGCATTTTCTTATTAAGGAAAAAAACTAAGTTCCTGACAATGTCCTCCAAAGTTCGAATAAAGTCACCCAGTTTAACCGCTAAAGTTTGTTGTACAGCGCTATTATTCTGTTTAAGATGAAAACACTGTCCAAAACAATTCATTTTGTCAACAAAACCTTCTCATCAGCGTATAATATTAATTTTAAGCATTTAAGAAGGGTAGGGGAAACAGGCATGCTAGACTGCAGCCGGCAAACCCTAAACAAGGCGTTGACATACATACACATAATACTTGAATTTACGTCCCTCCACAGTAAGCGGAATCGTGGAATTAGACCATGTATTTTATTGCCATCGCTAAGCTTACTCCATGAATAAAAAACTCTTGCTTACAATCTTAAATGTATAAGTTCATTCTTGTAATTGTTTAATTCCAAGAAGTCCTTTCAAGAAGTACGTATCATCTTGAAGCGGCTAAGTTTCCCACCAGACATACCGACCTTCCAGGCCCTTTACTCCCGGTCAAGGAAATACTGTCGCCTTTTGAGATTCTCGGGGCAGAAAATCGAATAATTAGATGTCTCGACTAGATAGTCGTACTTTTTTGTCACCGTTAAACTGACATAGCGCCCTCACCGGGCTAGGTCATTATCCATTGTTCTTGTCGGTGCTTTTTGTTCAAGAAGTTGATGGAGTCCCATGAGGTCCAATTTGATCCGGACTTTTAAATTAAATCTCATTCCAAGGGAAATCCTTTGCTTGACCTCCATTGTATTTTCCTCTCAGCCTCGGTATGAAGGTTCGCATAACGAGTGCAAAGATTGTTGGTTATCAGAAGTAAATGAAAAAGTGGGAAATGTTTTGTAATGTGAAATGGAATATATGCCAACGGTATGTGTGTGTGTTCCTCTGAAGGATTTAACTTGTATTTGACAAACTTATTGTTCACGCCTTAGAAGAAAACAAAATTAAATTAAAGTAAACAATATTGTGCTCATTAGCAAAGTAATACTGGGCGTCTTCGTATCTTATTCGTTTTACCAAGATGTAAACTCATGTGGTAGGCCTACCATTTTAATATTCTTTTGAAGTGTTATGTTCCCTACAGAGAAAACCTTTATTGGCTTTCTCTTTTACGACGTTGCAGTACAACAAATAATTATTAAAACTAAATCACTCATTTACAGAGTATCATGTAATTGTATTTTGAAGCTAATTATTGCAAGTTTACCGCTGGTAGTACTTTAAAAACATACCAATCGAATAGTTAGAAACTAGTGCCACTATTTGTTTCTCTACTATGAAACCCAATGTAACCGAACCGAGGCTGGATGGGAAATTATTCTGGTCCCTTAGTTCTAACTAAACAATCCGTATGTTTTATTGTGAACGCAGATATAGGAACACGGGATGGCAAAGAATGATGGAAGGTGCTTCGATTACAGCTCAGTGGAAGATTGAAATGTTGGCTGTTGTAGTGGTAAGTAAAACAAGATTTGTTTTACATTAGCTAATTCGAAAGCTCTAAGTACGCTTTCTGGTCAATTGAATGGTTTAGAAAACAACATGACTTGTTTTTTGTACTCAGTGGCAATCACCTTTTCCATGTGCGTTTAGGGACTGTGAATAATTATGGACAGTAGCGGCTATGTATAGACCCTAGAACCAAACGATGAATCTTACATTCATTCTTTTAGGCAAAGGAAATTATGTAACACTACAAAGGTTGGTTGCAGTTGGCATTGTTCTGATGTAGTAGTCAATCTGTACAAGTCTGAAATCGTACAGCAACCTATGGTTAGCTTGGTATGCAATAGGTTCATAGTGAATAGCATCCAGTGTAAAAGTATTGTATTTTAACTATTGTCTGTTTGCCAAGTGCTTCTACCAGCTCGTCATTGC
Source organism: Asterias amurensis (assembly GCF_032118995.1). Classification (NCBI taxonomy): domain Eukaryota; kingdom Metazoa; phylum Echinodermata; class Asteroidea; order Forcipulatida; family Asteriidae; genus Asterias; species Asterias amurensis. The sequence goes on from NC_092651.1 coordinate 2,508,772, forward strand.
TTCCCGTAGCTATGTCAACCACTGCAGTACAGAAAAGGCACTTTGGCTGGTCCTTTCTTATTGGACTGGCTAAGATGTTTTGACCCTTAACCTCGACAGAACACATTCCATCTATAAATATCACATATGACATTCATTTACACCGAAAAGGGAAATAAATCATTTTCAAAATTGTTGAAAAAGCATTTTAAAAAATTGCCTAATAATATTATTCCTATAGAGAAGCGTGCCTTCTTTTTTCTAAAGCAGATTGCATCGAGGGACCGTGTCCACATAGGGACCGTAACAAACTTTGTTGGATATGGTTACAGCTGGCTATAACTTGGAATTGTACTGGTCTGGTCTGTTATGTAATAATATAGAAAGGATGGTTTTAGTTGGCATGGGTATGCAGTACTCAATCTAAAGAATTCTGAAATCTTACAGAAACATGTAACCCAATGGGTTTGCCTAGGATCTGATATGCCTTGGTTCATTGTGAACGCAATCTAGTGACGAAGTATTGTTTCTAAACAATGGTGTGGTTGACAGTTCCGTCTAGGTAGTCTTTGCTTCCCATAGATATGTAGATCACTGCAAATAGTACAGAAAGGCACTTTGGCAGGCTTGGATATAATAACACAAAAAGGAAGAAACCAGTGTCCATTGATAAAAACTTTGAAAATTAACTGCATACAAAAATATTGAATTGTACAGTTTGCTTTATTAAGAAAGAACTTAACTCTTGGACATAACTTTTTTGTTTTCTCCGATAAAATATGTACCCAAACCTATATGAAAGGGATATTGCCTGGCCCTTTTTGGTTCAGTATTTGACACTTTCATTTGCTGCAAGGGACCGTGTTCACATAGGGACCGTAACAAACTTTTTTGGATATGATTAAAGGTTGCCTGATGAACTTAGCATTGTACTGGTCTGGTCTGTTATATAATGCTAACAAAGGATGGTTTTAGTTGGCATGGTGATACAGTACTCAATCTATAGAATTCCGAAACCGTACAGCAACATGTAACCCTCTAGGTTTGCCTAGGATCTGAGGTGCCTTGGTTCATTGTGAACGCAATCTAGTGACGAAGTATTGTTTCTAAACAATGGTGTGGTTGCCAGTTCCCTCTAGCTAGTCTTTGCTTCCCATAGATATGTAGATCACTGCAAATAGTACAGAAAGGCACTTTGGCAGGCTTGGATATAATAACACAAACAGCAAGAAACCAGTGTCCATTGATAAAAAATTTGAAAATTAACTGCATACAAAAATATTGAACTGTACAGTTAGCTTTAATAAGAAAGAACTTAACTCTTGGGACATAACTTTTTTGTTTTATCCGATAACAAAATGTACGTAAACCTATATGACAGGGATATTGCCTGGCCCTTTTTGGTTCAGTATTTGACACTTTCATTTGCTGCGAGGGACCGTGTTCACATAGGGACCGTAACAAACTTTGTTTGGATATGATTAAAAGTTGCCTGAACTTAGCATTGTACTGGTCTGAATTTGTTATATAATGCTAACAAAGGATGGTTTTAGTTGGCATGGTGATACAGTACTAAATTTATAGAATTCCGAAAACGTACAGCAACATTTAACCCAATGGGTTTGCCTAGGATCTGATGTGCCTTGGTTCATTGTGAACGCAATCTAGTGACGAAGTATTGTTTCTTAACAATGGTGTGGTTGCCAGTTCCGTCTAGGTAGTCTTCGCTTCCCATAGATATGTAGATCACTGCAAATAGTACAGAAAGGCACTTTGGCAGGCTTGGATATAATAACACATACAGGAAGAAACCAGTGGCCATTGATAAAAACTTTGAAAATTAATTGCATACAAAAATATTGAATTGTACAGTTCAGCTTGCCTTTAAATTTTAAATTCCATTAACAAAAGAATAAATGTTAATATATATATGAATTTTATTTTCATAAAAGCTTGAACTACTTTTTATTATATATAATAATAACTATATGAAAGGGTTATTGCTTGGCCCTTTTGGTTCAGTATTTGACACGTTCATTTGCTGCGAGGGACCGTGTCCACATAGGGACCGTAACAAACTTATTTGGATATGATTAAAGGTTGCCTGAACTTAGCATTGTACTGGTCTGAATTTGTTATATAATGCTAACAAAGGATGGTTTTAGTTGGCATGGTGATACAGTACTCAATCTATAGAATTCCGAAACCGTACAGCAACATGTAACCCTATGGGTTTGCCTAGGATCTGATGTGCCTTGGTTCATTGTGAACGCAATCTAGTGACGAAGGTTTGTTTCTAAACAATGGTGCGGTTGCCAGTTCCGTCTAGGTAGTCTTTGCTTCCCATAGATATGTAGATCACTGCAACTAGTACAGAAAGGCACTTTGGCAGGCTTGGATTTAATAACACAAAAAGGAAAAAACCAGTGTCCATTGATAAAAACTTTGAAAATTAACTGCATACAAAAATATTGAATTGTACAGTTAAGCTTGCCTTTAAATTTTAAATTCCATGAACAAAATAATACTTTTTAATATATGTATATTTTTTTCTTCTTAAAAGCTTGAACTACTTTTTAATATATTTTGCTGTCATGTTTTTTGTCTGCCGTTAAAACAAATGTATCCAAACCTATGAAAGGGGTTATGCCTAGCCCTTTTTGTTCAGTATTCGACACCTTCACTTGCTGCGAGGGACCGTGTCCACATAGGGACCGTAACCAACTTTGTTTTGATATGATTAAAGGTTGCCTGAACTTAGCACAGTACTGGTCTGGTCTGGTCTGTTCTGTTATATAATACTACATTGGCATGGCTATGCAGTACTCAATCTATACAATTGCAAGTGACCATGCTCACTTTATGGACCGTAACAAACATTTTGGATAATGGTTAAAGGTTGCTTACACTTAGCATTGCACTGGTCTGTCGTGAATCATTTGAATCGTACAAATCCCTTACATATACAACAATGAGACTTCTACAATGGATGGTTCTATATGTTGTCATTGATATGCAGCCTGTATTTAATTCACAAAACTCCAACAAGTAAATCTATGTGTTGACCTTTGACATGGCATGGCTTGGTTCATTGTATATATCATCAAGTGATAAAGAATTGAATTTTAACAATGGTGTGTATGTAAACCATGGCTAGTTACAAAAGGCACTTTGGCATGCTAGCGTATTGTTTATCCTCATCCCCGCCCGAAAAAAGATCAAATACGATCTATTATATCGACCATAATTATTATCTTGGTTCATTGTTCATAACATCAAACAACGATGTTCATCCAAACCAGTGAAATCATTATCTTAACGTGTTCTTGTTTGCTAGTCCATATTAACCCCTACATACAAATTTCAAGCTCTTTGCAGAGTTATTTTTCTTGGTTTCACAAAGTTCGTCTCCTTTTTGTCAGACCTTTTTTGTTTGAGAAATCTCCTCTGGTATACGGAGCCTGTTTCTCTTTATCTGAAAGTCCAAACACAAAGCAAATTGTAAAACTACTTCATACAATGATATTTAATTCTATAGCCCATTAAATTTAAACTTGTTTAACTTGCTGACAACTACTTGATTTACGATTTAGTTTCGATAGCTAAGGTCATCTTCAAATCGGTGATAAACGTGACCGCCCCCACCCCTAATGAATGGTTGGAGGTTCACCACCACTCAAAATAAACTTTCATATCAACCAACGCTTAATGATATTCAAAAATATTCTACCAATATTTAAAGTGCCCCAGCTTTTAGGAAACCTATCGAACATTATTTTCCGACAAATAAACTTCAAATTTCCTTTAAACTTTTTGGGGTCAGCCGTTTTCAATATTTTATTTTGCTAATTACCCCGACACAATTTTTTGAAAACTTTCAAGTCTAAACTAAAATGTATCCAGTCTCCTCAAACGTTGAAGCACAGAACGTCTTCAGGTTTGGATATATTGTTGTAAATATGACCCCAAAACGTTACTACTAAAACTCTTGTTTGTTTTAGTTTGGTGCGCCCCTGGATGGAAGATCCAGGCAAACTCATTATACCTCCCTCTAGTGGCGCAGCAAGGCCATGGGCATGGGAACAGTCTACTGTCAGATGTGGTACCCAGCCTCTCTTGTCTAGCTTGTTAACATTACACTACTACCCAATGGTCATGTACAACTAACTAATGTATGTACATGTAAATCTACATGTACATGTGCGCAAACAGAAAATCACGGAACAAATGACTCCAGAACACACCTCTGTTTTGTGAGTTTTGGCGCTGAGTTGAGAGACAAACATTCAACAAAGTAACAGGTAAATTGTCACTTGAAATGGTAATGTACATGTACTTCAATTTGTTCGTAATTCTCTGTTCCTTGCCTCTCTTTGTCACGTTTTTTAGTTTTTATTAGTTAGCTGGTTAGTTGGACTACCGGTCAAGTCCGTTTCATAACGCGTCAGTGGCAGGGTATGGGTCAGTGTATCTAGCCCCGGTCCAGTACTTACTGCATACAATACAATACATGGAGATGTAGTGTCCTGGTATTGGTAGGCTAGTCGGACGTCAATGCCATCGCACTGACATTCTAAGAATAAATATTTTCTACAATGTAAACACACAATTTTGTCCGCAATTTGTTTATGTTTGTACCTGTTTGAGAAGGTTACCATTTACTATAGGCACGCATCTTTTTTTATGTATGGACCGATTGATGTTAGTCTTAAATTCAGACCCTGATATTTTTATAAGTGAAAGCTAATTTGTTTATTTATGTAATAAACTAGAGGTACCTGGCATATGATATCTTACACAATTTTGACAGCCCATGCCTTTCAACCAAGTTGAGGTAAAACAAAAGTTGGTGTGACGTTTCCTGAAAGGATGCTTTGCCTTTGCCGACTATAAAATTCAGATTCAGATTCAGAACATTTTGAGTATGGAACGTCAGCGTCAACACTGGTCAGCATTGTTGATGGACCTCAACAACCACTTAGAAAATACAGGCTAGGTATATGTGCAGGTAGTGGGGATGTTTATAGTTGCGATAACGTAACCCCTTCTCCCGACGGCCGCCCAGGCCGGAGGGTTACGAGTCTCTTTCGAGCGGAAACGGTTGATCTGGTCCAACACAAACAATTTGGACAGCTAGTCACCAGATTTGCCCCATTTTTACCACTTTCAAAAATCATGACACAAATTCTGAGGGTACTACCTTAATCCGCAATGTCTAATGCAGCCTGCCATAACACTCAAAACACCATTGAGGAACTATTTCGAAGAAAAATGGACAAAAACTTACCAGAATCGGAGCGAAATTCACAGGTTCAAATGTCGAAGAAACAACTAACAAACAAACAAGGAAACAAACAAACAAGCAAACAAGGTATGCACGTTAAAACTATGGACCTTTAATAAACGAGACCGTTAGGGTGACTCTCTAGTTTTGATGAAATACCCTAGTTGGAAAGTGTGTAGGATAATCAGTTAGAGCTGCATGTGATGTAAATGAGTGAATTCCATTTGTTGTACCATTTGGTTAATATACTAGAGTGTTATTTCAAGATCAAGGAATCACAAGCCCTTTGCTTAGTTGCCATTGTGACCCATTGAAACCAACAGAGTGTGCGTTGGTACAGTACCCAGGCTCTTGTACTTTGTGCTTATATAGCCAGATACTAGCATTGTTCATGGTACTGTATCTAATGTATCTGGATCCCAGGATAGCTAAAGTCACCTGGAAGTGGTATTTATTTTTTTAATAAAGCTTTTGTCACTAAAATATGTGTTTTTACGAGAGGAATGTGAATAAAAAGTTAACTAAGGTTTAAAAATATTAGTTTAGATTGTACATTACCCAGGCTCTTGTACTTTGTGCTTATCTGGCAAGCCAGATACAAGCATTGCTCATGGCACTGTATCTAATGTATCTGGATCCCAGGATAGCTAAACATTTACTCATATTATGGCAAATAAAGAACACACAGACTGAAATTCATGTACTTGTATGAAGCCCCTGAGGGCTTTCCTGATTACCCTAATAGAAGCTTGAGTAAAGTCATTAAGTCAAAGGTAGGAGCAGAGAACTGTTGCATCAAAAAACCACCCTCGACCAGTGAACTTACAAAGCAAGATGGTATTGTCTATAAAGTAAAGCACATGTGAAAGTCAACTGCTGTTAAGCTTGGGCGATATCGATTTATTTTATTCACGATATATCGCCGACAATATATCGCGATATTCGATATAATCGCGATTAATGAAATTTGACATCATCAGTCTTAAAACTCCAAGTGAAAGTTGTAGAAGAGACAGTCCTAGTATAAGAGAGGTGTTCTAATGACCTACTCTTCTGGTTTTACTCCAAACCTATGGGGTATCAGCTAGCAAATACATCGCGATATTTAATCGATATATCGATATATCGCAATTATCGCGATGTATCGCGATATATCGATATTTCGATGAAAACCAAATCCATCCGATATCGAAATCGTGTCCAAATTAATATCGCGATATTCGATAATATCGTGATATCGCCCAAGCTTAACTGCTGTCGCATGTCACAAATATAGAAATGTACAAAATCAATTGCTGTTGCATGACTTGTGTTTACCAATAAGTCACTACAGACTTTTAGGGAAACTACTAGCCTCTTACTCATTGGTTTTATTAATATTACAAATTGTTCCAATACCCTTACACCGATGTGTATCAAGCACTCTATACTCAGTACTTTCTTGAATGCTGAGAAAAAAAGTTCATTGGCAAATCTGTCAGACGGGATTTGAATCCAGGACCTTTGCATTGTTAGATCAGATGTCTTACCACTAGACCATTTAGTTAGCCTGGTGGCTAGAGGCAGTTCAAATCCTATGTGTTAGTAGCAGGTGCCACGATTGCATTCGGGCTCAAGATAATGAATTTTGTTTACCTTACACCGATGTGTAGTAAGCACTGTATATTCAGTCTGTACAATGCCTTACCCATAGTCTTACTCACAGTCACAGGTTCTGTGCTTTACATCATATGTAATGAGAACAGAGCCCAGTAGCCAATTTCATCAAACACTAGTATAAATCCAATCTCGAGTTAGAATATTTTCCATCCCTACCCTTTGCCTATCGTTGCTTTGTTCTTAACGTACCTCCCACCTCGTATCCCCATAGCCGGCACCAGGGTACTCTGTTTGGACCTAGAATATTTTCCATCCCTACCCTTTGCCTATCGTTGCTTTGTTCTTAACGTACCTCCCACCTCCTATCCCCATAGCCGGCACCAGGGTACTCTGTTTGGACCTAGAATATTTTCCTTCAGTTCCTCTTGCCTATGCATTGCTTTGTTCTCAACATACCTCCATCCCTGTATCCCCGTAGCTGGCACCAGGGTACTCTGTTTGGACTTAGAATATTTCCCATCCGTTCCCATTGCCTTTGTATTACATCGTTCTTATCGCACCTCTCAATCCGTATCCCTGTAGCCGGCACCAGGGTACTCTGTTTGGACTTATTTTCCATTCGTTCCTATTGCCTTTGTATCACATTGTTCTAAACGTACCTCCCACCCCGTATCCCCAGAGCCGGCACCAGGGTACTATGTTTGGACTTGGAATATTTTCCATCCGTTCCTATTGCCTTTGTATCACATCGTTCTTAACATACATCCCGTTCAGTTCCTGAAGCCGGCACCAGGGTACTCTGTTTGGACCTAGAATATTTTCTTTCAGTTCCCCTTGCCTTTGCATTGTTATTGCTTCAGTCTTAACATACCTCCCACCTCGTATCCCCATAGCTGGCACAAAGGTACTCTGTTTGGACATAGAATATTTTCCTTCAGTTCCCCTTGCCTATGCTTTGCTTCGTTCTCAACATGCCTCCAACCCTGTATCCCGTAGCCGGCACCAGGGTACTCTGTTTGGACTTAGAATATTTTCTATCCGTTCCCATTGCCTTTGTATTACATCGTTCTTATCGCACCTCTCATTCTGTATCCCTGTAGCCGGCACCAGGGTACTCTGTTTGGACTTAGAATATTTTCTATCCGGTCCTGTTGCGTTTGTTTCAGATAGTTCTTAACGTACATCCCACTCCGTATCCCCAAAGCCAGCACCAGGGTATTCTGTTTAGACTTTTTCTGTTTTAGAATATTTTCCTTCAGTTCCCCTTGCCTATGCATTGCTTCATTCTCAACATACCTCCCACCCCGTATTCCTGTAGTCGGCACCAGGGTACTCTGTTTGGACTTGGAATATTTTCCATCCGTTCCTATTGCCTTTGTATCACATCGTTCTTAACATACATCCCGTTCAGTTCCTGTAGCTGGCACCAGGGTACTCTGTTTGGACTTAGAATATTTTTTATCCGTTCCCATTGCCTTTGTACTACATCGTTCTTATCGCACCTCTCATTCCGTATCCCCGTAGCCGGCACCAGGGTACTCTGTTTGGACTAAGAATGTTTTCCATCCGTTCCCATTGCCTTTGATGGTTTGATTTCTGCCAGTGTCTTCATTGACTTATCTAAAGCTTTTGACACCATCGACCATAAAATCATGCTAGCTAAGCTCCACCATTATGGCATCCGAGGTATCGTCCTTTCATGGTTTTAAGACTACCTTAACAACCGGAAACAGTTCACTACATGTAAACAGAAGGATTCTTCCATGAATGATATCACCCACGGCGTTCCTCAGGGTTCTATTCTTGGTCCTCTCCTTTTTCTTATTTATTTCAACGATCTTCACCATTGTTGATCCAAATTGTCTTTTACTCTCTTTGCAGATGACACCACTATTCTTTTTTCTCATTCTGACTTGCCTACTTTGGCTAAAGGGCTGAACAATAAACTTGATGAACTAGTGAAAGTTTCCTCCTGGTTCAGTACAAACAAACTCTTTTGAAGGATTTGGGTACTTTTTCAAAATGTCCACAGATTTACATTAAACTTACAGGGTTTAAAGATAATGATAGTAGAAAGCTTCCCTTCAAATATTATTTACTGAGGTGCTGTAAAAACAATGTCATGAAAATACGTTTTTACATGCTTCAAATAAATTTCGTCTCATGATCTGTGAGACAAAAATTATTTTCATTACATTGTTTTACTCATTTCCCAAAAAATACAACACCTCAGCACGTAATATTATCAGGAAAGCTTTCTACTATCATTATCTTCAAACTGTGTAATTCTCAAAAAACTATATACATGATCTTTTCCAAATCTAAGTCTACCACCAATGACGCCAATATCAGCATTAACCATGTTCCTATTGAAAGGGTACATTCAACCAAATTCCTTGATGTTGTTATCGATGACAAACTTTCTTGGACTCAGCACATTTCCCACATCTCGAAAATTACTTCCCGCAATATTGGCATCATGTCTGAGCTTCGCTCCTTTCTACCCTCTGTTGCCATGGTCTCTCTTTACAACACTTTAGTTCTTCCTGATCTTAATTATTGTAATATTGTTTGGGCACGCACTAGCACCAGTAAACAACACTCTCCAAACCCTGTGATCACACATTACCTCTTTTCATCAAATTACACACCCTTACACTCTCAGATATTAATAAATCTCAAACAGGCACCTTCATGTACAAATACACTCACAACCTCCTCCCTCACCTTTTCACCTCTTACTCCACCTATAATAAAGACGTTCACAACCACAACACTAGATCTAGTAACAACATGGATGTCCCATTTGCATGCACATCATACACATCCAATACTCTCCGCCACTATGGTCCTCGTCTTTGGAATTCGGTTGACCAGACTATCAAAGCCTCATCCTCTGTGGCTAGGTTCAAAATATCTTATAAAAAGTTCCTTATTTCCCAGTATGTAACATAGTTTCTATACCTATATTCTCATTGAAGTTTTTGCTTACTTTGTCATTGTCAATTTCTCCAGTAGTTTGTTTGTATGTATGTATGTATGTCTGTTTGTCTGTCCGTCTGTCTGTCTTTTTGTCTGTCGGTCTGTCTGTCTGTCTGTTTCGTCTGTGTTTTGTCCTAAGCATGTACATTTAGTTTATGTATTTTTTAATGTAAAGGCAAGCGGCTACAAGCTATCTGGCTTATTTTGGGCCTTGCCTCCACGCGCTTCCAGCCAGTTTATTCTTTTTTTTGTCTTTTATATATACCCGTATGTATTACTATAATATTGTGGAAATGTTTTGAGGAAATAAATGTATATTGAATTGAATTTAATTGAATATTTGAAGCAGTCTTTGCTTGTTGGGAACAGTTGATACAATGTCTCTGGCACGCTGTGAATTGCATTTGGATTGGCGTGTTACCAGTGTTTTAATGTAGAACATTCCTTCCAGGACAACAGCCTGACCATGGCATGGTGGAGAGTCAAGCCACTTTCTGTATGTCATTACAGACAATAAGACTTTTTAAGGAGCCGTTATAACCCACCTACTTGAATTGAAGCCACTTAAAACCATCCCATGCACATAAGTGACAGAACTCCGACAATAATCAAGTACCCCGGAAGTAATAGCATATTTTAAAGAGCATCCTCACAGGGTAAAAATTACAGCGACAAACTAAATGGTTTGTGTAACCTTGCACCATACTTAGAAAACCTTTTGTTTGCTAACCTTTTTTGTAAACATTGTTGTTTCCATCTATAGGCGAGTTTGGATGTCAGTTTGATGCATCTGGAGTGGGTGAGGATCCAGCCTGTGACTCACACAATCGTACCATCATATTAACCAGCAACATCTCCTGCGTACCTCAGGTGAGTTTAAAATATTTAAGTTTAACAGCTGTCTTTGATGGATTTTGGAGCAATTTCGGTCACACTTTTATTTTATTATGTTGAATAGTGAATATTGGTACCAAGAAACAAATGAGAGTTCAATCGAAACCTACATGCACCTGATGAAGTCAAAATATTTTTTTTTAAAGTGTAGTTTGATGTACTTTGATTTGATGAACTGGAACAATATTGCCGTATGAATATTTTGAAGTATTAAAGATTTACTTCAACAGCAAGATTGTTTAAACTTTCCTGAAATTCAATCAATTTTTGTTTCCTGATTATGTGATTGGAAATCCTTAGCGGTTATTGAGTAATACACATTTTGTTTATTTTGACCAGTTCATGCAGATAGCAATTTTTTTTTAAAGCAAGGATAAAGATAGGTCCCTGCTCCTTAGATCCAGTGATTCCATTGGATACAATAATATCATTGGATAAGCGTGCAGTTACATGAGTTTTCCGTAGATGCCCAAACAGTACACTGCTGTCACATCCGCAATATAATTTCAGGCCTTCATTTTAAAGGAGCGCGATCTGCCCAAACAGTACACTTCTGTCACATAAAAATACTAGTTTTGATTGTATTTACAAATTTACGATTAGGCCCCGACCCGAGAGGGCGCTGTTCGTGACGTATTTCAAGGCGCAATATTTGAAGAGAAAATTTGTAGTCGGAGGCCCCCGTACATTACGTCTGGGATCATGGCACATCAAAACAAATTTAGACACGATTTTACACACATACGTACATTGAAACTTGAACATGTTGAACGCCTAGTGGTTTTTACAAAAGCTATTGCTGCTATTTTTATTTAACTATGCGACTTTTTAGTGACCAAATGGGTTGTAAGATGTGGGTCTGCCTACGTATTATTATAGAAATACGGCCACGGAGCAGACTGCACGCAAGCACTATGGCTGCTGTATAATGTGCGGACGGTCACATAGGACCTGCACGCACGGTGAATCGCATGCGGTACCAAAAAAAAAAATCGTGTCACTTGGCAAAAGCTAAAAACATACCCTCAAAGTTCAAACTTACCCAAATTTTTTCACGTTAAGCAAATGCTCCTCTGGGTTCGTCACGTTTTTCAGATACCTTCTTCGATTTCCCACTAGCTGGAAAAATTGTTGGGACGGCGTCGTGTTTAAGAATGGCTCTTCTCGTCATGTCAAATGAGTGGTGTATCCCGGATTCGAAGCACGACGGCTCAAAGTGTTCGCTGCATAGCGCTGAAAAAGACGTCGGACCGGACCACTTTGCTCTAGTTAATCTGACTTTCGCAGCCCACAACCGCCTATACTTGGGATCTGCAGGAAATAGATGAAGACTGACCCCATCTTTAGTTGTTTTGCTGCATCCAGCAGCAATACAACTGGTCGGCATTGCCGGAAAAATGCCAGAAAAAAAAACCTTTTTCGCAGCGTACAAACTCAAGTCTTAGAATTACATGTACTTTTGCACGTGTGTTTATCTACGCATCGAGGAAAAAGTCTTCCTTTTCCTACGTCACAAAAGGGGTAGGCGGAGTCAACCCCCAAAGCACTTAATTATTTTGTTTAACATATAAATCGTGACAAACAATTACTCAAAAAATTGTTTTATTGTTAATAAACATATACTCTTATGTTTAAAAGAAAAAAAATCCTATTTCCAGGTGCCTTTAAGTTGAAAATTTATATGTTTTAAATCTCGTTAAATTGATCTCCTTAAATCATTTTCTTGATTTAAGGAGAGCGATGTACAGCTCTCCTCAATTTTTCTAAAATGGATGCCTGGAATTTGACTGGGTATCTCTATGTGAAATGAATGTAGGTCAAAGGTGAATCATGCCTGTATCGAGGCAGGTCTCTGGCATTATTCACAAGCCTCGAAGTTTGACGTCAGATGTTCAGGCTAACTCTGATGAAGTACTTGGGTTGAAATAGCTTATTTACACCCTTGCAGCATAGTGTGATTATTGTACGCTATTCCCAAAGTAATGAAACAATGTCCAATACTCTATCGGACCGTGGAAGGAACACAGTGTGGACGAGCCTCATTGAGGAAGATTTCAAAGTAGATGATAATCTTGATAGTGGGAATAGCTCCGACTCCAAGGGTATTATACCGAAAACTCAAACACCTTAGTGTCTGAATAGATGACAGTTGTAATTACTATTCTACTTATTGAAATTTCAACTGTGAGTATACAAATTCAAATCATCAGAATACCTAATACCAGTTGATTCAACTACTAGACCGGCCCAGAGCACTTTGGTTAAAGGAACGAGGTACCAATATTTGAGAACAGGATTATTTAGTGGATAACCGGACATGGTCAGATATGGATGTCTGCCGGGGACCCCCCCATTGCGTGTGGCGCATGGACCCCCAACAAAGAGGCAAAATAATTTGTGAGAAGGGGGGGGGGGGTCAGAATTTTCTTTTTCTTTATGTTGTATTAAAAAAGTGCTGTTATGTGTTTTTTTTATAGTTTTTTGGTCTGGGGGGGGGGGGGCGGTGACCCCTTTTCCTCCAAAAAAATTGTTCAGGCTCTGAAGGAAAGAGCCACTGGCATCCCTGAAAATGAAGATACAATGTATAGTGTTAAATTATTGTCAGAAAAACTCCTTCTGAAGTAAAATAGTTTTTAAAAAAGAGTTAATTTTTCAATTAAAATATTTGAATCTGAGTAAGACTTCAGGCCTTAAGCCTTTTTCAGGCATCTGAAAAGCACATAAATGTGTGCACCAAGGATCGTTTTTTGACATAATTATTTTGAAACTTTGATGAAAAGTTGAGCCCAAAGTTTCACAGAATTGTTAGTTTATGTTGGGATACACCAATTGAGAATGATGGTCTTTGACAATTACCAAACATGTCTAGGGGTGGATTTCACAAAGGTAGTCCTAACTTAGGACTAGTCTTAGGCAATGCTAAGAGATAGGACCAGTCCTAAGTTAGGATGAGTTACTGGTCCTAACTTAGGACTTGTCCTATCTCTTAGCATTGCCTAGGACTAGTCCTAAGTTAGGACTACCTTTGTGAAATAGATAGGACCAGTCCTAAGTTAGGATGAGTTACTGGTCCTAACTTAGCACTTGCCCTATCTCTTAGCATTGGCTAGGACTAGTCCTAAGTTAGGACTACCTTTGTGAAATCCACCCCAGAGCCTTTAAGCAAATTACCATATATTTATGATTACTACATAACTCTGTGTGTATGATTTCAGTACCGTTTAAGGGCAACACAGACAGGTAACAATGATAACTTGCAAACTTAAAGTTGATATAAAGTTCAATATCCACCATATAATACCACTACACAGACAGACAACAATGGTACATGGAGCTACCTGTACACTTACAGTACATACAGACAACAATGGTAGCTATACATATATTCAAGTTCACTATTCACTACTAGGAACAGTGGTTTCTCTGTATGCTGTGCCTATGTGTAGCTGCACAGTCAGCTAACTTTAGGGTGTGTGACGTACATGTACATGAACCTGCTGCGTGACTCTAGGAGGAAGTAAAGGCTTCATTTCCAGCGCCATTTTGGGAGGGACCAGCTCTGGTGTTACATGCAGGAAAAAATTGTTCTAAATTCAGCAAGAAAACTTGACTTTATTTTGTGTTCATTCAATTTGGACAGTACTTCAGACATACTAAGGACAGTTGAGGTGAGTACAGATTACAAATGATTCAATTTTGTTCAAGTCTCTTAGCTTGAGATAGGCCTATATCTACATGTAAATTAAATTGTGAAATATGTACAAACTTCCATAAGTGTTCACTGTGTAGTGTAGCGTATGATAAGTCAAGACTTTGACGATGGATCTGGGTCATGTGTTCTGTGCAATAACACAAAGAAGTTGCCAGAATGATTGTATTTCACAGATCTCGGGAAATTCTAAATACACATTTGGGCACATTTGGACATTTGTGTTTGTCGCCACACATTTCTTTCTTTACTTGTCTTCTTTTTACAAGAACGTTTCAAGGGTTTCTTTATGAAATGACTGATCAATATCTTCTTCATAAAAACTGTTTCATCGGGTTTACCACCCATAGGGAAACCTCTGGCAATTTTTAATAAGGCTATTGTTTTGCCTTCTCTTTTTTGAAATGTTTGGCCTTGGTCATCTTGGTGCCCCCAAAAATTTGGCCTACTTGCTCCAAGGCCAAAGTGGCCTTGCCCTAACAAATTGAAGTCCATGCCGATACATGTGCCTCATGTCATGGTGTTAGTCAGAGGGGCGTCTGGGTGTCTTGTAGACTCCTTGGTTTGAATTTAGAAACTCAACCTCATCTTCAGTTTACATGTGCCTCATGTCATGGTGTTAGTCAGAGAGGTGTCTGGGTGTCTTGTAGACTCCTTGGTTTGAATTTAGAAACTCAACCTCATCTTCAGTTTACATGTGCCTCATGTCATGGTGTTAGTCAGAGGGGTGTCTGGATGTCTTGTAGACTCCTTGGTTTGAATTTAGAAACTCAATCTCATCTTCAGTTTACATGTGCCTCATGTCACGGTGTTAGTCAGAGGGGTGTCTGGGTGTCTTGTAGACTCCTTGGTTTGAACTTTACATGTACACCATCTTTTGTTATACAAGTCTCAACATTTATTTAAAGTTTATTGAAGAAAACAATTTTGTGTAACTGGTATAATCAAGACTTATGTATATTTAATTTGTCATTACTGTTTAAATATTCTCTTGACATTTCATGTTTAGCTTTGTTCAAATGTTAATTACATCGTAGGCATAGGTACATTAGTTTGAGTTGGACAAATACCCAGAAAGATATTATAACTTTAACTTTAATTTTAGGTTGATGGGTTTAACCAAACACTGATCGGCATTAATTAGGCATTCATAAAAACTTCAGACAATTTTGCTATTCCTATTGGTGGAGAGCCCGTCACGTTGGGTGTATAGACCTTTGATAATGACCAGTAATTATAACCAGCTGGCTTCCGCATGTCGTGGGCGCAAGGTTATCATGCGGAACGCAATTCATAGCTGTAGTAACAGCTCGTAATCTAAGCGCGTGCGCATACACACAACCCACACACATCAAACAGATTCTTCACAAAGTTTTTGAAAAAAATATTTCAAACCTTGAATTTTCAATTATTAAAGTGTCTATAATTGTATTTTGGAAATGTTTTTTAACAAAAGGGCATTTATGAAAGGGAATAAAAGAGTAGTGACTTGTTCTTAATTGTCCGTTTAAAACCTTGCAGGGTTGTTGCCATGCGATAAAGGCCCATCACACGACCGCCGACTCTGCCGGCTTTTAACGGCCGTTGAAGAACTCGTCGCTACCCTTTTATTCCCTTATTTATTACAGGATTCTCATCACTCTGTGCTGGGATGCTCAGTGGGCTAGTAGTTTAGTTATCAGCTCTAGGATGCTGTGGGTCATGGGTTTTAATCCAACCTGAGTAGGTTTCTTGGGATTTGTTTCTGCATCACTCCAAGGAAAGCACTGAGTATACAGTGCTTATTACATACTGGTGAATGGTGAAGTACTTTTCTTTAGAAATTCAAACTGCTGAGTACAAGTGTTTTATTTGTATTGATGCCATGATCTATAAGTTTAAAGACGTGTACTGAAAGTGGTTCTAATAAACTGAATGCTTAATCTTATTTAAAAGTAATGTTTTGCTCCTTTGTCCCTGTTTTCAGATAAAATGGCTTCATCAAACCCACCAAAGGTTTCAGCTCTTCAGAAAATTGTCCTGAAACATCTGGAGTGCGGTATTTGCTATGAGCAATATAATGATCCCAGAGTTCTTGACTGTCCGCACAGCTTCTGTAAAACCTGTTTGCAGAAATACCAGTCTACCAACTGCAAAGATGCTACGATGCTTATTTGTCCCGTGTGTCAAAAAAAGACACAACTTCATCAGAAAGATGTTCAAGCTCTCAAGACTAACTTCAACATAACTCGTCTTGCAGATCAACTGAAGCTGGTCAGCTCATCTGAAGACAACCAGTGGGTTTGTAAACTATGTAAGGACAAAAATGAGGCAACTCATTTCTGTTTTGACTGCCCTGCGATATTTTGTGCAAACTGCTACAAAGTGCATCAGAAAAGCCACACAGTAAACACTTTGAAAGACATTAGTGATGGGAAGATTGTAAGCAAAGACAGAAAACGAAAACGCCGTCCAGAATGCCAAACTCATGAAGGTGAAGTGATGTGGTTCTACTGTACAACATGTGATGTGATGATTTGCCAAGTTTGTACTGTCATAGATCACTGTAAACCACAACATGAGTATATTGACTGCAACCCAGCCTCATCCACATACAAACAGTCATTGGCTCAACTCTTTACTCCCCTTGAAGAAACCATTAAGAAGCTTCAACAATCTCAAGCAACTGCCTCAACAATGAAAGACAACCTAAACATTGCAGCTGAGAGAACCATGGCAGACTTGAAAAACAGAGCTGATGAGATCAGGGCTGAGGTAACAGCTCAAGAGAGTCGCATCATGGATGAAATACAAACCACCCTTAAAGATCGTAACCGGAAATTGGAGGAATTTGAGCAAGCAGTGAGTGTACACTTGCAGCAAATACAGCAATCATTGCAGAGCGCCAAAGATGTCAGCAAGAATTCATTAGCTCCTGACTTCCTTGCAGTCTATTCTACTATCAGTAAGGACTTGAAGGAACTTAGAGATCAAAATCAACCCAAGATAGATTTGACCCTTTCCCATCTGAGATTCACTCCAGGGGTTTGTGACATCTCCCTGGGTAATCTGATTATGAAGGAGCCAAGGTGGAAGCTTTGTTTGGATTCTGATGTCGGACCTGGTTGGGCTACGGATATTGACGCCTCTATTCCTGGGGATGAGGTGGCAGTGGCAGACGCAATAAATAGAAGAGTTGTAATCTACGACACTATGGGACACCAGAAGAAAACTATTGACCTACCACAAGGTAAGTCCTTTACAATTTAAGTCTTTAGTTAGAGGTGTATTAATGCTATTAATCTCAGTTCAAACAGTGAACAAAACTGCAGTTGATTAGTTGTCAGTCGAACAGTATTCCGTGAAAATGAGTAGTCATTACTCTCCAAAACTGAAACCAAATCTGAGAAAGTTTAATCAAACTTATCAACTCAGATCAATCATTAAAACCTGCAGTGAGGGACCTGTTTGGTTGCAAGGCCCCTTTGGTCATTGTCATGCTGGCATTTGTCCCCCACATAGGTTTTAATTGTTTGTTTTTTATTTAGTATTCAAACAGTTGTAATATCTCAGGAAATTTGTTCACTCCTCTAGGTGTTGCCTTGGTTAGCTTATTTTATTTTAAGTTGGATCATAATTGAGATTGATTAAATGACCTTGCAGACTCTAGTGCTGTTGTTATACATACTTTCTACATGATCCCTGAATCCACTCTATCTACTGTCATTCTGAATATTTACATTCTTCTATTCAACACCATCAATAAAGAAGTTTCTATTTCTAAATGAATGGATAAATAACAACAAATAATGCAATTAAAAAGGAGTTAACCAAAGTTCTTTTGATAGTAGTTACCTTGCTAGTATGAACAGATTACTTTTTATTGTCCTACAGTATTTCAAAATTGCACATAGGTGCTTTGTGAGTTATTAGCAAAGTAATACTGACTTTTCTAATATAGGACAAAATTTAATAAAGCAAACATATCTTTTGCATTTTTCACAATCATCAAATTAAATAGATTGAAAGTAATTTGCGAATAAATTATCATTGTATTGAGTCATATCCATTTGTTCATTTGTTTTTCAGGTCCAAAGTCTATTGCTGCATTCAAGAATCAGTTAGTGATTGTAGATAAGACCAACTCTGTCAAGATGTACAATAGGAATGGCAACAAGATGTTTGAATTCCACACGGTGCCTCATAGTGAAGTGGGCAAGACATCAGTAGACCTCCGCAGTGTAGCAGTCATAAAGGATACAATCATGGTCGGGGATGTGGGGAGGTCAGTTATAACTAAACACAGATCCAGTGATGGTTCACTGATTGACACTGTTTCAGTTCAAACTAAACCTTTCGTCTTGACCAATGACAGCAAGGACAGAGTTGTAGTCAGTGGTCGGGACAGACAAGTAGTCATTGTTGGAGTCGATGGTGCTACACTATTCAGCATCTATCCAAAGATCGATAGTCAACATGTTAAATCCTGCAGAGGTGTATGCTGTGACATCTCAGCTATCTACATTGCAGTGTGCAATGGGTTTGACACTGGTCATATTCATCAGTATGACACTCAGGGTAGATTTCTCAGCTGTATTGCTCAGGGTCTGCACAACCCAGGTGGAATCTCATTGACATCAGATGGTCAGCAGCTTGCAGTGGCAGACTTTAAATCAGTGAAGATTTATAACAAGGTTTAATGTTATCTGATTATGATGATACTGGTAAGAGAATTAAATGCTACAAGTACAACATGTGCATTGACATGTAATGACCACAGAGTGTCCATACAGCTAAATAAAAATCAATCAAGAATTCAAAAAGATGTGTGTTATTCATTCTTCAATCAAATAATAATCTGATCAGTTTAAATTAGAAACTCACAATTAGTTCAATTGATCAATAATATCAGTTAAACATCCACACAATTGTTTAATTCAAACCTTAACATAGTGAACTCTTAGTAGTGTTGAATTAACTTTTCTTAAAACACCAACGAATGTTTTGACATGTGAATGGACATGCAGGCTTTCACTGGGAAGAATTTTAGTTGATTCATTTACAGTTTTTTCTCCCTAAACCACCCTCAGGTTCTTCCATGAGAAATGTTACTAGCCTTTGCCCTCCTGTTTTTTATGAAATTGGAGAGTAATTCAACACTTTTCAGGATAAGCCTGCATGTCCGTTCCAACATTTATGGGTGGTTTGAGGTTCTGAAAAGATTTACAACTACTCTGAAAAAGTGTTAATGTAACGGTAGAAGAGTGGTCCCTTTATTGTTGTTCCTGTCTATTCACGATTGACCATGTATACTTTAAAGTCACCTGGAAGTGGTATTTTTTCAAAATAAAGCTTTTGTCACTAATATATGTGTTTTGATGAGTGGAATGTGAATGAACAGTTAACTAAGGTTTTAAAAATTCAGTTCTTATGTTATTTACAAATTTAAGAGTAGACCCCGACCCGAGAGGGCGCTGTTCGTGACGTCAATCGAGGCAGACTTTGCCTGTAATGCGTAGAGTAAACACTATTGCAAAGTACATGTACGGACCAAGTCGTGAGTTTGTACGTTTCAGAAAGAAGAAAAAAATGTTTTTTTCCGGCAATGCCGACCAGGTGTATTGCTGCTGAATGCAGAAAAACACTTTTTGAAATGTACCAACGCACGACTTGGACGCACATGTACTTTGCATGTGTGTTTACTATACGCATTGCAGGCTCGATTGACGTCACAAGAGGGGTAGGCGGTGTCAGCCCCCCAAACAACTTTATATATTTTTTAAACATAAATCGTGACAAACAATTACTAAACAAAATGTTTTATTGTCCGAAGCATATACTCTTATGTTTGAAAGAAAACAAATTCTATTTCCAGGTGACTTTAATGACTTGTAATCAGAAAATAACATCTCTGCTAGTTGAGTAGAATTTGTTATTTCAATATCATAGTTGATTTGTAAAAGAACAACTTCTTTTTCCCCTTATCTTCCTCTGTTGTACTGTTTAACCAATCTTAACTTCAGGATTTTATATGACTGCGTTTTTTTGTTGTAAAATGCCAACAAATTGTCCCATGCAGGGACCATAAAATTGTGAGGTAGAAATTGTCTATTCAAGATTGACAAGTCTACTTCATTGATTTGTAATCAGAAATATAACATGCTGTGTTAGTTGAGCAGAATTTATTTTATAAACATCATGGGTGACTTGCAAAGGAACAATGGTTTACTTTGTTTAATGTTGTTCTTATAATGCTCTATGGCCTAATTGTATTGTATTGCAAATGTAATACATTTGTAGTATTTGTTGTTGTATAAATACATGTAGGAAGCAAACAAATTGCAGATCAGCCAAAATAACAAGGAACATTGAAAGGTCAACTCTGATACCAATTTTTCAACAAATACCGGAAAGACTTTGCAACAGACATCAGCTGAAAACACATTTAGAATTGTTTCTAACCTGTTGCTAGCGGGCTCTTGGGTTATTTATGACAGATATTTTTAGTTCATCAAACTTAACTTGAATGTAGCTCTGATATACAAAGTTTGAAATCCTACTTGTATGTAATTGTTGACCAACTTACTGACATTACAATCTGAGAATGAGTAAATATGGAGTTCCCAACTTCCCTGGTAAGCTGGATGGCTTTATACTAAGCACTTTAAATACTCCTGGATGACCCTGAATGTGGGTCAGATTGATCCAAACATTGGTCAGGTCTAATTGGATCTAGAGTCAGGGTCAGTTCTGAGTCGGGAGTTCTTAGAGTACAGGGCAACTGTGAAGTAGGTTTACTCTTGTAGACAATTAATAGTCTGATCATGGTGTGGAAAAAGTAGATCTAGAAATATTTGACTCTGAATCAATAAACACCATTGGTCACGGAATTGATCAAAGTTTCTGATGACATAACTTCTTAATGGTCTATGTAGATTGTTGTATTCCTATATCTTCATTTGACAATTGAACTTGTTATTATAAATGATTCTTCCAATTGACTGTGATTGCTTTGACGTTAAGAAACAAGTGTACATTATGATCAAGTCATATAAATATAAACATTTGTTTGGTATTAACAAATGAAGGAAGTTAAGTCTATTTTCTATAATCAAGATTTTTTTATGTAGTTAGTAAAAAGAAGTTTGGACTGATGTGTTAAACTTTCTGAATTTGCTTTGATGTTAAGGAACATGTGTAAAGTAATGTAAAGATAAATATAATGTTTTTCTTGATTGACATTTATTGGGAGTAAATTTTACTGGACTAAGATTGTTTATCTGTAGTTAGTTCATATAAACAGTAGTTTAGTTAATGTTCAAATTAAGTTTGATCTGTGTTTATATGTTTTTATATACTGGAAACTATTGGTAATTACTAAAAATGTAGATTGTTGTATTCCTATATCTTCATTTGACAACTGAACTTAACTGCCGAGCGGTTATGAGCACCAAATTCAGACTCTGGTGTTTCTGATCAGCAGAGTGTGGTTTTGAATCCCCAGCCGCGACACCTGTGTCCTTAAGCAAGACACTTAAAGGAACACGTTGCCTTGGATCGGTCGAGTTGGTCTTTGAAAAGCGTTTTTTAACCGTTTTTTTTTTTAAAATGCATATGATTAGAAAGATAATTTAATAGTAGAATATAATGATCCACACAAGTATCACTCGAAATTGCGTGGTTTTCCTTTTACCTTGTTGACTAACACCATCGGCCATTTATGGGCATGATGGGAGTCAAATTTTTGACTCCATAAATGGCCGACCGTGTTAGTTCGCAAAGTAACAGGAAAACCACGCAATTTCGAGGCAAATTTGTGTGGATCATTGTATTCTACTTTTAAATCATCTTTCTAACCATATGCATTTTATAACAAACGGTTACAATTGCTTTTCAAAGACCAACTCGACCGATCCAAGGCAACGTGTTCCTTTAACCATTGCTTCGTCCTTCGGATGGGACGTAAAAGTCGTTGGTCCCATGTGTTGTGTAACGCATGTAAAAGAACCCAGTGCACTAATCAAAAAAGAGAAGGGGTTCGCCCAGGTGTTCCTGGTTGTGGCTGCCGTATGCACCGTAGCACCTTGTATAGACCCTTATAAGGTGCTAACGAATTGGTTCTCAGAATTCATCACTGTTACAACCTATCTTTCTGAAAGTTTGTATAAACTCAGCGCCTTGAGTACCTTGTTTGGTAGATTTGTGCGCTATATAAGACTTTGATATTATTATAAATGATTCTTCCAATTAACTATAATTGCTTTGATCTTAAGAAACATGTGTACATTATAATCAAGTCATATAAATATAAATACTACTTACATCATACATGTATATGAGTTTGATATTAACCTATGAAAGGAGTTTACTTTAGTTTCATTGTATAATCAAGATAGTTTTCTGTAGTTAATAGTGGAAGCAATTTTATTACTTCCAAGTTCCAACTATCTTGATTTGCTTTTATGTTAATTGCACTGGACACTTTAAGCAATTACTCAAAAAAATTGTTGGCATAAAAACTTACTTGGTAACGAGCAATGGAGAGCTGTTGACTGTACAAAACCTTGTGGGTAACAGATCCCTCTGAAGTAACATGGTTTTAGAGACAGAGGTATTTTTTCTCTCTAAAATACTGAACTACTTCAGGTCTAAAGCCTTGTTTTACGCATCTGAAAGTATGCAAAGTGTTGCAACAAGGGTGCTTTTTCTTTCTTTATTCTCTTGCAAATTTGATGACCAGTTGAACCCAAATTTCCACAGGTCTGTTATGCTATGCATATGTTGGGATACACCAAGTGAGAATACTGGTCTTTTACATTTTACAAAACGTGTCCAGTGCCTTTAAGGAACAGATGTACATTATAATCAAGTCATATAAATACAAACACTTTATACATCATTTATATGAGTTTGGTATTTACCTAAAATAAAGGAGTAACTGTACTTTCATTGTATAATCAAGATTGTTTTCTGTAGAAGTGTCTTGGCCAAGTGGTTAAGAGCAAAGATTTCAAACTCTGGTGTTTCTGATTAGCAGAGTGTGGGTTCGAATCCCCCAGTCGTGACACTTGTGCCCTTAACCAAGACACTTAACCATTGCTTCATTTTTCGGATGGGACGTAAAGCCGTTGGTCCCATGTGTTGTGTTCACATGTAAAAGAACCCAGTACACTTATCAAAACGAGAAGGGGTGTACCCCGGTGTTCCTGACTGTGGCTGCTTTTATGCACCGTAGCACCCTGTAAACCTTTATAAGGTGCTACATAATTCATGATTTTCTATATAGAAAAGTTTGAAGTTAACTTTAGTTTCATTGTATAATCAAGATTGTGTTAGAAAGCTATTGTGTTATAAAGCTATTAGAAGTAGTTGTATTGCTGATACTTCCAATTATCTGGATTTGCTTTTATGTTAAAGGGAAGGTACACGTTTGGTTATTGTCAAAGACCAGTCTTCTCACTTGGTGTATCCCAACATAGGCATAAAATAACAAGCCTGTGAAAATTTGGGCTCAATCGGTCATCGAAGTTGCGAGTAAATTATGAAACAAAAAACACCCTTGTTAGACAGATGTGTTTGCTTTCAGACAGGAATAAAAGACTTCTAGCTAGAAGTCCTTTATTATTTGAGAAAGTACCTCTTTCTCAAAAACTACGTTATTTCAGAGGGAGTCGTTTTCCACAATGTTTTATACTATCAACTGCTCTCCAATGCACGTTACCAAGTCAGTTTTTAAGTTAATATTTGCTTTGAGTAATTACCAAACGTGTATCTTCCCTTTAAGAGACAGGTTTGTTTTATGATCAAAAATTATTGGAAAGGCAGTGGACACTATTGGTAATTGTCAAAGACTAGCCTTCACAGTTGGTGTATCTCAACATATGCAGAAAACAACTAACCTGTGAAAATTTGAGCTCAATCGGTCATAGAAGTTGTGAGATAATAATGAAAGAAAAAAACACGCTAGTCACGTGAAGTTGTGTGCGTTTAGATGGTTGATTTTGAGACCTCAAGTTCTAAACTTGAGATCTCGAAATCAAATTCGTGGACAATTGGTCTTTCTCGAAAAACTATGGCACTTCAGAGGGAGCCATTTCTCACTTTGTTTTATATCATCAATCTCTCCCCATTACTTGTCACCAAGAAAGGTTTTATGCTAATAATTATTTTGAGTAATTACCAATAGTGTCCACTGCCTTTAAGACTTACTGTATGAGTTTGCTTTTTGACCCATATTGGGAGTACATTTTACTTGATAATCAAGACTGGTTGACGCTGTTGATAGTGCATACAAAAAGTAGTTTAGTTTGAGTTTGTTTGAGTAAGTTTGATCTGTATATTAAGACGTTGCAGTGGATTATTGCGCATGAAAAATTGGTTGGATTAATGCTACTCTATCTCTAAAGCAAAGTATATTCCCAACTTTTGACATTGTCAATAAATCTGCAGATGATTCTTACTCCATTATTGTTTCTGTCAAGTGAAGATTTTCTTTCTCCCTCATACACTTTGATTGTCTTTTACAAACTGCTCTGAGCTTAGAGATATTTCCTTAACTAAAAATGTTTAGGAATTATTGAAGTTACTTTATAGATCTTGAAGGAGCTCACATCTTTTCTGAAGTAAAACAATTCAAGTAATAAATTACAATGAGGAAGAGTGTGCCGTAGCGCGACCAATCAGCAGATCAAGCTAAAATTTTGAAATTTGAGCTTATTGAACCGAAACTACCCTACAAACCAATTCAAATGTAGCCATTCATCGATGTTTTGCAGCTCATCCCTTCCTTGGGTTTAGTAATGAGAAGTATCAATACAGCGCTGCCCGTGATAGCCAGGCTGGGATAATGAATAATCTTATTTTAGTTTGACCCTCTCATTGATGTGTGATAAGCCCTGTATACTCACTGCTTTCAGAGTCCTGTGGAGAGTCAAATAAACCTCAGACAGAAGATGGTTCTCATGAACGAGATTCTGAACATGGTGTAAGGATCATCATTGGTTGGAACTCTACTGGATTTCACTTTCTAATCATCTACCCTCTTTCTCATCTTTGTTCTTTACAGAGGGAGAACTCAAGTCTAGTTCAGTGTCTTGAGGATGATGAGTGTGGAAGTCTAAAGCTGAAGCAGATGATGTCACTGCTGGAGCATGAACTAAACCAAAGTAATCAGGTATGAGAGGAACCATGTGGTGTGTCTTAGAGTCAAGAAATAGGAGTGCAGACAAATCCACTGTCAAATAACATTCTGCTGCTTAGGGTATTGCTTACAAATATTCTTTAAGCATAGATCTTAACTGCTAGATCTTAACTGCTAGGCCAATTAGCTCACCCAGTGACAAGGAGCAAGTTTGAATCATATTGAAATACTGAAAAAGATGAGATAGTAGTCCACCTTCCTCATTCTAGAGTAGATCTTAACTGCTAGGCCAATGAGCTGAACCAGTGACAAGCAGCAAGTTTGAATCATATTGAAATACTGAGGCAGTTGAGATGGTAGTCCACCTTCCTTATTCTACAGTAGATCTTAACTGCTAGGCCAATGAGCTCACCCAGTGACAAAGAGCAAGTTTGAATCATATTGAAATACTGAGGCATGTGAGATGGTAGTCCTCCTTCCTCATTCTAGAGTAGATCTTAACTGTCAGGCCAATGAGCTCACCCAGTGACAAGGAGCAAGTTTGAATCATACTAAAATACTGAGGCAGTTGAGATAGTAGTCCACCTTCCTCATTCTAGAGTAGATCTTAGCTGCTAGGCCAATGAGCTTACCCAGTGACAAGAAGCAAGTTTGAATCATATTGAAATACTGAGGCAGTTTGAGATTGGAATTCCACCTTCCTCATTCTAGAGTAGATCTTAACTGCTAGGCCAATGAACTCGCCCAGTGACAAGGAGCAAGTTTGAATCATATCGAAATACTGAGGCAGTTGAGATGGTAGTCCACCTTCCTCATTCTAGCGTAGATCTTAACTGCTAGTCCAATGAGCTCACCAAGTGACAAGGAGCAAGTTTGAATCAAATTGAAATACTGAGGCAGTTGAGATGGTAGTCCACCTTCCTCATTCTAGAGTAGATCTTAACTGCTAGTCCAATGAGCTCGCCCAGTGACAAGGAGCAAGTTTGAATCGTATTGAAATACTGAGGCAGTTGAGATAGTAGTCCACCTTCCTCATTCTAGAGTAGATCTTAACTGCTGGGCCAATGAGCTCACACAGTGACAATAAGCAAGTTTGAATCGTATTGGTTAACTGTGGATAATGATAATGATTTATATAACAAGAGGTGGCATTTGGTATTTACTTTGTGGTGCACAAACTCATTGGATATCGTTTTTTTCTAGTTTAAGAAAAAACATATTCTTGAACATTGTAAAAATTACTGTGTTGACATTTGAAAGTTCGTGTAGCTTCAATGCTATACATTATGTGGACCTCTTTTGTTCCTTGCTGTTCAAGCTTGTATCACAATCTATCCCTATCTTAGTTGTTATTCTTGTTGTCAAACATTATTGAACCAACTTATCATTCTAGTCTACCAATCTAACCTCATTCTCAAACATCATGACCCCAACAGTTAATGTCAATGCATCATACCTTCAGCGAGAAGAAGGATGTGAACTACCAGACAGATGATGAAGTATGAGGAGACTGCATCACGAAATTGATGAGGGAAATATATCCACAATTAATGCTCATTTTGTGGAAAACAAAGTTCATTTCTGTAGAAAAGAATACACAATAACTATGGATTTATTGCATCAGTGAGACCCAGGGTGGATTTCACAAAGAATTAAGAATAGTCTTATCTCGAGTTGGCACGATTTTCTCTTTCTAACTTATGACTGGCCTTAAGTGTTAAATATCTCCAAGGACAAAGTCCTAAGTTAGGACTAGTCCTGACTCTTTGTGAACTTGAGCCCAGGTCATATGATAAGGTATGAACTTGTGACAGTTGCAATGTCATACTTACATGTATAAAGTAAAGGTTTGCGGTAACACCATGTAATCTCTAAATGAGTTGGGGTGGTTCTGAAAAGCACCCATGGTTTTAACGACGATTCGATCAGTATGCTCATTTAGAGATTATCATTACATGGTGTTACCGCAAATCTGTACTATATCGTGTTTCCACTATTTTCTGTTTTCTTATCACTGTTTTCTTATCACAACAAAAATGAATACACGAAACTGTTAAATTAAAACTGTCGTCTTTTCTATTAAAGACATGGACACTATTGGTAATTGTCAAAGACCAGTCTTCTCACTTGGTGTATCTCAACATGTGCATAAAATTTAAAAAAAACTGCTCAATTTGTTGTCCAATTTGCGAGATAATAATGAAAGAAAAAACACCCTTGTCACATAAAGTTGTGTGCTTTTAGATGGTTGATTTCGAGACCTCAAATTCTAAATCTGAGGTCTCGAAATCAACTTCATGGAAAATTACTTCTCTCTCAAAAACTATGTCACTTCAGAGGAAACCGTTTCTCACAATATTTTATACCATCAACCTCTCCGCGTTACTCGATACCAAGTCGGGGGATTGTCAGGGGATTGTCCACTGCCTTTAAGGTACAAAGTTGAATCTTTAAAATTTTAAAATGTTTTGTTTTTAAGCTAGCCTTTAGTCCATGGAAGTGTTGTGGCCGCATGGTTAACAGCACGAAATTCAAACTCTGTTGTTTCTGATCAACAGAGTGTGGGTTCGAGTCCCTGTTGTGACACTTTTGTCCTTAAGCAAGACAATTAACCATTGCTTCGTCCATGGGATGGGACGTAAAGCCATTGGTTCAGTGTGTTGTTTAATGCATGTAAAAGACCCCAGTGCACTTGTTGATCAGAGACGGGGTTCACCCTGGTGTTCCTGGCTGTGGCTGCTGTATGCCGTGTAGCACCTTGTCAACCCTTATAAGGTGCTACATAGTAGGCCTGGGCGAATTATTCGAATATCCGGTTAATGGCGAATAGGTTTTCCTATCCGTAACCGCGAATGCCTTTTTTTTCTTAACCGGATATCCGCATAGGGCGTGAATACCTACTCACAAACCGGATAATTCTGTAATTACAACCGAGTAACCGGATATTCTTTAATATCCGAATATCCGCGGACGTCGGGCGACAACTGATATGAATGTTTTGTCTGAATCCTTATGAAACTTCTATTAAGACAACATAAAACAGCATATATTAAGTATTTAACTATGCTTACCTCCATGAAGAGTTAAAACAATGACCTTTCTGACGTAATTTGTTCAAAGATTACAAAAGTTTTCCTTCACGTAGAGTCAATCACGATCAAAAGAAAAAGCAAATCGCCATCTTTAAATTAGATCCGGTCATTTTTATGAATGAACCGAGCGACACTGTCTGAAACTAATATCAATCCGCCCATAAGATCTCATTCACAAACGAACAGCGCCCTCTAGAGGCTTTTTTTTTTTAATTGTTTTTTTAAATAGCGCCCTCTAGCGGCGAAAAAAAAACTATTTGAATATCCGGTTAATTTCGGATAGTTGGCCAGCGGTATCCGAATAACAAAATTTCACTATTCGCCCAGCACTACTACATAGTTGGGTCTCAGAATTCATAACTTCAAAACCTATCTTTCTCTTAAAATGTATATCACAGGCGCCTTGAATTCCTTGTTGGTAGATACGTGTTCTATATAAGACTTTAATATTAATATTAATATAAATGCTTCTCTATTTTCACAGGTTGACAAAGAAACTGATAGTATCAAGAATCTAAGTATGGTCGTCAGGGAACCAAGCAGGCTGTGGACTGTGGTGCCAGGGGTACTCATTGGTTGCAACTCCGGTCAGAAGTCAAACGAGATGGCTGAGATTATTGCTGCAGTTTAAGTGAGAGGAGAGCCCCAGGGTTTGAGTCTGTGACTGGAATCTGGATGAAGCTGTTCATGCATCAACCAATAACTGAGTTTGTGCTGCGGGAATTGGATTTGAAATCTCAACAATCTCATCTGAGGTCAATGATGCAGACATCTCTGATATTACAGTAGCAGTGAAGGCGTACCATGGACCCCAAAGTACTCCACAGCCATTGCTCAGAAAACTGCTGTAGCTGAGAAGGCCACTGCAGTAACAGGATCCTAACTATCGCAACCAAAGTTGATGATGCAGACACCTCTGATATTACAGTAGCAGTGAAGGCGTACCATGGACCCCAAAGTACTCCACAGCCATCGCTCAGAAAACTGCTGTAGCTGAGAAGGCCACTGCAGTAACAGGATCCTAACTATCTCAACCAAAGTGGATGATGCAGACACCTCTGATATTACAGCAGCAGTGAAGCAGTGAGTATTTAATATTGAGTATTGAGTGTTGATCCCATGTATGCCACATGCAGCTGCTGTCTGCAGCACTCACCCTAGCCCTATTTTTAGGACTCTTCCTCTGTACACAGATACAGAGTCTTATTTTGGGGGCGGAAAATTTTCAAGGCCTCATAAGTAAAATCTTACCTGCATTAAGCCACTAATTTCAACAGATTCACATTCCATGGCGACATACATTTTTCTGTGGTGGGTTTTGGTCCTCATATATTTCTCACAAATCCGGCATTTTTGTGAAATAATGCAGCTGCCAACGCTAAGAAATTCCTGTTTGATCGAACTCTCTCACAGTGTTGTCTGCTGCTGTGCATACGCGTATACATTCGCGTGCAAGACGCAAGAAGAGACACATGAATTCTTGGTCACCGTCATAGATATAGAATAGAATAACTAGATCAGCCGCGCGTACACATGCGCCATTGCCTGTCTAGAAAAAGTTTTGGTTCGACATGGACGCGATAAAAAAGTCACGTTCGAAAGGCGACGCACATAAAATGAACACAGGAGGTAGGTTTGGACGCGCTAAATGTCAAGTGCTGACGGCAACAAGTCGCGTGCTGCCGGCAACGCACATAAAATGAACACGGTAGATAGGCCAACGGCGGTCCCATGCCAGAACCTGCGTATGTACGTGCGGCCGATCTTATTATTTTAATTCTGTATCTGTGGTCACCGTATCTTGACTGCACAGCATTAACACGCAACAGAACGCAATATATGCGCGTCATGCTGTTCTGCGTCAATTGCATACACCAGCAGACTGTGAGTGTACGAACAAAAATGGGATTCCTTAACGTTGGGAGCTGCATTATTTCATGAAAATGACGGATTTGTGAAAATATATTGGGATCAAAACCCACCGCAGAAAAATATGGAATGTGAATCTTTTGAAACTGGCTTCCTGCAAGTAAGATTTGAGTTATGAAGCTGTGAACATTTTCTGCCCCAGAAATGTACCCTGATATCCAGGACGTCACTGTAGTACAATACGAAAGTGTAAGACCGCCAGGGCTACACTCACCCTTGCTTTTGGGAATCAAATTGCACATACAAGTTATGGTAAGACTGTAAAGGTCTCATTGCCTAAAGTGCACAGCGTATTGTGTAACAAACAGGAACATTGACAACAAAAAGGCACAACCAATATTATTGTGATGATGACATCAGGTGAATTGGGCTAAAAGGGCAACTTTTAGAATGTTCAAATTCAAACAGTTATTGATCCAAAGGTGACTTTATAAAGAACAAAATAATATTATACAAGCAGTGTTTGATCATGAGAATAAAGTTAATTGACAAATATATGTAAATTTAAGGCAGCTGATGATCAATAATGTTTTGCATTATAGCACAGTGCTGTAATATTTGTTGATGTGCAGGGCATTGTGCACCCCTTTGTGCCCATCTAAAATTTAACCCTAGTTTCGGTGTGAATAATAAAGACCTATATTTTGAGAATTCTTATAACTTATATTTTTCTTGAATACTAGAAGATTGGAATGGATGTACTCTTCCAATAACCAATGATGTACCATCCTTTTATGATATGTTTCTTTAATACTAGAGGATTGGAATGGTGTACTCTTCCAATAACTAACCCTTCATGATATGTTTCTTGAATACTAGAGGAGTGGAATAAATGTATTCTTCCAAAAACTAACGATGTACAACCCCTTTAAGATATGTTTCTTGAAAACTAGAGGATGGGAATGAATGTACTCTTCCAATAACCAATGATGTACAACCCCTTTAAGATATGGTTCTTGAAAACTAGAGGATTGGAATGAATGTACTCTTCCAATAACCAATGATGCACCATCCCTTTATGATATGTTTCTTTAATACTAGAAGATTGGAATGAATGTATTCTTCAAATAACCAAATGTTTCATGAAATCTGGAAGATTTGACTACCCCCCTTCCTTTAAAAACCTTGTACATAATCAGTCTTTATGTATGCTAATATTTATGTATTATTTGAAAGGCGTGTTTAAGTTTTTAATGAACATTTTGAGGGTGTGAAGTAATTAAATGTTGATTTATTTACACACGAGGTAACAATTGTTTGTGTATTGTAGCTGTTCTAAAAAGGGCCTTTTTTAGCCTGAATGTTCTCCGACTTTATCTCTGGCTTATTCCAAATCTATTGAGGATAGATCTTGAACCAATTGCATTAAGCCTGTAAGCATGAACAGTTGCCAAGCACAGAAAAAGCTTGCTTAACAGAAACTGGTTACCAGCCAAAAATCCACAAAGTTTCGTTGCTGGTGTTAATCACTGGTGTTAATGTTACCTTCAGGGCCCAACTTCATAAAGCTGTTGAGCAGAAAAACTGCTAGACAAAATTGTTTGCTAGGCATAAATTGAGTGGGGCAAAAGTCTGTCTAAACCTATTTCTAATGTTACTTTGGCTGGTGATATTTTTTGCTAAGCAATACTTTTCTGTTCTTAGCTCATTTTGTTGTGCCTTGCTCACTTTTGAATTAATTGTACTACAGTTTTAATGTCGCTGCAATCAATAAGCAATCCATCATGACACAACGGTTTTATTTGTCTTTAATTCAAACCACAGTATACCAATAACAAGGCAAACCAGACTTAATGAAATCAGCATAAGAACTGTCATTGTCACTGTGGGCGTCGGGGACCCGACTGTTGCAGCAAAGTCAATAATGTCAAGATGTCTGTATAAACATTCTCAGGTTGGTCTCAATTTAAACAAACAAAGTTCATTTATTCAACAGTTTTCTTTTATTTAACCCTGTTGGGTTTCTTTACCAGCTTGTTTGAAGTAGCGATAACTTATTGCTGTGCCGAAATGATTGAGTTACAAATAAATAAGAATGACACAAAGTGGTTTTTGTTTTCCCGCCGTGGTTATTTTCTGTTGACCAGTAGTGGCAAGCTAAGCCCCTTTTGTTATTCCGTTTTTGTTGATCTTTATTGTTGATCTTGTTTTACTTCTTAGTTAAAATTTCATTATACTTAGTTCTTTTTTACTACTCTATTGTTTGGTTGTTGAGATTGTTGGTGTTTTTTGACTGGTTCTGGGTTTTGACGTTTCGTTCTCGCTTTTGTTTCGGTCATTGGGGAGGAGTAGAAACGCCGTCTGGGAAAAAATGCAAGAGACATTTTTTTTTCGTCGAGCATGCACAGAGGAAGCAAAAAGGATCAGTTGAATTTTAAAACCTTTAAATATTTCGATTGTTCCAAGAACACTCAATATAATTCATCACTACAACTTGACTATAGATTTAACTGTACGTTATTGATGACTAGAATACACAACTAAGTCAGCCTGTTTGTGTGTTTTTATTTAAACAAGGACTAAGTCAAATCTAAAAAAATATCACTTATATATTACAACGATTTAATGTATACACTGTATGCTATTTAAATGAAACTTGCTAATCATCAACTTGGGGAATGGGTTTCAAAATTCGTCAAAGTAAAGTATTACCATAGATTCCTACATGTCTAGTGCTTGGCCCCCCTTCATTGTCATTTAGACCCTTTCCCATCACACATGTGTAGGGAACCAGACCCAGCGTTCTATGGCCACATTGTAAACACAACGTGCCTGCATCCTGTCTGTTAATTTTCGTACAGAATGCATGACTTTCCGAGCTGAAGAAGTGTTCAACTGGGAGGAGAAGAAATGTGAACATAAAACCAGATGTTTATATCTCAGTGTGAGGCAAGGAAGGTCAAGTGGAAGAGAGCAACTGGAGTACATCAGGTACGTGAATCAAATTCAATTTGTAGACATGTGCGCGCGCTCGGTTAACAGCAACAATTAAGGGCGCCCTCTGTTTTTCTTTTGTATGTCCTTTCCGTAACCAAGGCTTGGGTTCCAACTATAGCCCCTCCTATCTTATTGGAAACTTGTACCGAATGTGCACGTTTTCAAACTTACCGAAAGAAAGCCGAGCTTTTCAAAGTGACCCTAGAGTGTTTATCTATAAGTGTGTATCTTGGTAGCGCTAAAAACAACAAGTACATAACGTCAGATGCTGGTCTTGTTTAGAGTAAAGCAGTTTTGTCCTTAGGTTAGTTTCCTCGCTAAGCATGCTAAGGAACAGGAGGTAACTTTTTAGCTTAGTGGTGGTCACTGACGTAACCAAACATTTCCAATCGGAAGGGGGGTGCAAGTAGGGGCAAAAACATAACTCACGGGGTGGGGCTAAGTATTGAACCATTCATTTTGAGGCGGTTTATGATCTCTTTGGGGTGGGTGGGGCTAGGGTTCTGGTACCGCCCTCACCCCCTTGCGCCACGGGTGCTGGTGGTTAACGTTTTGTATTAATGTTTGAAACTTGCCTCAAAAGACATGATATTAGAGAATCAAATCCTAAAGCGAAAACTGAAAGTCATTTTTGTGTAGACATAAGTGCGTGGACAGACATTTTATTTGCTGTTAATAAATTAATATTTAGTTTGCAAGAAATAAGACCATGGATAAACTAAACAATTCTTGAAAAAATTACTTCAAAAATAAATAGGCCTACTTCAGTTCAATAAATTAGTACTAAACCTTGAAATCTTTTAAAAACTCTTGTCCATTTTGAAGTATTTTTTCTGCTCCAGTATGGCTATTTTGGTTGTTAATTGGTTGACTTATTTCAAGTAAAAAAAAAAATTACTGTAATTTAAAATGAAAATCTGATCTTTTGTGTCGAGTCCGGCATTCGAACTCGGACATGACGTCTGAAGTATGTCATCTACTGCACCTTAACTCACTGAGCTAGTGCGGTAGTGCTTCTATCAGAGAATAATTTAAGTCTGTTATGGTCTGTTGTTCACGTCCAAGCGATCAAACGACCGTCCCACAATGCACGTGGATTTATTTTGCCTTTTAAGAATTAAAATCGGATCTGGCAAGCACCAACGTGCTAGGGCGATTCGTTAGGCGCTGGTACTGTCTCTGAATTCCGGATTGGTATGAGCCACTGGTCCCGAGTTCGATCCCGGCCCCTCGCAATATTACGAAACAAGGCATTAATTACTGGGAAAGACACCAGTATGGTTTGGGAGCCGCTTTGTTTACCCTGAGCGAGGGGGGCAAGGACTGCTAGGGTTGAGAGATAGGGAAGGATATACTGTGAAGTCGGTTGTCATACCAGAAGGGTGCTATATGGAAGCCGGTAAGGGGCCTCTGTTAGTGGTGTATGTGTTGCGCGGACCATACATTGCAATGGGGGAATAACCCGAATCGCGGCTCCTGAATACCTGACAAATCGCAGAGTAACTTTTTGTTTTTTATTTTGATAGTGTTTTTTTTTTATTATTCCAAGTTGTATGTTTTATTTAATCAGAAAAATCGACGGCAAAGAGAGGCACTCTCCCAAGCATAAAAATAATTGACGGGGAAGATGTTAAAACAAATGAAATAATAATATATCTCGTCGCGACAATTTATTTGTAATATTTGTTTGATATGTTTGGTGTCAAACAAATCAATTAGGCGCTTACCACCTCAAGTAATATAACAAATAGATGTTTAAAGGCCTTGTAATCCTCTGGTGTTTTGGACAGTTTTAATCATAATAAAGTATAAAACAGTAAGTACTGAGTATACAGTGGTAACACACATCAATTTGGAAGGGTAAAAATCAAAATTATTATTCTTTATCCCCCGATGCAAATTTAACATCTATTAAATTGTTTGTAATGCCCGCTGCTAAAATATAGGATTCGAACTGCCTCATCTTTCGAGCAGTCTCGGTGGTCTAGTTGGTAAGACACTGCCCTAGGATA
The DNA here is from genome assembly GCF_032118995.1 of Asterias amurensis. Taxonomy (NCBI): domain Eukaryota; kingdom Metazoa; phylum Echinodermata; class Asteroidea; order Forcipulatida; family Asteriidae; genus Asterias; species Asterias amurensis. The sequence goes on from NC_092651.1 coordinate 2,544,308, forward strand.
GCTGATGTCGTGGGTTCGAATCCCACCGGGGTCGTTTGATTTTTTTTTTCACAAAACTTGGGTAAGTACTGATTATACAGTGCTAAATCATTATTTACCCCGATGCAACCTTAACATCTGTGAACATTTTATTTCGACTTGTGTTTTCGCTTTTGAGTTATCCTTGAAACTCTGGTGCTAGTAATGTCCACGCAGAAAGAATAATCCCTTGAGGAATACACAATCCGACAAGCGTTTGAAAACAAACTCATGGGGAGAATAAGTAATAATATCTGTTTCCATAACTGCAGTACTTCGTACTTTCTCAAAAAGATATACTATCAAAGCTGCTTTACTTCTCTTTATACCACGTACGTTTTCATGCTCATATTTTATGAGCATAATACTCACATTCCGTTTTCTATACTTTCCGCCCAGGTAGTATTTAAAAAATCAGAACAGTTATTTTCCGAACTTAGAAGTCTCCCGAAAATCCGATAAATCTACTCTGCGTTAGTAAAATAATAGCAAGGCAGTTCTCTAAAGAACAAACTCCATCTGGCATGTAGATACACACATGATGTTACAGCAAACCAAATTGATACCTCATCATCACCATGCAATGCCTCAAATCATATATTTTATTTGTTCATAATAATATTTCCAACAGATTTACTCATCAATGAATAATTATTTTGGCATTGCCGTAACAAGCAGAAACTACTTGACTATGACCACCAAAATCCTATACGTCCCCCCCCCCCCCCCCAAACCACTTTCAACCGCGATTCTTCGAGCTAATAACGCTGTCCCAAACAAAAATTTATGTTGTCAAAATTAACCTTCTCATCAGCTCAAGTTAGTTGTAGCACTTTTATTACAGGGGGAGTCTAGCATGCTAGACTGTAGCCGGCAAAAACTTAAACCAAGTGGTTAACAACAGTACAACATGAAAGGACTGAATCTGTCTATGTCCCCGCTAGATACCCCGTATAGCGAAGTGAAAATGAGACCGTTAAGTTGGCATAGCGCCCTCACTTTGCTCTGTGATCCTCGATTTATGTATTGTTCTTTTCAGTCGTAGGGAGGCATAGAGTTGTAGGAGTCCTACAATGACCCAAATGTGATGTTGCTTTGAAATCATATCTTATTTAATTAATCACAGTTTCTATTGTGCGCTGTTACCAGTCCAAAAAGGCTTCACACACATTATTGGGGGGGGGGGGGGGGGGGGGTTGAGCTTTGAATATTTTTTCGCATAGCTGGCCTCTGGACTTGGCATCTCTAGGAAATGTGTATGGTTGTGTATATTCCCATTGACTTGTGTATGGTTGTGTAGTTTCCCATTGACTTGTGTATGGTTGTGTAGTTTCCCATTGACTTGTGTATGGCTGTTTAGTTTCCCATTGACTGGTGTATAGTTGTGTCAATTCCCATTGACTTGTGTATGGTTGTATAGTTTCCCATTGACTGGTGTATAGTTGTGTCAATTCCCATTGACTTGTGTATGGTTGTGAAGTGTCCCATTGACTTGTGTATGGTTGTGTAGTTTCCCATTGACTTGTGTATGGTTGTGTAGTTTCCCATTGACTTGTGTATGGTTGTGTAGTTTCCCATTGACATGTGTATGGTTGTGTAGTTTCCCAATGACTTGTGTATGGTTGTGTAGTTTCCCAATGACTTGTGTATGGTTGTGTAGTTTCCCATTGACATGTGTATGGTTGTGTAGTTTCCAATTGACTTGTGTATGGTTGTGTAGTCATTAACCATCGACATATTCTGTGTACTTCATGTTAGTTTTAATTACTCTGAAGAGGTTTTTGATGCATTTTGTCACACTCTTTTGTCCACAATTAAATTTCTGATTTTTTTATATAAAAAAAAAAAGACAGTTGGGCGGCGATTCCGAAAGGCCTTCTACAACTGGCAAATTTTTTTCGGGGGGAGTGGGGGGGGGGGGGGGGTTGAGCTTTAAAAAATGTCACGCATAGCTGGCCTCTGGACTTGGCATCTATGGATGTCATGTGTTTGTTCACGGAAAGTGTGCTTTTACATTGCCCTCATTGTAATGACTTTGCTGCCAATATTAACAATAAAAATCTCCCGGAGAAGCTGAAAATCACTTTATTTACACCCTGAAATTATTTTATTAGAAGGGGAAGCTGTCAAACAACTTCGCGATCTCCCTTATCACAACCCCACTTCACGCCGTACACAACGCAAAAACGGCGCTTGAGCTCGCTCAAACCTCAGTAGTTTACGTTAAGTCTAGCCATACTCATTTAAATCATTGTCACATAAAAAATAATAAAAACTAGGTGACTGTGACCACCAAAATCCAAACAACGTTACCCCTCCCCCTTTTTCGGTTGCAAGTTTGAACAGGCTAAAACGCTGTCCAAAACAAATGTTTTTAAACCTTCTCATCGGCTTATGCTCATTTTTATGCTCATTTTTCGCACTTTAATTACAGGGGGAATCGGGAATCTAGCATCCTAGACTGTAGTCAGCAAAATCTTAAACCAAGGAGTTCATAACATTACAACATGTAAGGACTGAATCTGTCTATGTCCCCGCTAGATACCCCGTATAGTGAAGTAAAAATGAGACCGTTAAGTTGGCATAGCGCCCTCACTTTGCTCTGTTTTCCTCGATTTATGTATTGTTCTTTTCAGTCGTAGGGAGGCATAGAGTTGTAGGAGTCCTACAATGATCAATGTGATGTTGAATTCTGGAATTCTATTTTATTAAGTTATTCACAGTTTAGCACACGCGGTTACATTGAGTTGCAACGACGGACCGAGCACAAAACTAACTATTGACTTAGTCGTGTTATACACAAAATTAGAACTATAATTTTGGAAAGGAAGAATATTGCGGAGTTTGTGACATGAGAGTAGTGAGTAAACACAGTTTGACCAATGTTCACTCGATGTCTTGTGTTGATGCACGAAAAGTAAGGTTTTATATTCCTCATTGTAATGGTTTTGTTGCCAATATTTTCAATAAACATTTCCAGAAAAAGGTAAAAATCCCTGTATTTACACCCTCAAATTATTTTGTTAAACCTCTTTTGAAGTAGAATACTGGAAATATCAAACAGCAAAAAAAACAAAAACTACTTGAAAAAAACTACTTGACTGTGACCACCAAAATCCAAACAACGTTACCCCCCCCCCTTCTTTTTGGTCGCAAGTTTCAACGGGCTAAAACGCTTTCCAAAACAAATGTTGTCAAAACCTTCTCATCATCTCTTGTTAATTAATAGTTTAGCACTTTTATTACAGGGGGTATCTAGCATTCTAGACTGTAGCCGGCAAAACTTAAACCAAGTGGATGACAATATTACAACATGTAAGGACTGAATATGTCTATGTCCCCTGTATAGCGAAGTAAAAATGAGACCGTTAAGTTGGCATAGCGCCCTCACTTTGCTCTGTGATCCTCGATTTATTTATTGTTTATTTCAGTCGTAGGGAGTCATAGAGTTGTGTGAGTCATAAAATGACCAATGTTATGTTGAATTGAAATTCAGGAACTCTATACTATTAAATTGCTCACAGTTTATATTGTGCACTGTTGTCAGTCCAAACGAGCTTCACACAAATAATTGTCAGTAAATTAAACCAAGTATACCCTGGAGAGGATGCTAGTTGCAACGACGGGCCGAGCATTAAACAAACCATTGACGTAGTCGCGTTATACACCGACTTAGAACTAGAATTCTAGAGTGAAAGAATATACACAGTAGCTAATTAATGTGCGACAATATATGAGTATTTCCACGCTAACAACTATTTCTTTTTCAACACGACCTGCCAAGTCCAAGACTTTGAGCACCACAAATTACACAATTGTTGGCCTTTATCACGAAATGATTATAGCATTTTCTTAGTAAGGAAGAAAACTAAGTTCCTGACAATGTCCTCCAAAGTTTGAATAAAGTCACCCAGTTGAGCCTGCTAAGTTTGTTGTATAACGCTATTATTTTTTTAAGATTAAAACACTGTCCAAAACAATTCACTTTGTCCACAAAACCCTCTCATCAGTGTATAATATTAATTTTAAGCATTTTAGAAGAGTTGGGGAAACAGGCATGCTAGACTAAAGCCGGCAAACCCTAAACAAGGCGTTGACATACATAAAAATATATTATACTTGAATTTACGTCCCTGCATAACTCCACAGTAAGCGGAAGCGTGGAATTAGACCATGTATTTAATTGCCATCGCTAAGCTCACTCCACGAATTAAAAACTCTGGCTTACAATCTTAAACGTATCAGTTCATTCTTGTTTTTGTTTTATTTCAAGAAGTCCTTTCAAGAAGTACGTATCATCTTGAAGAGGCTAAGTTTCCCACCAGACATACCGACCTTCCAGGGCCCCTTACTCCCGGTCAAGGAAATACCGTCGCTTTTTGAGATTCTCGGGGCAGAAAATCGAAGAGTTAGATGTCTCGACGAGATAGTCGTACTTTTTTGTCACCGTTAAACTGACATAGCGCCCTCACCGGGCTAGGTCATTATCCATTGTTCTTGTCGGTGCTTTTTGTTCAAGAAGTTGATGGAGTCCCATGAGGTCCAATTTGATCCGGACTTTTAAATTAAATCTCATTCCAAGGGAAATCCTTTGCTTGACCTCCATTGTATTTTCCTCTCAGCCTCGATATGAAGGTTCGCATAACGAGTGCAAAGATTGTTGTTTATCAGAAGTAAATGAAGAAGTGGGAAATGTTTTGTAATGTGAAATGGAATATATGGCAACTGTATGCGTGTGTGTTCCTCTGAAGGATTTAACTTGTATTTGACAAACTTATTGTTCACGCCTTAGAAGAAAACAATATCAAATTAAAGTCAACAATATTGTGTTCATCAGCAAAGTAATACTGGGCGACCCTTCGTATCCTCATTCGTTTTACCAAGATGTAAACACATGTGGTAGGCCTACCATTTTAATATTCTTTTGAATTGCTATGTTCCCTATAGAGAAAACCTTTATTGGCTTTCCCTTTTACGACGTTGCAGTACAACAAATAATTAGTAAAACTAAATCACCCATTTACAGAGTATCAAGTAATTGTATTTTCAAGCTAATAATTGCAAGTTTACCGCTGGTGGTACTATAAAAACATACCGATCGAATAGGTAGAAACTAGTGCCACTATTTGTTTCTCTACTATGAAACCCAATGTAACCAAACCGAGGCTGGAAGGGAAATTAGTCTGGTCCCTTAGTTCTAACTTCACAATTCGTATGGTTTTTTTTGCGAACGCAGATAGAAACACGGGACGGCAAAGAATAATGGAAGGTGCTTCGATTATGGCTCAGTGGAAGATTGACATGCTGGCTGTTGTACTGGTAAGTCAAACAAGAGTGTTTCAATATTATACAGTGCGAAAGCTCTAAGTAAGCTTTCTGGTCAATTGAATGGTTTGAAAAACAACTGCATGACTTGTTTTTTGTACTCGGTGGCAATCACCTTTTCCATGTGCGTTTAGGGACTGTGAATAATTATGGACAGTAGCGGCTATGCATAGACCCTAGAACCAAACGATGAATCTTACATTCATTCTTGTAGGCAAAGGAAATTATGTAACACTACAAAGGTTGGTTGCAGTTGGCATTGTTCTGATGTAGTAGTCAATCTGTACAAGTCTGAAATCGTACAGCAACCTATGGTTAGCTTGGTATGCAATAGGTTCATAGTGAATAGCATCCAGTGTAAAAGTATTGTATTTTAACTATTGTCTGTTTGCCAAGTGCTTCTGCCAGCTCGTCATTGCTTCCCGTAGCTATGTCAACCACTGCAGTACAGAAAAGGCACTTTGGCTGGTCCTTTCTTATTGGACTGGCTAAGATGTTTTGACCCTTAACCTCGACAGAACACATTCCATCTATAAATATCACATATGACATTCATTTACACCGAAAAGGGAAATAAATCATTTTCAAAATTGTTGAAAAAGCATTTGAAAAAATTGGCTAATATTATTCCTATAGAGAAGCGTGCCTTCTTTTTTCTAAGGCAGATTGCATCGAGGGACCGTGTCCACATAGGGACCGTAACCAACTTTTTTGGATATAATTAAAGGTTGCCTGAACTTAGCATTGTACTGGTCTGGTCTGGTCTGTTTTTTATATAATGCTAACAAAGGATGGTTTTAGTTGGCATGGTGATACAGTACTCAATCTATAGAATTCCGAAATCGAACAGCAACATGTAACCCAATGGGTTTGCCTAGGATCTGATATGCCTTGGTTCATTGTGGACGCAATCTAGTGACGAAGTATTTTTTCTACACATTGGTGTGGTTGCCAGTTCCGTCTAGGTAGCCTGTGCTTCCCATAGATATGTAGATCACTGCAAATAGTACAGAAAGGCACTTTGGCAGGCTTGGATATAATAACACAAAGAGGAAGAAACTAGTGGCCATTGATACAAACTTTGAAAATTAACTGCATACAAAAATATTGAATTGTACAGTTAGCTTTAGTAAGAAAGAACTTAACTCTTGGGACATAACTTTTTTGTTTTATCCGATAAAATATGTACCTAAACCTTTATGAAAGGGATATTGCCTGGCCCTTTTGGTTCAGTATTTGACACTTTCATTTGCTGCGAGGGACCGTGTTCACATAGGGACCGTAACAAATTTATTTTGATATAATTTAAGGTTGCCTGAACTTAGCATTGTACTGGTCTGTTCTGGTCTGTTTTATAATTCTAACAAAGGATGGTTTTAGTTAGCATTGTGATGCAGTACTCTATAGAATTCCGAAATCGAACAGCAACATGTAACCCAATGGGTTTGCCTAAGGATCTGATGTGCCTTGGTTCATTGTGGACGCAATATAGTGACGAAGTATTGTTTCTTAACAATGGTGTGGTTGCCAGTTCCGTCTAGCTAGTCTTTGCTTCCCATAGATATGTAGATCACTGGAAATAGTACAGAAAGGCACTTTGGCAGGCTTGGATATAATAACACATACAGGAAGAAACCAGCGTCCATTGATAAAAACTTTGAAAATTAACTGCATACAAAAATATTGAATTGTACAGTTCAGCTTGCCTTTCAATTTTAAATTCCATTAACAAAAGAATAAATGTTAATATATATAGATATTTTATTTTCATAAAAGCTTGAACTACTTTTTATTTTATATAATAATAATTATATGAAAGGGCTATTGCTTGGCTCTTTTGGTTCAGTATTTGACACTTTCATTTGCTGCGAGGGACCGTGTCCACGCAGGGACCGTAACAAACTTTTTGGATATGATTAAAGGTTGCCTGAACCTAGCATTGTACTGGTCTGAATTTGTTATATAATGCTAACGAAGGATGGTTTTAGTTGGCATGGTGATGCAGTACTCAATCTATAGAATTCCGAAACCGTACAGCAAGATGTAACCCTATGGGTTTGCCTAGGATCTGATGTGCCTTGGTTCATTGTGAACGCAATCTAGTGACGAAGTATTGTTTCTAAACAATGGTGCGGTTGCCAGTTCCCTCTAGGTAGTCTTTGCTTCCCATAGATATGTAGATCACTGCAAATAGTACAGAAAGGCAACTTTAGCAGGCTTGGATATAATAACACGTAAAGGAAGAAACCAGTGTCCATTGATAAAAACTTTGAAAATTAACTGCATACAAAAATATTGAATTGTACAGTTAGCTTTAATAAGAAAGAACTTAACTCTTGGGACATAACTTTTTTGTTTTATCCGATAACAAAATGTACCTAAACCTATATGAAAGGGATATTGCCTGGCCCTTTTTGGTTCAGTATTTGACACTTTCATTTGCTGCGAGGGACCGTGTTCACATAGGGACCGTAACAAACTTTGTTTGGATATGATTAAAAGTTGCCTGAACTTAGCATTGTACTTGTCTGAATTTGTTATATAATGCTAACAAAGAATGGTTTTAGTTGGCAGGGTGATACAGTACTGTGTAGAATTCCGAAATCGTACGGCAACTGTAACCCAATGGGTTTGCCTAGGATTTGATGTGACTTGGTTCATTGTGAACGCAATATAGTGACGAAGTATTGTTTCTAAACAATGGTGTGGTTGCCAGTTCTGTCTATGTAGTCTTTGCTTCCCATAGATATGTAGATCACTGCAAATAGTACAGAAAGGCACTTTGGCAGGCTTGGATATAATAACACATAAAGAAAGAAACCAGAGGCCATTGATAAAAACTTTGAAAATTAACTGCATACAAAAATATTGAGTTGTACAAAAGAATAAACGTTAATATATATATATATATATTATTTTCATAAAAGCTTGAACTACTTTTTGTTATATATCATAATAATTGTATGAAAGGGCTATTGCTTGGCCCTTTTGGTTCAGTATTTGACACTTTCATTTGCTGCGAGGGACCGTGTCCACATAGGGACCGTAACCAACTGTTGTGGATAATTATGCTTAAACGTTGCCTGAACTTAGCATTGTACTGGTCTGGTCTGTTATATAATGCTAACAAAGGATGGTTTAAGTTTGCAACTTGTTTCTAAACAATGGTGTGGTTGCCAGTTCCCTCCAGCTAGTCTTTGCTTCCCACAATTATGTAGATCACTGCAAATAGTATAGAAAGGCACTTTGGCAGGCTTGGATATAATAACACAAACAGGAAGAAACCAGAGGCCATTGATAAAAACTTTGAAAATTAACTGCATACAAAAATATTGAATTGTACAGTTAGCTTGCCTTTAAATTTTAAATTCCATGAACAAAAGAATAAATGTTAATATATATATAGATATTTTATTTTCATAAAAGTATGAACTACTTTTTATTATATGTAATAATAACTATATGAAAGGGCTATTGCTTGGCCCTTTTGGTTCAGTATTTGACACTTTCATTTGCTGCGAGGGACCGTGTCCACATAGGGACCGTAACCAACTTTTTTGGATATGATTAAAGGTTGCCTGAACTTAGCATTGTACTGGTCTGGTCTGTTATATAATGCTAACAAAGGATGGTTTTAGTTGGCATGGTGGTACAGTACTCAATCTATAGAAATCCGAAATCGTACAGCAACATGTAACCCAATGGGTTTTTCTAAGATCTGATATGCCTTGGTTCATTGTGGACGCAATCTAGTGACGAAGTATTGTTTCTACACAATGGTGTGGTTGCCAGTTCCCTTTAGGTAGTCTTTGCTTCCCATAGATATGTAGATCACTGCAAATAGTACAGAAAGGCACTTTGGCAGGCTTGGATATAATAACACAAAGAGGAAGAAACTAGTGGCCATTGATACAAACTTTGAAAATTAACTGCATACAAAAATATTGAATTGTACAGTTAGCTTTAATAAGAAAGAACTTAACTCTTGGGACATAACTTTTTTGTTTTATCCGATAACAAAATGTACCAAAACCTATATGAAAGGGATATTGCCTGGCCCTTTTTGGTTCAGTATTTGACACTTTCATTTGCTGCGAGGGACCGTGTTCACATAGGGACCGTAATAAATTTATTTGGATATGATTTAAGGTTGCCTGAACTTAGCATTTTACTGGTCTGGTCTGGTCTGTTATATAATTCTAACAAAGGATGGTTTTAGTTGGCATGGTGATGCAGTACTCTATAGAATTCCGAAGTCGAACAGCAACATGTAACCCAATGGGTTTGCCTAGAATCTGATGTGCCTTGGTTCATTGTGGACGCAATATAGTGACGAAGTATTGTTTCTAAACAATGGTGTGGTTGCCAGTTCCGTCTAGGTAGTCTTTGCTTCCCATAGATATGTAGATCACTGCAAATAGTACAGAAAGGCACTTTGGCAGGCTTGGATATAACAACACATACAGGAAGAAACCAGTGGCCATTGATAAAAACTTTGAAAATTAACTGCATACAAAAATATTGAATTGTACAGTTCAGCTTGCCTTTAAATTTTAAATTCCAGTAACAAAAGAATAAATGTTAATATATATAGATATTTTATTTTCATAAAAGCTTGAACTACTTTTTATTATATATAATAATAACTATATGAAAGGGTTATTGCCTGGCCCTTTTGGTTCAATCAGTATTTGACACGTTCATTTGCTGCGAGGGACCATGTCCACATAGGGACCGTAACAAATTTATTTGGATATGATTAAAGGTTGCCTGAACTTAGCATTGTACTGGTCTGAATTTGTTATATAATGCTAACAAAGGATGGTTTTAGTTGGCATGGTGATGCAGTACTCAATCTATAGAATTCCGAAACCGTACAGCAACATGTAACCCAATGGGTTTGCCTAGGATCTGATGTGCCTTGGTTCATTGTGGCTCAATATAGTGACGAAGTATTGTTTCTTAACAATGGTGTGGTTGCCAGTTCCGTCTAGGTAGTCTTTGCTTTCCATAGATATGTAGATCACTGCAAATATTACAGAAAGGCACTTTGGCAGGCTTGGATATAATAACACAAAAAGGAATAAACCAGTGTCCATTGATAAAAACTTTGAAAACTAACTGCATACAAAAATATTGAGTTGTACAGTTAAGCTTGCTTTTAAATTTTAAATTCCATGGACAAAATAATACTTTTTAATATATATATATATTTTTCTTCTTAAAAGCTTGAACTACTTTTTAATATATTTTGCTATCATGTTTTTTGTCTGCCGTTAAAACAAATGTATCCAAACCTATGAAAGGGCTTATGCCTAGCCCTTTTTGTTCAGTATTCGACACCTTCACTTGCTGCGAGGGACCGTGTCCACATAGGGACCGTAACCAACTTTGTTTTGATATGATTAAAGGTTGCCTGAACTTAGCACAGTACTGGTCTGGTCTGTTCTGTTATATAATACTACATTGGCATGGCTATGGACCGTAACAAACATTTTGGATAATGGTTAAAGGTTGCTTACACTTAGCATTGCACTGGTCTGTCGTGAATCATTTGAATCGCACAAATCCCTTACATATACAACAATGAGACTTCTACAATGGGTGGTTCTATATGTTGTCATTGATATGCAGCCTGTATTTAATTCACAAAACTCAAACAAGTAAATCTATGTGTTGACCTTTGACATGGCATGGCTTGGTTCATTGTGGATATCATCAAGTGAAAAAGAATTGAATTTTAACAATGGTGTGTATGTAAACCATGGCTAGATACAAAAGGCACTTTGGCAGGCTAGCGTATTATTTATCCTCATCCCCGCCCGAAAAAAGATCAAATACGATCTATTATATCGACCATAATTATTATCTTGGTTCATTGTTAATAACATCAAACAACGATGTTCATCCAAACCAGTGAAATCATTATCTTTACGTGTTCTTGTTTGCTAGTCCATATTAACCCCTAAATACAAATTTCAAGCTCTTTGCAGAGTTATTTTTTCTTGGGGTTCACAAAGTTTGTCTCCATTTTGTCAGCCCTTTTTGTTTGAGAAATCTTCTCCCGTATACGGAGCCTGTTTCTCTTTATCTGAAAGTCCAAACACAAAGCAAATTGTAAAACTACTTAATACAATGATATTTAATTCTTTTAGCCCATTAAATTTAAACTTGTTTAACTTGGTGACAACTACTTGATTTATGATTTAGTTTCGATAGCTAAGGTCATCTTCAAATCGGTGATAAACGTGACCGCCCCCACCCCTAATGAATGGTTGCAGGTTCACCACCACTCAAAATAAACTTTCATATCAACCAACGCTTAATGATAATCAAAAATATTCAACCAATATTTAAAGTGCCCCAGCTTTTAGGAAACCTATCGAACATTATTTTCCGACAAATAAACTTCAAATTTCCTTTAAACTTTTTTGGGTCAGCCGTTTTCAATATTTTATTTTGCTAATTACCCCGACACAATTTTTTGAAAACTTTCAAGTCTAAACTAAAATGTATCCAGTCTCCTCAAACGTTGAAGCACAGAACGTCTTCAGGTTTGGATATATTGTTGTAAATATGACCCCAAAACGTTACTACTAAAACTCTTGTTTGTTTTGGTTTGGTGCGCCCCTGGATGGAAGATCCAGGCAAACTCATTATACCTCCCTCTAGTGGCGCAGCAAGGCCATGGGCAGGGGAACAGTCTACTGTCAGATGTGGTACCCAGCCTCTCTTGTCTAGCTTGTTAACATTACACTACTACCCAATGGTCATGTACAACTAATTAATGTATGTACATGTAAATCCACATGTACATGTGCGCAAGCAGAAAATCACGGAACAAATGACTCCAAAACACACCTCTGTTTTGTGAGTTTTGGCGCTGAGTTGAGAGACAAATATTCAACAAAGTAACAGGTAAGTTGTCACTTTATATGGTAATGTACATGTACTTCAATTTGTTCGTAATTCTCTGTTCCTTGCCTCTCTTTGTCACGTTTTAGTTTTATTAGTTAGCTTGGTTGGACTACCGGTCAAGTCCGTTGGATAACGCATCAGTGGCAGGGTATGGGTCAGTGTATCTAGCCCCGGTCCAGTACTTACTGCATACAATACAATACATGGAGATGTAGTGTCCTGGTATTGGTAGGCTAGTCGGACGTCAATGCCATCGCACTGACATTCTAAGAATAAATATTCTCTACAATGTTAACACACAATTTTGTCCGCAATTTGTTTATGTTTGTACCTGTTTGAGAAGGTTAACATTTTGTATACTATAGGCATGCATCTTTTTTTTATGTATGGACCGATTGATGTTAGTCTTAAATTCAGACCCTGATATTTTTATAAGTGAAAGCTATTTTGTCTATTTATGTAATAAACTAGAGGTACCTGGCATATGATATCTTACACAATTTTGACAGCCCATGCCTTTCAACCAAGTTGAGGTAAAACAAAAGTTGGTGTGATGTTTCCTGAAAGGATGCTTTGCCTTTGCCGACAATAAAATTCAGATTCAGGTTCAGAACATTTTGAGTATGGAACGTCAGCATCAACACTGGTCAGAGCATTGTTGATGGACCTCAACAACCACTTAGAAAATACAGGCTAGGTATATGTGCAGGTAGTGGGGATGTTTACAAATAATTACGGCAAAAGAAAATCAAAATCCCACAATAACAAACTAAAATGCTAACTTCCCTTACTGTATTTGTTTTCCTTAAAAAATTTCAACAATTAAGAAACATGTAAATTAATTAAATTTTTTACAATTAATAAGTTCAACAAAAATCAGGTGAAAGGTTCAAATAGGGATGTTTTATAACAACAGCTGCAATACCTAGTCAACAATATGAGTAATCAGTGTTTCAATTTTCAATGTCCCTGAATTTTCCAATCGGCATGTTAGTTAAACATTTGACTTGAGTCGTACCCCCTCTGTTGTCCTCTGGCAGAAAGGCCCGCTTCAATTTGTTCACGGATGAGTGCTGTGATTACAGGAATGATAGCGCCCTCTAGCTGTGACAAGGTTTTTTCATCTCGGACATTGTTTTATTCATTTCTCAAAAACTTCAGCACCTCAGCAAGTAATATTTCCAGGGAAGCTTTCTACATCATTATTTTAAAACTGTGTAAGTTTAATGTAAATCTGTCAACATTGTGTTTTGTGTCCTACAAAAAGTACATAGACCGTTTAAATAAAACAAATGTTTTTCGAGCGATAAAATAAAACAAAACTGGACACCTTTGTTGCTCACTGGTTTGTGTGACCTTCACAACAAGTAGCATAATCTTTCATATTATGACCTATTTTTGTCAACGTTGTTGTTTTTTATAGGTGAGCTTGGTTGTCAGTTTGATGTACATTTTCTGCATCTGGAATGGGTGAGACTCAAGAGACTGTGAACTGGTGTTGGGCGCTTCAATACCAAGATGTGAATGTGGAACCTTGCTGAGGATCCAGCCTGTGACTCATACAATCATACTATCATATTAACCAGCAACATCTCCTGCGCACCTCAGGTGAGTTTAAAATATTTCATTATTTATTTCTTAAAGCCATTGGATCCTTTCGGTAAACGGTGTTGTCCAAGGCCCACACTTTGTGTACTACAACTTCTATATCAAATAACAAACCTGTGAAAATTTATGCTCAATCCGTCATCGGAGTCGGGAGAAAACAATGGAAAAACCCACCCTTGTTTCCGAGCGTTTCGCCGTGTCATGACATGTGTTTCAAATAAATCCGTAATTCTCATTAACGAGAATTTATATTGTTTTGCTGTTTTCTCAAAAAGTAAAGCATTTCATGGAATAATATTTTAAGAGAAGTCTTTCACCATTGCCTTCTGTAAACCCTGTAAGTTCTTTGTAAATCTGTGAACTTTCTTATTTTTGTCTGAACCGAAAGGGTCCAATGGCTTTTTAAAAACATGTTTAAAGACACTGGACACTATTGGTAATTGTCAAAGACTAGCCTTCACAGTTAGTGTATCTCAACATATGCACAAAAAAGTAAACCTGTGACAATTTGAGCTCGCTCAATCGATCGTTGAAGTTGCCTGATATAAATGAAAGAAAAAACACCTTTGTCACACGAAATTGTGTGCTTTCATATGCTTGAGTTTGGGACTTCAAATTCTAAATCTGAGGTCTCGAAATCAAATTTGTGGAAAATTAGTTCTTTCTCTAAAACTGCATTACTTCAGAGGGAGCAGTTTCTCACAATGTTTTATACTATCAACCTCTCCCCTTTACTCATTACCAACAAAAGTTTCATGCTAATAATTATTTTGAGTAATTACCCATAGTGTCCACTGCCTTTAAGGGTTTGGGGCCGTTTGCTTTAGGGACAGTTACAGGAGTAGAGGAAAACCAATGAGAGATTGGTCAAAGGTTTACAAATGACAGTGAACGAGAAGATCAAACAAACAACTAACAAACAAACAAGGAAACAAACAAACAAGCAAACAAGGTATGCACATTAAAACTAGGGACCTTTAACAAACGAGACCGTTAGGGTGACTCCCTAGTTTTGATGAAAGGCCCTAGTTGGAAAGTGTGTAGGATAATCAGTTAGAGCTGCAGCCAAAGAGTGAAAAGGGGGACAATAAGGCCCCCATTGAAAGTGAATATACTTCTGGGTGTTCAGACATTAGAAAGTTCTGTGATGTAACTGAATGAATTCCATTTTGTGTACCATTTGGGTAATAACTGGATGTTATTTCAAGATTAAGGAAACACAAGACCCATTGAAACCATCAGAGTGTGCATAGGTACAGTACCCAGGCTCTTGTACTTTGTGCTTAGATAGCCAGATACTAGCATTGTTCATGGCACTGTATCTAATGTATCTGGATCCAAGGATAGCTTAACATTTACTCATATATGGCAAAGAACGCACAGACATAACAGGTACATGTATGTACATGTACATGTAAATGGGTTTTCCTGTTTACCCTAAACGAAGCTTGAATAAGTTATAAAGTCAAAGGTAGGAGCAGATAACTGTTGCATCCAAAAACCATCCTTGACCAGTGAACTTACAACACAAGATTAACGTCCGTCGACATATCGAAAATACTCAAAAACTCGATATTCTTTTGACATCGAAATCGCCGATGTCACTTTTATAATCATATCGTAATACTGGATTTTCGATATATCGAAAATTTCGATGTTTTTGAAAATGTCGATGTTCTTAAATGATATCGAAAATACCAAAAGAGTGTCCGATTATTTAAGAGAAATCTGCGTTTGAGTATTAGAAAAGCCGTCGTCGTTATGTAGTTTCATCATTTTAAGTTGCCGTATTAAATAAAATACATTTTACAACCAAGTATGTCTGCTTGTTCTTTGGGCTTTCGCCATCAGCTGCTGGCCCGCCGCAGAAGTTCACAACCCCGCGGCGAGCGTGCGGTAAAACCTCAAAAGAAACCACCGCTTCTTTGCAAAAATACCCCGCAAAAAATTTCCCCGAATCAACAAGACATAACAAAATAAGGAAGAAAACAATCTTACGTTATACAGAAAAATAATCTTTCTATCAATCCACGGTATCGTAATGGCGTCATTTTGGTCAAATAAAGCCTACACGTTGTGTTCGTAAACAAGCTAACATTTCCGAGGAACTATGCTTCGCAGACCACGTTGTCGGCGGCTATTGCGTGCGTACCAGCGAAGACTATGGTGTTGTACGGTTTAAGCGTGCACACCAGCGTGTGTGGTTATTGCAATTCGGGGGGGGAAATCCGTTTGCCCAAGCATGCACAGACAAGTGCAGTCTTTTGTCAACGCGGTATCGCGCGATGCACTGCGTTATTTCGACAATAGAGGGCGTTCTAGCATTCAATGTTTCATGCCTTTATAGAATGCTAAGTGCTACGAGCCTTTATTGGAGACTATGTGACTGCATGCTGTTTGCGTTGTATATTGTGAGCGCGGAATGGTAGGTCAGTGTTTTGCGGGACTTTCTAGTGTTGTTTTTTTCGATGATTATCTCAACCATTTTCAACCGTAAAGGTAGTGTAACATACCAGCGGACATTTATAATGTATCTAACAATATTGCCGTGAATTGTCGTTATTTTTGAGGGCATTAGACTCTGAAAAAGTTTAGTAACTAATTCATTTAGTGTTGAAGTTTGAAGCGCCACGTTCCCCTAACACACTTCACTCTCCACATAGAACAGCGGGCCTGTCGCACCAATTGTTTTTTTCACATCGTACCAAAGATCTCAACCCAAAGCCGCCCGCCCGCGCGCCCGTCAGACAACTTGATTGACACTTTTACGTCAATGCATCGGCAACTGACACCTTAATGTCGGCGAGTCACGCCACTCACAAAGGCTGTGTGTCATTTTGAGACGGTCAATCATGGCCAATCACGAATCGAGAATTGTGGTGAGCGTTCACCAATATTGGCCAAGCCAGCGGTAGCGGCGATCATACTTTGTTGTAAAACCAGAAATAATCGGGGCGCGGGACTACGCAATTTGAAATTTTTGAACTACAAACAAGGTCGGGGGCCCCAAAAACAGGTTTAAATGTAACCCTATTAAACAGTCAGTCTACGGTGTATATATTTCTACTCGCCATGAGTATACCAAGTGCTGTTTTTAGGCTTCATCTTGCGCGCAGGAAATACTCGATATATCGAGTTTACTCGATATTAAATTTTCGATATATCGGTAATGGGAAAAAAACATTATCGACGGACGTTATGCCCACCCCTCAGCTTTTGATCACCTTTAACATGATGCTCAAGTATTGCACTGTGTAAGACCAAACCCTGTGTCCTGCCCTGGGCATCAATCCTGGGGGCGATTGGGGACACACCCCTCACTTTTTAAAGGGTGGGGTGACACTATATCAAATGCCCACTCCCAGTTTTTGATCAGCTTTAACATGATGCTCAAGTATTGCACTGTGTAAAACCAACCCTGTGTCCTGCCCTGGGCGTCAATTCTGGGGGGGGGGAAGGGGGACACGTCCCTCACTTTTTGCTGGGTGGGGTGACACTATATCAAATGCCCACCCCCCAGCTTTTGATCAGCTTTAACATGATGCTCAAGTATTGTACTGTGTAAGACCAACCCTATGTCCTGCCATCTGGCCATGGGCATCAATCCTGGGGGTGTCGGGGGACACGTCCCATACTTTTTGCTGGGTGGGGTGACACTATATCAAATGCCCACCCCCCAGTTTTTGATCAGCTTTAACATGATACTCAAGTATTGCACTGTGTAAGACCAACCTTATGTCCTGCCATGGGCATCAATCCTGGGGGCGTCGGGGGACACGTCCCATACTTTTTAAAGGGTGGGGTGACACTATATCAAATGCCCACCCCCCAGTTTTAATCAGCTTTAACATGATGCTCAAGTATTGCACTGTGTGAGACCAACCCTGTGTCCTGCCCTGGGAATCAATCCTGGGGGTGACGGACCAACCCTGTGTCCTGCCCTGGGCATCAATCCTGGGGGTGACGGGGGACACGTCCCTCACTTTTTGACGGGTGGGGGGGGGGGGGGGGGGGAGGGCACTAGATCAAATGCCCACCCCCCAGTGTTTGATCAGCTTTAACATTATGCTCAAGTATTGCACTGTGTAAGACCAACCCTGTGTCCTGCCCTGGGCATCAATCCTCAGGCAGACAAGGGACACGTCCCTCACTTTTTGACGGGTGAGGGACACTATCAAATGCCCCACTCCCAATTTTTGACCAGCTTTATCATGAAGATTGCACTGTGTGAGGCCAAACCCTATCCTGCCATGTAGTGCTGGGCGAATAGTGAAATTTTGTTATTCGGATACCGCTGGCCAACTATCCGAAATTAACCGGATATTCGAATAGCTTTTTTGCCGCAAGAGGGCGCTATTTAAAAAAAAAAAATTTTTTTTTTTTTTTTTTTTTGCCGCTAGAGGGCGCTGTTCGTTTGTGAATGAGATCTTATGGAAGGATTGATATTAGTTTTAGACAGTGTCACTCGGTTCATTCATAAAAATGACCGGATCTAATTTAAAGATGGCGATTTGCTTTTTGTTTTGATCGTGATTGACTCTACGTGAAGGAAAACTTTTGTAATCTTTGAACAAATTACGTGTGAAATGTCATTGTTTTAACTCTTCACGGAGGTGAGCATAGTTAAATACATAATTTATGCTGTTTTATGCTGTCTTTTAATAGAAGTCTCATAAGAATTCAGACAAAACATTCATATCAGTTGTCGCCCGACGTCCGCGGATATTCGGATATTAAAGAATATCCGGTTACTCGGTTGTAATTACATAATTATCCGGTTTGTAAATAGGTATTCGCGCCCTATGCGGATATCCGGTTAAGAAAAAAAAGGCATTCGCGGTTACGGATAGGAAAACCTATTCGCCATTAACCGGATATTCGAATAATTCGCCCAGGCCTACTGCCATGGCCATTAATCCTAGGGCGATTGGGGACACGTCCCCAGTTTTTAAAGGGTGGGGAACACCAAATCAAATGTCCCATCAGTTTTTGTTAACTCTTGTATCATTCGGCAACTGCCATCACCAGAATATTTACTTTCAAAGTCTCAGTGTAGTTACTGTATGTTATAAACAAATCATATTTTGGAAGTTAAAATAGCATTTTTGTTAAAAATATTCTGCTCAAGTAGCTGTTTAAAGATGCTGGTATTCTAAGAGGCTCTACTGCTGCTTAAGTAGAAGAGGCTCATGTTCTGTTTCATCAATTATGCGTCTATAAATGGCCTAAGATTGCACCTCAGAGCATCTACATTAGAATGCACAATATATCCCGGCCCTTAAATAGACCCCAAACCCCAATCCGCAACAGGCTTTGGTTCTGCACATACTCTGACACATGCTCCATCTTCTTGGCACAATCTCCCCCCCCACCCCCCCCCCAAAAAAAAAAAATAATAATAATAATAATAATAATTAAAAACTTCGTCCTGGAATCCCCCCCCTCCCCCCCCCTTGGTGATGATTGGTATTAAACGCCGTCTGAGCACTAAATGCGCAAAAATAATATGGATACAAAGCTATAAATGAGTTGTTTTTCAGATATAATAACCAACATCATAGCAAAATGCTTTTGGCTTACAATAGACCTTAAATCCAAAAAACTGAACCTTCTGAGGGAGGCAAATCACCCCCTCAGACTCAACATCACTTTTGTGCACAGATTATATCAAAAACAAAAAACAAAACAAAGACATGTTCAAACCATGTTTTTCTCAATAATTTGCAATAGCACCCCCTGTTGAACATCACACCAAACGAAAGCTCAACAATACTCTTTTGGTGGACGCTAGTGACCGTCTTGGTGCACCAAAGGGTTGAATCATTTCAGATGAATTGAAAGGGTCAAAAGATGTCTGAAAGGGTCTAGATTGCACCAGAGAGCATCTACGACCTAAACATCTTCAGGGCCTTAAAGCGGGCTTTGGGCCCCATGCCATAACTGCTATGACTAATGATGTCCCCCCCCCCTCTTTCAAGTCAGATTGGTACCCAGCATACAAAAATTTCTTAATTCAAACATTAAACACATTCAAACTGTTGTGCTACATGTAAATGAGACTCCAGTTTGGAGTTTAAAGGGAAACCAAGATGCCTCATATAGCATCACTGCTATGACTTGATGTGTGGTGTGTCCCCCCCCCCTTCCCAATATTTCAACACAGATTGACACCCATTCATAAATAGATCTCTTACTTGAAACATTTCAAAACACCTGTTGTGCTTAATGAGACTCCAGTTTTGGGTTTAAAGCGAGCCCCAGATGCCTCATTTGGCATCACTGCTATGACTTGTTGGTGTGTGGTGTCCCCCCCCCCTCATCTTTCAAGACAGATTGACAGTTTGACACCCATGCATAAAAAGATCTCTCAATTGAAACATTTAAAAAAACTGTTGTGCTAAATGAGACTCCAGTTTGGGGTTTTATTTTCTTCCTATGTTAACTTCCAAATGGTATTCAAGATCAGGTGGTGCTGTCTCTTAGATTTCCCAACTGTGGTTTTTCCAGTCAAGATAAATTCAACAAATAAATAAGACGTAATATAGGTACAGGGCTAATGATGTAAAAACTGTGCACTAGAGCTACTTGCTGTTATAGTCAAAGATCATAACAATCAATGGCCAGATTATCAGTTTATTGGAGTATGGCTATTGATAATGGACTTGGACTTTAAATACAAAAACAGTTTGAAGTATGTCTAGGTTTGTTGCTACTGTCAGAGCACATCCAGTGAATATTGTATACATTGGATTAAAGTATAGGCGCACTCTTTAGAATACCGATTTAAAGAAATCCCATGATTTCAGTTTGTAGTTTTTTTAGAACATGCAAATATAATATCTCTTACAATATATCGATGCTTATATCGATGCAAATTTAACATCTCTTATGTTGTTGCGGTACTGGCTGCCAAAACATAGGATTTGAACTGCCTCTAGCTACCGGGCAACATTGTAGTCTAGTTGGTAAGACACTGCTCTAGAATTGCAAATGTTGTGGGTTCGAATCCCACCCGAGTAACATGCCTGTGATATTTTTTCACAGGACTCGGGGAAAGTACTGACTATATTGTACACAGTGCTAACACACATCGGTGTATGGGTAAAAAAACAAAATTAGTGTTGTAGTTTTTTTGTTTTTGTTTTTTGTCTAGCTGTAACATACATACATCGTAGAGTGCATTCGATTAGCTTCCCTGGGTCGACCCTGCGGTGCTCACTCGGGTGAGCTCCTGACAAGAGCTCGACCCGCGGTGCTCACTCGGGTGAGCTCCTGACAATAGAAAATCAAACGATCACTCACCCTCTTGTGGTGACGTCCATGCACCTTGGGCCAGCCCAGAGTGACCTATCCACAAGCAGGGCACTTGGGGCTGACCCAGGTGAACCCCTTGAATGACGTCAAAGCTATTTGAATGTACCGGGGGCAGATCGGGGTCGACCCAGGGAAGGTAATCAAACGCAGTCATTAAAGGAACATTACAGATTCTTTTTTTGCTAAGGAACTTAAACAGTTGCTGGCAGTGTAAGTATGTGATCCACCATGAACATAAACTGACACACCTGTAGAAGTTTGGCATCGATCGGCCATCTTTGACATGAGAAAATAGTGGAAAAATGATTATTTAAACAAAACTGAATAAAACGCCCACTGAGTTATTAACTCAAAACATGAAAATAGTTTTATTTATTACTCATCAAATATGACATTTCAGACAGTAATATTTCAAGGGATGTTTTTTATTCTACATGTACCGTCATGATTAGACCGTGTAAGTTTTTCATAAATCTGAGAATTTAGGCGAGTTTTGTTCTGACCAACCACATTTAAGCGTGACAAACAAACTAAGTGGGTTTACACACAAAATGAAATCAAAAGGTTAGGCCCTATAATGGAATTTCATTTTTGAGGGTTTTTCCAAACTCGTTTAAAATGTTGAAAACACAAAGAGGTATAATCGCTAAGGGGCATAGTTTTAGGCTCATGTGAATTGTTTTAACAAATCTTTCTAAAGGCTGCCAAGGGCTGCAATTAAATCGCTTGAGAACAGTCCCAGACTTGGAAGCAACCATTTATAATGATCAGTTATCAAGATTATAAGTTTGTTACAATATAGCTGTTAGTAATGAACAATTGTGGACTTTAAATACAAAACTTGATTTTGAAGTACGTTTACATTTAGGTCTGTTATCAGCTACTGTACATGTTATTGCATCCAGTGATTATTGTGTACATTAGATAAAAGTAGCGCCTACGTGTACTCTTTGGAATACTGGTCTTAAAGGAACACGTTGCCTTGGATCGGTCGAGTTGGTCTTTGAAAAGCGTTTGTAACCGTTTGTTATAAAATGCATATGGGTTGAAAGATGTTGTAAAAGTAGAATACAATGATCCACACAAACATGCCTCGAAATTGCGTGGTTTTCCTTTTACCTCGTGAACTAACACGTCGGCCATTTATGGGGGTCAAAATTTTGACTCCCATAAATGGCCGACCATGTTAGTCAAAGTAGAAGGAAAACCACGCAATTTCGAGGCTAACTTGTGTGGATCATTGTATTCTACTTTTAAAACATCTTTCCAACCATATGCATTTTATAAAAAACAGCTTTTGTTTTGACCAACAGCTTTTGTTTTGACCAACTCGTCCGATCCAAGGCAACGTGTTCCTTTAATGTTTCTCTTGTTTTCAGTATTTCTTTGCCTGATTTCAAATTTTATAAATAGTTTCATCATAATCCATTTAATTTAGCAAGAGTTTTACACACTCAAGCAAGCTCCAGGGTTCCTTTTTCATTCTAGTTGCATTCAATTATTTGGTTTTGGGGGGCATTAGAAACTCACATTGTCCATTTTGACACTCAGTTTTTCCCACAATGTTCAAAACATTTAGAGACTTGCCCCAGTGTATCAGGCATGGTGTACTGCAGGTTATATGGGATGCTATAAACATCTATAGAGCAAGGCCCAGCTTGCTCTATGGTACATCACATAGGTCTAATAGTTCAACAACTTAACATGCCTGTCTTACAAGGTATAAGCACTGTGAGGCACCCATATAAAAGGTGCTGAAAAAGACCTTGATAAAACGTTTGAAGAATAAAGTCCCCCCCCCCCCATTGCTGCTTCCTGGTTGTATCACAAACTTGTGTGTAATCCATTGGCTATACGGCAGTTAAAGGTTGTATGGCTTATGACTGTCACCAACAAGCAAAGGATGTTAACAAAACAGGGAGACTACCACCTACATGTGTAGCTCAGTTGGTAGAGGGTGTTGCATTTTTGCAGAGGTCATTGCGTTTTTGAAGAGGTCATTGGTTCAATTACCGCTCTATAGTCACTTTGTTTTTGTTCGTCTAAACGAATGAAATGAAAGAACTGATGTTCACTGTATATTGTAAATGTACATGTTAGAAACTTAATATAATTAAGTAAACGTTGTAAATTAAAAGAACATAATTTCCACAACCTTTGCCACACTGGCTGGAGTTCATTGGTTCCAGCTCCAATTTGTCCTCTTTTTAGGATTTGTGTTCATTACCTTCTTCATCAGTCTTGAAACCTGGAAGATTACACTTAAATTTCTTTCTAAAGAAGTTAATTAAACTTACCAAACATCTCTTTCTTTTCAGTAACATTATAGTAAGACCAACATGTACAGTGTTTTAATCACAACTCCTTTCAATCAATTCAACGTTGATTTATTATTCTTTTTGATTTGTTTCAAAGACTTTATGCCTGAAGGAACTAAAGTAAAAGTAAAGGAACAAGAAAGCTGCTCTTCATGTTTGTACATTAAATGGTAAGTGCCATACAAATGAATCTGACATTTGATGTAGTGATGAATTGGTTCACTCTGGAGAAGTGTATCCTGACACATTCTTGCCTTTACCTCTTTTAAACATATTGAAGGGAATTTCAGTTTCCACTGTTCATTTAAAGGCACTGTAAACCTTTGGTAATGTCAAAGACCAGTCTTCTCACTTGGTGTATCTCAACTCAGCATAAAATGTTAAACCTGTTAAAAATTAAACTCAATGGGTTGTCAAAGTTGCGAGAGAATAATTGAAGGAAATAACACACTTGTCGCACAAGTTGTGTGCTTTCTGTTCAGATGCTTGATTTCGAGACCTCAGCTGAGGTCTCAAAATCAATTCAAATGTTTTAGTGAGAGCTAACCTCTTTCTCCAAAACTATGTTACTTCACAGGGAGCCGTTTCTCACAAGGTTTTATACTATCATCAGCTCTCTTTGCTCATAACCAAGTACATGTAAGTTTGTGCTAACAATTATTTTGAGTAATAACCAATAGTGACCAGTGTCTTTAAGTGTGTCTACACATATTCTTACCTCTATCTCTGTAAAACATATCAAAGGGAATTTCACTTTCCACTGTTCATTTAAGAAATTTTAGAAAACAACAAATTATGATGAAACATAACATCAAATACGTGACCAGACAATGTATATGTGTTAGCTGTCGTACTTTTAATATTTGCATTACACCTATATTTATATACATGTGATAGATAACAAATGTTGTTGCGCAGTGCAGGCAAACAGCAAGGGTACATAAATTCATGTACAAACACACCACAATAGGTTTAGCTTCAAGTCTTTTAAAGACACTGGACACTATTGGTAATTGTCAAAGACCAATCTTCTCACTTGGTGTATCTCAAGATATGCATACAAAAACAAACCTGCGGAAATTTAAGCTCAATTAATAGTGGAAGTTGCAAGATAATAATGAAACAAAAAACACCCTTGTCACATGAAGTTGTGTGCGTTGAGATGCTTGATTTCGAGACCTCGAATTCTCAATCTGACGTCTCAAAATCGAATTCGTGGAAAGGCACTTCTTTCTCGAACACTACATTTTTTTCAGAGGGAG
The DNA here is from genome assembly GCF_032118995.1 of Asterias amurensis. Classification (NCBI taxonomy): domain Eukaryota; kingdom Metazoa; phylum Echinodermata; class Asteroidea; order Forcipulatida; family Asteriidae; genus Asterias; species Asterias amurensis. Next base: position 2,569,071 of record NC_092651.1, read on the forward strand.
CAGTTTCTCACAATGTTTTATACAGCTCACCATTGGTTGTTACCAAGTAAGTTTTTATGCTACCAATTATTTTGAGTAATTACCAATAGTGTCCAGTGCCTTTAAACTTTAGGGATGTACCGAGTTGAAAGTCCACTTCTTTATTTGCTGTACCTGGCTGTACCAGACATCCAACTCTAGGGACCTTTTGTAAATACCTGCTACGTGACTCTTGGAGTCAAAAGGTAAAACAATTTGTCGCCAGCGCCATTTTTGCTTAGAACATTGTTCATGAGAAGACCTCAGTAGTACGCATAGCTGTGATCAGCGATATTTGACAGTGTTTACAGTACACAGCGACAAGGTGAGTACAAATTACAAAATTTATTAAACCTTTGCTCAAAACTCTGGGCTTTGATAGGCCTACATGTAATTCGCTGTTCCGACCATCCGTCGGAACAGGTATTGTTTTCGTCGAGATTTTTATTAGCTGTTCCGACCGTCCGTCGGAACAGGTATTGTTTTCGCTAGGTTTTTTATTATTTTTATTATTATTATTATTATTATTATTATTATTATTATTATTATTATTATTATTATTATTATTATTATTATTGTTATTGTTATTGTTGTTGTTGTTGTTGTTGTTGTTGTTGTTGTTGTTGTTGTTGTTGTTGTTGTTGTTGTTGTTGTTGTTGTTGTTGTTGTTGTTGTTGTTGTTGTTGTTGTCGTCGTCGTCGTCGTCGTCGTCGTCGTCGTCGTCGTCGTCGTCGTCGTCGTCGTCGTCGTCGTCGTCGTCGTCGTCGTCGTCGTCGTCGTCGTCGTCGTCGTCGTCGTCGTCGTCGTCGTCGTCGTCGTCGTCGTCGTCGTCGTCGTCGTCGTCGTCGTCGTCGTCGTCGTCGTCGTCGTCGTCGTCGTCGTCGTCGTCGTCGTCGTCGTCGTCGTCGTCGTCGTCGTCGTCGTCGTCGTCGTCGTCGTCGTCGTCGTCGTCGTCGTCGTCGTCGTCGTCGTCGTCGTCGTCGTCGTCGTCGTCGTCGTCGTCGTCGTCGTCGTCGTCGTCGTCGTCGTCGTCGTCGTCGTCGTCGTCGTCGTCGTCGTCGTCGTCGTCGTCGTCGTCGTCGTCGTCGTCGTCGTCGTCGTCGTCGTCGTCGTCGTCGTCGTCGTCGTCGTCGTCGTCGTCGTCGTCGTCGTCGTCGTCGTCGTCGTCGTCGTCGTCGTCGTCGTCGTCGTCGTCGTCGTCGTCGTCGTCGTCGTCGTCGTCGTCGTCGTCGTCGTCGTCGTCGTCGTCGTCGTCGTCGTCGTCGTCGTCGTCGTCGTCGTCGTCGTCGTCGTCGTCGTCGTCGTCGTCGTCGTCGTCGTCGTCGTCGTCGTCGTCGTCGTCGTCGTCGTCGTCGTCGTCGTCGTCGTCGTCGTCGTCGTCGTCGTCGTCGTTGTTGTTATTATTATTATTATTAGCTGTTCCGACTGTCCGTCGGAACAGGTATTGTTTTCGTCTAGATTTTTATTGTTTTTATTATTATTATTCTTTGTTTCTCCCCTTAATCCCATAGCGTTTGTACACGTTTTTGCGGCAGCCTAATCTCCTAAACCATAATTTGAAAGAGTGAGTTTATTATACCAAATTGAAGCTTAGAACATAAGCTTAATTCTTATCGTAAAAAAAATTAAAATTGTCAATTAATAAGCCTTAATTAAGCTTATGAATATTTAATTAGCAAACCGAGTTATCACCATATCTCAAAAAGTAGACCGCCAATCCTGAAACTTTTTTCAGCTATACACTAGTCAGGTCCTGTTAATGTGATTTCCGACATAAAATTCTGGATGACATCACCATGACGTCATGTAGGGCAGCTTTTGTGTCTGTGCACAAACACAATGGCTCTTGAAGTGTAAACAAACCCAGCTTTCGGAAACATAATTTATTCGATTAAAATTAAACTACATGTTGTACACTTCCCAAAACTGCTCTAGATTAAGATATATTTTATTGATGGTCATTTTAAAAGCATCAGAACTTATAGAAACAGAGTAATTATTTTTAAAAACCTGTATTTCCGGGGAAGTTTTTTCAAAGATCAAGGGTACGGCGTAAAATTTGATTTGAATAGTCAAAATTGTAAACTGTTAACTTGACCAAGTCCTTATCCCATTTTCGACCGGTGTTATTGCGTTTTTTTGTTCAATATACATAGATTTCTTACGGTCACTGACTAGCACAAGTCTAAACTTGTTCCCAAAATTTGACAAGCCTGAGCATGGTGCGTCGTGGACCAGGTTCATTTCAGGCGACGAGCGTGGACGACGAAAATAGACCGCCCGGGATTTGGAGTTATTTACGGGTAAAGTCACCTTGTTCAAGCCGGGGACCATTTGCCGAAACTAATTGTAGTATTTTGCGTTATGTTCGGAAATTAGACCGTGACAAACAAAAACGCTTTGACAGGAATACAAAAGCATAGATTTTTTTATGGTGACGTTTCTCTGGTGGTTGAGTGGCTCAGTTTTATAGAGCTGCTTATAATAAACAGGGAAATTATTTTGCTTTACAAAAAGTGCAGAAATTGAGCAGAACATCTGGATTCACAACTTGAACATGAGGCATGGTTAAGCTGTTTTTGTGTTTAAAAAGCTATTATGTAGTTTGGTCCTGGGCCAATGGCTTTTAAAGGAAAGAATCGCAGCGCTTACGTAATCAGGGAACTGTGCTTACGCTAAGCGTATTTTACAGCTTAGCAGGGAATGAGTTCTTCACGTCACAATTCGCATCAACAAATTTGCTACAGTTGACTAATTGTGCTCAACTCCTGCAAAACTTTCACTGCGAAAACAGTGACTAAAAATTTGATTTGCATTCGCAGGAAAAACCGTGCTTTACTTTAGACAAAAGTAGGCAGGGACGACTAGTGTGCTTGGTGTTAAAGTCGCGACTACAAATTATTATTTGAGTCGCGACTACTGTTTTTCTCTACTCCCGTTATAATCGTGTCCACACATCGACTACAAAATTTGTCCGGACTACCTGTTTGGTGAACCAGTTGTGTTGCTTAAATTAATATTGCCCTTGCGGCATAGCTGCACAAATCTTGAGAATCAGTACTTTATCTCGACAAGTGTCATAGTTAGGTTTGAAGTGCGGCTAGTCGAGTAGTAAATTTCACTAGTCACACCCACTCGCAACATAATTAATATTGCCTTTGCGGCACATAGCGGCACAAATCTTGACAATCCGTATTTTATCTCGACAAGTGTCGTAGTCAGGTTTGAGGTGCGACTAGTCGAGTAGTAAAATTCACTAGTCACACCCATTCGCAACATAATTAATATTGCCTTTGCGGCACATAGCGGCACAAATATTGACAATTCGTATTTTATCTTGACAAGTGTCGTAGTCGGGTTTGAGGTGCTACTAGTCGAGTAGTAAAATTTACTAGTCACACCCATTCGCAACATAATTAATATTGCCTTTGCGGCACATAGCGGCACAAATCTTGAGAATCTGTATTTTATCTCGACAAGTGTCGTAGTTAGGTTTGAGGTGCGACTAGTCGAGTCATGATGGGAATTTGCTTAATGAAAAAGATTCAGTGCTCTGCAGAAGAATTGAATTCTGCGCTTACGTCAAGCGAAATAGACTGCTTATTATAGCAGGGATTTCTTTTGTTTGACTGCTTTTCTAAGCTCGCATATTTCACAGCTTAGCAGGGATATTTTTGCTTGTGCGCGGGGAAACTTATCATATGTAATCTTTGCTTTGAACTAATTGCACAGATATTTCAGCGCCTGCACAGTAGTAGAATGGATGGTTGTATAATAAATGGGCAGAGTTTGGTTGAAGCAGACAGAGCCATAAAACTGGGCCGTGTTCTATAGGGGAAATTATTACTTGACATTTTATGACAGTTTTGGGCTTTGCGACGTACACATACAAATATAGTCTTGGTGCAAGAGATTTCTCTTTTTCTTTTATCATGCACACCGCGGCAAATGGGAAACTTTACACTATCTGCCATTCACCAAGAGAGGGCGCTCTTCACCAGGTAATGTCAACAACTTAGGAATAGGAGAAGCATGAGTGACGGTCACTGACAGCAAATACCATGTGTTTTGCGTGTTTTTGATTTTGTATTTAGATTTAGCCAAACTGTATTTTGTTTTTCATAACACAATGCCAGCATAAACCGCACTGTTCTGGAACAGGACGTACTGGACACGAGTTCCCCTATGATAACAAGCGGTGTGCATGAGGTTTTGGGAGTGTTTCTTCTTGGGTATTTAGCAAAAACTCCAAAATGCTGACCTACAAAAAAATTGAGAAGAAATCTAAAGTTTAGTGTATGACAATGTATGCGATTTAGTTTTCAAGAGGCTGAGAGACTTCTAAATATTTTTTGAGCATTTTTGAATTTTTAGCATTTACCATTGTTTGGTATAGGAGTTGTGCACCCTTACCTGGTATTTCTGCTGCCCTCTTGTGGCAGAGCTTTCGAAAAGTCTCCCATTCACCGACACCGCGCGCACTGACTCACCTGACTTATAGTCCACTCACCGCCGGAGAAACGTCTTGGTCCGTGTACATGTTTGAGTTATGTGACCTCACATACATATTCAACGTGTGGGTCAACAAAATACTACGCACGCGCACAACTGGAAACAGACAAGCGGGCCAGTCTGGTAACTTGCATGCACCCGACGTGTCAAGTGAAAGCCTCGCTCTATCATGCTACGGCGGGAACCCGGGAATATTCACCATGTGCGTTTTGTTGTGCATGCAAAGCTAGGCAATCACTGATCTTTATGTTATTATTAATTAGAGATCAGCGGTTGCGATCGATTGTTAGAGGGAAGAAATTGTCAGTCAATTAAAAAATACTATTACAATATTGCTGACCGCATCGGCAATACTCGAGGAGTCGAGTGTTTTATTTGCGGATGAGAGAACTTGTAACTTGTATGGGTATATTTGCACATTATTTCGAAAATAAAGAAATCTGCACTTTACTATAAAGCACAGTTTTGGGCGACAATTGTTATTCATTTCACGTCACGTCTAATTGTGGCCAAGTGTGTTGGCAAAGGATATGTCTGACATGTACATGTACCTTCTTGTACACATGCACACAGTACACAACCTAATGCCAACGTGGTGTTGTGGCTGGGCTTCTTATCTTCGCGCGAAGACGTGTCAAATTACTCGTAGGCTTAGATATAATGGTGGTCGACCACCGGTTGATTTTGACCAAGCTGTTAGCCTTGCTCAAGGCAGTCGAATTATTCACTCCAAAAAAAGACCGCCGCTGTATAAAAACCCACCCGTATTCACTGTGCGTAAAACCCACCCGTATTCACTGTGCGTAACATCACACGACACGATGCCCCCGTACACTATCCGCATCCCATGCGGAGGCCATAAGGCCGACAGCCTTGTAGGATCTGTGTTGAAGCCACTGACCTCATTACTATAATAAGCGAAGAGTTCCCACGGTCAGCTCATTACCATAATGCCCGCGAAAGACGAAACATGTTTACCTCACACACCACCACCACGGACGCATGATAGGGTCCAAAGGTCGTGATAAGGGAAGTGCGTGATTGGACGTCAAAATGAATTAATCATTTGCCTCACATCCTGTGTTGTCTGATAGGTCTGACGAACGATATACATATTCATGAGCTGCATATTAGCATATCCTCGAGCCCCCCCAATTTCGTCCACTATTGGAATTTTTTCAATACAACACATTAAAACGGGAAGATACAGACCCGACAAGGCTGTCGGCCTGACGGCCTCCACATGCGGTTAGTGGTGTACGAGTGCAATGACTTGTGTGAACAGTATTCGTGCGATGTCACAGTGTGTATACGGGTGGGTCATTCGGTGTGATCGCACACACCATGCACAGGGTATACGGCGGGTGGGTTTACAGCTGCGTCTTTTCGGAGCGAATAATGCGACTGCCTTGAGCAAGGCTACCAAGCTGTGTGAGTATGATACGGAAGTTTCGGGTGTAGTGTTTATTCTTTTCTGCATAAAAAGTACTTTCAGGCACTGTGACCCTATAATTAGTTGTACCTACAAAGTTACCATTTGGACTAAGACTAAAAATGCCAGAAAATCCCATGTTCGTGTACATCGATCTATTTTTGTTAGCTCTGTTGCTAATAAACATCCTCGTTCATAACATTTTAAGATTCCATTCCCCTCAATTAATTGCACTTACAAAAATTCTCAAAATCTCTCCTAAAAACAAATTTTAGGGCAAACTAAAATTCGCACATCGTTCAGCAGCAATCATGTTTACAAAAGTTAAAAGACGAACGTAAATTTACAAGCCCTACACACCAACATACGAGGAAGCCTGGCTGTTTCTGGTTGCATTGCACCGAAGACGTACAGATACCAGACTGTGGGAAATTGTGCTGATACTGCTACATCAGAGTTATGCAGGCCTAGCGCAGCATGGCATGATTGGAATGTGCTCGGAATTTCCCGAGCGATCTGTACACGGACCAAGACGTTTCTCCGGCGGTGAGTGGACTATAAGTCTGGTGAGTCGTTGCGCGCGCTGTCGGTGAATTGGCCGCGGTGTGTGAGAAAAGGAAACGAGAAACGTCTTGCACCAAGACTAATACAAATACAGAGTCAGATACAGACATTACCGTGCAGAAATCGTGCAATTGAAATGTCTCATAAGCGCCCCCTATCGGCAGGAGTAGGAAAATAAAGGAGTATCCTACAAATTAATAATGTGTTTTTAAACACGTCAAATAATATCAAATGGAAGCTTTAGGATGTTTAGCTTAATTCCTATCATAAAACATATTAAAATTCTTTATTAATTAACCACCAGTGACCCTCATTTGCATGTTAATTAGGAAATCTTTGCAGCATCATATCTCAAGAACCTCACGGCCGACATTTCAACTGTTTGTTCATAAAGACTGCTTGGGGGTTGGAGATTAATTTGAAAAAACTGTGACCTCAAGTTGACCTCTACTTCCGCGTCAACCGGAAGTGTCACCATATCTCAAGAACTATACAGCAGATTTTCAAAATATTTTCAGTTTTAAACTCCTTAGGCATAAAATATTAACTTTTAAAAAAACCGTGACCTCAAGTTGACCCCTACTTCCTGGTCAACCGGAAGTGGGACCATATCTCAAGAATTATTCAACAGATTATCAATTTTTGTTCAGTTATAGACTCCTTGGGCATTCACGATTAGTTTGAAACAACTTTGACCCCATGTTGACCTTTACTTCCGGGTCAACCGGAAGTGAGCTCATATCTAAAAAAGTAAAAAGCTAATGTTCAAACTTCAGTTATAGACTCTAAGGCAATAAATAATAGCTTTGGAAAACTGTGACCCCAAGTTGACACCAACTTCTGGGTCAACCGGAAATGGGACTGTATATCAAGATCTACACAACCGATTTTATAGAATCCTTGGCATTGCAGATTAATCTTTGGTAGCTGTAGGCCCATGTTGACCTTTACTAACGTGTCAACCGGGAAGTAAGACTTTATAACAAAAGCTACACAACTTTTTTGAAACTTTTTTTCAGTTGTATATTCCTTGGGCAATGAAGCACATAATCCAAGCAAAACAACTCGGAACAGCTTCGTGTTTGTTCACAAACACTTAAGAGTCAGTTCAGGTAAATAATTGACATAGTTGCTCACGGTCAAAAAATGAATTTTTTTTATACTTTGTGGGTGGGAGGGCCTTGGGGTGCAAGTAAACAAAATTGCATTTTTAATTCCATATATAGCCCGTTGCCATGGTTACAGCTCATTTTGTTTTTTGGCCATTTTAGGCCGATTTTGAGGTCTGAAAAACTGGTTTTTAGCTCATATTTACAACTCCACCCCACCAAAATGCAAAAATTTTTCAAAAAACCTTTTATATCACTACAAAGTATCATCCTTGGCCTTCCTTGAGAAAAAAAATTATTGCTTTAAATATCACCCTTGTGCTATTTTTGCATCATGCATTACAGTATGTTTTTAGAACTTGCAAAATCGACATTTTTACCCTATTTTTGGACCCCAAAATGTCAACTTGCCAGGGGTCTCAGAAAATTCTCCTTTCGGCTGTGATTAGAGCAAACATTGGTCTTTCCATATCTGGTGTCAAAAACTTGGGCAATTGTATCCTGTTGTGACAGTACTGCCTCAAAACTAGACTTTTTTCCCCAAAACGTGAAAAATGCCATTTTAAGGGTCTTTTCACATATATCGACATACGTGTCCACGGTAAAAAAATAAGGAACATTTTTGTTATACTTTGTGGATGGTAGGGACCTGGGGTCCAAATAAACAACATTTACATTTCAAATCATAATATAACACGTTGCCATGGTAACAGTTTATTTGTTTTTAGGCCACTTTAGGCCGATTTGGGGGTCTGAAAAAACTGTTTTTTAGTTAATATTTACAACTCCACCCCATCAAAATCAAAAATATTTCATAAAACCTTTTCCATCACTACAAAGTATCATCCTTGGCTTTACTTGGGACAAGAAAATATTGCTATAAAATTCACACTTTTGCTATTTTTAGAACATGCATTAGAATATGTTTTTAGAACTTGCAAAATCAACATTTTTACCATATTTTGGCCCTCAAAATGTCTTTTTTTTTTCAGGGGTCTCAGAGTATTTTCCTTTCGGTTTTGATCAGGTCCAAAATTTGTCTTTTTTTCTGGTAGAAAAACTTGGGCAAGTGTATCTTGATGTTAACAGTACTGTCTCAAAAATAGACTTTTTTCCCCAAACAGAAAAATACACTTTGAATTTTGTTTTCTTCATACTGAATTTCGAACATTAAAAAGTAATAATTCTATCAATCTTGCAGCTTTTCCTAAGCACTCTATAGGCTTAGTGGATTACCCAACATTGATCAGGAACGATTGATGACCTTAATTTTAGATCTTGCCAGGCCCAGCCCCAATCATATTTCTTGACATTGCATAAAACAATGTTTTGTGAATAGCGCCTCTTTTTGTGAAAGTGTTCCCTTTCGGTTGTTATTGGTATTTTCATGTCTTCTGGGTAGAAACACTGTTTATTGTATCCTGTTATGACTGATCATGCCTTAAGTATAGTAATTTTTCCAAAAGCAATGCATGCTTGTTAAAAATCTGGCACTGTTTCCATGCCCTTTGAGTAATGAATACAAAGTTTGTATATAATGGTATCCAACCAAACCATAACCAATGCTTTGAAACTGAGAGTTCTTGATTTGGCTACTTTACCTATTGTACAGGTATGATTCCCATTGCAAGTAGAGTGCGATGAGCATTCTTTACAGGTTGTCTTTAATACAGGGCCTACTCACCTTGGTCCCTGCCTGCTACCAAATATAAAACTTTTCATAGAGATAGAGATCATAAACAATGTAGTTTCTGTGCTTGAGGCAGATGGTTTGGAGCATCCAATCATGTCCAACACAAATGTGGGAAATTAAAAAGCCTGCTTAAAAGTGTTGGAAAAATTTGCCAAGATCTTATTAAAAACAATGATACTAACGATTTGCATGACGAGCGTAAGAGATCATTTAAAAGGAACACGTTGCCAGGGATCGGTCAAGTTGGTCTTTGAAATGCGTTTGTAACCGCTTGTTATAAAATGCATGGCTAGAAAGATGTTTTTGAGTGATACTTGTCTGGATCATTATATTCTACTTTTAAAATATCTTTCTAATCATATGCATCTTGTAATAAACGTTTACAAACACTTTTCAAAGACCAACTCGACCGATCCAAGGCAACGTGTGTTCCTTTAATGAAACAACACGGATAGAAGTTGTAAATACTTGCACCTGCTCAACATAAATAAGTAAGATGCATTTGCAGTGACAAAAGTTTATTCGGGCTAGTTTGATTATTTTTTCCATTCACTATCTTACTAGTTCATAATTAGCATATATGTCTCTGAGAACGATCAACAAAAAACATTGTCAAACATTACCTGCTGAACTCTTTTATTGTTTGCAACAGTACAATTGAAAGGAACCCCACCATGGTTGGGGGAACTGCTTACAGAAGGCCAAAGCAGGTGAATTTGGAAACAGTACTTGCTCACTTTTAGAGCCTCTTTGTTCTGATAGGGATGAAAATGTTTAGTTTGGTAGCGAGCAGGGGACCAAGAAGACTATTAAAAGGCCATGTACAAATGTATACACAAGAATAGTAAAGAATGCTCATCGCACTACTTCTCTTCTTGCAATGTGAATCATACCTGTACAACTAGGTAAAGTAGTCATGACAAAACAAGAACTCTCAGTGGCAAAGCATGGTTATAAACTTTTTATATGTTACTTAAAGAACATGGAAACAGTGCCATATTTTTTTAACAAGCATGCTCGTTTTTGTTTTTTATCAATTCAAACTAAGGGATAACTTCAAAATGCATTTTTATTGTTTTTGGAAAAATTACCATGTTTGAGGCAGAAGTGTCACAATAGAATACAATAAACCAAAGTGTTTCTCCCCAGCAGACATGCAAACCATAATGATAGCCCAATCACAACTAAAAGGGAAATATTCTGAGGACCAATAAGAAATTAAGACAGTACAAACTTTCTTGATGTGTAAGGGAAATTAAAAAATGTGACTTTCAAAAAAGAGGCGCTGTTCACAAAACTTTTTAATTTTTTTATGCAATGTCAAGAAATATGATTGGGCCGGGGCCGGGGCAATCTCTAAGATTTAGGTCATTAACAAGTCCTGATCAATGTTTGGTAATGCACTAAGCCTACAGAGTGCTTATGAAAAGCTGCCAGATTGATGGAATTATTACTAACTTCTTCATGTTATAAATTCAAAATGAAGCAAATATTTCAAAATGCATTTCTCTATGTTTTCGGGGAAAAGGGTTTATTTTTGAAACAGTTCTGTTGCATCAGGATGCAATTGCCCGGGTTTTTCTTAAAAGAAATAAAAAGACAAGTTTTGGCCCTGATCAAAACCGAAAGGAAAATATTCTGAGACCCCTGCAAAAATGAAATTTTGAGTGCAAAAAATATGGTAAAAATGTTGATTTTGCAAGTTCTAAAAACATACTATTACTATAATGCACGATCTTAAAACACCACAAGGGTGAAATTTAAGTAAAGCCAAGGATGATAATTTATAGTGATGGAAAAGGTTTCATAAATATGCTTGTTTTTTGGTGGGGTGGTGTGGAGTTGTAAATATTAACTAAAACACAGTTTTTCAGACCCCCAAATCGGCCGAAAGTGGCCTAAAAACAAATAAACTGTTACCATGGCAACGTGCTATATTATTATTTGAAATGTAAACTCTGTTTATTTGGACCCCAGGTCCCTACCATCCACAAAGTATAAGAAAAATGTTCCTTATTTTTTACCGTGGACACGTTTATCGATACCATGTGAAAAGACCCTTAAAAAGGCATTTTTCACGTTTTTGGGAAAAAAGTCAAGTTTTGAGGCAGTACTGTCACAAGAGGATACAATTGCCCAAGTTTTTGACACCAGATATGGAAAGACCAATGTTTGCCCTAATCACAGCCGAAAGGAGAATTTTCTGAGACCCCTGGCAAGTTGACATTTTGGGGTCCAAAAATAGGGTAAAAATGTCGATTTTGCAAGTTCTAAAAACATACTGTAATGCATGATGCAAAAATAGCACAAGGGTGATATTTAAAGCAAAATTTTTTTTTTCCCAAGGAAGGCCAAGGATGATACTTTGTAGTGATATAAAAGGTTTTTTGAAAAAATTTTGCATTTTGGTGGGGTGGAGTTGTAAATATGAGCTAAAATCCAGTTTTTCAGACCCCAAAATTGGCCTAAAATGGCCAAAAAACAAAATGAGCCGTAACCATGGCAACGGGCTATATATGGAATTGAACATGCAATTTTGTTTACTTGCACCCCAAGGCCCTTCCACCCACAAAGTATAAAAAAAAATCATTTTTTGACCGTGAGCAACTATGTCAATTATTTACCTGAACTGACTCTTAATGTCTAGTTATTTAATTATTTCAGCAATTAGCCTATAACAATGTACTCAGCTTTGTTAAAAAGTTATTATATTGCAGGCAACGTTTTTGTGTAAATCAAAGGTGTGCATGGGTGTCATGTAGAATTTTGAATTAGTTTGAATAGGTTTGAATTTAGAAACTCAACCTCATCTTCAGTTTACATGTGCCTCATGTCACAGTGTTAGTCAGAGGGGTGTCTGGGTGTCTTGTAGACTCCTTGGTTTGAATTTAGAAACGCAATCTCATCTTCAGTTTACATGTGCCTCATGTCATGGTGTTAGTCAAAGGGGTGTCTGGGTGTCTTGTAGACTCCTTGGTTTGAATTAAGAAACTCAATCTCATCTTCAGTTTACATGTGCCTCATGTCATGGTGTTAGTCAGAGGGGTGTCTAGGTGTCTTGTAGACTCCCTGGTTTGAATTTAGAAACTCAACCTCATCTTAAGTTTACATGTGCCACATGTCATGGTGTTAGTCAGAGGGGTGTCTGGGTGTCTTGTAGACTCCTTGGTTTGAACTTAGAAACTCAACCTCATCTTCAGTTTACATGTGCCTCATGTCATGGTGTCAGTCAGAGGGGTGTCTAGGTGTCTTGTAGACTCCTTGGTTTGAATTTAGAAACTCAATCTCATCTTCAGTTTACATGTACCTCATGTCATGGTGTTAGTCAGAGGGGTGTCTGGGTGTCTTGTAGACTCCTTGGTTTGAATTTAGAAACTCAAACTCATCTTCAGTTTACATGTGCCTCATGTCATGGTGTTAATCAGAGGGGTGTCTGGGTGTCATGTAGACTCCTTGGTTTGAATTTAGAAACTCAACCTCATCTTCAGTTTACATGTGCCTCATGTCATGGTGTTAGTCAGAGGGGTGTCTGGGTGTCTTGTAGACTCCTTGGTTTGAACTTAGAAACTCAACCTCATCTTCAGTTTACATGTGCCTCATGTCATGGTGTCAGTCAGAGGGGTGTCTAGGTGTCTTGTAGACTCCTTGGTTTGAATTTAGAAACTCAATCTCATCTTCAGTTTACATGTACCTCATGTCATGGTGTTAGTCAGAGGGGTGTCTGGGTGTCTTGTAGACTCCTTGGTTTGAATTTAGAAACTCAAACTCATCTTCAGTTTACATGTACCTCATGTCATGGTGTTAATCAGAGGGGTGTCTGGGTGTCATGTAGACTCCTTGGTTTGAATTTAGAAACTCAACCTCATCTTCAGTTTACATGTGCCTCATGTCATGGTGTTAGTTAGAGGGGTGAAGTTTAGAACCCAATTAACAATCAACATTTATTTGAAGTTTATTGAAGAAAAAAAGGTTGTGTAGGATAGGCTGGCATTAACAAAATTACTGTATATTTCATTTTTTAACATTCTCTGGACATGTCGTGTTTAGCTTTGGTCAAATGATGTCCTTTTGATAATATCTTAAACGTAGGTACATTTTTTTTCTTGATACAAATGTACACAAAGTTTAAGAGTTTGGACAAATACCCAAAATAATAATTATAACTTTAAATTGATTGGTGTTTCATTAGGTTGATGGGTTTTACCAAAAACTGTTGTGTGATCAGCATTAATTAGGCATTAATTACAGGATTCTCATCACTCTGTGCTGGGATGCTCAGTGGGCTAGTAGTTTAGTTATCAGCTCTAGGATGCTGTGGGTCATGGGTTTGAATCTAACCTGAGTAGGTTGCTTGGGATTTATTTCTGCATCACTCCGGGGAAAGCACTGAGTATACATTGGTTATCACTCATTGGTGAATGGTGAAGTACTTTTCTTTAGAAATTCAAACTACTGAGTACAAGTGTTGTTTTTTTTGTCTTATGCTAATATCTGTTAGTTTAAAGTCGTACGGTGAAAGTACGTCTGGTAAACTAAATGCTTAATCTTATTTAAAAGTAATGTTTTGCTCCTTTGTCCCTGTTTTCAGATAAAATGGCTTCGTCAAACCCACCAAAGGTTTCAGCTCTTCAGAAAATTGTCCAGAATCATCTGGAGTGTGGTATTTGCTTCGAGCAATATAATGATCCCAGAGTTCTTGACTGTCTGCACAGCTTCTGTAAAATCTGTTTGCAGAAATACCAGTCTACCAACTACAAAGATGCTACGATGCTTATTTGTCCTGTGTGTCTAAAAAAGACACAACTTCATGAGAAAGATGTTCAAGCTCTCAAGACTAACTTCAACATAACTCGTCTTGCAGATCAACTGAAGCTGGTCAGCTTATCTGAAGACAACCAGTGGGTTTGTAAACTATGTAAGGACAAAAATGAGGCAACTCATTTCTGTTTTGACTGCCCGGCGATCTTTTGTGCAAACTGCTACAAAGTGCACCAGAAAAGCCACACAGTAAACACTTTGAAAGACATTAGTGATGGGAAAATTCCAAGCAAAGAAAGAAAACCAAAACGCCGTCCAGTATGCCAAACTCATGAAGGTGAAGTGATGAGGTTCTACTGTACAACATGTGATGTGATGATTTGTAGAGATTGCACTGTCATAGATCACTGTAAACCACAACATGAGTATATTGACTGCAACCAAGCCTCATCCACATACAAACAGTCATTGGCTCAACTCTTTACTCCCCTTGAAGAAACCTTGAAGAAGCTTGAACAATCTCAAGCAACTGCCTCAACAATGAAAGACAACCTAAACATTGCAGTTGAGAGAACCATGGCAGAGGTGAAGAACAGAGCTGATGAGATCAGGGCTGAGGTAACAGCTCAAGAACGTCGCATCATGGATGAAATACAAACCATCCTTAAAGATCAGAACAGGAAATTGGAGGAATTTGAGCAAGCAGTGAGTGTAAACTTGCAGCAAATACAGCACTCATTGAAGAGCGCCAAAGATGTCAGCAAGAATTCATTAGCTCCTGACTTCCTTGCAGTCTATTCTACTATCAGTCAGGACTTGAAGGAACTGAGAGATAAAAATCAACCCAAGATAGATCCGACCCTTGACCACTTGGGATTCACTCCAGGGGTTTGTGACATCTCCCTGGGTAATCTGATTACGAAGGAGCCAAGGTGGGACCTTTTTTTTAAGTTTGATGAAGCATTCGATCGGGCTTTGGATATTGACGCCTCTTTACCTGGGGATGAGATAGCAGTGGCAGACAACAGGAATAGAAGAGTTATAATCTATGACACTACGGGACACCAGAAGAAAACTATCAACCTACCACAAGGTAAGTCCTTTACAATTTAAGTCTTTAGTTAGAGGTGTATTAATGCTGTAACTTTCAGTTCAAACAGTTATAAAGATTGCAGTTGAGTAGTTATCAGGGTGACAGTCAAAGAGTATTCCATGAAAATAAGTAGTTATGTTCAAAACTGCAGTCAAATCTGATAAAATTTAATCAAACTTATCAATTCAAGTCAGTCATTAAAACCCTGCAGTGAGGGACCTGTTTGGTTGGAAGGCCCCTTTGGTCATCGTCATGCTGGCATTTGTCCCACACATAGGTTTTAATTGTTTTTGTTTTTTATTTTGTATTCAAATAATTGTAATATCTCAGTGTTTTGTTCACTTGTTCAGGTATTGCCTGGGTTCATTTTATTTTGTTCTAAATCAGATCATAATTGAGATTGATTAAATGACCTTGCAGGCTAGTGCTGTTATACATACTTTCTACATGATAACTGAGTCCACTCTATCTACTGTCATTCTGAAGATTTACATTCTTCTATTCAACACCATCAATAAAGAAGTTTATATTTCTAAATGAATGAATACATAGCAACAATTTATGCAATTTAAGTAAAGACAGGAAATAAGAGTTAACAAGACTACCTTTAAACCAGAGTTCTCTTGATAGTAGTCACCTTGCTAGTATGAACAGATTACTGTTTATTGTCCTACTGTACTTCAAAGTTGCACGTAGGTGCTTTGTGAGTTATTAGCAAAGTAAAACTGACTTTTCTAATATAGGACAAAATTTAATAAAGCAAATATTTCTTTTGCATTTTTCACAATCATCAAATTAAACAGATTGAAAGTAATTTGCGAATTAATTGTCATTGTATTGAGTCCTATCCATTTACTCATTTGTTTTTCAGGGCCATTGGCTGTTGCTGCATTCAAGAATCAGTTAGTGATTGTAGATGATACCAACTCTGTCAAGATGTACAATAGGAAAGGCAAGAAGATGTTTAAATTCCACACAGTGTCTCATAGTGAGGTGGGCAAGACATCAGTACACCTCCGCAGTGTAGCAGTCATAAGGGATACAATCATGGTCGGGGATGTGGGGAGGTCAGTTATAACTAAACACAGATCCAGTGATGGTTCACTCGTAGACACTGTTTCAGTTCAGACACAACCTTGGTACTTGGCCATTGACAACAAGGACAGAGTTGTAGTCAGTGGTGGGAGCAGACATCAAGTAGACATTGTTGGAGTCGATGGTGCTACACTATTCAGCATCAATCCAAAGATCGATAGTCAACAAGTTGAATCCTGCAGAGGTGTATGCTGTGACAGCTCAGCTATGTACATTGCAGTGTGGAATGGGTTTGACACTGGTCATATTCATCAGTATGACACTCAGGGTAGATTTCTCAGCTGTATTGCTCAGGGTCTGTACCTTCCATGTGGAATCTCATTGACATCAGATGGTCAGCAGCTTGCAGTGGCAGACGGTAGATCAGTGAAGATTTATAACAAGAGAAACAAATGCTACAAGTAAAACATGTACATTGACATGTAATGACCACAGAGTGTCTAGAATTGAAAACGTTGTGTGTTATTCATTCTTTAATTCAAACAATAATCTTATCAGTTTAAATTAGAAGCTCACATTTAGTTTAAAGACACTAGACACTATTGGTAGTTGTCAAAGACCAGTCTTCTCACTTGGTGGATCTCAGCACATGCACAAAATAATAAACCTGTGAAGATTTGAGATCGATTGGTCGTTGGAGTTGCGAGATAATAATGAAAGAAAAAACACCAAGTTGTGTGCTTTCAGATGCTTGATTTCAAGACCTCAAATTTTAAATCTGAGGTCTCGAAATCAACTTCGTGGAAAGTTACTTCCTTCTCAAAAACTACATTACTTCAGAGGGAGCTGTTTCTCTCAATGTGTTATACTATCAACAGCTCTCCATTACTTGTAACCAAGTAAGTTTTTATGCTAAAAACTATTTTGAGTAATTACCAATAGTGTCCACTACCTTTAATTGATTCATAACTTAAGTAAAACATCCATGCAATTGTTTTATTCAAACCTAAACGTAGTGAAATCTAGTTGTGTTTAATTATCTTTTCTTAAAGCACCTACAAATGTTTGGACATGTGAATGGACATTTTTTGTTTTTACATTTAAAGACACTGGACACTATTGGTAATAAATTGTCAAAGACCGGTCTTATCAATTAGTGTATCTCAAAATATGCATAAAATAACAAACCTGTGAAAATTTGAGCTCAATTGCTTGTCGAAGTTGTGAGATAATAATGAAAGAAAAAAAAAACCCTTGTCATATGAAGTTGTGTGTTTTCAGATGCTTGATTTCCAGACCTCAAAATCTAATTCTGAGGTCTTGAAACCAAAATCGAGGAAAATTACTTATTTCTTAAAAACTACGTTAATTTAGAGGGAGCCGTTCCTCACAATGTTATATACCATCAACCTCTCCCCATTACTCGTTACCAAGTATGGTTTTATGTAATAATTATTTTGAGTAATTACCAATAGTGTCCACTGCCTTTAAGGAACATGTGTACTTTATGGTAAAGTGATTTAAAGATAAGTATTACGTTTATGCTGTTTGACCTTTATTGGGAGTAACTTTTACTGGATAACCAAGATTGTTTATCTGTAGTTAGTTCATATTAACAGTAGTTTAGTTAGTGTTTCAAAACTAAGTTTGATATGTGTTTATGTACTGTACACTATTGGTAATTACTCAAAATAATTGTTTATATAAAAAAACTCATTTGGTAAGGAGCAATGGAGAGCTGTTGATAGTACAAAACATTATTAGAAACAGCTCCCCCTGAAAGAAGATACTTTTTACTTTTAGGTGTGCAGCCTTTTATTACCCATCTAAAAGATCACAAATTGGTGATGTTATGCTTGTGTTGGGATACACCAAGCGAGATTACCGTTTGTTTGATATTTTAACAATTGTGTCCAGTGTCTTTTAGGAACAGGTGTACAATATGAGGATTGCAACACTGGTCATATTCATCGATATGGCACTCAGGGTAGATTTCTCAGCTGTATTGCTCAGGGTCTGTACCATAATGTTGAATCTCATTGACATCAGATGGTCAGCAGCTTGCAGTGGCTGACTGTTATTCAGTGAAGATTTATAACAAGGTGTAATGTTATCTGATTATGATGATACTGGTAAGAGAAACAAATGCTACAAGTACAACATGTACATTGACATGTAATGACCACAGTGTGTCCATACAGCTCAATAAAAATCTATCTAGAATTCAAAAAGATTTATTGATTCATTCTTAAATCAAACAATAATCGTATCAATTTAAATTAGAAACTCACAATTAGTTCGTTCAATTGATCAATAATACCAGTAAAACACCCACACAATGGTTTTATTTCAAACCTAAACGTAGTGAACTCTTAGTTATTTTTAATGAACTGTTCTTAAAACACCTACACATATCTGGACATGTGAATGGACATGCAGGCTTTCACTGGAAATAATTTGATTTGATTCATCTGATGTTTGTACAGTTTATTTTTTTCTAGTAAAACTAGAAATATTTGACTCTGAATCAACAATAATATTTATAATAGCATAAAAACTTACTTGGTAATGAGCAATGGTGAGCTGTCGATACACGTAGTACAAAATATTGTGAGACGCAGCTCCCTCTGAAGTAACATAGTTTTAGAGAAAGACGTAATTTTTCTCTCTACAATACTGAACTACTACTAGAGCCTTTTATTATGCATCTGAGAGTACGCAAATTGTTGCAACAAGGGTGTACTATTCTCTTGCAAATTCGGTGTCCAGTTGAACCCAAATTTTCACAGGTTTGTTATGATATGCTTGAATTGGGATACACCAAGTGAGAAGTCTGGTCTTTGACATTTTACAAAACGTGTCCAGTGCCTTTAAGGAACAGGTGTACATAATGATCAAGTCATATAAATACAAACACTTTATACATCATTTATATGAACTTGGTTTTTACCTACAATGAAAGGAGTTAACTTTACTTTTATTGTTTAATCAAGATTGTTTTCTGTAATTGTTAGAAGTAGTTTTATTGGTGATACTTCCAACTGTCTTGATTTGCTTTTATGGTAAGGGACAGGTGTGTTTTATGATCAAAAATGATTTAAAGTCACCTGGAAGTGGTATTTTTTCAAAGTAAAGCTTTTGTCACTAATATATGTGTTTTAATGAGTGGAATGTAAATAAACAGTTAACTAAGGTTTTTAAAAATCAGTTCTTATGTTATTTACAAATTTAAGAGTAGACCCCGACCCGAGAGGGCGCTGTTCATGACGTCAATCGAGGCAGACTTTGCCTGTAATGCGTAGAGTAAACACAATTGCAAAGTACATGTACGGACCAAGTCGTGAGTTTGTACGTAACAAAAAACAAAAAAAAGTTTTTTTCCGGCAATGCCGACCAGGTGTATAGCTACTGAATGAAAAAAAAAACACTTTGAAATGTACCAACTCACGACTTGGACGTACATGTACTTTGCACGTGTGTTTACTATACGCATTGCAGGCATAGTCTGCCTCGATTGACGTCACAAAAGGGGTAGGCGGAGTCAGCCCCCAAACAACTTTATATATTTTTTAAACATATAAATCGTGACAAACAATTGTTTTATTGTTGGTAAGCATACACTCTTATGTTTGAAAGAAAAAAAATTATATTTCCAGGTGACTTTAAAGACTTACTGTATGAGTTTGCTTTTTGACCCATATTGGGAGTACATTTTACTTGATAATCAAGACTGGTTAACGCTGTTGATAGTGCATACAAAAAGTAGTTTAGTTTGAGTTTGTTTGAGTAAGTTTGATCTGTATATTAAGACATTGCAGTGGATTATTGCTCATGAAAAGTTGCTTGGATTAATGCTACTCTATCTCTAAAGCAAAGTGTATTCCAAACTTTTGACATTGTCAATAAATCTGGAGATGATTCTTACTCTATTATTATTTCTGTCAAGTGACGATTTATTCCATTTCTTTCTCCCTCATACACTTTGACTGTCTTGTATGAACTGCTCTGAGCTTAGAGATATTTCCTTCATTTAAAAATGTTTAGGAATTATTGAAGTTACTTTATAGATCTTGAAGAAGCTCAAATCTGTTCTGAAGTAAAACAAATCAAGTTATACAATTAGAATGGTTACTTACTTATATTTGTTGTCTTGTTAAAAAGTACAAACACCATCCAAACTTTTGCCATTAGATATTTTTTATACAGAGAAAGTAGTGGCAGATTTGGAAAGCTTGTGCAATTTCCTTTCCAGAGACACCAATTTCAACCAATTTGACCAAGTGTTTATCGATTTATGAGTAATTGAATTTTGGCGGTCTTGCGCATTTTGACCGGAATCAGCAAGAAAGAGTGTGCAGTAACGCGAAAACTGTTTATCAGATCGAGCTAAAATTTGAGCTTGTTGAACTGAAATTACCCTATGAACCAATTCAAATGTAGCCATTCAGCGATGTTTTGCAGCTCATCCCTTCCTAGGGTTAGTGATGAGAAGTATCAGTACAGCACTGCCCATGATAGCCAGGCTGGGATAATGAATAATCTTATTGTAGTTTGACCCTCTTATTGATGTGTGATAAGCGCTGTATACTCACTGCTTTCAGAGTCCTGTGGAGAGACAAATGAACCTCAGACAGAAGATGGTCCTCATGAATGAGATTCTTAACATGGTGTAAGGATCATCATTGGTTGGAATTCTACTGGATTCCACTTTCACATCATCTACCTTCTTTTTCATCTTTGTTCTTTACAGAAGGAGAACTCAAGTCTAGTTCAGTGTCTTGAGGATGAGGAGTGTTGGGAGTCTAAAGCTGAAGCAGATGATGTCACTGCTGGAGCATGAACTAAACCAAAGTAATCAGGTATGAGATGAGAGCAACCATGTGGTGTGTCTTAGAGTCAAGAAATAGGAGTGCAGACAAATCCACTGGTAGTTGAGATGGTAGTCCACCTTCCTCATTCTAGAGTAGATCTTAACTGCTATGCCAATGAGCTCACCCAGTGACAAGGAGCAAGTTTGAATCATATTGAAATACTGAGGCAGTTGAGATGGTAGCCTTCCTCATTCTAGAGTAGATCTTAACTGCTAGGCCAATGAGCTCACCCAGTGACAAGGAGCAAGTTTGAATCATATTGAAATACTGAGACAGTTGAGATGGTAGTCCAACTTCCTCATTCTAGAGTAGATCTTAACTGCTAGGCCAATGAGCTCACCCAGTGACAAGGAGCAAGTTTGAATCATATTGAAATACTGAGGCAGTTGAGATGGTAGTCCACCTTTCTCATTCTAGAGTAGATCTTAACTGCTAGGCCAATGAGCTCACCCAGTGACAAGGAGCAAGTTTGAATCGTATTGAAATACTGAGGCAGTTGAGATGGTAGTCCTCCTACCCAAGTAACTTTGTACCCACGGCTGTTATTAACTACCTGTACATTATGTTCCCTTTAAGTCCATATTCATTAAGACAATTCTGAGATTGTTTTCCCTATAAACATTGTGTTCAAACATTGCAAGCATTCAACTGCCTGAAGATACTTGTTTTGTCCCTGATGGATGATGTCTGGTTGTAATGTGTTCCAGTCTTTAACAAAACTGTTTTGGGTATGAATGAATATTTGAAGCAGTCTTTGCTTGTAGGGAACAGTTGGTATGTCTCTTGCATGCTGTGAATTGTATCTGGATTGGCGTGTTACCCGTTGTTATGTAGAACATTCCTGCCAGGACATCAGCCTGACCATGGCATGGTGGAGAGTCAAGCCAATATTCCGTCTGCCATTACAGACAATAAGACTTTTTAAGGAGTTGTTATAACCCACCTACATGAATTGAAGCAACTCAAAACTATCCAGTGCACAGAAGTGACAGAACGTCAAGGATAATCACGTACCGAGAAAGTAAAATCATATTTTTATGAGCGCCCTCACATGGTAAAAAATACAGCGGAATTTAAAGCTGAATGGTTTGTGTAACCTTGACTTGGCCCCTGTCTTTCAGGTCCCTGCTTGCAGATCCAGTGATTCCATTGAATACAATGATCATTTGATAAACGTGCAGTGACATGAGCTTTCCATATACATGCCCAAACAGTACACTGCTGTCACGTCCGAAATAGAATTTGACTGCGTATCTCCATGTGAAATGACCTAGGTCAAAGGTGAAAATACACGCTGGTCTGGAGGTAGGTTTCTGGCGTTTCTCACTAGCTCAAAGCGTGATGTCAGATGTTCAGGCTATGTGTAACCTTGCACAACAATTAGCAAACCTTAATTATTTGGTAACATTCTTTATAACATTGTTGTTTCCATAGGCGAGTTTGGATGTGAGTTTGATGCATCTGGAATGGGTGAGACTCAAGAGACTGTGGACTGGTGTTGGGCGCTTCAATACCAAGATGTGAATGTGGAACTTTGCTGAGGATCCAGCCTGTGACTCACACAATCGTACCATCATATTAACCAGCAACATCTCCTGCGTACCTCAGGTGAGTTTAAACTATTTAACAGCTTTGTTTGATGGATTTTGGAGCAATATTTGTCACACTTTGGTTTTATTATTTACATGTAGAATAGTGAACGTTGGTACCAAGGAACAGGCATAAGAATCTTCCGGTTTAAACCGGAATTCCGTTTTTTTTTTCCTTTCAAAATTGTGGTCTCCGAGTTCGATGTGAATTTGCTATAAAGTTCGGGGGGTAGGTTTTTGGGGGTATACATTTGGATTTCTCTAATCCCTCTTCTGTAGTCAGACAATGTAAGTTTACCTTTGTAATTGTTATTATCGCGGATCCCCACACGTCGTTCATGAAATACCGGCACCTAAACAATAAATTGCCGTCCAGCAGCTGGCCCAATTTACGGCTTGTTGTCTTCCTGGCATCGCGCATGCATGCAGCAGCAGCGACAGATGTATAAACTTGCCTCATTCCTTGCTTCGTTTATAGTGGTACGGTTCAATAATTTTTGCGTGTAATGCGCTTGCCGCTGCAGCAAAGATAACACGTGTGGAGACATTTAATTGCAAAAGAATTTCTTTTACACAACCGAATTTCAAATCAAGAACCTATAAAAATGGTTGTTGGTGAGAAAAAAAGCATTTTCAAGGGCAGAAATAAGGGATAAGATCGTCAACAAAATAAAAATATTATTACTATTATTTTTTTCCCCCTTTCTTTTTCTGGAATTGTAACAAAATCGCAGGCGAACCCAAAATTGTTTGAATTGTTTGAGCTTTACATTCCTTATTTTCCCTTAAACCTATTATTAAAAAAAAAAAGGAAAAATCACACAAAAGTAGCTCATTTCTACCTGGAAAAATAGGTATCAGAGAGGGAAGGGGACGGGGCGGAGACCAGAGACCACCACAGAGCTTCTAAAATACCCAGAGCTCCCAGGGCCCTTAAGTGGGCCCTGGACCCCGGCCGTAAAGGACTTCGCGCTGCGCTCGTGTTGTGTGCTTCGCACACAAAAATGATGGAATATTGACATGTCCAATCAACTTAATTTTTTTTCCTGTTTTTTAATCATCACCCATTCTCATGCCTGCAAGAAAGGAATGAGGGTTCAATTGGAACCTACATGAGCCAGATAAAGTCAAAGTATGAAGGGGGAAAAAAATGTAGTTTGATGTTCTTTGAGTTGATGAACTGGATCAATATTGCCGTCAGAATATTTTGAAGTGTTTAAGATCTACTTCAACATCAAGATTGTTTAAACTTTCCTGAAATTAAAATCATTTGTGTTTCATGATTAGTGTATGTGATGGAAAATCCTTAGTGGTTGTTGTGTAACACACAATTTTATTTATTTTGACCAGTTCATGCAGATAGAATTTTTTTTTGTAAAGCAAGGATAAAGATGGGTCCCTGCTCCTTAGATCCAGTGATTCCATTGGATACATTGATATTATTGGATAAACGTGCAGTTACATGAGTTTTCCGTAGATGCCCAAACAGTACACTGCTGTCACATCCGCAATAGAATTTCAGGCCTTCATTTTAAAGGAGCACGATCGCTCACGCTCCTCCTCGCTCCTTGAAGTTTTTTAGGAGAGCAAAATAAAATCGCTCCTTAAAAGTTTAACTAGAGCATTTTTAACTTCAATTTGCAGTATATATTTTGAAGCATTTATGCTTGATACATGTACTTAAGTTGAAAATTAATATGTTTCAAATCTCGTTAAACTTATCTCCTTAAATCATTTTCTTGATTTAAGGAGAGCGATGTACAGCTCTCCTCAATTTTTTTTTAAAATGAAGGCCTGGAATTTGACTGCGTATCTCTATGTGAAATGAATGTAGGTCAAAGGTGAATCACGCCTGTATCGAGGCAGGTCTCTGACCTTATTCACAAGCCTCGAAGTTTGACGTCAGATGTTCAGGCTAACTCTGATGAAGTACTTGGGTTGAAATAGCTTATTTACACCCTTGCAGTGTAGTGTGATTATTGTTCGCTATTCCCAAAGTAATGAAACAATGTCCAATACTCTATCTGACCGTGGAAGGAACACAGTGTGGACGAGCCTCATTGAGGAAAATTTCAAAGTATATGATAATCTTGATAGTGGGAATAGCTCCGACTCCAAGGGTATTATACCGAAAACTCGAACACCTTAGTGTCTGAATAGATGACAGTTGTAATTACTATTCTACTTATTGAAATTTCAACTGTGAGTATACAAATTCAAATCATCAGAATACCTAATACCAGTTGATTCAACTACTAGACCGGCCCAGAGCACTTTGGTTAAAGGAACGAGGTACAAATATTTGAGAACAGGATTATTTAGTGGATAACCGGACATGGTCAGATATGGATGTCTGCCGGGGACCCCCCCATTGCGTGTGGCGCATGGACCCCCAACAAAGAGGCAAAATAATTTGTGAGAAGGGGGGGGGGGTCAGAATTTTCTTTTTCTTTATGTTTTATTAAAAAAAGTGCTGTTATGTTTTTTTTATAGTTTTTTGGTCTGAGGGAGGGGGGGGGGGCGGTGACCCCTTTTCCTTCAAAGAAATTGTTCAGGCTCTGAAGGAAAGAGCCCCTGGCATCCCTGAAAGTGAAGATAAAATGTATAGTGTTTAATTATTGTCAGATAAAAAATAGTTTTTAAAAAAGAGTTAATTTTTCAATTAAAATATTTGAATCTGAGTAAGACTTCAGGCCTTAAGCCTTTTTCAGGCATCTGTAAAGCACGTAAATTTGTGCATCCAGGAACGCTTTTTTGACATAATTATTTTGCAACTTTGATGAAAAGTTGAGCCCAAAGTTTCACAGAATTGTTAGTTTATGTTGGGATACACCAATTGAGAATGATGGTCTTTGACAATTACCAAACATGTCTAGGGGTGGATTTCTTAAAGGTAGTCCTAACTTAGGACTAGTCTTAGGCAATGCTAAGAGATAGGACCAGTCCTAAGTTAGGATGAGTTACTGTCCTAACTTAGGACTTGTCCAAACTCTTAGCATTGCCTAGGACTAGTCCTAAGTTAGGACTACCTTTGTGAAATAGATAGGACCAGTCCTAAGTTAGGATGAGTTACTGGTCCTAACTTAGCACTTGTCCTATCTCTTAGCATTGCCTAGGACTAGTCCTAAGTTAGGACTACCTTTGTGAAATCCATCCCAGAGCCTTTAAGCAAATTACCATATATTTATGATTACTACATAACTCTGTGTGTGATTTCAGTACAGTTTAAGGGCCACACAGACAGGTAACAATGATAACTTGCAAACTGAAAGTTGATATAAAGTTCAATATTCACCATACGATACACCTACACAGACAGACAACAATGGTACATGGAGCTACCTGTACACTTGCAGTACATACAGACAACAATGGTAGCTATACATATATTCTAGTTCACTATTCACTACTAGGAACAGTGGTTTCTCTGTATGCTGTGCCCTGTGGTAGCTGCACAGTCAGCTAACTTTAGGGTGTGTGACGTACATGTACATGAACCTGCTGCGTGACTCTAGGAGGAAGTAAAGGCTTCATTTCCAGCGCCATTTTGGGAGGGACCAGCTCTGGTGTTACATGCAGGAAAAAATTGTTCTAAATTCAGCAAGAAAGCTTGACTTTATTTTGTGTTCATTCAATTTGGACAGTACTTCAGACATACTAAGGACAGTTGAGGTGAGTACAGATTACAAATGATTCAATTTTGTTCAAGTCTCTTAGCTTGAGATAGGCCTACATCTACATGTAAATAAATTTTGAAATATGTACAAACTTCCATAAGTGTTCACTGTGTAGTGTAGCGTATGATAAGTCAAGACTTTGACGATGGATCTGGGTCATGTGTTCTGTGCAATTACACAAAGAAGTTGCCAGAATTATTGTTTTTCACAGATCTCGAGAAATTCTAAATACACATTTGGGCACATTTGGACATTTGTGTTTGTCGCCACACATTTCTTTCTTTACTTGTCTTCTTTTTACAAGAACGTTTCAAGGGTTTCTTTATGAAATGACTGATCAATATCTTCTTCATAAAAACTGTTTCATCGGGTTTACCACCCATAGGGAAACCTCTGGCAATTTTTAATAAGGCTATTGTTTTGCCTTCTCTTTTTTGAAATGTTTGGCCTTGGTCATCTTGGTGCCCCCAAAAATTTGGCCTACTCGCTCCAAGGCCAAAGTGGCCTTGCCCTAACAAATTAAAGCCCATGCCGATACATGTGCCTCATGTCATGGTGTTAGTCAGAGGGGTGTCTGGGCGTCTTGTAGACTCCTTGGTTTGAATTTAGAAACTCAACCTCATCTTCAGTTTACATGTGTCTCATGTCATGGTGTTAGTCAGAGGGGTGTCTGAGTGTCTTGTAGACTCCTTGGTTTGAACTTAGAAACTCAACCTCATCTTCAGTTTACATGTGCCTCATGTCATGGTGTTAGTCAGAGGGGTGTCTGGGTGTCTTGTAGACTCCTTGGTTTGAATTTAGAAACTCAATCTCATATTCAGTTTACATGTGCCTTATGTCATGGTGTTAGTCAGAGGGGTGTCTGGGTGTCTTGTAGACTCCTTGGTTTGAATTTAGAAACTCAACCTCATCTTCAGTTTACATGTGCCTCATTTCATGGTGTTAGTCAGAGGGGTGTCTGGGTGTCTTGTAGACTCATTGGTTTGAACTTTACATGTACACCATCTTTTGTTATACAAGTCTCAACATTTATTTAAAGTTTATTGAAGAAAAAAGTTTTGTGTAACTGGTATAAACAAGACTTATGTATATTTAATTTGTCATTACTGTTTAAATATTCTCTTGACATTTCATGTTTAGCTTTGATCAAATGTTAATTACATCGTAGGCATAGGTACATTAGTTTGAGTTTGGACAAATACCCAGAAAGATATTATAACTTTAACTTTAATTTTAGGTTGATGGGTTTAACCAAACACTGATGTGTGATCGGCATTAATTAGGCATTCATAAATACTTCAGACAGTTTTGCTATTCCTATTGGTGGAGAGCCCGTCACGTTGGGGTGTATAAACCTTTTATAATGACCGGTAATTATAACCAGATGGCTTCCACGTGTCGTGCGCGCAAGATTATCATGCGGAACGCAATTCATAGCTGTAGTAACAGCTCTTAATCTAAGCGCGTGCGCATACACACAACCCACACACATCAAACAGATTCTCCACAAAGTTTTTGAAAAAAATATTTCAAACCTTGAATTTTTTTATATGTCTATAATTGTATTTTTGAAATGTTTTTTAACAAAAGGGCATTTATGAAAGGGAATAAAAGAGTAGTGACGCGTTCTTAAACGTCCGTTTAAAACCTTGCAGGGTTGTTGCCATGCGATAAAGGCCCATCACACGACCGCCAACTCTGCTGTCTTTTAACGGCCGTTGAAGAACTCGTCGCTACCCTTTTATTCCCTTATTTATTACAGGATTCTCATCACTCTGTGCTGGGATGCTCAGTGGGCTAGTAGTTTAGTTATCAGCTCTAGGATGCTGTGGGTCATGGGTTTGAATCCAACCTGAGTAGGTTGCTTGGGATTTGTTTCTGCATCACTCCAAGGAAAGCACTGAGTATACAGTGCTTATTACATACTGGTGAATGGTGAAGTACTTTTCTTTAGAAATTCAAACTGCTGAGTTCAAGTGTTTTATTTGTATTGATGCCATGATCTATAAGTTTAAAGACGTGTACTGAAAATGGTTCTAATAAACTGAATGCTTAATCTTATTTAAAAGTAATGTTTTGCTCCTTTGTCCCTGTTTTCAGATAAAATGGCTTTGTCAAACCCACCAAAGGTTTCAGCTCTTCAGAAAATTGTCCAGAATCATCTGGAGTGTGGTATTTGCTATGAGCAATATAATGATCCCAGAGTTCTTGACTGTCTGCACAGCTTCTGTAAAACCTGTTTGCAGAAATACCAGTCTACCAACTACAAAGATGCTACGATGCTTATTTGTCCCGTGTGTCAAAAAAAGACACAACTTCATCAGAAAGATGTTCAAGCTCTCAAGACTAACTTCAACATAACTCGTCTTGCAGATCAACTGAAGCTGGTCAGCTCATCTGAAGACAACCAGTGGGTTTGTAAACTATGTAAGGACAAAAATGAGGCAACTCATTTCTGTTTTGACTGCCCTGCGATATTTTGTGCAAACTGCTACAAAGTGCACCAGAAAAGCCACACAGTAAATACTTTGAAAGACATTAATGATGGGAAGATTGCAAGCAAAGACAGAAAACGAAAACGCCGTCCAGAATGCCAAACTCATGAAGGTGAAGTGATGAGGTTCTACTGTACAACTTGTGATGTGATGATTTGTAGAGATTGTACTGTCATAGATCACTGTAAACCACAACATGAGTATATTGACTGCAACCAAGCCTCATCCACATACAAACAGTCATTGGCTCAACTCTTTACTCCCCTTGAAGAAACCATGAAGAAGCTTGAACAATCTCAAGCAACTGCCTCAACAATGAAAGACAACCTAAACATTGCAGCTAAGAGAACCCTGGCAGACTTGAAGAACAGAGCTGATGAGATCAGGGCTGAGGTAACAGCTCAAGAGAGTCGCATCACGGATGAAATACAAACCACCCTTAAAGATCAGAGCCGAAAATTGGAGGAATTTGAGCAAGCAGTGAGTGTATACTTGCAGCAAATACAGCAATCATTGCAGAGCGCCAAAGATGTCAGCAAGAATTCATTAGCTCCGGACTTCCTTGCAGTCTATTCTACTATCAGCAAGGACTTGAAGGAACTTAGAGATCAAAATCAACCCAAGATAGATTTGACCCTTTCCCATCTGAGATTCACTCCAGTTGTTTGTGACATCTCCCTGGGTAATCTGATTACGAAAGAGCCAAGGTGGAAGCTTTGTTTGGATTCTGATGTCGGACCTGGTTGGGCTACGGATATTGACGCCTCTATTCCTGGGGATGAGGTGGCAGTGGCAGACACAATAAATAGAAGAGTTGTAATCTACGACACTACGGGACACCAGAAGAAAACTATCGACCTACCACAAGGTAAGTCCTTTACAATTTAAGTCTTTAGTTAGAGGTGTATTAATGCTATTACTCTCAGTTCAAACAGTGAACAAAACTGCAGTTGATTAGTTGTCAGTCGAACAGTATTCCGTGAAAATGAGTAGTCATTACTCTCCAAAACTGAAACCAAATCTGAGAAAGTTTAATCAAACTTATCAACTCAGATCAATCATTAAAACCTGCAGTGAGGGACCTGTTTGGTTGCAAGGCCCCTTTGGTCATTGTCATGCTGGCATTTGTCCCCCACATAGGTTTTAATTGTTTGTTTTTTATTGAGTATTCAAACAATTGTAATATCTCAGGAAATTTGTTCACTCCTCCAGGTGTTGCCTTGGTTAACTTATTTTATTTTAAGTTGGATCATAATTGAGATTGATTAAATGACCTTGCAGGCTCAAGTGCTGTTGTTATACATACTTTCTACATGATCCCTGAATCCACTCTATCTACTGTCATTCTGAATATTTACATTCTTCTATTCAACACCATCAATAAAGAAGTTTCTATTTCTAAATGAATGGATAAATAACAACAAGTAATGCAATTAAAAAGGAGTTAACCAAAGTTCTCTTGATAGTAGTCACCTTGCTAGTATGAACAGATTACTGTTTATTGTCCTACTGTATTTCAAAATTGCACGTAGGTGCTTTGTGAGTTATTAGGAAAGTAATACTGACTTTTCTAATATAGGACAAAATTTAATAAAGCAAAGATATCTTTTGCATTTTTCACAATCATCAAATTAAATAGATTGAAAGTAATTTGCGAATAAATTATCATTTTATTGAGTCATATCCATTTGTTCATTTGTTTTTCAGGTCTAATGTCTATTGCTGCATTCAAGAATCAGTTAGTGATTGTAGATAAGACCAACTCTGTCAAGATGTACAATAGGAATGGCAACAAGATGTTTGAATTCCACACAGTGCCTCATAGTGAAGTGGGCAAGACATCAGTAGACCTTGAGAGTGTAGCAGTCATAAAGGATACAATCATGGGCGGGGATGTGGGGAGGTCAGTTATAACTAAACACAGATCCAGTGATGGTTCACTCATAGACACTGTTTCAGTTCAGACTAGACCTCGCTTCTTGGCCATTGACAACAAGGACAGAGTTATAGTCAGTTGGGGCATTCAACCACAAGTAGACATTGTTGGAGTCGATGGTGGTACAATTATCAGCATCTATCCAAAGATTAATAGTCAACCAGTTCAATACTGCAGAGGTGTATGCTGTGACAGCTCAGCTATCTACATTGCAGTGTGCAATGGGTTTGACACTGGTCATATTCATCAGTATGACACTCGGGGTAGATTTCTCAGCTGTATTGCTCAGGGTCTGCACAACCCAGGTGGAACCTCATTGACATCAGATGGTCAGCAGCTTGCAGTGGCAGACTTTAAATCAGTGAAGATTTATAACAAGGTGTAATGTTATCTGATTATGATGATACTGGTAAGAGAAATAAATGCTACAAGTACAACATGTTTATTGACATGTAATGACCACAGAGTGTCCATACAGCTCAATAAAAATCAATCAAGAATTAAAAAAAGATGTGTGTTATTCATTCTTCAATCAAATAATAATCTGATCAGTTTAAATTAGAAACTCACAATTAGTTCAATTGATCAATAATATCAGTTAAACATCCACACAATTGTTTAATTCAAACCTTAACATAGTGAACTCTTAGTAGTGTTGAATTAACTTTTCTTAAAACACCAACGAATGTTTTGACATGTGAATGGACATGCAGGCTTTCACTGGGAAGAATTTTAGTTGATTCATTTACAGTTTTTTCTCCCTAAACCACCCTCAGGTTCTTCCATGAGAAATGTTACTAGCCTTTGCCCTCCTGTTTTTTATGAAATTGGAGAGTAATTCAACACTTTTCAGGATAAGCCTGCATGTCCGTTCCAACATTTATGGGTGGTTTGAGGTTCTGAAAAGATTTACAACTACTCTGAAAAAGTGTTAATGTAACGGTAGAAGAGTGGTCCCTTTATTGTTGTTCCTGTCTATTCACGATTGACCATGTATACTTTAAAGTCACCTGGAAGTGGTATTTTTTCAAAATAAAGCTTTTGTCACTAATATATGTGTTTTGATGAGTGGAATGTGAATGAACAGTTAACTAAGGTTTTAAAAATTCAGTTCTTATGTTATTTACAAGTTTTAGAGTAGACCCCGACCCGAGAGGGCGCTGTTCGTGACGTCAATCGAGGCAGACTTTGCCTGTAATGCGTAGAGTAAACACTATTGCAAAGTACATGTACGGACCAAGTCGTGAGTTTGTACGTTTCAGAAAGAAGAAAAAAATGTTTTTTTCCGGCAATGCCGACCAGGTGTATTGCTGCTGAATGCAGAAAAACACTTTTTGAAATGTACCAACGCACGACTTGGACGCAAATGTACTTTGCATGTGTGTTTACTATACGCATTGCAGGCTCGATTGACGTCACAAGAGGGGTAGGCGGTGTCAGCCCCCCAAACAACTTTATATATTTTTTAAACATAAATCGTGACAAACAATTACTAAACAAAATGTTTTATTGTCCGAAGCATATACTCTTATGTTTGAAAGAAAACAAATTCTATTTCCAGGTGACTTTAATGACTTGTAATCAGAAAATAACATCTCTGCTAGTTGAGTAGAATTTGTTATTTCAATATCATAGTTGATTTGTAAAAGAACAACTTCTTTTTCCCCTTATCTTCCTCTGTTGTACTGTTTAACCAATCTTAACTTCAGGATTTTATATGACTGCGTTTTTTTGTTGTAAAATGCCAACAAATTGTCCCATGCAGGGACCATAAAATTGTGAGGTAGAAATTGTCTATTCAAGATTGACAAGTCTACTTCATTGATTTGTAATCAGAAATATAACATGCTGTGTTAGTTGAGCAGAATTTATTTTATAAACATCATGGGTGACTTGCAAAGGAACAATGGTTTACTTTGTTTAATGTTGTTCTTATAATGGTCTATGGCCTAATTGTATTGTATTGCAAATGTAATACATTTGTAGTATTTGTTGTATAAATACATGTAGTAAGCAAACAAATTGCAGATCAGCCAAAATAACAAGGAACATTGAAAGGTCAACTCTGATACCAATTTTTCAACAAATACCGGAAAGACTTTGCAACAGACATCAGCTGAAAACACATTTAGAATTGTTTCTAACCTGTTGCTAGCGGGCTCTTGGGTTATTTATGACAGATATTTTTAGTTCATCAAACTTAACTTGAATGTAGCTCTGATATACAAAGTTTGAAATCCTACTTGTATGTAATTGTTGACCAACTTACTGACATTACAATCTGAGAATGAGTAAATATGGAGTTCCCAACTTCCCTGGTAAGCTGGATGGCTTTATACTAAGCACTTTAAATACTCCTGGATGACCCTGAATGTGGGTCAGATTGATCCAAACATTGGTCAGGTCTAATTGGATCTAGAGTCAGGGTCAGTTCTGAGTCGGGAGTTCTTAGAGTACAGGGCAACTGTGAAGTAGGTTTACTCTTGTAGACAATTAATAGTCTGATCATGGTGTGGAAAAAGTAGATCTAGAAATATTTGACTCTGAATCAATAAACACCATTGGTCACGGAATTGATCAAAGTTTCTGATGACATAACTTCTTAATGGTCTATGTAGATTGTTGTATTCCTATATCTTCATTTGACAATTGAACTTGTTATTATAAATGATTCTTCCAATTGACTGTGATTGCTTTGACGTTAAGAAACAAGTGTACATTATGATCAAGTCATATAAATATAAACATTTGTTTGGTATTAACAAATGAAGGAAGTTAAGTCTATTTTCTATAATCAAGATTTTTTTATGTAGTTAGTAAAAAGAAGTTTGGACTGATGTGTTAAACTTTCTGAATTTGCTTTGATGTTAAGGAACATGTGTAAAGTGATGTAAAGATAAATATAATGTTTTTCTTGATTGACATTTATTGGGAGTAAATTTTACTGGACTAAGATTGTTTATCTGTAGTTAGTTCATATAAACAGTAGTTTAGTTAATGTTCAAATTAAGTTTGATCTGTGTTTATATGTTTTTATATACTGGAAACTATTGGTAATTACTAAAAATGTAGATTGTTGTATTCCTATATCTTCATTTGACAACTGAACTTAACTGCCGAGCGGTTATGAGCACCAAATTCAGACTCTGGTGTTTCTGAT
The DNA here is from genome assembly GCF_032118995.1 of Asterias amurensis. NCBI lineage: Eukaryota > Metazoa > Echinodermata > Asteroidea > Forcipulatida > Asteriidae > Asterias > Asterias amurensis. The sequence continues at coordinate 2,603,013 of NC_092651.1, forward strand.
CAGCAGAGTGTGGTTTTGAATCCCCAGCCGCGACACCTGTGTCCTTAAGCAAGACACTTAAAGGAACACGTTGCCTTGGATCGGTCGAGTTGGTCTTTGAAAAGCGTTTTTTAACCGTTTTTTTTTTAAAATGCATATGATTAGAAAGATAATTTAATAGTAGAATATAATGATCCACACAAGTATCACTCGAAATTGCGTGGTTTTCCTTTTACCTTGTTGACTAACAACGTCGGCCATTTATGGGCATGATGGGAGTCAAATTTTTGACTCCATAAATGGCCGACCGTGTTAGTTCGCAAAGTAACAGGAAAACCACGCAATTTCGAGGCAAATTTGTGTGGATCATTGTATTCTACTTTTAAATCATCTTTCTAACCATATGCATTTTATAACAATTGGTTACAATTGCTTTTCAAAGACCAACTCGACCGATCCAAGGCAACGTGTTCCTTTAACCATTGCTTCGTCTTTCGGATGGGACGTAAAAGTCGTTGGTCCCATGTGTTGTGTAATGCATGTAAAAGAACCCAGTGCACTAATCAAAAAAGAGAAGGGGTTCGCCCAGGTGTTCCTGGTTGTGGCTGCCGTATGCACCGTAGCACCTTGTATAGACCCTTATAAGGTGCTAACGAATTGGTTCTCAGAATTCATCACTGTTACAACCTATCTTTCTGAAAGTTTGTATAAACTCTGCGCCTTGAGTACCTTGTTTGGTAGATTTGTGCGCTATATAAGACTTTGATATTATTATAAATGATTCTTCCAATTAACTATAATTGCTTTGATCTTAAGAAACATGTGTACATTATAATCAAGTCATACAAATATAAATACTACTTACATCATACATGTATATGAGTTTGATATTAACCTATGAAAGGAGTTTACTTTAGTTTCATTGTATAATCAAGATAGTTTTCTGTAGTTAATAGTGGAAGCAATTTTATTACTTCCAAGTTCCAACTATCTTGATTTGCTTTTATGTTAATTGCACTGGACACTTTAAGCAATTACTCAAAAAAATTGTTGGCATAAAAACTTACTTGGTAACGAGCAATGGAGAGCTGTTGACTGTACAAAACCTTGTGGGTAACAGATCCCTCTGAAGTAACATGGTTTTAGAGACAGAAGTATTTTTTCTCTCTAAAATACTGAACTACTTCAGGTCTAAAGCCTTGTTTTACGCATCTGAAAGTATGCAAAGTGTTGCAACAAGGGTGCATTTTCTTTCTTTATTCTCTTGCAAATTCGATGACCAGTGGAGCCCAATTTTCCACAGGTCTGTTATGTTATGCATGTGTTGGGATACACCAAGTGAGAATACTGGTCTTTTACATTTTACAAAACGTGTCCAATGCCTTTAAGGAACAGGTGTACATTATAATCAAGTCATATAAATACAAACACTTTGTACATCATTTATATGAGTTTGGTATTTACCTAAAATGAAGGGGTAACTTTAGTTTCATTGTATCATCAAGATCGTTTTCTGTAGAAGTGTCTTGGCCAAGTGGTTAAGAGCAAAGAATTCAAACTCTGGTGTTTCTGATCAGCAGAGTGTGGGTTCGAATCCCCCAGTCGTGACACTTGTGCCCTTAACCAAGACACTTAACCATTGCTTCATTTTTCGGATGGGACGTATAGCCGTTGGTCCCATGTGTTGTGTTCGCATGTAAAAGAACCCAGTGCACTTATCAAAACGAGAAGGGGTGTACCCTGGTGTTCCTGACTGTGGCTGCTTTTATGCACCGTAGCACCTTGTAATCCTGTATAAGGTGCTACATAATTCATGATTATAGAAAAGTTTGAAGTTAACTTTAGTTTCATTGTATAATCAAGATTGTGTTATAAAGCTATTGTTTTATAAAGCTATTAGAAGTAGTTGTATTGCTGATACTTCCAATTATCTGGATTTGCTTTTATGTTAAAGGGAAGGTACACGTTTGGTAATTGTCAAAGACCAGTCTTCTCACTTGGTGTATCCCAACATAGGCATAAAATAACAAGCCTGTGAAAATTTGGGCTCAATCGGTCATCGAAGTTGCGAGAAAATTATGAAACAAAAAACACCCTTGTTAGACAAATTTGTGTGCTTTCAGACAGGAATAAAAGACTTCTAGCTAGAAGTCTTTTATTATTTAAGTGAGAAAGTACCTCTTTCTCAAAAACTACGTTACTTCAGAGGGAGTCGTTTTCCACAATGTTTTATACTATCAACTGCTCTCCAATGCACATTACCAAGTCAGTTTTTATTTGTTTTGAGTAATTACCAAACGTGTGTCTTCCCTTTAAGAGACAGGTATGTTTTATGATCAAAAATTATTTGAAAGGCAGTGGACACTATTGGTAATTGTCAAAGACTAGCCTTCACAGTTGGTGTATCTCAACATATGCAGAAAATAACTAACCTGTGAAAATTTGAGCTCAATCGGTCATAGAAGTTGTGAGATAATAATGAAAGAAAAAAACACCCTAGACACGCGAAGTTGTGTGCGTTTAGATGGTTGATTATGAGACCTCAAGTTCTAAACTTGAGGTCTCAAAATCAAATTCGTGGACAATTGGTCTTTCTCGAAAAACTATGGAACTTCAGAGGGAGCCATTTCTCACTTTGTTTTATATCATCAATCTCTCCCCATTACTTGTCACCAAGAAAGGTTTTATGCTAATAATTATTTCGAGTAATTACCAATAGTGTCCACTGCCTTTAAGACTCACTTTATGAGCTTGCTTTTTGACCCATATTGGGAGTACATTTTACTTGATAATCAAGACTGGTTAACACTGTTGATACTGCATACAAAAAGTAGTTTAGTTTGAGTTTGTTTGAGTAAGTTTGATCTGTATATTAAGACGTTGCAGTGGATTATTGCTTATGAAAAGTTGCTTGGATTAATGCTACTCTATCTCTAAAGCAAAGTGTATTCAACTTTAGACATTGTCAATAAATCTGGAGATGATTCTTACTCTATTATTATTTTTGTCAAGTGAAGATTTATTCCATTTTCTTTCTCCCTCATACACTGTCTTGTATGAACGGCTCTGAGCTTAGAGATATTTCCTTCATTTAAAAATGTTTAGGAATAATTGAAGTTGCTTTATAGATCTTGAAGAAGCTCAAATCTGTTCTGAAGTAAAACAAATCAAGTTATACAATTAGAATGGTTACTTACTTATATTTGTTGTCTTGTTAAAAAGTACAAACATCATCCAAACTTTTGCCATTAGATATTTTTTATACAGAGAAAGTAGTGGCAGATTTGGAAAGCTTGTGCAATTTCCTTTCCAAAGACACCAATTTCAACCAATTTGACCAAGTGTTTATCGATTTATGATTAATTGAATTTTGGCGGTCTTGCGCATTTTTACCGGAATCAGCAAGAAAGAGTGTGCAGTAACGCGAAAACCGTTTATCAGATCAAGCTAAAATTTGAGCTTGTTGAACTGAAATTACCCTATGAACCAATTCAAATGTAGCCATTTATCGATGTTTTGCAGCTCATCCCTTCCTAGGGTTAGTGATGAGAAGTATCAGTACAGCACTGCCCATGATAGCCAGGCTGGGATAATGAATAATCTTTTTTTAGTTTGACCCTCTCATTGATGTGTGATAAGCGCTGTATACTCACTGCTTTCAGAGTCCTGTGGAGAGAAAAATGAACCTCAGACAGAAGATGGTCCTCATGAATGAGATTCTTAACATGGTGTAAGGATCATCATTGGTTGGAATTCTACTGGATTCCACTTTCACATCATCTACCTTCTTTTTCATCTTTGTTCTTTACAGGAGAACTCAAGTCTAGTTCAGTGTCTTGAGGATGAGGAGTGTTGGGAGTCTAAAGCTGAAGCAGATGATGTCACTGCTGGAGCATGAACTAAACCAAAGTAATCAGGTATGAGATGAGAGCAACCATGTGGTGTGTCTTAGAGTCAAGAAATAGGAGTGCAGACAAAACCACTGGTAGTTGAGATGGTAGTCCACCTTCCTCATTCTAGAGTAGATCTTAACTGCTATGCCAATGAGCTCACCCAGTGACAAGGAGCAAGTTTGAATCATATTGAAATACTGAGGCAGTTGAGATGGTGGCCTTCCTCATTCTAGAGTAGATCTTAACTGCTAGGCCAATGAGCTCACCCAGTGACAAGGAGCAAGTTTGAATCATATTGAAATACTGAGGCAGTTGAGATGGTAGTCCAACTTCCTCATTCTAGAGTAGATCTTAACTGCTTGGCCAATGAGCTCACCCAGTGACAAGGAGCAAGTTTGAATGATATTGAAATACTGAGGCAGTTGAGATGGTAGTCCACCTTCCTCATTCTAGAGTAGATCTTAACTGCTAGGCCAATGAGCTCACCCAGTGACAAGAAATAGGAGTGCAGACAAATCCACTGGTAGTTGAGATGGTAGTCCACCTTCCTCATTCTAGAGTAGATCTTAACTGCTATGCCAATGAGCTCACCCAGTGACAAGGAGCAATCCATGTATGTTTTTTTAACCTACTATTAATGCTTGCAATGTGTAACAATGTTTTGTATTTGAGATTATAGACCTAATTGCTTTTTAATACTTTGGGATTTCTATTGATTAAGTTTGTTGTTGAATGTTTTTAAGAATGTTTACTCCCGTTGTTATAATTCAGTATTTTCTTATGTTTTAGTTTGTCTATTTTTCCATGTTCAGCGCCCTAGAGCATGTTTACACATGATTAGGGCGCTATACAAGTTTTGGTATTATTATTATTATTATTAAGAAGCAAGTTTGAATTGTATTGAAATACTGAGGCAGTTTAGATGGTAGTCCACCTACCCAAGTAACTTTGTACCCACGGCTGTTATTAACAACCTGTACAGTATGTTCCCTTTAAGTCCATATTCATTAAGACAATTCTGAGATTGTTTTCCCTATAAACATTGTGTTCAAACATTGCAAGCATTCAACTGCCTGAAGATACTTGTTTTGTCCCTGATGGATGATGTCTGGTTGTAATGTGTTCCAGTCTTTAACAAAACTGTTTTGGGTATGAATGAATATTTGAAGCAGTCTTTGCTTGTAGGGAACAGTTGGTATGTCTCTTGCATGCTGTGAATTGTATCTGGATTGGCGTGTTACCCGTTGTTATGTAGAACATTCCTGCCAGGACATCAGCCTGACCATGGCATGGTGGAGAGTCAAGCCAATATTCCGTCTGCCATTACAGACAATAAGACTTTTTAAGGAGTTGTTATAACCCACCTACATGAATTGAAGCAACTAAAAACTATCCCGTGCACAGAAGTGACAGAACGTCAAGGATAATCACGTACCCAGAAAGTAAAATCATATTTTTAAGAGCGCCCTCACATGGTAAAAAAAACTGGGGAATTTAAAGCTGAATGGTTTGTGTAACCTAGACTTGGCCCCTGTCTTTCAGGTCCCTGCTTGCAGATCCAGTGATTCCATTGGATACAACGATCATTTGATAAGCGTGCAGTGACATGAGCTTTCCATATACATGCCCAAATAGTACACTGCTGTCACGTCTGAAATAGAACTTGACTGCGTATCTCTATGTGAAATGACCGAGGTCAAAGGTGAAAATACACGCTGGTTTGGAGGTAGGTCTCTGGCGTTATTCACGAGCCTCAAAGCGTGATGTCAGATGTTCAGGCTATATGTAACCTTGCACAACAATTAGCAAACCTTTTATTTGATGAGTTTCTTTGTAAACATTGTTGTTTCCATAGGCGAGTTTGGATGTCAGTTTGATGCATCTGGAATGGGTGAGACTCGAGAGACTGTGGACTGGTGTTGGGCGCTTCAATACCAAGATGTGAATGTGGAACCTTGCTGAGGATCCAACCTGTGACTCACACAACCGTACCATCATATTAGCCAGCAACATCTCCTGCGTACCTCAGGTGAGTTTAAAATATCAAACAGCTGTCTTTGATGGATTTTTGAACAATTTTGGTCACACCCTGGTTTATTATTTAGAATAGTGAACATTGGTACCAAGAAACAAATGAGGGTTCAATCAAAACCTACATGCGCCAGATAAAGTCAAAAATATTTATAAAAAAAAGTTTAGCTTGATGTACTTTGAGTTGATGAATTGGAACAGTATTGCTGTATTTGTTTATTTTGGCCAGCTTTCATGCAAATAGCAAGTTTTCTTTCAAAGCAAGGATAAAGACAGGTCCCTGCTCCTTAGATCCAGTGATTCCATTGGATACAATGATATTATTGGATAAACGTGCAGTGACATGAGCTTTCCATAGACGCCCAAACAGTACACTGCTGTCACATCCGCAATAGAATTTCAGGCCTTCATTTTAAAGGAGCGCGATGGCTCACGCTTCTCCGCGCTCCTTACAGTTTTTTAACTAGAGCATTTTTAAAGACAGTGGACACTATTAGTAATTGTCAAAGACTAGCCTTCACATTTGGTGTATCTCAACATATACATAAAATAACAAACCTGTGAAAATTTGAGCTCAATCGGTCATCGAAGTTACAAGATAACATTGAAAGAAAAAAACACCCTTGTCACACGAAGTTGTGTGCATTTAGATGGTTGATTTCGAGACCTCAAGTTCTAAACCTGAGGTCTCGAAATCAACTTTGTGGAAAATTACTTCTTTCTCGAAAACTATGGCACTTCAGAGGGAGCTGTTTCTCACAGTGTTTTATACCATCAACCTCTCCCAATTACTCGTCACCAAGAAAGGTTTTATGCCAATAATTATTTTGAGTAATTACCAATAGTGTCCACTGCCTTTAATTTCAATTTGCAGTATATATTTTGCAGCATTTATGCTTGAAACATGTACTAAAAATTGAAAATAAATATGTTTTAAATCTCGTTAAATTTAATTATCTCCTTAAATCATTTTCAAATGTTGGTACCTCGTTCCTTTAACCAAAGTGCTCTGGGCTGCCGGTCTATACTGTTTAAAGGCACTGATATGAACATGTTTGGTATTTACCCAGAATATATTTTAGTGTAAACTTACTTTGTACCAAGCCATGGAGGTATTAATGTCTATGGAGATAAAATGAAGATAAAATGTATAGTGTTAAAACATTGTGAGAAAAACTCCTTCTGAAGTAAAATAGTTTTTAAAAAAGAGATAATTTTTCCATTAAAATATTTGAATCTGAGTAAGACTTCAGGCCTGAAGCCTTTTTTCAGGCATCTGAAAAGCACATAAATTTGTGCATCCAGGAACGCTTTTTTGACATAATTATTTTGCAACTTTGATGAAAAGCTGAGCCCAAAGTTTCACAGAATTGTTAGTTTATGTTGGGATACACCAATTGAGAATGATGGTCTTTGACAATTACCAAACATGTCTAGAGTCTTTAAGCAAATTACCATATATTTATGATTACTACATAACTCTGTGTGTAGGATTTCAGTACAGTTTAAGAGCAACACAGACAGGTAACAATGATAACTTGCAAACTGAAAGTTGATATAAAGTTCAATAGTCACCATACAATACACCTACACAGACAGACACCAATGGTACATGGAGCTTCCTGTACACTTGCAGTACATACAGACAACAATAGTAGCTATACATATATTCAAGTTCACTATTCACTACTAGGGTCAGTGGTTTCTCTGTATGCTGTGCCCTGTGGTAGCTGCAAAGTCAGCTAACTTAAGGGTGTGTGACGTACATGTACATGAACCTGCTGCATGACTCTAGGAGGAAGTAAACGCTTCATTTCCAGCGCCATTTTGGGAGGGACAAGCTCTGGTGTTACATGCTGCTGCAAAAAATTGTTCAAAATTCAGCAAGAAAACTTGACTTCATTTTGTGTTTATTCAATTTGGACAGTACTTCAGACATATTTACTAAGGAGAGTTGAGGTGAGTACAGATTACAAATGAATAATTTTGTTCAAGTCTCTTAGCTTGAGATAGGCCTACACCTACATGTAATTTGTATTGTGCAGTATGTACACACTTCCATAAGTGTTTAACTTTGTAATAGAATATGATACATTGTTAGTCAAGACTTTGCAAGGGTTTTTTGTACACAATAACTCAATATCGGTTTTTTTCTATACAAGTCTCAACATTCATTTAAAGTTAATTTAAGAAAAAAGTATTGGGTATGTATGATGTGTGATCAGCATTTAATTAGGCATTAATTACAGGATTCTCATCACTCTGTGCTGGGATGCTCAGTGGGCTAGTAGTTTAGTTATCAGCTCTAGGATGCTGTGGGTCATGGGTTTGAATCCAACCTGAGTAGGTTGCTTGTAATTTGTTTCTGCATCACTCCGGGGAAAGCACTGAGTAAACACCAATTCAGGGGCGCACCGGGCGAGCAGTTGCCAAGGTGTACATGAGCCTAGTTTTGTGTACAAAGACAAGATGAAATCATGTTTCTTTTCACTCTTTATGGAAATTAAATGTTTTCCTCAACGACTATCACAATTTCCTTAACAGGACACCATGATATACCATTGTAGATCACTGACCACAAATATTTGCAACTAAATAGAAACCGAATCATCTTGAAAACGGTGCATGTCTTAGGTTATTTAAGGGGAAAAGACGCGGAAACTGTAAAAAAGTCACTAAAATGAGATTTGGTCAGAAGATCAGTATTTTCCTCTGTGCTTAATTTTAAACAAAAGTATCAAGAATGTAGAAATCGCAAATATTGTCGAAGAAGACATTAAATTTCCATATTAGAGAAAAGGGAAACGATTTTCTCGTGTCTTTGTGCACAAAATTAGGCACAAGTACACCAAAGCAGTGGCGCGCGCTGCCCAGCACTTGTGCGCCTTAATTGGTGTATACACTGCTTATCACAAATTGGTGAATGGTGAAGTACTTTTTTTTAGAAATTCAAACTGCTGAGTACAAGTGTGTTATTTGTTTTGATGCCGTTATCATCTATAAGTTTAAAGACGTGTACTGAAATGGTCTTGGTCAGCTGAATGCTTAATCTTATTTAAAAGTATTTTTTTGCTCCTTTCTACCTTTTTCAGATAAAATGGCTTCTTCAAACCCGCTAAAGGTTTCAGCTATTGAGAAAATTGTCCAGAATCATCTGGAGTGTGGTATTTGTTTTGATCCATACAAGGACCCTAAAATACTTGACTGTCTACACAGCTTCTGTAAAATCTGTTTGCAGAATTACCAGTCTACCAACTTCAAAGATGCTACGATGCTTATTTGTCCTCTGTGTCGAAAAAAGACACAACTTCATCAGAAAGATGTTCAAGCTCTCAAGACTAACTTCAACATAACTGGTCTTGCAGATCAACTGAAGCTGGTCAGCTTATCTGAAGACAACCAGTGGGTTTGTAAACTATGTAAGGACAAAAATGAGGCAACTCATTTCTGTTTTGACTGCCCGGCGATCTTTTGTGCAAACTGCTACAAAGTGCACCAGAAAAGCCACACAGTAATCACTTTGAAAGACATAAGTGATGGGAAGATTGCAAGCAAAGACAGAAAACCAAAACGCCGTCCAGAATGCCAAACTCATGAAGGTGAAGTGATGTGGTTCTACTGTTCAACATGTGATGTGATGATTTGCCAAGCTTGTACTGTCATAGATCACTGTAAACCACAACATGAGTATATTGACTGCAACCAAGCCTCATCCACATACAAACAGTCATTGGCTCAACTCTTTACTCCCCTTGAAGAAACCATGAAGAAGCTTGAACAATCTCAAGCAACTGCCTCAACAATGAAAGACAACCTAAACATTGCAGTTAAGAGAACCATGGTAGACTTGAAGAACAGAGCTGATGAGATCAGGGCTGAGGTAACAGCTCAAGAAAGTCGCATCATGGATGAAATACAAACCATCCTTAAAGATCGGAACAAGAAATTGGAGGAATTTGAGCAAGCAGTGAGTGTACACTTGCAGCAAATACAGCAATCATTGCAGAGCGCCAAAGATGTCAGCAAGAATTCATTAGCTCCTGACTTCCTTGCAGTCTATTCTACTATCAGTCAGGACTTGAAGGAACTTAGAGATCAAAATCAACCCAAAATAGAACTGACCCTTTCCCATCTGAGATTCACTCCAGGGGTTTGTGACATCTCCCTGGGTAATCTGATTACAAAGGAGCCAAGGTGGGAGCTTTGTTTTAAGTATGATGAAGGAATCAGTATTGCTGTTGATACTGATGCCTCCTTACCTGAGGATGAGATAGCAGTGGCAGACTACGGGAATAGCAGAGTGGGAATCTACAACACTACAGGACACCAGAAGAAAACTATCAACCTACCACATGGTAAGTCTTTTACAATTTAAGTCTCTAGTAATGCTGTAACTAATGCTGCAGTTGAGTAGTTGTCAGTCGAACAGTATTTCATGAAATTAAGTCATTACTCTCCAAAACTGAAACCAAATCTGAGAAAGTTTAATCAAACTTATCAATTCAAGTCAATCATTAAAACCCTGCAGTGAGGGACCTGTTTGTTTGCAAGGCCCCTTTGGTCATTGTCATGCTGACATTTGTCCCACACATAGGTTTTAATTGTTTGTTTTTTATTTTGTATTCAAACAATTGTAATATCTCAGGAAATTTGTTCACTCCTCCAGGTGTTGCCTTGGTTAATTTATTTTGTTACAAGTCGGGATCATAATTGAGATTGATAAAATGACCTTGCAGGCTCTAGTGCTGTTGTTATACGTACATACTTTCTACATGATCCCTGAATCCACTCTATCTACTGTCATTCTGAATATTTACATTCTTCTGTTCAACACCATCAACAAAGAAGTTTCGATTTCTAATATAAATGAATGAATAAATATCAACAGTTAACATAGTTAATGCAATTTTACAAAAGACTGAAAATAAGAGTTAACGAGACTATCTTCAAAATCAGAGTTCTCTTGATAGTAGTCACCTTGCTAGTATGAACTGATCATAGAGTTATATATAAGAACTAGAGCGCGCACTGGCCTATATACGCGCCCCGGTATGCGAGCAGGCAGCCATTTTCTAAGTTGACAAAACAGCTATCTCACAGCATATGTTTGTGCAGCCATTTTGTAAGTTGAACAAACAGCATCGCGTGAGCGTTCAATAAAAAAAACCTCAAACGTGTATTTCATATTCAACGCGCTTGCAGAATGACGCGCTTGTCATCTTGCGGTCCCGTGGCGTTTGTGCACGAAGCATCACTCGTGCCCCCTCTAGTTCTTATATATAACTCTATGGAACAGATTCATGTTTATTGTCCTACTGTATTTCAAAATTGCACGTAGGTGCTTTGTGAGTTATTAGCAAAGTAATACTGACTTTTCTAATATAGGACAAAATTTAATAAGCAAACATCTCTTTTGCATTTTTCACAATCATAAAATTAAACAGATTGAAAGTAATTTGCGAATTAATTATCATTGTATTGAGTCCTATCCATTTGTTCATTTGTTTTACAGGTCCAAGGGCTGTTGCTGCATTCAAGAATCAGTTAGTGATTGTAGATCAGACCAACTCTGTCAAGATGTACAATAGGAACGGCAACAAGATGTTTGAATTCCACACAGTGCCTCATAGTGAAGTGTGCAAGACATCAGTAAACCTCTTCAGTGTAGCAGTCATGAAGGATACAATCATGGTCGGGGATTTGATGAGGTCAGTTATAACTAAACACAGATCCAGTGATGGTTCACTCATTAGCACGGTTTCAGTTCAGACACCACCTTGGTACTTGGCCATTGACAGCAAGGACAGAGTTGTAGTCAGTGGTGGGAGCAGACATCAAGTAGACATTGTTGGACTTACTGGTACTACACTGTTCAGCATCAATCCCAATTTCAATAGTCGACAAGTTAGATACTGCACAGGTGTATGCTGTGACAGCTCAGCTATCTACATTGCAGTGGACAATGGGGATTGCAACACTGGTCATATTCATCAGTATGACACTCAGGGTAGATTTCTCAACTGTATTGCTCGGGGTCTGTACAACCCATTCGGAATCTCATTGACATCAGATGGTCAGCAGCTTGCAGTGGCTGACAACAAATCAATGAAGATTTATAAAAAGGTGTGATGTTATCTGGTTATGATGATACTGGTAAGAGAAACAAATGCTACAAGTACAACATGTACATTGACATGTAATGACCACAGAGTGTCCATACAGCTAAATAAAAATCAATCAAAAATTCAAAAAGATGTGTGTTATTCATTCTTTAATCAAACAAACATCTTATCAGTTTAAACTTGAAACTCACAATTAGTTCAATTGATCAATAATATCAGTGAGGCATCCACACAATTATTTTATTTTGAAAGTGGACTCTGAAACACCTTCAAATATTTGGACATGTGAATGGACATGCAGACTTTCACTGAAAATAGTTTGAGTTGATTCATTTGATGTTTTTACAGTTTATTTTTTTTCTAAATCACCCTCGGATTCTTCCATGAGAAATGTTACCAGCCTACGCCCTCTGCCGTTTTTTTAATGAAATTTGAGAGTAGTTCAACACTTTCCAGTATAAGCCGGCATGTCCATTCAAACATTTACTGGTGGTTTGGCAACCACTTGGAAAAAGTGTTAATGTAACGGTAGAAAAGTGCTCCCTTTATTGTTGTTCCTGTCCCATTCAAGATTGACCATGTATACTTTAATGACTTGTAATCAGAAAATAACATCTCTGCTAGTTGAGTAGATTTGGTTTTCATACTATCAAGGTTGATTTGTAAAAGAACAACTGTTTTACCTTGTTACTCTTTATCTTTCTCTACTGTTGAACCATTTTTAGCTTCAGGATTTTGTATGATTGCGATTTTATGTAAAATGCCAACAAATTGTCACATGCAGGGACCATACAATTGTGATGGTAGAAATTGTCTGTTCAAGATTGACAAAGTCTACTTCATTGATTTGTAACGAGAAATATAACATGCTGTGCTAGTTGAACAGAATTCATTTAATTTTGCAAAGGAACAATGGTTTACCTTGTTTATTGTTTATGTTCTTATGATGCTGTATGGCCTAATTGTATTGTATTGCAAATGTAATACATTTGTAGTATTTGTTGTTGTATAGTAAGCAAACAAGGAGCATTAAAAGGTCAACTCTGGTACCAATTTTGAAACAATTACCAGAAAGACTTTGCAACAGACATCAACTGGAAACACATTTGGAATTGTTTCTAACCTGTTGCTAGTCGGCTCTTTGGTAATTTATGACTAGACAGATATATTTAGTTCATCAAACTTAACTTGATTGTAGCTCTGATATACAAAGTTTGAAATCCAACTTACTGACACTACAATCTGAGAATGAGTAAATACGGAGTTCCCCCAACTTCCCTGGTAAGCTGGATGGCTTTATACTAAGCACTCTAAATACTCCTGGATGACCCTGAATGTGGGTCAGATTGATCCAAACATGGGTCAGGTCTAATTGGATCTAGAGTCAGGGTCAGTTCTGAGTCAGATGTTCTTAGAGTACAGGGCAACTATGAAGTAGGTTTGCTCTTGTAGACACAATTAATAGTCTGATCATGGTGTGGAAAAAGTAGATCTAGAAATATTTGACTCTGAATCAATAAACACCATTGATCACAGAATTGATCAAAGTTTCTGATGACATAACTTCTTAATGGTCTATGTAGATTGTTGTATTTCTATATCTTCATTTGACAATTGAACTTGTTATTATAAATGATTCTTCCAATTGACTGTGATTGCTTTGATGTTAAGAAACAAGTGTACATTATGATCAAGTCATATAAATATAAACATTTGTTTGGTATTAACCAATGAAGGAAGTAAGTCTATTTTCTATAATCAAGATTTGTTTTCTGTAGTTAGTAAAAAGAAGTTTGGACTGATGTGTTAAACTTTCTGAATTTGGTTTGATGTTAAGGAACATGTGTAAAGTGATTTAAAGATAAATATACTGTTTTTCCTGTTTGACATTTATTGGGAGTGAATTTTACTGGACTAAGATTGTTTATCTGTAGTTAGTTCTAAAACAGTAGTTTAGTTAATGTTTCAAATTAAGTTTGATCTGTGTTTAAATGTTTTTATGTGCTGGACACTATTGGTAATTACTAAAAATGTAGATTGTTGTATTCCTATATCTTCATTTGACAACTGAACTTAACCGCCGAGCGGTTATGAGCACCGAATTCAGACTCTGGTGTTTCTGATCAGCAGAGTGTGGTTTTGTAAAAGAACCCAGTGCACTTATCAAAAAGAGAAGGGGTTCCCCCCAGTGTTCCTGGTTGTGGCTGCTGTATGCGCTGTAGCACCTTGTAAACCCTTATAAGGTGCTACATAATTGGGTCTCAGATTCATCACTGCAATAACCTATCTTTCCGAAAGTTTGTATAAACTCAGTGCCTTGGATATTATTATTATTATTAATGATTCTTCCAATTAACTATAATTGCTTTGATCTTAAGAAACATGTGTACATTATGATCAAGTCATATAAATACAAATACTACATACATCATACATGTATATGAGTTTGGTATTAACCTATGAAAGGAGTTTACTTTAGTTTCATTGTATAATCAAGATAGTTTTCTGTAGTTAATAGTGGAAGCAATTTTATTACTTCCAAGTTCCAACTATCTTGATTTGCTTTTATGTTAATTGCACTGGACACTTTTAGCAATTACTCAAACAAATTGTTGGCTTAAAAACTTACTTGGTAACGAGCAATGGAGCAATGGAGAGCTGTTGATTGTACAAAACCTTGTGGGTAACAGATCCCTCTAAAGTAAACATAGTTTTAGAGAAAGAGGTATTTTTTCTCTCTAAAATACTGAACTACTTCAGGTCTAAAGCCTTTTTTACGCATCTGAAAGTATGCAAAGTGTTGCAACAAGGGTGAATTTTCTTTCTTTATTCTCTTGCAAATTCGATGACCAGTTGAACCCAAATTTCCACAGGTCTGTTATGTTATGCATGTGTTGGGATACACCAAGTGAGAATACTGGTCTTTAACATTTTACAAAACGTGTCCAGTGCCTTTAAGGAACAGGTGTACATTATGATCAAGTCATATAAATACAAACACTTTATACATCATTTATAGGAGTTTGGTATTTACCTAAAATAGAGGAGTTTGCTTTAGTTTCATTGTATAATCAAGATTGTTTTCTGTAGAAGTGTCTTGGCCAAGTGGTTAAGAGCAAAGAATTCAAACTCTGGTGTTTCTGATTAGCAGAGTGTGGGTTCGAAATCCCCAGTCGTGACACTTGTGCCCTTAAGCAAGACACTTAACCATTGCTTCATTCTTTGGATGGGACGTAAAGCCATTGATCCCATGTGTTGTGTTATGCATGTAAAAGAACCCAGTGTACTTATCAAAAAGAGAAGGGGTTCACCTCGGTGTTCGTGGCTGTGGCTGCATTATGCACCGTAGCACCTTGTAAACCCTTTAAGGTGCTACATAATTTGGTCTCAGAACTCATAACTTTCAGTATTGAAAAGTTTGCATTTAACTTTAGTTTCATTGTAAACTGCTCACAAAAAGTAAGGAAACATTTTTCAATCCAGTATATTTGTTAATATTTAATACTCGTTTTGTATATGATATATATCAATGCAAAGCGGAACTCTTCCTCTTTAAAATGATACCACATTTGCAATGATTACATTTTGCTGGACTTGGCTACACGAATAACAATGAGCAAAGTCACAAATCAAATGTGCCAAAAATACCGTTGTCTGTGAATGGTCAATAGGTAATGCTCAATAATCAAGCTTTTCAGAACCATGAATGGTTTACACAATGATTTGCACCAGTGAGCTCACCAGACACAAATTAACCCTAACCTCTTGAAAAACACCTTGTTTGATGGGTATTTGCAAGACGATATTCTACAGCCGGATGCAGTCCCATACTTGCAGACTCTTGTACCAAATGCCATCTTTCAAGAGGACAACGCTCGCCCCCATCGAGCCCGACTGGTGACTGACTACCTGAACAATGTTGGATGCACCGGATGGATTGGCCCGCTAACAGTCCAGATCTGAATCCCATGGAACATCTGTGGGACCATCCACTCGTTACTGAACTTCTTGTATCAATAAAGTGCATTAATATCAGCTAAGTTGTCTTGCTCTATACCAAACTTCTTGTCTCAATAAAGTGGATTAAGATCAGTAAGTAATGTCTTGCTTGTTTGAATTACAGTGTCAATTTGATTGTTCACCCATAACACAAATTGCAAATTTTGGCACATTTGATTTCTGACTTTGTCTCGTTCTCATTAGCGTGGTCAAGTTGAGCAACATGTAATCGTTGCAAATGTGGTGTCATTTTAAAGAGGAACAGTTCAGCTTTGCATTGATATATATCATATACAAAAAGAGTATTAAATAATGACAAATATACTGGATTTCCTTACTTTTTGTGAGCAGTTTATATAATCAAGATTGGTTTTATGAAGTTATTAGAAGTAGTCGTATTGCTGATACTTCCAACTATCTGGATTTGCTTTTATGTTAGGAGACAAGTATGTTTTATGATCAAAAATGATTTAAAGACTATTACTGTATTGGCTTGCTTTTTGACCAATATCGGAAATACAAATGCTGTTGTTACTGCATACAAAAAGTAGTATAGTTTGAGTTTGTTTTGAGTAAGTTTGATCTGTATATTAAGATTGACATTGCAGTGGATTATTGCTCATGAAAAGTTGCTTGGATTAATCTCTAAAGCAAAGTGTATTCCCAACTTTTGACATTGTCAATAAAACTGGAGATGATTCTTACTCTTATTATTTCTGTCAAGTGGAGATTTATTTCATTTTCTTTCTCCCTCATTTTGACTGTCTAGTACGATCTGCTCTGAGCTAAGAGATAATTCCTTGCTTTAAAAATGTTAAGAAATAATTTAAGTTACTTTATGGATCTTGAAGGAGCTCAAATCTTTTCTGAAGTAAAACAATGAAATTGAAGAATTTGAATGGTTACATACTTATATTTGTTGTCTGAAGTACAAACACCATCGGACATTTTGCCTTTAGATATTTTTTATACGGAAAAAGTAATGGCAGATTTAGAAAGCTTGTGCAATTTCTTTTCCAAAGACACCAATTTCAACCAATTTGACCAAGTGTTAATAGATTAATGATCAATTGAATTTTGGCGGTCGTGCGCAATTTGACCGAAATCAGCGAGAAAGAGTGTGCCGTAGTGCGAAAACCGTTATCAGATTGAGCTAAAATTTGAGCTTGTTGAACTGAAATTACCCTATTAACCAATTCAAATGTAGCCATTCAGCGATGTTTTGCAGCTCATCCCTTCCTAGGGTTAGTGATGAGAAGTATCAATATAGCGCTGCCCATGATAGCCAGGCTGGGAAAATGAATAATCTTATTGTAGTTTGACCCTCTCATTGATGTGTGATAAGCGCTGTATACTCACTGCTTTCAGAGTCCTGTGGAGAGAAAAATGAACCTCAGACAGAAGATGGTTCTCATGAATGAGATTCTGAACATGGTGTAAAGATCATCATTGGTTGGAATTCTACTGGAATTCAGTTTCACATCATTTACCCACTTTCTCATCTTTATTCTTTACAGAAGGAGAACTCAAGTCCAGTTCAGTGTCTTAAGGATGAGGAGTGTGGGAGTCTAAAGCTGAAGCAGATGATGCCACTGCTTGAGCATGAACTAGACCAAAGAAATCAGGTATGACATATGAGATGAGAGGAACCATGTGGTGTGTCTTAGAGTCAAGAAATAGGTGTGCAGACAAATCCACTGCCAAATAACATTCTGCTGCTGAGAGTGTTGCTTACTCATATTCTTTAAGCAAATATCTTAACTTTAAGATCTTAA
The DNA here is from genome assembly GCF_032118995.1 of Asterias amurensis. NCBI lineage: Eukaryota > Metazoa > Echinodermata > Asteroidea > Forcipulatida > Asteriidae > Asterias > Asterias amurensis. The sequence continues at coordinate 2,620,812 of NC_092651.1, forward strand.
CTGCTTGGCCAATGAGCTCGCCCAGTGACAAGCTTGGCCAATGAGCTCACCCAGTGACAAGGAGCAAGTTTGAATCATACTTAAATACTGAAGCAGTTGAGATGGTAGTCCACCTTCCTCATTTTAGAGTAGATCTTAACTGCTCGCCAATGAGCTCACCCAGTGACAAGGAGCAAGTTTGAATCATATTGAAATACTGAAGCAGTTGAGATGGTAGTCCAACTTCCTCATTCTAGAGTAGATCTTAACTGCTAGGCCAATGAGCTCACCCAGTGACAAGGAGCAAGTTTGAATCATATTGAAATAGTGAGGCAGTTGAGATGGTAGTCCACCTTCCTCATTCTAGAGTAGATCTTAACTGCTAGGCCAATGAGCTCACCCAGTGACAAGGAGCAAGTTTGAATCATATTGAAATACTGAGGCAGTTGAGACGGTAGTCCACCTTCCTCATACTAGAGTAGATCTTAACTGCTAGCCAATGAGCTCACCCAGTGACAAGGAGCAAGTTTGAATCGTATTGGTTAACTGTGGATAATGATTATTCTTTATATAACAAAATGTGGCATTTGGTCTTATCTTTGTGGTGCACACACTCATTTGATATCGCTTTATTCTATTTTAAGGAAGTCATAATATCAACATTGTAAACATTACTGTGTTCAAGCTTGTATCACAATCTGTCCCTGTCTTAGTTGTTATTCTTGTTGTCAAACAATATTGAACCAACTTATCATTCTAGTCTACCAATCTAACCTCATTCTCAAACATCATGACCCCAACAGTTAATGCCAATGCATCATACCTTCAGGGAGAAGAAGGATGTGAACTACAAGACAGATGATGAAGTATATGAAGTATGAGGAGACAAAATTGCATCACAAAATTGATGAGGTAAATATATCCACAATTAATGCTCATTTTGTGGAAAACAAAGTTCATTTCTGTAGAAAAGAATACACAATAACTATGGATTTATTGCATCAGTGAGACCCAGGGTGAATTTCACAAAGAGTTAAGAATAGTCTTATTTCGAGTTGGCACGATTTTCTCTTCCTAACTTATGACTGGCCTTAAGTGTTAAATATCTCCTAGGACATAGTCCTAAGTTAGGATTAGTCCTGACTCTTTGTGAACTTGAGCCCAGGTCATATGATGAGGTATGAACTTGTGACAGTTGCAATGTTATACTTACATGTATAAAGTAAAAGTTTGCGGTAACACCATGTAATCTCTAAATGAGTTGGGGTGGTTCTGAAAATTACCCATGGTTTTAACTCGACGATTCGATCAGTATGCTCATTTAGAGATTATCATTACATGGTGTTACCGCAAATCTGTACTATATCGTGTTTCCACTATGCAAAGTTTAAAATCCTACTTAATGTCATACTTGTTTTCTTATCACAACAAAAATTAATACACAAAACTGTTAAATTAAAACTGTCGTCTTTTTTTATAAAGACACTGGACACTATTGGTAATTGTCAAAGACCAGTCTTCTCACATGGTGTATCTCAACATGTGCATAAAATAAAAAAACCTGTGAAAATTTGAGCTCAGTTTGTTGTCGAATTTGCGAGATAATAATGAAAGAAAAAACACCCTTGTCACACAAAGTTGTGTTCTTTTAGATGGTTGATATCGAGACCTCAAATTCTAAATACGTGCGCTATATAAGACTTTAATATTAATATTAATATAAATGCTTCTCTATGTTCACAGGTTGACAGAGAAACTGATAGTATCAAGAATGAGATAAATCACCACACTAAGTATGGTCGTCAGGGAACCAAGCAGGCTGTGGACTGTGGTGCCAGGGGTACTCATTGGTTGCAACTCCGGCCAGAAGTCAAACGAGATGGCTGAGATTGTTGCTGCAGTTTAAGTGAGAGGAGAGCACCAGGGTTTGAGTCTCTAACTGGAATCTGGATGAAGCTGTTTATGCATCAACCAATAACTGAGTTTGTGCTGCTGGAGTTGGATTTGAAATCTCAACAATCTCATCTGAGGTCAATGATGAAGACATCTCTGATATTACAGTAGCAGTGAAGGCGTACCATGGACCCCCAAAGTACTCCACAGCCATCGCTCAGAAAACTACTGTAGCTGAGAAGGCCACTGCAGCAACAGGATCCTAACTATCTCAACCAAAGTTGATGATGTAGACACCTCTGATATTACAGTAGCAGTGAAGGCGTACCATGGACCCCCACAGTACTCCACAGCCATCGCTCAGAAAACTACAGTAGCCGAGAAGGCCACTGCAGCAACAGGATCCTAACTATCTCAACCAAAGTTGATGATGTAGACACCTCTGATATAACAGTAGCAGTGAAGGCGTACCATGGACCCCCAAAGTACTCCACAGCCATTGCCCAGAAAACTACTGTAGCTGAGAAGGCCACTGCAGCAACAGGATCCTAACTATCTCAACCAAAGTTAATGATGCAGACACCTCTGATATTACAGTAGCAGTGAAGCAGTGAGTATTTAATTTTGAGTATTGAGTGTTGATCCCATGTATGCCACATGCAGCTACTGTCTGCAGCACTCACCTAGCCCTATTTATAGGACTCTTCCTCTGTACACAGATACAGAGTCTTATTTTGGGGCGGAAAATTTTCAAAGCCTCGTAACTCAAATCTTACCTGCATTAAAGCCATTGGACCCTTTCGGTTCAGAACAAAAAATAAAAGTTCACAGATTTACAGATAACTTACAGGGTTTACAGAAGGCAACGGTGAAAGACTTCTCTTGAAATATTATTCCATGAAATGCTTTACTTTTTGAGAAAACAGCAAAACAATATAAATTCTCGTTAAAGGAACACGTTGCCTTGGATCGGTCGAGTTGGTCTTTGAAAAGCGTTTTGTAACCGTTTGTTATAAAATGCATATGGTTGGAAAGATGTTGTAAAAGTAGAATACAATGATCTACACAAGAATGCCTCGAAATTGCATGGTTTTCTTTTTACCTAGTCCAATAACACGGTCGGCCATTTATGGGAGTCAAAATTTTGACTCCCATAAATGGCCGACCGTGATAGTTCGCGACGTAAAAAGAAAACCGTACAGTTTTGAGTTATACTCGTGTGGATCATTATATTCTACTTTTAAAACATCTTTCTAACCATATGCATTTCATTACAAACGGTTTCAAACCCTTTTTAAAGACCAACTCGTCCGATCCAAGGCAACGTGTTCCTTTAATGAGAATTACGGATTTATTTTAAACACATGTCATGACACGGCGAAACGCGCAGAGACAAGGGTTGGTTTTCCGTTGTTTTCTCCCGACTCTTATGACCGATTGAGCCTAAATTGTCACAGGTTTGTTATTTGAAATAGAAGTTGTGGTACACAAAGTGTGGGCCTTTGACAACACTGCTTACCAAAAGGGTCCAATGGCTTTAAGCCACTACTTTCAACAGATTCACATTCCATGGCAGCATACATTTTCTGTGGTGGGTTTTGGTCCTCATATATTTCTCACAAATCGGGCATTTTTGTGAAATATAATGCAGCTCCCAACGCTAAGAACTTCCCGTTTGATTTCACGTTCGAAAGGCGACGCACATAAAATGAACACAGGAGATAGGTTGGACACGCTAAATGTCAAGTGCTGACGGCAGCAAGTCACGTGCTGCCGGCGACGCACATAAAATGAACATGGTAGATGGGCCAATGGCGGTCCCATGCCAGAACCGGCGTATGTACGCGCAGCCGATCTAGTTATTTTAATTCTATATTTAAGGTCACCGTATCTTGACTGCACAGCGTTAACACGCAAACGCAACGCTGCTCTGCGTCTTGCATACACACGGCAGCCTGTGAGTGTACAAACATATGGGAATTCCTTAACGTTGGGTGCATTATTTCATGAAAATGACGGATTTGTAAAGAATATATGGCGATCAAAACCAACCGCAGAAAAATATATGCTGCCATGGAATGTGAATCTGTTGAAATTAGTGGCTTCTTGCAGGTAAGATTTGAGTTATGAAGCTGTGACAATGTTTCACCCCAGAAATGTACCCTGATAACCAGGTCGTCACTGTAGTACAATACGAAAGTGTAAGACTACCAATCAAATTGCACATACAAGTTAAGGTAATACTGTAAAGGCCTCATTGCCTTAAGTGCACAGTGTATTGTGTAACAAACAGGAACACGGACTACAAAAAGGCACTACCAATATTATTGTTATGATGACATCAGGTAAATTTGGTCAAAAGAGCTACTTTTAGAATGTTCAAATTCAAACAGTTATTGATCCAAAGGTGACTTTATAAAGAACAAAATAATATTATACAAGCAGTGTTTGATCATGAGAATAAAGTTTATTGACAAATATATGTCAATTTAAGACAGCTGATAATCAATAATGTTTTGCATTATTGCACAGTGCACTCCTTTGTGCCAATCTAAAATTTAACTCTAGTTTCGCTGTGAATAATAAAGGCCTATATTTTGAGAATTCTTATAACTTATATGTTTCTTGAATAATAGAAGATTGGAATGGGAGAGTACATTGTACTCATTCCAATAACCAACGATGTACCATCCCTTCATGATATGTTTCTTTAAAACTAGAGAATTGGAATTGTGAACACTTCCTGTCTTCCAATAATCAATGATGTACCATCCCTTTATGATAGGTTTCTTTAATACTAGAGGATTGGAATGAATGTACTCTTCTAATATTAAACCAATAATGTGCCACCCTTTAAGATATGCTTCTTGAAAACTAGATGATTGGAATGAATGTACTCTTCCAATAACCAATGATGCACCATCCATTTATGCTATGTTTCTTTAATACTAGAGGATTGGAATGAATGCAATCTTCAAATAACCAAATGTTTCATGAAATCTAGAACATTTGATTCCCCCCTTCCATTAAAAACCTTGTACATAATCAGTCTTTATGTATGCTAATATTTATGGTGTGTTTAAATTTTCAATGAACATTGTTAGGGTGTAAAGTAATTAAATGTTGCTTTATTTACACACTAGGTAACAATTGTTTGTGCATTGTAGCTGTTGTTGTAAAAAGGGCCCTTTTTTAGCCTGAATGTTCTCCGACTTTATCTCTGGCTTATTCCAAATCTATTGAGGATAGATCTTGAACCAGTTGCATTAAGCCTGTAAGCATGAACAGTTGCCAAGCACAGAAAAAGCTTGCTTAACAGAAACTGATTACCAGCCAAAATTCCACAAAGTTTCGTTGCTGGTGTTAGTCACTGGTGTTAATGTTACCTTCAGGGCCTAACTTCATAAAGCTGTTGAGCAGAAAAACTGCTAGACAAAATTGTTTGCTAAGCATAAATTGAGTGGGGCAAAAGTCTGTCTGAACCTATTTGTAATGTTACTTTGGCTGGTTATATTTTTTTGCTAAGCAATACTTTTCTGTTCTTAGCTAATTTTGTTGTGCATTGCTCACTTTTGAATTAATTATACTGCAGTTTTATTGTTGCTGTTACTAGTAACTACCACTATGTTTGGGGTAGAGGTTAAATCAATAAGCAATCCATCATGACACAACCATTTTATTTGTCTTTAATTCAAACCAGAGTAACCAATAACAAGACAAACCAGACTTAATGAAATCAGCATAAGAAGTGTCATTGTCACTGTGGGCGTCGGGGACCCGACTGTTGCAGCAAAGTCAATAATGTCAAGATGTCTGTATAAACATTCTCAGGTTGGTCTTAATTTAAACAAAGTTCATTCATTCCACAGTTTTCTTTTATTTAACCCTGTTGGGTTTCTTTACCAGCTTGTTTGAAGTAGCGATAACTTATTGTTGTGCCGAAATGATTGAGTTACAAATAAATAAGAATGACACAAAGTTGTTTTTGTTTTCCCCTCGTGGTTATTTTCTGTTGACCAGTAGTGGCAAGCCAAGTCGTTTTTGTTGTTCCGTTTTTGTTGATCTTTATTGTTGATCTTGTTTTACTTTTTAGTTAAAATTTCATTATACTTAGTTCTTTTTTACTACTCTATTGTTTGGCTGTTGAGATTGTTGGTGTTTTTTGACTGGTTCTGGGTTTTGACGTTTCGTTCTCGATTTTGTTTCGGTCATTGGGGAGGAGTGGAAACGCCGTCTGGGAAAAAATGCAAGAGAAAACAACATTTCGTTGAGCATGCACAGAGGAAGCAAAAAGTTTCAGTTCAATTTTTAAAACCTTTAAATATTTCTATTGTTCCAGAACACTCAATATAATTTATCACTACAACTTGACTATAGGTTTAACTATAACGTTATTGATGACTTAAATACACACCTAAGTCAGCATTTTTGTGTGTTTTTTATTCAAACAAGGACTAAGTCAAATCTGAAAAATATCACTTATGTACGACCACGATTTAATGTATACACGGTACTCTATTTAAATGCAACTTGCTAATCATCAACTTGGGGATGAGTTTCAAAATTCGTTAAAATCAAGTATTACCATAGATTCCTACATAGTTTGGCCCCTTCATTTTCATTTAGACCCTTTCCCATTACACATGCGTAGGGAACCAGACCCAGCGTTCTATGGCCACAATGTAAACACAACGTGCCTGCATCATGTCTGTTAATTTTCGTACAGAATGCATGGCTTTCCGAGCTGAAGAAGTGTTCAACTGGGAGGAGGAGAAATGTGAACATAAAACCAGATGTTTATATCTCAGAGTGAGGCAAGGAAGGTCAAGTGGAAGAGAGCAATTGGAGTACATCAGGTTCGTGAATCAAATTCAATTTGTAGACATGTGCGCGCGCTCGGTTAACAGCAACAATTAAGGGCGCCCTCTGTTATTCTTGTGTATGTCCTTTCCGTAACCAAGGCTTGGGTTCCAACGGTAGCCCCTCGTATCTAATTGGAAACCTGTACCGAATGTGCACGTTTTCAAACTTACCGAAAGAAAGCCGAGCTTTTCAAAATGACCCTAAGAGTGTTTATCTATAAGTGTGTATCTTAGTAGCGCTAAAAACAACAGGAAGTACATAACGACAGATGCTGGTCTTGTTTAGAGTAAAGCAGCTTTGTCCTTAGGTTAGTTTCCTCGCTAAGCATGCTACGGAACGGGGTAACTTTTTCGCTTAGTGGTGGTCACTGACGTAACCAAACATTTCCAATCGGAAGGGGGTGCAAGTAGGGGTAAAGACATAACTCACGGGGTGGGGCTAAGTATTGAACTATTCATTTTGAGGTGTTTTATGATCTCTTTGGGGTGGGTGGGGCTAGGGTTCTGGTACCGCCCTCACCCCCATTGCGCCACGGGTGCTGGTGGTTAACATTTTGTATTAATGTTTGAAACTTGCCTCAAAAGACATGACATTAGAGAATGAAATCCTAAAGCGAAAACTTAGAGTCATATTTGTGTGGACATAAGTGCGTGGACAGACATTTTATTTGCTGTTAAAACATTAGTTTGCAAGAAATAAGACCATGGACAAACTAAACAATTCTGGAAAGAATTACTTCAAAAATAAATAGGCCTACTTCAGTTCAATAAATTAGTACTAAACCTTGAAATCTTTTAAAAACTCTTGTCCATTTTGAAGTATTTTTTCTGCTCCAGTATGGCTATTTTGGTTGTTAATTGGTTGATTTATTTCAAGTAAAAATTTCAAGTAAAAATTACTGTAATTTAAAATAAAAATCTAACCTTTTGTGTCGAGGCCGGCAGTCGAACTCGGACATGACGTCTGAAGTATGTCATCTACTGCACCTTAACTCACTGAGCTAGTGCGGTAGTGCTTCTATCAGAGGATAATTTAAGTCTGTTATGGTCTGTTGTTCACGTCCAAGTGATCAAACGACCGTCCCACAATGCACGTGGATTTATTTTGCCTTATAAGAATTAAAATCGGATCTGGCAAGCACCAACGTGCTAGGGCGATTCGTTAGGCGCTGGTACTGTCTCTGAATTCCGGATTGGTATGAGCCACTGGTCCCGAGTTCGATCCCGGCCCCTCGCAATATTACGAAACAAGGCATTAATTACTGGGAAAGACACCAGTATGGTTTGGGAGCCGCCTTGTTTACCCTGAGCGAGGGGGGCAAGGACTGCTAGGGTTGAGAGATAGGGAAGGATATACTGTGAAGTCGGTTGTCATACCAGAAGGGTGCTATATGGAAGCCGGTAAGGGGCCTCTGTTAGTGGTGTATGTGTTGCGCGGACCATACATTGCAATGGGGGAATAACCCGAATCGCGGCTCCTGAATACCTGACAAATCGCAGAGTAACTTTTTGTTTTTTATTTTGATAATTTTTTTTTTGTATTCCAAGTTGTATGTTTTATTTAACCAGAAACATCGACGGCAAAGAGAGGCACTCTCCCAATCATAAAAATAACAAATGAAATAATAATATATCTCGTCGCGACAATTTATTTGTAATATTTGTTTGATATGTTTGGTGTAAAACAAATCAATTAGGCGCATACCACCTCAAGTAATATCCAACAAATAGGTGTTTAAAGGCCTTGTAATCCTCTGGTGTTTTGGAAACAGTAATTACTGAGTATACAGTGGTAACACACATCAATTTGGAAGGGTTAAAAATCAAAATTATTATTCTTTATCCCCCGATGCAAATTAAACATCTATTAAATTGTTTGTAATACCCGCTGCTAAAATATAGGATTTGAACTGCCTCATCTTTCGAGCAGTTTCGGTGGTCTAGTTGGTAAGACACTGCTCTAGGATAGCTTAGGTCGTGGGTTCGAATCCCACTAGGGTCTTTTGATTTTTTTTTTTTTTATAAAACTTGGGTAAGTACTGAGTATACAGTGCTAAATCATTATTTACCCCCGATGCAAATTTAACATCTGTTATATATAATAGAATTGTACAACTGTGAACATTTTATTTCAACATGTGTTTTTGCTTTTAAGTTATCCTCGAAACTCAGGTGCTAGTAATGTCCACGCAGGAAGAATAATCCCTTGAGGAATACGCAATCCGAGAAGCGTTTGAAATCAAACTCATGGGGAGAATAAGTAATAACATATTTTTCCATAACTGCCGTACTTCGTACTTTCGCAAAAAGATTACTATCAAAGCTGCTTTAATACTTATCCTTATACCACGTACGTTTTCATGCTCATATTTTATTAGCATAATACTTACATCCCGTTTTCCGCCCAGGTAGTAGTTGAAAATCAGAACAGTTGTTTTCCGATAAATCTATTCTGCGTTAGTAAAATAATAGCAAGGTAGTTCTGTAAAGAACAAACTCCATCTGGTATGTAGATACACACATGATGTTACAGCAAACCAAATTGATACCTCATCACCATGCAATGCCTCAAATCATATATTTTCTTTGTTCATAATATTATTTCCAACGGATATACTCATCCATGAATATTTATTTAGCATATCCGTAACACGCAGAAACTACTTGACTCTGACCACCAAAGTCCTTTACGTCCCCTCCCCCCCCCACGCCCATTTGGCCGCGATTCTTCGAGCTAAAAACGCTGTCCCAAACAACAATTAATGTTGTCAAAACCTTCTCATCATTAATTGTAGCACTTTTATTACAGGGGGAATCGAGCATAATAGACTGTAGCCGGCAAAAACTGAAACCAAGTGGTTGCCAACAGTACAACATGTAAGGACTGAATCTGTCTATGTCCCCGCTATAGCAAAGTATTAATGAGACCGTTAAGTTGGCATAGCGCCCTCACTTTGCTCTGTGATCCTCGATTTATGTATTGTTCTTTTCAGTCGTAGGGAGTCATAGAGTTGTAGGAGTCTTACAATGACCAAATGTGATGTCGCTGTGAAATCATATCTTATTTAATTAACCACAGTTTCTATTGTGCGCTGTTGCCACTCCAAACCAGCTTCACACACACATTATTTTCAGTAAATTTAACCAAGTTTACCTTTGACAAGATATACCATGAGCTTAGCACACGCGGTTACATTGAGTTGCAACGACGGACCGAGCACAAAATAAACCATTGACTTAGTCGTGTTATAGTCAAAATTGGAACTATAAGTTTAGAAAGGAAGAATATTCCGGAGTTTGTGACATGAGACCTTACCGGTCGCTGACGAAGCCAGTAATAGGTAAACACAGTTCCACCAACCAGGTCCACGAGAATTTCACTTGATGTCATGTGTTTGTGCACGGAAAGTGTGCTTTTACATTGCCCTTATTGTAATGACTTTGCTGCCAATATTAACAATAAAAATCTCCCGGAGAAGCTGAAAATCCCTTTATTACCACCCTCAACATATTTTATGAGAAGGGGAAGCTGTCAGACAACTTCGCGAACTCCCTTATCACAACCCGACTTCACGCCGTACACAACGCAAAAAGCCCGGCACTTGAGCTCGCTCAAACCTCAGTAATTTACGTATAGTCTAGCCACACTCTCAAAAGAGACCTCTTTTGAAGTAGAATACTGAAAAAATAAAACAGCAAATTTGATTTAAATCATTATTGCAAAAAAAAAAAACTACTTGACCACCAAAATCCAAACAACGTGGCCCCTCCCCCTCTTTTTCGGTTGCAAGTTTCAACAGGCTAAAACGCTGTCCCAAACAAATGGTGTCAAAACCTTCTCATCAGCTTATGCTCATTTTAGCACTTTTATTACGGGGGGGGGGTCGGGAATCTAGCATCTTATTAGACTGTAGCCGGCAAACACTTAAACCAAGTGGTTGACAACATTACAACATGTAAGGACTGAATCTGTCTATGTCCCCGCTAGATACCCCGTATAGTGAAGTAAAAATGAGACCGTTAAGTTGGCATAGCGCCCTCACTTTGCTCTGTTTTCCTCGATTTATGTATTGTTCTTTTCAGTCGTAGGAAGTCATAGAGTTGTAGGAGTCCTACATTGACCAAATGTGATGTTGAATTTAAATCATATCTTATTTAATTAATCACAGTTTCTATTGTGCGCTGTTGCCAGTCCAAACAAGCTTCACACACATTATTGGGGGGGGGGGGGGCGTTGAGCTTTGAAAAATTTCACGCATAGCTGGCCTCTCGACTTGGCATCTCTGGAAATGTGTATGGTTGTGTATATTCCCATTGACTTGTGTATGGTTGTGTAGTTACCCATTGACTTGTGTATGGTTGTGTCAATTCCCATTGACTTGTGAATGGTTGTGAAGTGTCCCATTGACTTGTGTATGGTTGTGTCAATTCCCATTGACTTGTGTATGGTTGTGAAGTGTCCCATTGACTTGTGTATGGTTGTGTAGTTTCCCATAGACTTGTGTATGGTTGTGTAGTTTCCCATTGACATGTGTATGGTTGTGTAGTTTCCCAATGACTTGTGTATGGTTGTGTAGTTTCCCAATGACTTGTGTATGGTTGTGTAGTTTCCCATTGACATGTGTATGGTTGTGTAGTTTCCAATTGACTTGTGTATGGTTGTGTAGTCATTAACCATCAATATATTCTGTGTACCTCATGTTAGTTTTAATTACTCTGAAGAGGTTTTTGATGCATATTGGCACACTTTTTTGTCCACAATTAAATTTCTGATTAACAAAAAAAAAAAAAAGTTGGGCGGCGTATTCGAAAGGCCTTCTACAACTGGCAATTTTTTTCGGGGGGGGGGGGGGTTGAGCTTTGAAAAATGTTACGCATAGCTGGCCTCTGGACTTGGCATCTCTGTACACAACGCAACTAACCCGGCGCTTGAGCTCGCTCAAACCTCAGTAATTTACGTTAAGTCTAGCCATACTCTCAAAAGAAAACCTCTTTTTAAGTAGAATACTGGAAATATCACACAGCAAATTTGATTTAAATCATTGTCACATAAAAAATAATAAAAACTATTTGACTATGACCATCAAAATCCAAACAACGTTACCCCTCCCCCTTTTTCGGTTGCAAGTTTCAACAGGCTAAAACGCTATCCCAAACAAATGTTTTTAAACCTTCTCATCATCTCTTGTTAATTAATTGTAGCACTTTAATCACAGGGGGAATCTAGCATTCTGGACTGTAGCCGGCAAAAGTTAAACCAAGTGGATGACAATATTATAACATGAAAGGACTGAATCTGTCTATGTCCCCTGTGTAGCGAAGTAAAAATGAGACCGTTAAGTTGGCATAGCGCCCTCACTTTGCTCTGTGATCCTTGATTTATTTATTGTTCTTTTCAGTCGTAGGGAGTCATAGAGTTGTGGGAGTCCTACAATGACCAATGTGATGTTGAATTGAAACTCTCGAATTCTATATTACTTAATCACTCACAGTTTCCGTTGTGCACTGTTGCCAGTCCAAACAAGCTTCACACAAATAATTGTCAGTAAATTAAACCAAGTTAGACTGGAGAAGATGCTAGTTGCAACGAAGGGCCCAACATTAAACAAACCATTAACATAGTCGCGTTATACACCAATTTAGAACTAGAATTCTAGAGTGGAATAATAATATACACAGTAGCTAATTAATGTGCGACAATATAAGAGAACAGTTGCAGTGTCCAACGTGCCCGCTGGCCCGATCTTCGTTTATGAGTATTTCCACGCTAACAACTATATCTTTTTCAACATGACCTGCCAAGTCCAAGACTATGAGCACCAAAAATTACACATTTGTTGGCCTGTATCACGAAATGATTATAGCATTTTCTTAGTAAGGAAAAAACTAAGTTCCTGACAATGTCCACCAAAGTTTGAATAAAGTAACCCAGTTTAGCCGCTAAAGTTTGTTGTACAACGCTATTATTTTGTTTAAGATTAAAAAACTTTCCAAAACAATTCATTTTGTCAACAAAACCTTCTCATCAGCGTATAATATTAATTTTAAGCATTTTAGAAGGGTAGGGGAAACAGGCATGCTAGACTGTAGCCGGCAAATCACAAACAAGGCGTTGACATACATTAATATATATTATACTTGAATTTACGTCCCTACATAACTCCACAGTGAGCGGAATCGTGAAATTAGACCATGTATTTTATCGCCATCGCTAAGCATACTCCATGAATTAAAAACTCTGGCTTACAATCTTAAATGTATCAGTTCATTCTTGTTATTGTTTAATTTCAAACAGTCCTTTTAAGAAGTACGTATCATCTTGAAGCGGCTAAGTTTCCCACCAGACATACCGACCTTCCAGGCCCCTTACTCCCGGTCAAGGAAATACTGTCGCTTTTTGAGATTCTCGGGGCAGAAAATCGAAGAGTTAGATGTCTCAACTAGATAGTCGTACTTTGTTGTGACCGTTAAACTGACATACCGCCCTCACCGGGCTAGGTCATTATCCATTGTTCTTGTCGGTGCTTTTTGTTCAAGAAGTTGGCGGAGTCCCATGAGGTCCAACTTGATTTGGACTTTAAATTAAATCTCATTCCAAGGGAAATTCTTTGCTTGACCTCCATTGTATTTTCCTCTCAGCCTCGGTATGAAGGTTCGCATAACGAGTGCAAAGATTGTTGTTTATCAGAAGTAAATGAAGAAGTGGGAAATGTTTTGTAATGTGAAATGGAATATATGCCAACTGTATGCGTGTGTGTTCCTCTGAAGGATTTAACTTGTATTTGACAAACTTATTGTTCACGCCTTAGAAGAAAACAAAATCAAATTAAAGTAAACAATATTGTGCACATCAGCAAAGTAATACTGGGCGACTCTTCGTATTCTTATTCGTTTGACCAAGATGTAAACTCATGTGGTAGGCCTATCATTTTAATATTCTTTTGAATTGTTATGTTCCCTATAGAGAAAATCTTTATTGGCTTTCCCTTTTACGACGTTGCAGTACAACAAATAATTATTAAAACTAACTCACTCATTTACAGAGTATCAAGTAATTGCATTTTCAAGCTAATAGTTGCAAGTTTACCGCTGGTAGTACTTTAAAAACATACCAATCGAATAGTTAGAAACTAGTGCCACTATTTGTTTTTCTACTATGAAACCCAATGTAACCAAACCGAGGCTGGAAGGGAAATTAGTCTGACCTCTTAGTTCTAACTTCACAATCCCTATGTTTTATTGTGAACGCAGATAGGAACACGGGACGGCAAAAAATGATGGAAGGTGCTTCGATCAGTGGAAGATTGACATGTTGGCTGTTGTAGTGGTAAGTCAAACAAGATTTGTTTTATATTATACAATACGAAAGCTCTAAGTAAGCTTTCTGTTCAATTGAATGGTTTGGAAAACAACTGCATGACTTGTTTTTTGTACTCAGTGGCAATCACGTTTTCTATGTGCGTTTAGGGACTGTGAATAATTATGGACAGTAGCGGCTATGTATAGACCCTAGACCCAAACGATGAATCTTACATTCATTGTTAAAGGCAAAGCAAATTGTGTAACACTACAAAGGTTGGTTGCAGTTGGCATTGTTCTGATGTAGTAGTCAATCTGTACAAGTCTGAAATCGTACAGCAACCTATGGTTAGCTTGGTATGCAATAGGTTCATAGTGAATAGCATCCAGTGTAAAAATATTGTATTTTAACTATTGTATTGTCTGTTTGGCAAGTGCTTCTGTCAGCTCGTCATTGCTTCCCGTAGCTATGTCAACCACTGCAGTACAGAAAAGGCACTTTGGCTGGTCCTTTCTTATTGGACTGGCTAAGATGTTTTGATCCTTAACCTCAACAGAACACATTCCATCTATAAATATCACATATGACATTCATTTACACCGAAAAGGGAAATAAATCATTTTCAAAACTGTTGAAAAAGCATTTGAAAAAATTGGCTAATAATATTATTCCTATAGAGAAGCGTGCCTTCTTTTTTCTAAAGCAGATTGCATCGAGGGACCGTGTCCACACAGGGACCGTAACAAACTTTGTTGGATATGGTTACAGCTGGCTATAACTTGGAATTGTACTGGTCTGGTCTGTTATGTAATAATATAGAAAGGATGGTTTTAGTTGGCATGGGTATGCAGTACTCAATCTATAGAATTCTGAAATCTTACAGAAACATGTAACCTAATGGGTTTGCCTAGGATCTGATATGCCTTGGTTCATTGTGAACGCAATCTAGTGACGAAGTATTGTTTCTAAAAAGTGGTGTGGTTGCCAGTTCCCTCTAGGTAGTCTTTGCTTCCCATAGATATGTAGATCACTGCAAATAGTACAGAAAGGCACTTTGGCAGGCTTGGATATAATAAGACAAAAAGGAAGAAACCAGTGTCCATTGATAAAAACTTTGAAAATTAACTGCATACAAAAATATTGAATTGTACAGTTAGCTTTAATAAGAAAGAACTTAACTCTTGGACACAACTTTTTTGTTTTATCCGATAACAAAATGTACCTAAACCTATGTGAAAGGGATATTGCCTGGCCCTTTTTGGTTCAGTATTTGACACTTTCATTTGCTGCGAGGGACCATGTTCACATAGGGACCGTAACAAACTTATTTGGATATGATTAAAGGTTGCCTGAACTTAGCATTGTACTGGTCTGAATTTGTTATATAATGCTAACAAAGGATGGTTTTAGTTGGCATGGTGATGCAGTAGTCAATCTATAGAGTTCCGAAACCGTACAGCAACATGTAACCCTATGGGTTTGCCGAGGATCTGATGTGCCTTGGTTCATTGTGAACGCAATCTAGTGACGAAGTATTGTTTCTAAACAATGGTGTGGTTGACAGTTCCCTCTAGCTAGTCTTTGCTTCCCATAGATATGTAGATCACTGCAAATAGTACAGAAGGGCACTTTTATTGAATTGTACAGTTAAGCTTGCCTTTAAATTTTAAATTCCATGAACAAAATAATACTTTTTAATATATATATATATTTTTTTCTTCTTAAAATTAACTGCATACAAAAATATTGAATTGTACAGTTCAGCTTGCCTTTCAATTTTAAATTCCATTAACAAAAGAATAAATGTTAAGATATATAGATATTTTATTTTCATAAAAGCTTAAACTACTTTTTATTATATATAATGATATTTATATGAAAGGGCTATTGCTTGGCCCTTTTGGTTCAGTATTTGACACTTTCATTTGCTGCGAGGGACCGTGTCCACATAGGGACCGTAACAAACTTATTTGGATATGATTAAAGGTTGCCTGAACTTAGCATTGTACTGGTCTGAATTTGTTATATAATGCTAACAAAGGATGGTTTTAGTTGGCATGGTGATGCAGTAGTCAATCTATAGAATTCCGAAACCGTACAGCAACATGTAACCCTATGGGTTTGCCTAGGATCTGATGTGCCTTGGTTCATTGTGAACGCAATCTAGTGACGAAGTATTGTTTCTAAACAATGGTGTGGTTGCCAGTTCCCTCTAGGTAGTCTTTGCTTCCCATAGAAATGTAGATCACTGCAAATAGTACAGAAAGGCACTTTAGCAGGCTTGGATATAATAACATAAAAAGGAAAATAACCAGTGTCCATTGATAAAAACTCTGAAAATTAACTGCATACAAAAATATTGAATTGTACAGTTAGCTTTAATAAGAAAGAACTTAACTCTTGGGACATAACTTTTTTGTTTTATCCAATATTAACAAAATGTACCTAAACCTTTATAAAAGGGATATTCCCTGTCCCTTTTTGGTTCAGTATTTGACACTTTCAATTGCTGCGAGGGACCGTGTTCACATAGGTACCGTAACAAACTTTGTTTGGATATGATTCAAAGTTGCCTGAACTTAGCATTGTACTGGTCTGAATTTGTTATATAATGCTAACAAAGGATGGTTTTAGTTGGCATGGTGATGCAGTACT